>NC_135879.1:82170822-82770822 GCF_964194155.1 Cetorhinus maximus
GCGGGTGGGGGGAGGGGGTCGGTGAGGTCAGGAGGGCGTGGGGGGGAAGAGGTCGCGGGTCAGGAGGAGGTGGGGGGAGTGGGATGGGGTGCGGGGCGGGGTGATCAAGAGGTGGTGGGGGGAGGGATGTCATGGGGGGGTGGGGGGTTGGGGGAGTCAGGAGGGGGCGGGGGTCAGGAGGGGGCGGGAATGGAGGGGGTGGGGATGCAGGGTTCTGGAGGGGGAGGGGATCGGGGGTGTCAGCTGAGGGTCGTGGGGTCGGGAGGGGGTGGGGGTCGTGTGGAGTTGGGAGGTGGCGAGTGGGGGTAGTGTGTTCGGGGGCTGGGGGGGCGTCAGGAGGGGGAAGGTGTCGGCGGGGTCAGGAAGGTGTGGCTCGGGGGGGTCGGGGGTTGGTGTGTGTCAGGAGGGGTGTGTGTGTTGGGCGTGGGGACGGGAGGAGTTGGGAGGTGTCGGGTAGTGCGGTTGGTAGGGGTGGGGGCTGGGAGGCGTCAGGAGGAGGAAGGTGTCGGGAGGGCTTGGGGGGCGTCAGGAGGGGTGTTGGGGGGTGGTGTGTGTCAGGTGAGGTGGGGGGGTGGCGTGTGTCAGGTGAGGTGGGGGGTGGCGTGTGTCAGGTGAGGTGGGGGGTGGCGTGTGTCAGGTGAGGTGGGGGGGTGGCGTGTGTCAGGTGAGGTGGGGGGGTGGCGTGTGTCAGGTGAGGTGGGGGGGTGGCGTGTGTCAGGTGAGGTGGGGGGGTGGCGTGTGTCAGGTGAGGTGGGGGGTGGCGTGTGTCAGGTGAGGTGGGGGGTGGCGTGTGTCAGGTGAGGTGGGGGGTGGCGTGTGTCAGGTGAGGTGGGGGGGTGGCGTGTGTCAGGTGAGGTGGGGGGTGGCGTGTGTCAGGTGAGGTGGGGGGGTGGCGTGTGTCAGGAGAGGTGGGGGGGTGGCGTGTGTCAGGAGGGGGTGGGGTGATGCGGCGTGTGTCAGGAGGGGGTGGGGTGATGCGGCGTGTGTCAGGAGGGGGTGGGGTGATGCGGCGTGTGTCAGGAGGGGGTGGGGTGGTGCGGAGTGTGTCAGGATGCGGGGGGTGGTGGTGCGGTGTGTGTCAGGATGCGGGGGGGGGGGATGGTGCGGTGTGTGTCAGGATGCGGGGGGTGGGGGTGTGCGGTGTGTGTCAGGAGGGGGTAGTGGTGCTGTTAGGAGGGGCTGGGGGCCGGCGAGTCAGGAGGGGCTGGGGCGAAAAGGGTCAGGGGTGGTCAGGAGGGGAGGGAGGTGGGGGAATCAGGAGGGGGGTCAGGGTGGGGGGTGGAGATCGGTGGGGGTTAGGAGGGGGTGGGTGGAGGGGAGTCAGGTCGGTGTGGGGGAGGGGTTTTGGGGGGCATGTGGGAGGGTCCGGGGAGGGGAATAGGCGGAAGGGAGGGGTAGGGAAGGGAGGAGGATAAGTGGGATGGTGGGGGTGAGGGGTGAGAAGGTGGGCGGGGTGGGGGGCTTCGTTGGAGGGAGGGGGCAGATGGGGGAGGGAGAGGGCAAGGAGGTGGGGGAGGGGAAGTAGGTGCGGGGGGGTTGGGGAGGGAGGAGGGGGTGTGGGAGGTAGGATGTGTAGGGGCGGGGAAGGAGAGAGGGGTGAGGGGTAGGGGCGAGAGGAGGGAGGGAGGGGGAGGAAGACATGGTGAGGGGGCGAGAGGGTAGAGGGGGAGGACGGGGCAAGGGTCAAGAGAAGCGAGAGGGGCGGGGGCGAGAGGGTTGATGGCAGGGGCGAGAGGGTTGAGGACGGGGGGGCGAGAGGGTTGAGGACGGGGGGACGAGAGGGTTGAGGACGGGGGGGCGAGAGGGTTGAGGACGGGGGGGCGAGAGGGTTGAGGACGGGGGGGGCGAGAGGGTTGAGGACGGGGGGCGAGAGTGTTGAGGACGGGGGGGCGAGAGGGTTGAGGACGGGGGGCGAGAGGGTTGAGGACGGGGGGGCGAGAGGGTTGAGGACGGGGGGGCGAGAGGGTTGAGGACGGGGGGGCGAGAGGGTTGAGGACGGGGGGGCGAGAGGGTTGAGGACGGGGGGGCGAGAGGGTTGAGGACGGGGGGGCGAGAGGGTTGAGGACGGGGGGGGCGAGAGGGTTGAGGACGGGGGGGCGAGAGGGTTGAGGACGGGGGGGGCGAGAGGGTTGAGGACGGGGGGGGCGAGAGGGTTGAGGACGGGGGGGGCGAGAGGGTTGAGGACGGGGGGGGCGAGAGGGTTGAGGACGGGGGGGCGAGAGGGTTGAGGACGGGGGGGCGAGAGGGTTGAGGACGGGGGGGGCGAGAGGGTTGAGGACGGGGGGGGCGAGAGGGTTGAGGACGGGGGGGCGAGAGGGTTGAGGACGGGGGGGCGAGAGGGTTGAGGACGGGGGGGCGAGAGGGTTGAGGACGGGGGGGCGAGAGGGTTGAGGACGGGGGGGGCGAGAGGGTTGAGGACGGGGGGGGCGAGAGGGTTGAGGACGGGGGGGCGAGAGGGTTGAGGACGGGGGGGGCGAGAGGGTTGAGGACGGGGGGGCGAGAGGGTTGAGGACGGGGGGGCGAGAGGGTTGAGGACGGGGGGGCGAGAGGGTTGAGGACGGGGGGGCGAGAGGGTTGAGGACGGGGGGGCGAGAGGGTTGAGGACGGGGGGGCGAGAGGGTTGAGGACGGGGGGGCGAGAGGGTTGAGGACGGGGGGGCGAGAGGGTTGAGGACGGGGGGGCGAGAGGGTTGAGGACGGGGGGGCGAGAGGGTTGAGGGCGGGGGGCGGGAGGGTTGAGGGGGGAGGGTTCTAGAGGGTTGATGGGGGAGTACGGGGTAGGGGGGCCAGAGAGGGGAGAGGCTTTTGGGGGAGGGGGCGAGAGGAGTATGGAGGGGAGGATGGGGCGAGTGGGGGAGAGGAGAAGGGGGTTGAGGAGAGGGAGTGGAGAGGGCTGAGGTAGAGGCTGGAGGGGGTGGGAGGCTGGAGGGGAGGCGTGGCACTGGACGCATAGGGGAGAGGGGGTGTGGTGGGGGCTGGGGTTGGTGGGAGGCAGTGGTGGGGAGGAAGAGGAGCGCTGGTTTGGGGGTGGAGAGGAGGAAGGGGGGAGTAGCTGCCTGGCCATTCCCTGGTGCTAGTTTTTACGCAGCAGATTGTGTTGCATGCTGTATATACACTTTGCTCAGGCTTCAGGATGTTACCCAGGGAGGTTGATGAATGTTGTTGCAGGAAACGGTCCTCCTGCGAAAATGGGCCAACTTCAACTGTCCGAATCAAAGGGCAGTTTTAAAGCGTCTCTTCCAACCGCCTCCCCAACCCCTTGCCTTTCTGATTCTACCCTCCGTTTAGCACTGCCACAATATGCACCAGACTGGAAGCGACATAGTTCACTTTTTGCCGACGTGTTGTTTCATGACCAGTGCCTTGTTGCTCGATTGCCTTTGTAATGGTTACACCATCTCCTGGTGTGCTTGGCAACATTTTAAACATGGTCTTCACTTTGAACGTAAATATGCTGGGACAGGTATGAAGCAGTTTCTTGAAGATTGACTTGCGGCTTCTGCCTTTAGTGCTGTGAGAGCCAAGTTTACTGACCTGATTGTTGAATTAGACTACTGCTTTTCTGAGTTTAGTTTTGATGTGAAATTAGTAGCGCATTTGGGTTTTAGTCATTGATACACTGGTTGTGTGTGCACGCCAGGATGTATAGCCAAAATGTCCCATTTCCGGATCCAACATCTGCAGTCTTGTTATGCAATCATTTATACTTCACTCTTTTAGATTATAGCATTGTTTGAATTCTGAGGTACATTATTGCCATGTGATCAACCTGGAATGTCCCTTATTCTTTTAAATTTTGTGATTTTAGGATTAACGATAGAGAAGTGAGTGTTATTTGTTTTTTGCCTTCCTTTGATGTACTTCAGATGGTGATTATTGATGCATCATGATTTGATGTGTGCAAGCCTCTTTGTCAAGTTATTCGGTCATGGGGAATTACAACTGAATATGATTCTGTCCACTCCAATTTTCCAGCTGAGCTTGCTAATAGTGATCTATGTGACAGGGTAGCTTTTCTTTCTCGTACGCAAGTGCAGGGATACAGAGCCCAGCTGGCGAGCTGCCATTGTTTCCCTAGTTAATAGAATCCTAGAATAATACGGCTCAAGAGGCCATTCAGCCCATCAAGTGTGCAGCTCCAAAACCAGGAATGCCGCTAATCCTACATCCTGGCTCTTTCCCCATACCCCAGTAATTTTTTTCTCCGTAAAGTGATTATTCAGTCCTCTTTTGAAAATCTGAGATGGAATATGATTCCATCACAATATCAAGCAATATCTAGATAGTCCCTTTCTATTTAAGAAAGGGACTATCTAGAAGCATGCTACAGTGTGCTTGCACAGGAACAGGAGAGTGAGCACATCCTGAGTGGGGCACAGCCAGAGTGGGTATTCAGAATTTGGTGCAAAGCAGGAATTCGGTGCATAGGGGACGAGGTGCTCTTTGCATTTTTTCCTTGCTACCCAACTTCTTAAATCTTCAGAGCGTGCTGCAGCAGTAGAGGCTACAAGGGAAAGGAATCACTGGTAAGTAGTGGGTAAGGTATTTACTACTTTAATCGCTTATAGTTTAAGGTCTTTTTGTGGTTTACAGTTTGTATACTCTACAGTAACGAGGATCAGGAAAGAAGGGCCCTAGGGTAATTGACTTAAGAGGTTTAATTTAAAGGGATAAGTCAAGGCAGGAGCGCTCAAAGCTGTGGTGTGCTCCATGTGGGAAGCCAGGGACATTTCCAGTGCCCAGGACCAGCATGTATGCAGGAAGTGTGTCCAGCTGCAGCTCCAGGAAGCTCTGGTTTCAGAGCTGGAATGGCAGCTGGGGACACTGTGGAGCATCTGCGAGTCTGAGAGCATCGTGGCTGGCACGTTTAGAGAGGTGGTCACACCGCAGATGAAGGGGCTTGAGAAAGGAAGGGAATGGGCGACCACCAGGCAGTCCAAGAGAAACAGTCAGGTAGTTCAAGAGTCCCCTGGGGTCCCGCTCACAAATCAGAATTCCATTTTGGAGGCTGATGAGGGCGCTGGTTCCTCCAGGGAGTGCGGACAGAGCCAAGCTTCTGGCACCACAAGCAGCCTGTCTGTACAGGAGGGGAGAAAGGGAGGAAGAGCAATAGTAATAGGGGATTCTATAGTCAGGGAACAGATAGGCGCACTGTGGCCATCAACGTGACTCCAGGATGGTATGTTGCCTCCCTGGTGCCAGGGTCCGGGACGTCACTGAACGCCTGCAGGGCATACTGAAGGGGGATGGTGATAAGGCAGAGGTCATGGTACATGTTGGTACCAATGACATAGGTAGAAAGAGGGATGAGGTCTTGCATCAAGAATTCAGGGAGTTAGGCAGTAGACTAAAAAGCAAGACCTCTCGGGTTGTAATCTCTGGATTACTCCCAGTGCAACGTGCTAGTGAGCTCAGAAATAGGAGAATAGCACAGATGAATACATGGCTTAAGAGTTGGTGCAGGAGGGAGGGTTTTAGATTCCTGGATCACTGGGACAGTTTCTGGGGAAGGTGGGACCTGTACAAGCGGGTCGGTCTACATCTGAACCAGAGCGGGACTAACATGCTTGCGGGTGGGTTTGCTAGTGCTGTTGGGAGGAGTTTAAACTAATTCAGCAGGGGGAGGGGACACAGAATGTTCGCAGAATAGGGACACATAATACAGTAAAACAATCAAGTCAGAGGAGTACAGCTGCAATAAGTTTCAAGGGAGTCAGGCAAGGCTGGATGGCCTCTACTTTAATGGCAGGAGTATTACAGGTAAAATGGATGAGTTAAGGGTGAGGATTGACATGTGGAATTGTGATATAGTAGCCATCACTGAGATGTGGTTGAGGGAAGGGCAGGATTGGCAGCTCAACATTCTGGGATACAGAATCTTCAGGCGAGACAGAGGAGGGGGTAAAAGAGGAGGAGGCGTGCATTATTAGTTAAGGAGTCAGTTACTGCAGTAAGGAGAGATGATATCTTGGAGGGGGCATCGAATGAAGCTTGTGGGTAGAACTTAGGAATAAAAAAGGGGCAACCACATTATTAGGTGTTTATTATAGACCCTCAGATAGTCAGCGGGAAATTGAGGAGCAAATATGTGCACAATTTGTGGAGGTGTGTAAAAATAATAACAATAGGGTAATTATATTAGGTGATTTCAACTTTCCCTACATTAATTGGGATAGACATAGTGTTAAGGGCTTGGATGGAGTGGATTTCTTGAAATGTGTACAGGAGAACTTTTTAGGTCAATATGTAGAGGGTCCAACACGGGACGGTGCATTGCTGGACCTAATTCTGGGGAATGAAGCCGGACAGGTGGCTGAGGTGGTGGTGGACAAGCATTTTAGCGATAGCGACCACAACATGGTACAGTTTAACTTTGTAATGGACAAAGAAATCGACAAGTTGCAAAAAAATGTTTTGGATTGGGGGAGAGTGGATTTTGGTAAAATAAGGCAGGATCTGGCCAAGGTAGACTGGGAACAGTTACTTGTGGGGAAATCTACAGCGGAACAGTGGGGGGTGTTCAAAAAGGAAATGGGGAGGGTACAGGCTCAACATGTTCCCTCTAGGGTGATAGGGAGGAGTAACAAGCCCAGAGAACCATGGATGACCAGAGATATTCAGGCTATGATGAGAAGGGAAAGAGAGGCTTTTAGCAGGTACAAGGGAAGCAAATCAGCAGAGGCATTAGTGGAGTACAGACAGTGCAGGGTGGAGCTTAATAAAGCAATTCGGAGAGCAAAGAGGGGATATGAGAAAGCTCTGGCTGGTAAAAGTAGGGAAAATCCCAAGATATTCTATAAATATATCAATAGGAAGAGGATAACCAGGGAAAGAGTAGGGCTCATAAGGGACCAAGGAGGCAATCTATGGGTGGAGATCACTAGAGTGTTGATTGGATACTTCATGTCCGTCTTCACCCAAGAGAATGAGGATGAAGGTATCGAACTCGGGGAGGGAGACTGCGAGGTTCTTAAGCAAATTGATATAGGGAGTGACAAGGTATTGGAGGTGTTGGCAGGCGTTAAAGTGGCCAAATCTCCAGGTCCAGATGATTTGTGTCCCAGACTGCTGAGGGAGGTAAGGGAGGAGATCGCAGGGGCTCTGACCCGAAATTTAAATTCCTCTCTGGCCACAGGGGAGGTGCCAGAGGACAAGAGAACAGCTAATGTGGTTCCACTATTGAAGAAGGGCTGTAGAGATAAGCCAGGGAACTGCAGGCCAATGAGTCTCACTAGAGTGGTAGGGAAACTATTGGAGAAATTACTGAAGGAGAGTATCTATCTCCACTTGGAGAGGCAAGGTTTGATCAGGGATAGTCAGCATGGCTTTGTCAGAGGGAGGTCATGCCTCACAAATTTGATTGAATTTTTTGAGGAGGTGACCAGGTGTGTAGATGAGGTAGTGCAGTTGATGTAGTTTATATGGATTTCAGCAAAGCCTTTGACAAGGTCCCACATGGGAGACTTATAAAGAAGGCAAAGGCACAAGGGATACAGGGTAATTTAATAAAGTGGATTCAAAATTGGCTTAGTTGTAGGAGGCAGAGGGTGATGATAGAAGGATGCTTTAGTGACTGGAAGCCAATGTCCAGTGGTGTACCACAGGGACCTGTGCTGGGTCTCCTATTATTTTTCATTTATTTAAACGACATAGCTGACTATGTGGGGGGTAGGATTAGTAAATTTGCAGATGACACAAAGATTGGCCAGGTGGTTAACAGTGAGGTTGAGTGTCTTGGGCTACAGGAAGATATAGGCGGGATGGTCAAATGGGCAAATAAGTGGCAGATGGAATTTAACTGTGAAAAGTGTGAGGTGATACACTTTGGAAGGAGTCATTTGACAAGGAAGTATTCAATGAACGGCATGACACTCGGAAGTTCTGAGGAACAAAGGGATCTTGGCGTATGTGCATGTTAGTGGGGTGGTGATAAAGGCATAAGGGACACTTGCCTTTATCAATCGAGGCATAGATTACAAAAGTAGGGAGGTCATGCTGGAGTTGTATAGAACCTTGGTGAGGCCACAGCTGGAGTAGTGCGTGCAGTTCTGGTCGCCACATTAGAGGAAGGATGTGATTGTACTGGAGGGGGTGCAGAGGAGATTCACCAGGATGTTGCCTGGGATGAAACATTTAAGTTATGAAGAGAGGTTGGATAGACTTAGGTTGTTATTGTTGGAGCAGAGAAGACTGAGGGGCGCGGATAGGGAGCAGCTGTTCCCCTTACTTGAAGGGTCAGTCACAAGGGGACACAAGTTCAAGGTGAGGGGCAGGAGGTTTAGGGGGATGTGAGGAAAAAAGTTTTTTACCCTGAGGGTGGTGATGGCCTGGAATGCACTGCCTGGGAGGGTGGTGGAGGCAGGTTGCCTCACATCCTTTAAAAAGTACCTGGGTGAGCACTTGGCATGTCATAACATTCAAGGCTATGGGCCAAGTGCTGGCAAATGGGATTAGGTAGGTAGGTCAGGTGTTTCTCATGTGTCGGTGAAGACTTGATGGGCCGAAGGGCCTCTTATGCACTGAGATTCTGTGTGTAGCAGTGCATTCCACATCCTAACCATTTGTGTTTTTGCTCATGTTGCTTCTGGTTCTTTTGCCAGTCACGTTATACCTGTGCTCTCTGGATAAGATCCTTCAGTTATTGAAAACAGTTTTTTTTATTCACTTGATCCAAACCCTTCATGATTTTATGTATCTCTATCAAATCTCCTCCTAGCCTCCTCTGCTCTAAGGAGAATAACATCAGCTTTTTTGGTCTATCCATGTCACTGTAATCCCTCATCCCTGAAACCATTCTAGTAAATCTCTTCTGTATTCTCTCAAGTTTTTCCTGATGAGCGGAGCCCAGAATTGAACACACTACTTCAGCTGGGGATGAACTATTGCCTTTTTTTTTTATAGGCTTAGTATTAACTACTTGTTAATTTGTACTATATCTCTCTATTCATAAAGATCTCCCCTTTAAAAGCGCAATATCCAAATGCATTATTGACTACTTTGTTAACCTGTTCTACCACCTTCAAAGATTTCTGTGCAAACACCCTCCAGTTTCTGTTGTTACACTCCCTCATATTCGCTGACTTAGCATCAATTGAGCAGATGGCCTCCATTTACTTGGGTTAAGGAGGAAAAACATTTCTTGGGGTCTTTGCTATTGGTTTATCCAGCCACTATTACTTAAGTCTTTGTGTAGATAGCAAGGAAGGCAGGATCAGGATCAACTCCATGACAACTTTTTTTCAATTCTTTCTCCCTATAGTCACATAATCTGCTGTTGTATCTTTTTGCTAAAGGCCACTTTCCGAAGTAATATAACCTGAATTCAACAAGTTTTGCTGTGAAATGATAGGATGTGGGTCTGTACCAACTATTTACATAGTTAGCTGCTGAGTGTGGAGTTCTAAATAGTCTTTCACTTGTGCTATGGTTGCTGATATAACTGTGTCCCCAACAACATTCCTTTGTTCCTCCCCTCTAAGAACAGAGAAAATATTGTTGAATCAGCTCCAGTAATGTTGCACAGAAGAGCACACAGAGGCCCATAGCTGCATGAAATTACATGTTTGCTGAGGACCCCCAACTGATGAGGTGGTGGGTTGTAAGTGACGTGGGGCCTTATGACGAGTTCTGAGAGTCTACAGTTGGAGGGCTGTAGATGTCTGAGGAAATGTACCTTAGCATGACTCTCCAAACTCAGGAAAAAGATACGTGGAGGAAACGGGAAGAAAAATGTCTTTTTATATATGGGTTACTTGATTTTATAATTGTCTGAATTGGAATGTTAATTTATTCTCTAATAAATACTACAAAAGCATAAAAGTGAAATACTGTGGATGCTGTAGAAGCTCTGAAGAAGGGTTGTATGGACTCAATGTTAACTTTGTTTCTCTCTCCACAGATGCTGTCAGACCTGCTGAGTTTTTCTAACATCTTCTGTTTTTACTGCAAAAGTATAGTTCTTTCATTGTTCTTTCAATTAAGCAGCAATAAATGTTGTTTTAAAAATCTGTATTTCTAGAGCTGTAATAGCACCCACCTCATTTTTTCTCAATATTACACTTTTGTGGTGCCTTTCATGCATATACACGAAGGAATAATAAGATATAGCAAATGAAGTGATTATTGACTTGTAACCACCTTAGTGTAAAATGAATTAAAGTTGTTAATTTTATGTATTATGTTGCATATGCATTGTGGCAAAATACCACTTTATAATTTTGAATATTTTTTTAAATTGTGGATTCGCGAGATATTGACTGGTGTTTGAGTGTATTACTGTATAGTGATGTTCCCCCTCCCATGTTGTGATATTGCAGTGAAGGTATATTAAAGATGTGGTGATATGTCACTAGAATATTCTCCAGATGTTTGATATTTTATAAATTAATTACCTGAACAACCTGGACTAAAACAAAGCTGATATTAGGCTTGTTTGTTCAATGCAGTTGTTGCTTAGTCTTGTGTTATTAGTTTGAGATGCGCACATTGAAAATATTAGCATTTGTGGTGCTCTAATTTTCCAGATGATTGTAAATGAACACTGAGACTATAATTTACTTGAGTTCAAATGACCCATTAAGCTATGAAACTTGACTAGTTCCTTGGTGTTATTCAAATCCAATGATACATTTGTAGCTTTATACTTGCTCTTTGGCTTTTTAAATACAGCAGTTCATTTAATATTGTTGATAAAATTATAGTAAGCTATAAATCTGAGGGATTTCACTGCAGAATATAGTAATTGCTGGAAGGGTGCAGTATGGGATTTATTTTGAATTTTCATAGTAAAATTATAAAGGAATAAGTAACTTGACATATTGTGCCCTCTTGCAAATGATACTGAGAGTATGTACAACTCTTATTATGAAAATCAGTGCAATTTTTCTCTTGCAGATATAAGTAACAGTAATAATTTGCTAAATCTTTGACTATTACCTTACTTTTTAATTTGCAACCTGTTTGAAATGATTGGCTTCTTGAAATAAGGATCATGGGATTCTGCACTACATGTATACAGTGTGACACCTCAGATCTCTTGCCTGAAGAGGCGCGTGTGCACACGCACATGACACTTCTATTCATCATTAGATAGCTGAGTATAGGTGTAACATCTTGATTACTGGGAACTTCCTATGACTGGCATAGTGAACAGCATGGACAAATGTTGGAGGAACTTTAGCAGCAGCTGCTTTTCTGTCTGCAACTAAATCATGGTAGCTTGTAAACTACATATATAGCTACATATATAAATATGTTCTCATAACCTCTAGTTAATGGATGTCTTAACCCCCTTTTCTAATAGTGATAATTATTATGGTTTTCATTTTTATTCACATGGAGCTGCCAACTACTTTGTTTTCATATATGGAATATAATCAACAAAAAGAAGGGGCAAAAGAGTCCTGAGATTAATCTTTTGAGGAGACTGATTCCACTAATTTTAGTTTTGCAGAGTAAATTGGAACTGGAGAGTTTCCTCGACCGGCTGTGTATTTCAGATTTGTCGAAGAAAGTGGATCATATATAGATCTCTGCAGATGAATTCTTAATATAATCATAGTAAAATGTAATTTTTTTTGGTCAACTAGTTCATTTCCATGCATCTGGCTCAAGGGGAATGTGGGCACAGGCTTATGTATAGACTGTTGTTGTTGCAGGAACCACAAATTATGGTTAACAATTTGGGAGAGTTTGAGGTGTAAAATAGGTACCCTCAAAAACTATATTTAAAATGGTGACTTATGATTTAGTAACTAGTTAATGTCAATACAGCACGTTTAATTCTTCTACATTTGGCTCTATCTTACAGTTGCTTCATCTTGTCCTGCCTGATCTCAAAATGTTAGAAATGATTGTTGAATTGGTGTTTGGAGATTAGGTGTAATTTGATATGAGGAAATTGTTTTTCTGTAGTGTTCTCATATCTTTGTTTTTGTTTCATGTGAATATGAGAGGTATAGAGTATATTTCCTTTGTGGGGAATACTAATGAAACTTTATTTGGTTGTGGTGCTGTGCTGCAGTCGGTAGTGGACCCTATTGGGGTTCATTAGCAATTTTGGGATTGCTTGATGAGTTCCAGCATAAATTTTGCGCTGCAGCCAAATGTTCAATAACAGCATCAAGGAAACTGAAGAGGTCTTAGTCTGGATTAGCAGAATCCAATTTTGAGGGTTCCAGTTTTTCTTGTCCAATTGTTACTCTTGTGCTGATGACTGTCCTGTCCATGAAGTAGGTAGTAATTACAACATCGAAACCAGTATGCGTTGATTATCTTTCATATGAATGTTGGTCCAAATCTCATGTCTTCTGGCCCGTTCTTATACTTCATTATTGCCTTTTCCTTAAACCTTCAGTGTGCATATCTGCCTTGCCTCATCCCTTTATAATTTTAAATACCTCTACATTTACTGTGATATGAACCCCCCCACCCCCCACAAATCATCATGCCCTTCCACAAGACCTTGCTCATTCAAAGTAATTACTTTTCACCAAAAATGTACCACCTCACACTTGCTGATATTGAATTCCATCTTTCAGTATTTTTCACGTTCCACCACCATCTCAATATTCCTTTGCAACTTTATTTTGGTCATACGTTCTTTATTCTAACCTTCTATGCAGATCATTCTGTGATGAGCAGTGAGATGCTGCAAACCAGTTCTAAGGAGTCTGAGAAACTGCTGTTAACTTGCTTACTTCATTTTAACCAGTTTTTAATTCAGTTTATTACCTCTCCCTAATTTCATTCCTTTCCCTCAGTCTTGTCTAATAATCTCTTTTGTGTACCTTGTTAAAGGATTTCTCAACGTCCACACACACCACGTACATTGTATTTTCCCCCTTCCCTCATATTTTTCACCACCTGAAAAAAAATGTCTGATCTTGCAGTCACTCCCTTTAATGCATAAGTCTGAGTTTGGGTTTCATGTTGGCTAGATCTGCCCTTTGGATGTTTGTGGCTTCATCAATGTGAGGGCCTTCTGTAGGTGTCATGCTTGAAAGCACTGAAATGCTGGTAGCTTGTAGTACAGTTGAAGTCAACAGTTCTTCTTGGGGGTTCATTATTACCAAGCAGCATTCTAATTCCACTTCCTTTACTTTGGGTAATTTTAAAGTTAATTCTGGTTTGAAATCAATTTGGGTGGACCAACACAACCCTGAGTGCTGTCCATTTAAGAGGAGACATCTTTTGATTTAGGCTTGCATGACCCCTGCATTTAAGTAGGTTTCTTTCCCTCTAGTCGTTTCTTAAAAACTGCTGGAATTTAGTGCGACACTTAAAAATAATGCCTTTGGTTTCCGCTGTTTTCCAGCAGATTTGACAAAAAGACAAAATCCGAATTAAAAATTGAAGACGAAGACAGTTGTAATAATTACATGTTCAGATTTTTGGTAAGCCTCAATTGGTGTTGGGTTATGGAATTGACAAAAATATATTTATTCCATTGTGAAAGACTGAGAGGGTTGCGCTATCTCTTGCTAAACTAAGGAAGTTAAATATGGTATCAAGTTGAAAGAAAAGATATACAATGCTGCAAAGATTAGTAGTAGCCCAGAGATTGGGAAAATGTTAGAAATCAGCAAAGGATGACTTAAAAAAAGGGAGAAATTGGAGTATGAGAGAAAGCTAGCAAGAAATATAAAAACAGATAGTAAAAGCTTCTACAGGTATACATAAAGGAAGAGAATAGTGAAAGTGGTGGTCCCCTAGAGGGTGAAACTGGGAATTAATAATGGGGAAATGAGGAAATGGCAGAGTTTAAACAAATATTTTGTATCGGTCTTCACAGTAAGAGGCCACTGAAAGCATCCAAAGAATAGCAGAAAATCAAGAGGCTAAAGGGAAGGAGGAATGTAAAACAATCATGGTCGCTGGAGAAAAAGTACTAGGAAAACTAATGGGACTAAAGACTGACAAGTCCCCTGGACCTGATGGTCTTCATCTTAGGGTCTTAAAAGAAGTGACTGCAGAGATAGTGGATGCATTAGTGTAATCTTCCAAAATTCCCTAGATTCTGGAAAAGTCCTAGCTGATTGGAAAAAAGAAAATATAACACCACTATTTGAGGAAGGAGAGAGAGACAGAAAACAGGAAACTATAGGCCAGTTACTCTAACATCTGTCATTGGGAAAATGTTGAAATCCATTATTAAGGAGACATTTAGCAGGACATTTAGAAAATCATACTATAATCAGGCAGAGTCAACATGGTTTTATGAAAAGAAAATTGTGTTTGACAAGTTTGTGGTTCTTTGAGGATGTAACAAGCAGGATGGATAATGAGGTACCAGCCGATGTGTATTTGGATTTCCAGAAGGCATTTGATAAGGTGCCACATAAAAGCTTACTACACAAGATAAGGGCTCATGGTGTTCAGGTGATTTATTAGCGTAATTACAACATCGGCTAATAGCAGGCAACAGTCAGGATAAATTGGCCATTTTCAGGTTGGCAAACTAACTAGTGCGGTGCTGCAAGAATCAGTTCTGGGGATTCAACTATTTACGATCTATATTAATAGCTTGGGTGAAGGGACAGACTGTATTCTAGCCAAATTTTCTGATGATACGAAGGTCAGAAAGCAAGTTGAGGATACAAAGGGTCTGCAAAGGGATATAGATTGGTTAAGCGAGTGGGCAAAAATTTAGCTGGAGTATAACGTGGGGAAAATGGGAGGCTGTCCACTTTGGCAGGAAGAATAGAATACAGCATTATTTAAATGAGGCACTACAGAATGCTGCAGTACAGAGGGACCTGGGTGTCCTTGTACATAAATCTCAATTAGCATGCAGCTACAGCAAGTAATTAGGAAGGCGAATGGAATGTGGGTCTTTATTGCAAAGGGGATGCAGTATGAAAGTAGAGAAGTCTTGCTATATCTGTTCAGGACATTGGTGAGACAGCACCTGGGAGTACAGTGTACAGTTTTATCACCTTACTTGGGCATACTTGCATTAGAAGCAGCTCAGAGAAGGTTTACAATGCTAATTAATTGAAAATAAATTTCAGAAGAGGTTATTTGCACACTTTGTGCTTGAGCCATAATTGCTGAATCACTGTCATTCTTGCATGCTCTCGCATGCTTTCTCTGAGAATTGAGTAGGAATATTTCTGTTCTCCCTTTGTTTAGAAACCCCGAGGTGGCAGTTGATCTCGTGCTGTGGAAATTTGCATTGCCCTGTGATTTTTTTTATATACTACAAATCTGTTTCAAGTATGCAATATGACTAACTATTGGATTCACTTTCAATATCAATCATTTAACTGTTGGAAGATTTTCAGATCCATATTGGTTTTCCTGAAGTTGTACTGAAAGCTTAAATTTTTTCAAGATGACTTAGATTTTTACAAGTCTTCAGGGAGCCATCAAAATGTGAATTGTAGATGCTGTATTTGGTATAGAACCACAGCATCTTGCAAGTTGTCAGAGGCTGGGGAGACTCTGTTTCATGGAATGGCTGCTGTAACAAGTTAATTTTTGGTGTCCATTTTCATGATCAACTACTTGGCAAAGCCTTTCTGACCAGAAGGTCATTGGCTTGACTTCTGGCTTTACATTGAGTTAGCTGATCTTTGCTAAGTTAGCTTTTGGGGCACTGTTAGTAACTGATGTACCCTGAGCCAGGGGCAGGAAAATAATATCCTGCCCTAACTAGCAGTTTTCTACTGAAAAAAAAATATATACACTGCAACCTCTCCAATCCAGAGTGCTTGGGAAATCATTTCTGGATTTTGAATTTTCTGTATTAAAGAATGTTAGAATGCCTAACCAAAAGTGAAAGAACTGGAAAACATATGAAGCATAAAACAGTGCTAAAGCATTATGAAGCAGTAATAAAAATTGTTTTACTTTTACAAATACTGTATCTTCCATGTTTCTGCTTCCAAAGTGTGTACTAAGATGATGTCATGAGTTGCTTGGGCCTGCTCAAAAGATTTCCGGACAACTGGTTTACGAACAATAGATTTCTGGACTGGAGAGGTTATGGAATATTGAATTTTGATCAGCGGGGGATTGGGCTTGGTTTTGATGCCCTCTACAGCCAAATAGGCAGCCAACACACTACCTGGGTGCTCACACGAAGATCCACTTTGGTAAGATGCTGTTGGGCTGCAGACGCCTGTGGAAGTTGGAATCTTTGGGGGAGATGGGAGAAAATCACTGACATCAGCTGATAATGCTCCAAAGAGGAAAGTTGTGTACAACATTAACCCTGTATTGGAAAAGTTTGTACTGTTGGAGCCTACAGACAGTACAATTTATTTGTAGCCCACTTTTTTCAAGAATGTCTGTGTAAATTAGGTTAACATTAAATACCTTCAAGCAATCACTAGACTCATTTGAACAGGAGCTCTCTGGCATTCCCAGAGTGCAGAAGTGAAATGGAACATACTTCTAAACACCATTTCCAATACCGCAATCCAACACATGGAAAGCAAGAGCAGGAAATGCTGATTGGTTTGAAGCTAACATTGCTGTAATGGAATCTGTCATTGAAGGCAAGTGATCTGTTCTCATAATTACAAGAAAGATCGGAGCAAGATGACACTCAAGCACCAAGAGCTGCTCAAATTAAAGCCTAATGACTACTGGTTGCAACTTTGCCAGAATATCCAGATTTCTTTTGACACAGGGAATGCCAGTAACATTACAATGGGCAAAGCTCCAGGTGCCGATGCTATATTGTCTGAACTGCTACGACTGGTCCCCGGGTGAGGTCCCCCGCCCCCCCGTTATGATTCTGGATGAGGTACCCCAAATTGTTATGCATCAGGGTGAAGCGGCTGCCCTTCTTTCTTCGACCCCTGCCCCCCCCCCCCCCACTCACCCCGTTGGTCGCAACAAGACTAATTTATAAAGGATCTTTTCCCAGTCTAAATGTTTTTATTTTAAATGAAGCCAATTTAACCAGGCTTTCCTGAGCCAGAGTGAGTCTGATAGTTTAAAAAATAATAGCACAACACACAGGTTAGCAATGAGAAGTGAGTCCAGAAATAAGAGTTTTAAAAATGTGTACAAATCAGTCTATGGCTTGTCTGTGAGGAGTAGATGGTGAAACGTTGCGGCTGTTAAGTTGGGTGATTCCGGTAGAGCAGACTTTGGCAGTTGAGCAGTTGTTTTGGAGATTCTTGGTTCTGCAGGTTAGCTGAAAGGAGTTGGCCTGTTTCCTTTTCGACTGTGGCTTTGCTGACTTGTGACTTGTTTTCAACAATCGGAGAGAGACTCTTTACTTACAAGTGCAGGGATGCCTAGTTGTTGATCTTCAGCTGTGACCTTCACGACACATTCTAGCACCAGAACTAGCACACACAACTAGGGTTGCAGTTGGTTTTTTAACCCCTTTTCTTGTGTATCCCTGGAATGGAAAAAGCAAACCTATCTTTCACCAGATCTGCTTTCTTTTCAACTTAGATCATGTCCACAGTCTGGGATATAACTCATAGGAGATGGTTTCTGCTAAGGTGGTAATCAGTCTTCACTATCTCCGCAGCCACAGGAGATTACAGTTCAGTTTTTACATTGCATCTTTTCCTTTGAAGTGTCTCTCTGATGTAGGCCTTGACACCTTTTTAGTTGTGATGTTATTTCTCTGGGCTAATTAGTCAAGTGTAACCCACATTGGAATTTTACAACAAATGGTTACTTTACAGTCTTGGCCAACCTTTGCTTTTATGTCCTTTTTTTGGGAAAGAACACACCTTTCTTAAAAGTTCATTAGCCCCAAATTACTTATGGACATATGATCCGTAGTCATGACAAAACTCATCAAGCGTAGGAAACTAGCACTCCTGCATCTGCATGAACCTCTGTCTCTGCTGGAACAAAGGAGACCTTTTTTTATTCATTCAAAGGATGTGGGCTTTGCTGGCTGGACCAGCATTTATTGCCCATCTCTAGTTGCCCATGAGAAGGTTGTGGTGAGCTGCCTTCATGAACCACTGCAGTCCATGTGGTGTAGGTTGCCTTCCATTTTATTTCACCAAGGCGTGTGTCCATGTGAGCAGAGGCAGCCTATTTAAGCTGCAGAAGAAAATGGGCTGTGTGCCGAAGCTGCTCAATGTGACCTTTTTTCATGACAACGTGGTCGATAAGATCAGCTATGATAAAGCAACGTTGGGACTCTTCGAAACCCACAGTTGTGTTGAACAGGATTGCATTCCGGTGCCGACACTCTTTGGCATATTCTTCCCTTTGCTGTCATGTGCCTTCAGGGTGTCTACTTAAGTACCAGAACTGACAGTTGTTAAACTAAAATGGCAGGGGGATGGGAACCTATGCACGGAGTCAGAGGAGGGGGAATCAAGGACAAGAACAAAAGACAGAAAGGGTTATAAGAAGTGATAGCTGAGAAATCGAGGGCAAAAATCAAACAGGGCCTCAGTGAAAAATAGTGGGAACGGGACAAGTAATGTTAAAAAGACAAGCTTTAAGGCTTTGTGCTTTAAACGCGAGGAGCATTCGCAATAAAGTGGATGAATTAACCGTACAAATAGATGTAAACAGGTATGATATAGTCAGGATTATGGAGGCATGGCTGCAGGGTGACCAGGGATGGGAACTGAACATGCAGGGGTATTCAGTATTTAGGAAGGACAGACAAAAAGGAAAAGGTGATAGGGTTGCATTGCTGGTTAAAGAGGAAATTAGCACAATAGTGAGGAAAGATATTAGCTCCGACGATGTGGAATCTGTATGGGTAGAGCTGAGAAACACCAAGGGGCAAAAAACGTTAGCAGGGGTTGTATATAGACCCCAAAACTGTTGTGGTGATGTTGGGAATGGCATTAAACAGGAAACTAGAGACGCATGCAATAAAGGAACATCTGTAATTATGGGTGACTTTAATCTGCATATAGATTGGGCAAATCAAATTAGTCTCAATACCGTATAGGAGGAATTGCTGGAGTCTGGAGTGTATACGGGATGATTTTCTGGACCAATACATTGAGGAACCAGTTAGAGAACAGGCCATCCTAGTCTGGGTATTGTGTAATGAGAAAAGAATAATTGGCAATCTAGTTGTGCGAGGCCCCTTGGGATGAGCGACCATAATATGATAGAATTCTTCATCAAGATGGAGAGTGACATAGTTGATTCTGAGACTAGGGCCCTGAATCTTAATAAAGGAAACTACGATGGTATGAGGCGATATGATGGATTGGGAAACGTTACTTAAAGGGATGACGGTGGATAGGCAATGGCAAAAATTCAAAGAGCGCATGGGTGAACTGCAACAATTGTTTATTCCTGTCTGGCGCAAAAGTAAAACAGGAAAGATGGCCAAACCATGGCCCACAAGGGAAATTAGAGATAGTGTTAGATCCAAGGAAGAGGCATACAAATTGGCTAAAAAAAAAACAGACCTGAAGATTGGGAGCAGTTTAGAATTCAACAAAGGAGGACCAAGGGATTGATTAAGAAGGGGAAAATAGAGTATGAGAGTAAGCTTGCGGGGAACATAAAAACTGACTGTTAAAGTTTCTATAGGTATGTGAAGAGAAAAAGATTGGTGAAGACAAATGTAGGTCCCTTACAGTCAGAAATGGGAATTTATAATGGGGAACAAAGAAATGGCTGACCAACTAAATACATACTTTGGTTCGGCCTTCATAAAGGAGGACACAATAACATACCTGAAATGTTGGGGAAGACGGTTTAATGAGAGGGAGGAACTGAAAGAAATCAGTATTAGTAGGGAAATGGTGTTGGAGAAATTGATGGGATTGAAGGCTGATAAATCTCCAGGACCTGATAATCTACATTCCTGAGTACTTAAGGAAGTGCCCCTAAAAATAGTGGATGCATTGGTGGTCATCTTCTGATATTCTATAGACTGTGGAACAGTTCCTACAGATTAAAGGGTAGCTAATGTAACCCCACTATTTAAAAAGGGAGGTAGAGAAAACAGGGAATCATAGACCAGTCAGCCTGACATCAGTAGTGGGCAAAATTCTAGAGTCCATTATAAAAGATTTAATAGCCGAGCACTTTGAAAACAGTGGCAGAATCGGACAGAGTGAGCATGGATTTACGAAAGGGAAGTCATGCTTGACAAATCTACTGGAATTTTTCGAGGATGTAGCTAGTAGAGTTGGTGAGGGGGAGCCAGTGGGTGTGATTTATTTGGACTTTCAGAAGACTTTCAACAAAGTCCCACATAAGAGATTAGCGTGTAGAATTAAAGCACATGGGATTGAGGGTAGTGTATTGAGATGGATAGAAAACTGGTTGGGAGACAGGAAACAAAGAGTAGGAATAAACGGGTCTTTTTCCGAATGGCAGGTAATGACTAGTGGGGTACTGCAGGGATCGGTGCTGGGACCCCAGCTATTCACAATATAGATTAATGATTTAGATGAGGGAACTAAATGTAATATCTCCAAATTTGCAGACGACACAAAGCTGGGTGGGAGGGTGAGCTGTGAGGAGGATGCAGAGATGCTTCAGTGTGATTTGGACAAGCTGAGTGAGTGGGCAAATACATGGCAGATGCAATATAATGTGGATAAATGTGAAGTTATCCACTTTAGTAGCAAAAACAGGAAGGCAGATTATTATCTGAATGGCCAAAAATTGAGAGAGGGGAATGTGCAACGAGACCTGGGTGTTCTCGTACACCAGTCGCTGAAGGTTGGCATGCAGGTGCAGCAGGTGGTAGAGGGCAAATGGTATGTTGGCCTTCATAGCCAGAGGATTCGAGTACAGGAGCAGGGATGTCTTGCTGCAATTGTACAGGGCCTTGGTGAGACCACACCTGGAATATTTTGTGCAGTTTTGGTCTCCTTATCTGAGGAAGGATGTTCTTGCAATAGAGGGAGTGCAGCGAAGGTTTACCAGATTGATTCCTGGGATGGCGGGACTGACATATGAGGAGAGATTGAGTCGGTTAGGATTATATTCGCTGGAGTTCAGAAGAATGAGGGGGGATCTCATAGAAACCTATAAAATTCTAACAGAACTAGACAGGGTAGATGCAGGAAGGATGTTCCTGATGGTGGAGTCATCCAGAACCAGGGGTCACAGTCTGAGGATACGGGGTAGACCATTTAGGACTGAGATGAGAAATTTCTTCACCCAGAGAGTGGTGAACCTATGGAATTTGCCACCACAGAGTAGTTGAGGCCAAAACATTGTATGTTTTCAAGAAGGAGTTAGATGTAGCTCTTGGGGCAAAAGGGATCAAAGGATAAGGGGAGCAAGTTGGATGATCAGCCATGATCATAATGAATGGTGGAGCAGACTCGAAGGGCTGAATAGCCTACTCGTGCTCCTATTTTCTATGTTTCAACCTTCCCCACCTGAGATTCAAGGCAAAAGTGTGCTGAGTCCTCAATTGCTCTATGCCAGTGATGACACACAAAGTTCATACGGGGAACACCTTCAGCTCTAATGCCTGTAAAGAGTTTAGTTTGACTACTTAGAAGACAAATATCAAGGTCCAGGGTGTTACCATACTGCTGTCTATCAGCTGACAATATGAATGCTGGAGGTTGTTAGCTTCACATCCAGGTATCACCAGCAATCTGTCGCTTGATGGTTAAATCAGCACATGCATTGCAAAAGCTGCAGCTTTAATGTCCAAGTTGAATGTTGAACAATAGCAACGTGACTGAGAAAAAACTGGGAGGCTACCAAGCATGCATCCTCATCACACTCCTCTACAGTAGTAAGAGCTGGACAACATTATTAGGCAGGAGAAAAGGCTGAACAATTTCCACCTTCACTGTTTCAGATCTATCCTTGGCACCTTTTGGCAGTGCAAGGTCAACAACTGAGGTCCTGGAGCAAACCAGGCGCTATTTCCATTCTCGTACACTCTGTCCTAAGGCTACAACCTCTGTGCTGGCTTGAATGGTTGACAGCCGTAAACCCAAAGGCCTGCATGGTGACCTGGCTAATGGGGTCATGACGTGCTGGGCATCCATACCACTGTTTCAAGGATACCTGCAGGCAAGATATGGAGATGGGCAATTGGGAGACAGTTGGCAGCCCTGATGCCTGGTGGCTGACTGGGAAGGGCATTGGAAGAGGTGAGCAGAAATAAAAAATTCAGATGACTGAGAAGAGAGCCCAGAGAAAACAGTGGCCAGCAAATCTTGTACTTTCCCAGCTCACTGTCTGCATCTACAGTGAATGCGCATGGTCTACTATGCCAGATTGGGGCTTTTGAGCTTCACCAGGCGATGTTTAATGCAGAGTCAACCACCAAAGCATTAATCATTGTCTTCGGGGATGAAAGACTGTCAAGAGAATCAAATACAGTTCTTTATTCCATGCAATAGTAAGGTTAATATAAATTTGCTGTTCAAAGGCTATCTGTGTAAATGTTTAAGTTTGCTAATGAACCACATATGGATCTTCCATAATCCTACACCCTGCCTTGAAATTCTGACAGAGTTGGGCGATAGAAGAAAAATCAAGGGCAAAGATTAAAAGCTAAGCTGAATATGCTGGACTTATTGCAGTGTGGGCAGTGTGAAAGCATGCAGATTGTATGTGTAGACAAAGCATGTACAGTCCATGTGCTTAAATTTGCTGCCCACACTTCTATGCTGCTGAGGTCTTTACCATTTGCCTACACTTTTAAATGTTAGACCAGCCTTTATTGAATTTCGTTTGCTATTTGATATTTATTTTCTTTGTACATTTATAGTAAGATAATGACATTTAACTAATTATATTACAAATTATCAAAAGGATTGAATCATCAATCTTGGTTCAGTATGGGGTAGTTTGATGGGATGTTTGATATACAGGCCTGTGGGATACTTGTGGCTGAATGGCTTGACTAGTATGAGCTTGGAGAGATGAGACAATACTGAAAAAAGTTGAGGCTTTAAATCTGTAATGTACTTCCTTTTCCAATGTATTAAAATATCAGTCTCAGCGAATTTGAACCTTAATTGCATTTACCCTGTAGGAGTCTTTGTGTAACTGCAACCACATCATATAGTTGCTGGTTCATCTCTTTGACTCCCCCATGAAGTTTAATACAGTCAACCATGTCGTTGTTTCCCTAGGTGCTATCTTTGCATAACTCCTATAATTTGCACTCACTTTTATTGGCAATGCTCAGATTTACTGCTTGGTTACCACTCGAACTGTTCAAAAAATGTTCTGTTTGCATTGTGCATTAGTTAAAACACCTTGCAGTTCAACACTTGCATGTTTGACCCAATG
The DNA here is from genome assembly GCF_964194155.1 of Cetorhinus maximus. Classification (NCBI taxonomy): domain Eukaryota; kingdom Metazoa; phylum Chordata; class Chondrichthyes; order Lamniformes; family Cetorhinidae; genus Cetorhinus; species Cetorhinus maximus. Next base: position 82,194,006 of record NC_135879.1, read on the forward strand.
TTGTTTAGCTATCCTAAGAAACTTTGTTCAGTAGCCTACAATCTCATCCACTTCCCTGTATATGTTATAAGTTTTGATCAAATTATGTACAACCTTGGTATCCTGCTCAACCCTGATCTGAGCTACATACTCCACATCCAGGTTGTCATTGCTTTTGTTTGCTTTCACCTTGGAAACAACCTTGTTACTTTTTTTTAACTGGCATTGCTGCTGAAGTCTTATCAATGTCTTTGTAACATCTAACCTGATTTTTCCATCTTTCAACTCCACTTTCTCAATGCCCTTTTCTCTGGTCTGAGTGCAGATCCTAAATACTTGGGTAAACTCGTTCAGTCAGTACTCTGGCTGAATATAATCAATATTTGCAGTATATATTGATGACTTGGATGAAGAGCTTGAGTGTATTATGGCTAAATGTACTGACTACACAAAGGTAAGAAACCAAGTTGAGAGGAGAATGCAAAAGGATATAGGTTGAGTGTGCAAAAATTTGGCAGATGGAGTATAATGTGGGAAAAGGTGAGGTTATCTACTTTGGCAAGAAGAATAGAAAAGTAGAATATTATTTAAATGGAAATGGACTGCAGAGTACTGTGAACAGAGGGATCTGGATGTCCTCGCACATGTATTGCAAGTTAGCATGCAGTTGCAGCAAGTAATTAGGAATGGAATATTGGCCTTAATTGCAAGAATTCTTCTAAATTCTATAGAATATAGGTCCAGTTGTCTCAGTCTCTCCTCAGGGAAATCCGTCCATCCCAAGGATTAATCTGATGACCCTTTGTTGCATTCCCTGTATGGCCAGTATATCTTTCCTTCGGTAAGGAGACCAAAACTGCATGCACTACTCCAGGTTTGGTCTCACCTGCGGTTCTATGCAACTACAGCAAGACTTTCTTACTCCTGTTTTCAAATCTCCTTGCAATAAAAGCTAACACGTCATTTGTCTTTCTAATTGCTTGTTGCACCTGCATGTTAGCTTTTAATGACTTATGGACAAGGACACCCAGATCCCTTTGGACATCAACACTTTCCAATTTCTCACCATTAGAAATACTTTATATTTCTGTTTTGCCTACTAAAGTGGATAATTTCACATTTTTTCACAATATATTCATCTGCCATGTGCTTGCCCACTCACTTAGCAAGTCTAAATCCCCTTGAAACCTCTTTGCACCCTCATGACTCATATTCTCACCTAGTTTTGCGTCATCTGTAAACTTGGGGATATTACATTTGGTCCTCATATCCAAATCATTGATATAGACTGTGAATAGCTGGGCCCAAGTACTGATCCTTGTGGTACCCCATTAGTCAGCCTGCCAACCTGAGAATGATCCATTCATCCCTACTGTTTCTTGTCCATTAGCCAGCCTTCAGTCTGTGCCAGTATATTGCTCTCAATCCCATGTACTCTAATTTTGCTTGCTAATTTTCTGTGTGACCTTATTGAAAGCCTTCTAAAAAGCGAAGTACACCACATCAACTGGTTCAAGCTTATCTATCCTGTTAGTAACATCCCCAAAAAAGCTCTGTCAAACATGATTTCTCTTTCATAACCCCACGTTGACTCTGCCCAATCCTACGACTATTTCAGTGCCCAGTTATCACATCCTTCATAGTAGATTCTGGCATTTTTCCTACGACTGACATTAGGCTAGAAGGTCTGTAGTTCTTTGTTTTCCTCCCTCTCCTTTCTTAAATATTGGGATAACAGTTGCTACCTTCCAATCTGCAGGAACCATTCCAGAATCTAAAGAAATTTGAAAAATGATCACCAATGCATCCACTATCTCTCCAACCACTGGTTTTAACACTCTGGGATGTAGATCATGGGATTTATCAACTTCCAGTCTCATTTAATTTCTCCAGCACTTTTTTTTTAGTAATACTAATTTATTTCAGGTCCTCAATCTCCCTAGCCCCTTGGCTTCCCAATATTTCAGGGAGGTGTTTTGTACCTTCCACTGTGAAGAAGACACGGAGTATTTTAGTTTCTCTGCCAATTCCTTATTACTCATAAACTCTCCATTCCCTGTCTGTAATGGGCTTTTTTTACATATCTATAGAAGTTTTTACAACCTGATTTTATGTTTCTTAGTTTACTTTCATATTCTATTTTCTCACCAGTTTCTTGGTTCTCCTTTGCTGAATCTTAAAATGCTCCCAATCCTTGGGCTTAGCTGCTTTTTTGGCAACTTTATCTGCCTCTTCCTTTGATCTAATAGAATCTTTAACTTGTTAGCCATGGTTGGATCACTTTTCTTGCTTGATGTTTGTGCTTTAAAGGAATGTAACTTTATTGCAAACCAGGTATAAATTTTTCAAATGCTAACCAATGCCTGTCTACTATCATACCTTTCCATGTAGTTCCCCAATCTACTGCAGTCAACTTGCCCCTCATACCTTTGTGGTTTCCTTTGTCCCTGGTTTTGGATTGAACTACATCATTTTCAAACTTCATATAAAATTCCATCACATTATGCTCACTCTTCCCTAAAGGCTCCTTTTACAATGAGAGTATTAATTAACCCTTTACACAAAATTCTCAATAGAATAATTCAAGGGAGGGGATGAGTTATATTTTTAATCTACAAAGGAGTTGAGAGATATGGGGGGAAGGCAGGAAAGTGAAGCTAAGGTCACAATCAGATTAGCTGGTATTTTATTGAATGGAGAGAGTGTTTATATTTAGGGATGAGATGATCTTTCATCGGAACTGAAGAAAGATAATGTTTTTTATTTTGAATTGTATTTTAATTGCGTTCAATTGTTGCACATTGGCTGGGGATCAACTTGAGCTCATTTAAATGGATAAAGGCTAAGACTATTAAAGAACAAAGAAAAGTACAGCACAGGAACAGGTCCTTCAGCCCTCCAAGCCTGCACCGATCATATTGCCTGTCAAACTAAAACATTTTGCACTTCCGGGGTTCATATCCTTCTATTCCCATCCTATTCATGTATTTGTCAAGCTGCCTCTTAAACACCACTATCGTACCTGCTTCCACCACCTCCTCTGGCAGCGAATTCCAGACACTCACCACCCTCTGCGTAAAAAACTTGCCCCGCACATCTCCTCTAAAGTTTTCTCCTCTCACCTTAAATCTATGTCCCCGAGTAATTGACTCTTCCACCCTGGGAAAAAGCTTCTGACTATCTACTCTGTCCGTGCCAATCATAATCTTGTAAACTTCTCTCAATTGCCCCTCAATTGCCGTCGCTCCATTGAGAACAGTCCGAGTTTCTCCAACCTCTCCTCATAGCTAATAACCTCCAGACCAGGCAGCATCCTGATAAACCTCCTCTGCACCCTCTTCAACGCCTCCACATCCTTCCGGTAATGTGGTGACCAGAATTGCACGCAATATTCCAAGTGTGGCCTAACCAAGGCTCTATACAGCTGCAGCATGACTTCCCAGCTTTTATACTGAATACCCAAAAAATTGTTTTTGGATTAGGTGTATGCTTGAAATGTGTAACCCTATAAATATCAAAATATGTAAAGATTGGCTCCAATTCTGTCCTTCACCAGCTGACCTTCTGGAATCAAATACACATATCCTTGTTCTTTAGCTATGGCTTGATTTGGAATAGGTTTAAATTTATCAACTCAGATAAGATCACTTCTCATTTGCCTTAATTCCAGGTTTGCAATCCAAGGTTGTCCTTTCCTCGTAATTCAATCCCTTGACTTCAGGAGTTAACCTTAGTCTGCTTTTGCAGCGCTTCTAGAGCTTGATGTCAACTAGAACTGAATGTAGTATTGAAGGGAAACTTACCAGATCACGGTACAGTTTTATTTCAGCATGATGGTACCTGTAGTTGCTTCTTTCCACCAATTGCTTAACTACCTTTAATTGTCTTAAACTTGTCTTGCAAATTTTGAGTTTCATTTGAGAGCTTTTCGAGGTCATTGTATACTAAAATTTTCCACCATATATTTGTGGTAATTTGGTGGAGCTTTATTAATGAATTGAAAATAGGTTATCACAAAAATGAACATTTGTAATCAATGTCTCGTGCCCCACCTGTGAGTAACAAGATTTTAAATAACTGAAAATGACTTTGAATAAACTACAAAACCATTAACTAGTTTCCTAGTGTATGATGGTCAGTTTCTTGGTAAACTGGCAAAAAAAAGCTTTTAAAACATGCCTGTTAAGTCTACTGGCACCTTTTTTAAAGCAAGCCTAATTTTCATAGCTGCTTCAAAATTCTGCAAATGTGTGCAGTTAGCAGAAATGCAAAATGGTCATTCAGGTTGTGGTGCGAGTCTCCAGAGCAATGTTTTTAAACCAGTGCAAATAATTGGGAAAGCTCTATTTTGGCCAAATGTGATTGCACTTAAAATTCCTTGATGCTTTGGCCAAACCACTGCAATTTCAGGTGAATTGAGCTGATAAAACCAGCGCAACTTCACAAACTCCTGACAACTAACTAACCCCTCCCTCTCCCATCTTTTCAAAACATTTTTGTTCATTGGCACTATTGTTAAGTCATTTGTTTTTAAACCAGCATTGGTTCTGATACTAGTAGAAGAAATAAAGCAAACTACATAATTTTATTTGAAATTCTATTCTGCAGCTTGGTTTGCTAATGTATTTACATTGTGCTGTAAGGTTCAAGCTGTGTTTTCTGTTGGTAATCAGTATGATTAGCAAAAACCCACAATCACCGCTTGGATTGTGTTTGTGTCGAATTCACTGTTGGTAACCGAGGAAAAAATTGATTGAAATGCCTGTCTAAAGTCTGTAAATTACTTGCTAGAGGGAAAGAATCAGATTTTTTTTTTGTAACTTTTTTTCACATGATGTGGGTATCTCTGGTGAGCACAGCATTTATTGCCCTTGAAGGTGGTGTGAGTTGCCCCATTGAACCACTGCTGTCTGTGACGAAGGTACTTCCACAGCGCTGTTGGGTTGGGAATTGCAGGATTTTGAGCGATGATGAAGGTGCAGCAATTTATATTTCTGAGTCAGGATGGTGTGTGACTTGGAAATTGAATACTACAGGAGGTGGTTTTCCCATGCATCTGCTACCCTTGTCCTAGCTAGTAGAGATTGCCGGTTTGGGAGGTGCTGTTGTAGTGTTCATGGGATACAGGGAGGCGCCCTTTATTTCCCAACAGGAGAAAAATGCAATCCAGTAATTTCTTAGACCTGTAGTAAGTGATGAGACTACTACCAGTGCTGGATTGTCATTTTCAAAAAACTTTAGAAATTGTAGCTGGTGAATCATTTTCTGCTTTTTCTTTGCTAATAGTGGAATTTACCTTTTGTATTATGAGGCATTAATTTAAGTAGCATTATTCTGTGACGATCTGAAAATTTGGCAGTATTGTTTTATGGACCATTTGACATGTTTGCAGAAATTTTGTTTGCTGTGCTTGCAGTGCATTTTTTCCTCTGAAAATAATGTCCACTGAAGTCAGGATAGTTTTGTAATTCTGATTGCTTGATAGACCTTAATAGTCTCTATGGCAATTAGGCAGTTAAATGTAAAATGCAAATTTTGAGCAAATGGTGGAAGCTTATTATACAGTGGTCTTTTATCAGAAATTCCTAGTTGCTTTGTTTCCCCTCCTACACAATTTCTCATCCACCTCAGTCATATTTTTAAAATAGCTGCAGACACCTACTTTAAATACTTTCACAAACTTTACAATTTGGCTCTCTGTTTGGAATGAAATACTTCATGCAATTGGAAGGCTTTGTTTCTGTGGTCAGAAGTTAGATCAAGTCCAGAATTCCCAGATTAAACTCTCAAACTTATTTCAAAATGAACATTTTAATATTTTGTAGACTTGAGCATAGTTAATTGCAATTGTTTCCATTAATTTACCAAAGGTGAGCGGTTGAGGGTTAACATCGCAGAAAAAAATAGGCAAAAAAATTAAAGGTGGGCTTCAAAGGGAGACTCACCCACATCAAAGTCAGCTTTTAGAGACAAGCTATAGAGTCAGAGTTATACAGCACAGAAACAGGCCCTTTGGCCCATCGTGTCTGTGCCACCCATCAAGCACATTCTAATTCTAATCCCATTTTTCAACACTTAGCCTGTAGCCCTGTATGCTATGGTGTTTCAAGTGCTCATCTAAATACTACTCAAATGTTGTGAGGGTTCCTGTCTCTACCGCCCCCCCAGGCAGTGTGTTCCAGATTCCAGCCACACTCTGGGTGAAAAAAAAATTCCTTAAGTCCCCTCTAAAGCTCCTGCCCCTTACCTTAAATCTATGCCCCCTGGTTATTGACACCTTTGCTAAGGGGAAAAGTTTCTTCCTATCTATGCCCCTCATAATTTTGTATACCTCTATCAGATCCCCCTCAGCCTTCTCTGCTCCAAGGAAAACAACCCTAGCCTATCCAGTCTCTCTTTCTTTGTAGCTGAAACACTCCAGCCCAGGCAATATACCTTCTCTAGTGAAATCACATCTTTCCTATAGTGTGGCGACCAGAACTGCACACACTACTCCAACTGTGGCCTAAGTTTTATACATCTCCAGCACCTCCCTGCTCTTGTATTCTATGCCTCAGCTAATAAAAGCAAGTATCCCAAATGCCTTCTTAACCACCTTAATCACCTTAATCCCTGTGCTGCTGCCTTCAGGGATCTATGGACATGCACACCAAGGTCCCCCTGATCCTCTGTACTTCCTAGGGTCCTACCATCCATTGTGTATTCCCTTGCCGTAATAGTCCTCCCAAAATGCATCACCTCACGTTTCTCAGGATTAAATTCCATTTGCCACTGCTCTGCCCATTTTACCAGCCCATCTATATCATCCTGTAATCTAAGGCTTTCCTCCTCAGTATTTACGACACCGTCAATTTTCATGTCATCTGCGAACTTGCTGATCAAGCCTCCTATATTCACGACTAAATCATTAATGTACACTACAAACAGCAAGGGTCCCAGTACTGATCCCTGCAGTACACCACCCGTCACAGGCTTCCAATCGCAAAAGCAACTTTCGACCATCACCCTCTGTCTCCCGCCACTAAGCCAGTTTTGGATCTAATTTGCCAGATTGCCCTGGACACCGTGGGTTCTTACCTCCTTGACCATTCTCCTTCGCGGGACCTTGTAAAAAGCCTTACTGAAGTCCATGTAAACTAGATCAACTGCAACTACCCTCATCTACACAACTAGTCACCTCTCAAAATTCAATCAAATTTGTTAGATATGATCTCCCCTGACAAAGCCATGCTGCCTATCCCTGATTAATCCCTGCCCCTCCAAGTGGAGATTAATCCTGTCCCTCAAGAATATTTTCTCAGTTTCCCTACCACTGATGTTAAACTCACTGCCTGTAATTACCTGGTTTGTTCCAACTACCTTCCTTGAATAATGGTACCACATTTACTGTCCTCCAGCCCTCTGGCACCTCCCCTGTGGTCAGAGAGGATTTGAAAATTAGTGTCAGAGCCCCTGCAATCTCCTCCCTTGCCTCTCATAGCAACTTGGGATACATCTCATCTGGGCCTGGGGATTTATTCACTTTTAAGCCTGCTAAAACTGCTAATATTTCCTCCTTTTCAATGCTAATTTGTTCAAGTATATCACAGAACCCCTCCCTGATTTCTACACCTACTTCGTCCTTCTCCATAGTGAACACAGATGAAAAGTAATCATTTAAAACCTCACTTACATCCTCCCGCTCCATGCACAGATTGTAACTTTGGTCTCTAATGGGCTCTATTCTTTCCCTGGTTATCCTCTTTCCCTTAATATGTTTATAAAATGCCTTGGGATTTTCCTTTATCTTGTCTGCCAGTGTTTTTTCATGCCCCCTCTTCTCTCTCCTAATTACTTTTTTAAGTACACCCCCTCCACTTTCTATACTCCTCTAGGGCTACTACTGTTTTCTGCTCTGCCCCCTGTATCTGTCATAAGCCTTTTTTTCTTTATCCAATCCTCTATATCCCTTGAAAACCAGGGTTCCTTGCACTTGTAGGTCCTACCATTCACCTTTATGGGAACTTGTTGGCTCTGAACTCTCACTATTTCCTTTTAGAATGACTCCCACTGGTCTGATGTAGACTTTCCTACAAGTAGCTGCTCCCAATCCACTTTGGCCAGATCCTGTCTTATCATATTAAAATCGGCCTTCCCCCAATTCAGGACCTTTATTTCCGGTCCATCTTTGTCCTTTTCTGTAACTACCTTTAAATCTTATGGAGTTATGGTCACTATCCCTGAAATGCTTCCCACTGACACTTTTACCACTTGCCCGGCTTCATTCCCTAAGATTAGGTCCAGTACTGCCCCTTCTCTTGTAGGACTTTCTACGTGCTGGCTTAAAAAGCTCTCCTGGATGCACTTGAAGATTTCCACCCCCTCTAAACCTTTCACGCTAAGACTATCCCAGTTAACATTGAGGAAGTTGAAACCCCTACTATTATTACCCTATTATTTTTACACTTCTGAGATTTGCCTACATATCTGCTCCTCTGCCTCCCTCTGACTGTTTGGAGGCCTATAGTACACTTGCAGCAAAGTGATTGCTCTGTTTTTGTTTTTAAGTTCTACCCATATGGCCTCACTTGAGGAACCTTCTAAGATACCATCCCTCCTTACTGCAGTAATTGATACCTTGATCAATAGTGCAATGCCACCTCCTCTTTTACACACCACCCCCACATCACGCCTGAAGATTCTATACCATGGAATATTGAGTTGCCAGTCCTGCCCTTCCCTCAACCATGTCTCTGTGATAGCAACAATATCATATTCCCATGTGTTAATCAATGCCCTCAATTCATCTGCCTTACTTGTAAGACTCATTGCATTAAAATAAATGCAATCCAGCCTTGCATTATTCCCTTGTGCCTTAACAGGCCCATATTTGCTCTGCCTTCCAGACTGACTTAGTTTCTCTTCTATATTTCGTTGTGTGCATCACCCCCTACTGTATCTCCACTCTGTATCCCATCCCCCTGCCAAATTTAGTTTAACCCACCCCCCAGCACTAGCAAACCTCTCTGCAATGATGTTGGTCCCGTTCCGGTTCAGGTGCAACCCGTCCAACTTGTATAGGCCCCACCTTTGCCAAAAACAGACCCAGTGATCTAGGAAACTAAAGCCCTCCCTCCTGCACCATCTCTTCAGCCACGCATTAACCCTCTCTATCCTCCTATTCCTATACTCACTAGCATGTGGCACGGCCCTCATGACCAAGCTTATGATCAAAATAACTGGGATCTTATTGAAAAATGAGATTCTGCAGAGAAGAGAAAATCAGATTAGATTTAGTGTTACGTCATCCAATTGAAAAAAAACTTGAAAATTTTCATCAACTTTTTAGCAGTAGTGGAGCCAGTAGGGTGGTTGATGGTGGGAGCAGAAATGGGTATTAGGGAATTTGAAGCCTGACTTCTGAATCATTTTCAGATTGACCAAAGCAACTTTGGAGTACAACCTCCATTCCACTCCCATGAGCCTTGTTTCACTCTTTGAATGTTTGCTGATCGCATAGTGTTTGCAGTTCCATAGAACCATACAAAAGTTACAGCACGGAAGGATGCCATTCAGCCCATCTTGTCCATGCCAGCCTGAGGACAGCCAGGTGCCCTTTCTAATCCCACCTTCCTGCACCCGGCCCATAGCCCTGCAGCTTACAGCACTTAAGGTGCAGATCTAGGTACTTTTTAAAAGAGTTTCTGCCTCTACCACCAACTTGGGCAGCGAATTCCAGACACCCACCACCCTCTGTGTAAAAAGGTTCTTCCTCATGTCCCCCCTACACCTTCTGCCACTTATCTTGAAACTATGTCCCCTGGTTCTAGAATTCCCCACCAAGGCAAACAATTTTATCCTGTCCACTCTATCTATTCCCCTCATAATTTTGTACACCTCAATCAAGTCACCTCTCAACCTTCTTTGCTCTAAGGAAAACAACCCCAACCTATACAATCTCTCCTCGTAGCTACACTTTTTATAACCCTGGCAACATTCTTGTAAACCTCCTCTGCACTTTCTCCAAAGCTATTACGTCCTTCCTGTAATGTGGTGACCAGAACTGCACACAATACTCCAGTTGTGGCCTCACCAGTGTTTTATATAATTCCAACAATATACCCTTACTTTTATATTCTATACATCTGCCAATGAAGGAGAGCATTCCATATGCCTTCTTTACAACCTTGTCTACTTGAACTGCTGCCTTCAGGGACCTGTATACTTGTACACCAAGATCTCTCATTTCATCTGCCCCTCTTAGTATATTCCCATTTATTGTGTAACCCCTGTAACTGTTTGACCTCCCTAAATATATGACCTCACATTTCTCTATGTTAAAATCCATTTGCCACTTTACCGCTCACTCCACCAACCCATCTATATTGTTTTGGAGATTATGGCTATCCTCCACACTGTCCACTACTCGGCCAATCTTTGTGTCATCTGCAAATTTCCCAATCGTACCCACCACGTTCACGTCCAAATCATTAATATATAACACAAACAGCAAGGGTCCCAACACCGAGCCCTGTAGAACACCACTTGAGACAACTTTCCATTCGCAAGGGCATCCATTGACCATTATCCTTTGTTTCCTGTTACAAAGCCAACCTTTTTTCCAGTTTGTCACATTACCCTGAATCCCATGGGCATTTACTTTCCTGACCAATCTGCCATGTTGGACCTTGTCAAATTCCTTGCTAAAATCCATGTACACAACATCCATTGCACTACCTTCATCAACCCTTCTTGTCACTTCCTCAAAGAATTCAATCAAATTTGTGATGCAAGACCTTCCTTTAACAAATCCATGCTGACCATCCCTGATTAGTCCATGGCTTTCCACATGACAGTTAATCCTATCTCTTAGGATTGATTCTACTAATTTGCTCAATCACCAATGTAAGACTAACTGGCCTATAATTGTTTGGCATTTCCTTTGATCCCTTTTTAAACAATGGAACTACGTTTGCATTTTTCCAGTCCTCCGGTACTGCCCCTGTATCTAGTGAAGATTGGAAAATCATCCTCAGAGCATCTGCTATCTCCTCCCTGACTTCCTTCAGCAGCATTGGAAACAATCCATCTGGCCCTGGTGACTTATCAACTTTCAAGGATTTCAACCCTTCGAGTACTTCCTCTCTCTTTATGGCTATGCCATCCAATATCTCGCAGTGTTCCTCCTGGACTACTATATCTACATCCTCCCTTTCCTTTGTAAACACAGAGACAAAATATTCATTCAAAACCCTACTCACAGCCTCTGCATCTACACACAAGTTTCCATCTTCATCTCTGATAGAACCTACTTTTTCCTTAACTAACCTTTTAGCATTAATGTATTGGTAAAATATCTTTAGGTTATCTTTACCTTTACTTGCTAATCTTTTTTCATGCCCTCTCTTTGATTTCCTTATTTCATTTTTTACTTTGTCCCTGCACTTCCTATATTCGTCTAGGCTATCTGCAGTGCTTAGTTCTTTGTGCCTATCGTACGCTTTCTTTTTCTGTTTGATCTTCCCCTGTATTCCTCTAGACAGCCAGGGGAGGTCTAGATTTGGCAGTACCACTCTTATTTTTGCAGGGGACATGTCTACTTTGCACAATTAGGATCTTGCTTTTTAGTGCTTCCCACTGGTTTTCCACTGTTTTATCCTCCAGCAGTGCTGTCCAGTCCACCTCAGCCAAGCCCCTTCTCATTTCTGCAAAATTTGCCTTCCCCTAGTTCAAGATTTTTACTCCTGCCTTATCTCTGTCCTTTTCCTTGGTAATGCTAAATCTAACTGAATTGTGATCACTGTCCCCGATGTGGTCGCCAACTGTCACTTCACCCACTTGCCCTTCTTCGTTCCCCAAGACTAGGTCTAGAATTGCATCTCCTCTCATTGGGTTTGTCACTAATTGATTGAAAAAATTATCCTGGACACACTGCATGAATATTTCTCCCTCAGTGCCCCTTATATTGTTTGAATCCCAGTTGATATTAGGATAGTTGAAGTCTCCTACTATTATTGCCCTCTTGTTCTTACAAGCAGAAATTTGCCTACATATTTGTTCTTCTATCTCCCTTTCACTATTTGGGGGTCTGTAGTATACTCCCAGTAGTGTGACTGCCCCTTTTTTATTTCTAAGCTCAATCCATAAAGCCTCGTTTGTTGACCCATTTAGTATATCATCCCTTCTCACAGCTGGAATTGATTCTTTAAGTATTAGTACTACCCCCCCTCCTTTTTATCTCCTACTCTCATGTCTGAAGACTCTATAACCAGGGATATTAAGCTGCCAGCTTTGTCCCTCCTTTAGCCAGATCTCTGTTATGGCAATGACGTCCTGCTGCCATGTGTCTACCTGTGCCCTTAACTCATCTACCTTGTTTGTAATACTTCTTGCATTGAAGTATAAACAGTTTAACCCTGTCAATTTCTCTTGCTGGACCCTTTGTAAACTTTGCTTCTCCTGTAACTCCATGTCTATCACAACGTCCCTAGCTAATGTTCTACCTCCATTTTTCTGATCTGAATCTGATCTATCTGATCCTACTCCTGGGATCCCATCCCCCTGCCACACTAGTTTAAATATTCCCCAACAGAACTAGCAAAAGCCCCCTCAAGGACACTGGTCCCCGCTCTGCCTGGGTCCAGCCCGTCCGCTTTGTACAGATCCCACCTTCCCCAGAACCGGTCCCAGTGCCTCAAAAATCTGAATCCCTCCTGACTACACCATCTCTCCAACCACATGTTCATTTGGTCTATCTTCTTATTCCTGCTCTCACTAGCACGTGGAACTGGGAGTAATCCTAAGATTACCATATTTGAGGTCCTGCATTTTAATTTATCTCCTAACTTCCTGTACTGAGCTTGCAGGTCCTCGTCCCTTAGTTTACCTATGTCGTTGGTACCAATGTGTACCACGACCACTGGCTGCTTACCTTCCCACCCCAGAATGTCTTGCAGCAGCCGCTCCGTGACATCCTGGACTCTGGCACCAGGGAGGCAACATACCATCCTTGATTCACGTTTGCGGCTGCAGAAGCGTCTGTCTGTGCCCCTAACTATTGAATTCCCTGTCACTATAGCCCTGCCACTTGTTTCCCTCCCGCCCCTCTGAGCAGCAGAGCCACTCACGGTGCCGTGAACTTGGCTGTTGCTGCTTTCCCCTGAGGCCATCCCCCCCCCCTCAACAGTATCCAAAGCGGCATATCTGTTAGAGAGGGGTATGACTACAGGGGACTCCTGCACTACCTTCCTGTGTCTTTTACTGTTCCTGATGGTCACCCATTCCCTTTCTGCCTGTGTAATCTTCACCTGCGATGTGACCACCTCGCTACACGTGCTATCCACGATTTTCTCAGCATTGTGGATGCTCCACAATGAGTCCACCCACAGCTCCAGTCCTGAAATCCAGTTAGCTAGAAGCTGCATTTGGACACACCTTCCGCACACGTGGTCACCAGGGATGCTGGAAGCGTCCCTCCTTTCTCACATCCTGCAGGAGGAGCATATCACAGGTCTGAGTTCTCCTGCCATGACGTCCCTCTCGATTAAGCTAGTTACTCCCTTAAAAAATGTTAGCTCGGGACGTTATTTATGTTAGCTAGGAACCTTGTTTCTTGACTAATTATACTTGTACAGTAGTACTGTATACTTTTTCTTTTAGCTCCTACCTCAGTATTAAGCAATGAATTACTTTAATAGATTGAAAAAAAATACTCACCAGGATTTACTCATCAATCAGCTGCTTTTTAAAAAATCCACTTTCAGAAGAGTGTCCCTCACAGGTCTGGTGCATTCCTGAAGGTACTGCCTCTCCCCCTCTTTCTTTTTTGGTTTGAGGAGGAGGAGGGAGGAATGGAAACACTACAGCAATGTAATGTTTGGGGCTATTCCGTTCTTTGACAGTGGGTCCTCCTCGATCCCCTTCTGAGTTGTGGTGACTGCGCTGACTTCTCCCAGAATGCTTCTCAGTCACTTCTCACTACCGCCCTCTGTTGGATGCTCTTCCTCCTGTTGAGTGCAAGAGTCCTTCTCCTCGATCCCCTTCTGAGTTGCGGTGACTGCGCTGACTTCTCCCAGAATTTTTTTTTTGAAAAAATACTTTATTCATAAAATACCTGGAAGAACATTACAAAACTTTTCAAAATCGCCATTACGAAAAGTTCAATCAGATTCAATTTTTACACATGGATCATGAGGTGCTTCAATACAATCAGTGAATATTGCAATCATTTCATTATGGTCATTACAGACAATGGTATTGGAGTTATCAACATGCATTATGTTGCACTTTGATGTGCTTCAATACAATTATAATACAATTAGTATTCAATGCATACATTCATTGTGAGCTGTACAGCCCAAGGGGCTCTAAACAATTCCCAGTCCATTGGTGCACTATGGCAGAAAGGTCTTAGACAGCGACCTTTCCCCATTGCGCCTTTGCAGCAGCTGCCCCAAGCTTTAGTGCGTCCCTCAGCACGTAGCCCTGGACTTTGGAATGTGCTAGTCTGCAACACTCGGTCGGGGACAACTCTTTGCACTGGAAGACCAACAAGTTTCGGGCAGACCAAAGAGCACCTTTCACCGAGTTGATGATCCTCCAGCTGCAGTTGATGTTTGTCTCAGTGTGTGTCCCTGGGAACAGCCCTAGAGCAGGGTCCTGTGTCACAGAACTGCTCGGGATGAACCTCAACAGAACCCACTGCATCTCTCTCCAGACCGTCTTTGCAAAGGCACAATTCACAAGAAGGTGAACAATGGTCTCTTCCCCACCACAGCCACCTCGAGGGCAATGTGCAGAGGAGGTGAGACTCCCGGCGTGTTGGAAGGATCTGATAGGGAGGGTCTTACCACCAGCCAAGCAACATCTTGGTGCTTGTTGGAAAGTTTTGGCGATGAGGAATTCTGCCAAATGACTTTGACAGTCTGCTTGGGGAACCATCCCACAGGATCCACCTCTCCTTTTCCCGCAGGGCCTCTTAAGACGTTACGTGCCAATCGTTCGCTCCACCGAAGCCCGGGTCGCAGTATGAGCCCTGTTGTACCGTCACTCTTCTGTAGTCTGAGGCTGCTGCACGTCCTCTGGGGCTAGCCCTTGTTGCTGAGGAGCCAACCCTGCATTCCCCCTGGACCCTGGAAGATGTCAGGGATCTGAGACCTGCTAAGGATGTAGGAGTCATGGACGCTCTCTGGGAATTGTGTGCATACCTGTAGGATGCATTTGTGGTGGTCGCACACCAACTGAATATTAAGCGAGTGGAAGCCCTTGTGGTTGACATAGTTGATTGCTTGTTGCCACGGAGATCTAAGCATGAGTACAGTCGATGGCATCCTGTGCCTGTGAAAAAACCTGAGGTGTGCGCAAATCTCAGCTTGCTTCCTGGCTTTCTTGATCCCAGGTGAAATTCGTGAGGGCACAGAGAGCTTTGTGAAGATGGCACCCATGACCTGGATACACTTGTGCATGGAGGCTTGAGAGATCCCACGCAAGTTACCTGTGGCGCCTTGGAAGGAACCATTGGCGTAACAAATTGAGCGCTGCTGTCACTTTCATGGCCATTGGCAGTGAATGTCCTCCATGTCCCCATGGTGCCAAATTCTGCAGCAGGTGGCATATGTGACCAACTAGTTCCCTAGACATGGGCAGCCTTTGGCGACGCTGGTTCTCAGCCACCTGCAGGAATGACGGGTGCCGTCTATAGACCCCTGGGTCTAGCGAGGCACCTATGAGCGACGGCTTGCTGTGGACCTTCAGCTGCGTGTGCAGCAGGCCTTGCCACTCCTTCATTTTGAAGGAGGTGCTCCTCCCTCTGCCAAGCCAGGTGCCTCCACTGCGCTCCTCCTCCTCCTCCTCCTCATCCCTGGCCTCTGTAAGTCATGAGGCGGACCACTAAGTCACCAGGCTCCATGATCCTGATGATCTTCCCCCTGCAGGATCAAAGAGAGAGATGTGTGGGTTAGCATGGGTGTACTAAGAACCTCTCTTTAAGTCTGAATATCCCTTCACGCATGCAGGAGTGTGTTGGCCATCACTTGGATGGTCAGTGTGTAGCGTGCTCATTGGCTGTCCGAAACCCCGCCCACCTCCACCCCACTCCACTTGACCGATTGCCAGCAGCTTTGGCCATTGGACGGCATGCTGTGCTCTCAGCTCTGGCGCAGGCAGGCAAAACTCATGCTGCAAGGCTGCGCTGTTGGATTGAGCCATAATAGATATTGGCCCACACCTTAGTTGCAAGGGGTTGAGAATGTCTCCACCATGACTGTGCCATGGCCACCTTTCACAAGGGGATTACACAACTTGCCCAGTCACCCAGTTGCCCTGCTGCCCCCTGAAATGCACATCAATTTGCAGTCTGCGCCTGAGGGGTGAAAAGTTCTGGATCATTTGGTGGCATTCTCATGCTTTTGCGTTGCTTGAGTGGGTAGGAAAGCTTCAGAGACTCGACTACAAGCATGTCAATGGAGCTGCAGCTAAATGGTCTCAGCTGTGGAAGAATGCTCACTTTTGACAAGCTTTTCCCAAGTGTGTGGTCACCTCCCTCACCACACCACCCCCGCACCCCCACCTCCCTCACCTTGCCCAGCCTAACCCACACTGGAACCCTTGCTCCAGCACTGCACTGAAAGCTAGCTGGGGAAAGAGTGAGTTGCCTGTGTCCCCTGTGAATGCGCAGCACCCCTTCCTTGATTGGCGATGCCCACGAATGCTGCGCAAGGTTGCGTGCACTCACCTCCGAGTTCCCCTCGATGTTCAGGTTGCCAGGTGGATGCCTTTAAAAGGCAGTCATGAAGCATGCTGTTCTGAAGTCACACCGACATGGGTGGTTAATTTGATGTAGGGGGTTTGATTCTGGTGGGCTGGGCTTATAATTAGATGTGAATGTATTAAAATGACATTCCCGACTTGAGGCGGTGGAGGACGTGGCCCACCATTGACGGGTGGAGAGGACGACTGCAAATTTGTGCAAAACTGATTTTTGGCCTTCCCGCCATATTGTTTCCTCCCCCACCAGCCTGCCATGACTCCTGACACCAATGGGACTGGAAAATTCCGGCCATAGTTATAACCAAGTTCTCCACATTATTTACTTAAAAACAATTTTAGAATTGACTTTTCTCATATTGAACGAATTTAATCTTCATATTTCTAAATTTTGCTTTGATCGTGTGCATTTCATGTGGATGGAGCACAAATACTAATATTAGTAAGCCAACACCAGTCATAGCTTTTAGCTTTATAGTCCTTTGCTACTCCTATCAGTGCTACTTGTAGTGCAAATTAAATGACTACTATTACATTTAATGGTAAACAGATCAGGGAGTATTAACAGTAGAACATATCAGGACAGTAGTGGAAAATTTGAAATATAAATCTGGAGTCCATGCATTTCCCACTTCCAGAAGGAAGTGGGTGAAAAACCCCTGGAGGATTTGGTCTCCCAGTGCCTGGGTTTGTCAGCTGGAGTATGACTCCATTGCAGCATTAATCCAGCTTTAAAAAATGCACAGGGATGCCTTGGACCTTTGCAGGTTTAAAATGCACTCCAAGTTAATTTGAATGTTTAGACAGTGTGAGCACTTGTATCTGCTCCCTAAGCATTAAAGAATCAACTAGTGGCAGAGATGCTCTGAACAAGTGTGCATTCATAGATGCACAACACTCCCTGGGGTAGAAAATGCATTTTCCAGACCATTTGTTCAGATTGTGCTAGGATCCATGGTAGTAGCATTGATCCCTGACACCTCTGCCTTGACAAAGTCCGTTACAACCTGTAGGTGAGCTTGTCAGATCTTACTGAGACCAACAGCTAGGAAGATAGAATTATGGCTGTAATGTAGAAATGTAAGACCAGTTTTTGCTTTATAAATACAGGATTAGAGTACACATTTTCTAACTACAACAGCTTCTCAGATCAATGAGTGAGCAACTGTGCAATCCACTTGCTGGAACTGAAAGGTAAGGAAAAGTGAAGTTGAAATGAGTAATTAAAAAATGCAGGAGAGCCAAGTGAAATTACCATAAGGCCGTCATCAAAA
This sequence comes from Cetorhinus maximus, assembly GCF_964194155.1. Taxonomy (NCBI): domain Eukaryota; kingdom Metazoa; phylum Chordata; class Chondrichthyes; order Lamniformes; family Cetorhinidae; genus Cetorhinus; species Cetorhinus maximus. The sequence goes on from NC_135879.1 coordinate 82,212,002, forward strand.
TGGAAAATCTTAGATGGACAGAGATGTACAGTCAGGAAAGCAGGGAAAGGTCGATAGGACAGCAGGAGTCATGAAATGATATTGAATAATGTAGAGGAGATCGCATTGTGAGCAGCAAATACAGGTTACTAAATTGAAAGAAGTACAAGTAAATGGCTCTTTCACCTGCAAGGAGTGTTTGGTGCCCTGGATGGTGGAAAGGGAGGAGGTGAAAGGGCAGCTATTGCATCTCCACTAATAAAAATAGAAAATGCTGGAAATATTCAGCAGTTCAGGCATCATTTGTGAAGCGAGAAGCAGAATTAAAGTTTCAGCTCTGACTTTTTGTCAGAACTGGGAAAAATTAGACGGGTGGAATAGAACGAAATGGAAGGTCTGTGATAGAGTGGAAGATATTAAGTGGCATGAGTTGGTAGGGCTGAACGAAAATGGACAGCATAGATTCCAGTTTGTTTTTCTTTCAGTGGGGGATGGAGATGTAGAAAGATTGGACATCCATGGTGAAGTGGAGATGGTAAGTGTGGGGACATTGGAAATTGTTAAAGTGACGGGCATCAGAAGAGTCACGGATGTAGGTGGGGAGCGACTGAATAAAGAAAAATAGTCAAGATAGGAAGAATCAGTTAAGTGGGGGTAGGAACAGGCCTAGGAATAGGTCTACCATGACACCCCTGTTTGTGGATTGCAGGAAGGAGGTCGAAGCAGGCTATTTGGGGTTGGGGACTGAGGCTGGAAGCGGTAGAAGGAAGATCTCCAGAGGAGATGGGGTCACTGACAGTCGTGGAAACAATGGCTTGAGGTTCTTGGGGTAATAGTCTTGGAAGGGAGGAGGAAGCATCTGAGAGTTGTTGTTCAGCCTCTTCCAGGTAGAGGTCAGTATGCCAAACAACAACATTCTTGTCAGTAGGTTTGATAATGTTAGGGTTTGACCTGATGGAACGGAAGTGCAGCAAGTTCAGAGGAAGATGGGTTAGAATGAGTGAGGGTAGCAGAGAAAGAGATGGTCATGTCATACCATTTCTCAGTGAAAAGAGGGAGGGGCCCTTGTGGAGGGAGAATACTGGAGATGCATTGAAGGGTCAGTTGTGCAGTGTGGAAGATCCTAGGCAAAGAAGTGGGTGTGGAGGCTGTAATCTCTGCCCTCCATTTTATTACCTTTGCATGTGTCGGTTTTAATCTTCCCATTTTTGCTTTTGAATGGCAGCTGTTTATTATTCTGCCATTCACACCTCCTCTGGACGCGCATTGTTACTTTATTGCCCCATTATTATTGCTGTGTTTTTTGCCATGTCAACTTTGTCATTTAATGTTTCCCCCCATCATAGAAGTTTCACGTTTGTTCTTTTTCTACCCTCCCCTATTTGATTTTAAAAAAACTATTACATTTTGTTTTCCACTGTTCCCCATTTGACTTGCTAAGAACCGATTACATTCCTAATTATTCCTGATTCTGATGAAAGGTCATCAACCTGAAATGTTAACTCTGTTTCTTTCTCTAGGGATGCTGCCAGACCTGCTGAATATTTCTACCCTTTTCTGTTCTTTCAGATTTCCAGCATTTGATTTTGTTGCCCCTTATGCCCTTTCATGGAAAGATGGTAGAGGAAGCGAGGCAGGTGTTAGAAGTGATGAGTGGACTAGAATACTTGGCGTGAATGGTCCTTTCAGTTAGTTGGGAAGGGAAGATGTATTTTGTGCCATTGTGCTGAAGATGGCATTGGGTGATCTGTTCAATGTGTAAGTTGGAAGATAAGAAAAGGGAAACCGTTCTGGGAGGTAGTGGAGTGGGTGAGGGTGGCAGTGAGAGAAACTATGACCAAGTTTGAGAGCCCTGGCAGACACATTGGAGGGAAATCCTTGGCTGAGGAAATAGAAGAATTTTAAATGCACTGGTGTAGAGGGTAGCTTCATCCTCTGCCATTTTCTCCACCACCCATTTGCACGCGCACACCTTGTGCCACTCCTTTGTGCACACTCATGGGCCTCTGTGCATGCTTTCCCTCTTTGCTCTCTTTCACTTTTATATTGTGCGACTTTTGCATTCCAATCAGTTGTAAGCCAGCATTGATTTTTTTTTTATGTAAGCAACCTTTTGACTCAGCAGACAAAATACCAAGTTTGCCTTAAAGCAGGTTAAGGTGATTTTGGTGGCTGTTTTGGCTGAGCGAGATATGAAACAAAAAGTAGGTTTATCAAACTGAGCTTCAAGTAATAATTCCCAGAGTTCACATGGAATTTCCAGTGGGTCTGCTTGTTGGATTACTGTCTGTCATCTTGATGTGTTAATTTGGAAAAAAATGTCTTCAATGATAGTTGTTCCTTTGTAGTTAGATGGCATTGTCCGTTATAAATTTGGGCAGGGGTTACCAGAGAGTTTTGCCACTTAAATGTTCTCAACATAAAAGACTGAAAACCTTTGGGCATGTCTGTTTATACTAGCCGTTGTGGTAGATGTGAAAGATCCACCAAGAGAGAATCAGGTGTCTTCTGTTGTTCTGGCTAACTTTCCTCCCTCAACTCATGCCAAAAATTAACTGTTGGATCATCTAATATGCTGTTTTTAGAACATCCGTGTGGACAAATTGGCTACTCTCTTTGTCAGCATAAGTGGTTTTGCTTCATAAATATAACTTAAGCTTCATGTCCTTCTCTGGAGCACTTTAGAATGTTTTATAGTTAATAAATATTCTGTAAGAACTCAACTGTATATGCAATTGGTGCTGATACTGCTTTTGTTGTATTTTCAGCCATGAAGTTGCAGTTCCAAATCCTCATGCTACTCTGGTGCTTTGTGGATATATCAAAGGCTGCCAAAATTGTGGTTGTGCCGCCGATTATGTTTGAAAGCCATCTCTACATTTTCAAGACCCTAGCTAAGGCATTACATGAGCATGGACATGAGACGGTGTTTGCAGTGTCAGAAGGTAGAGAGATCCCTTCATCAGATTACTTTAGACTGCTGCGGTATCCTGGCTTCTTCAATAGTACAACAGCAGATGAATTTTTGCAGTCCAAGATGAGGAACATTTTCTCAGGAAGGCTAACAGCACTTGAGCTCTTTGACATTCTGGAGCATTACTCTAAGAACTGTGACATCATGGTTGGCAGTCGGGGTTTCATTGCTCAGCTCAAGGAAGAAAAGTTTGACTTGCTTTTGGTGGACCCCAATGAAATGTGTGGCTTTGTGATAGCGCACCTTCTGGGAGTAAAGTACGCAGTCTTTTCCACTGGTCTCTGGTACCCAACTGAAGTTGGTGCTCCAACACCGCTGGCCTATGTACCAGAGTTCAACTCTCTCCTTACAGACAACATGAATTTATTTCAACGAATTACAAATATTGCAGTGTACTTAGTGTCACGCTTTGGTGTGAATTTCCTGTTCTTGCCAAAATACGAGCGAATAATGCTGAAGTATAAAATTGAGCCTGAACGCTCCATGTATGATTTAATACAGGGTTCCAGCTTATGGATGCTTTGCACGGATGTAGCACTGGAGTTTCCTCGACCAACATTGCCCAATGTTGTGTATGTGGGAGGAATTTTGACTAAACCTGCGAGTGTACTACCAGAAGTAAGGTTTTCTCATTTCTTTTACAGCTACAGGGCTCAGTGTTACTTTGAAAATCAGTGTGTAAAGACAGAATGTCCCTCGAGGCTTCAGATGATTAACAAAATAATGAGCATAAAAGATCATGATAGCAATAAAAGACGAAGGTTTGTACCAAAATTGAGCCTGAAGCTCAATTTTCATGTTTTATTTATGCCCACAAATGAATGAAGCTTCAAAGCTTTGTTGTGTGACTGGTAGTTTGGTGTGCTTAATTTGAAAATGAACGGGTTGTGTTAGCAGTTACTATTATTATTATTTTAGTCACACATTAGGGATTGAAATCTTAAAAAGTATATTGTAATTTGGTTTTATTTAATTGCTTTCCAGCCCAATTCTTTAGCACACTGGTAATAAATAAGGTTTACAAGATGAATATGGTCTTTCCTATCCATGTGTTGAAAAGGGAGTGAGCAGAATAGTGAAACACATCTGGGAATAAAAGATACTTGCAATTCCAAGTTTTGCTGCAATCATGTTTTGATCAATTGGCTTTAAAGGTAAAATGATAACACTCATTGAAAATAGATAAGTTGACACCATGGTTTGACGCATGGTTGCTTCTCTATTCTGTTGTAAAATGCTTCAACAGTTTTCATCCATCTAGATGCTCCATCACCCCAACTACAGCACGAGGTTGAAATGGAGAAAGAAAATTTAAAACAAAAAATACCTATGGATTCAGTGGTCAAGCATCAGTTATTTTGTTTTTTTTAATTGTAGCCAAGTGCATAGAATGGTTATATTTTTCAATCCCAAAATCCATGAAACAGTTTTTAAAATTAATTCTATATTTTTAATATTGCTAATACATATCAGCTAATTGCAGTGTTGTTTTAACTTCTGCAGCCCTTTAATTCTCTCAAGGGCCTCATCCTCTGCCCTATGAATCAAAGAGATGATACCAATCCTTTGCCTTCATGTTCTATGGTGAGAGGCCAATTTAATTTCTGTTCACTCTCCTTTTTCCCAGCATCCTGACCTATGAGTAGATATGTTAAGTTCTGTTTTGCCCTGGCTGCATTCTATCTTTTCTACCTGTTCCAAAAATAGTGATGCTGTGTATAATCCCATAACTGTAATAATGACTGCTCTTGTGGTTTTTCAAGATATGCTATTATTAAGGTTGATACTGAAAAGGTCTTCTGGAAACCAATTGAGGATAGTTAAAGTTAGTTTTTGAAACAAGAGTCCACAAAAAAGTCAATTGTAGATACCAACGAGAACAGCAAAGAAGTGGTAATTGAAGGAGAATAATCTGAAAGGTCCACTAAAACAAAATTTGAGTAGAAGTATTTAAAGGATCATAAAGTAATTTTTAAAAAGCACAAGATGTGCAAGAATAAACAAAAGGCAAAGATCTTAATGCATTATTATGCAAAGACTTGAATTTGTATTTTAATTTATTGATATATTCAACCATGGAATGTGGGTACCACTGACAAGGCCAGCATTTATCACTTATTTCTAATTACTCTTGAGAAGATGGCTGAGTTTCCTTGAACCGCTGCTGCAGTCTGTGTGGTTGAGGTACATTCACAGGTCTGTTTGGTAGGGAGTTCCAGGATTTTGACCCAGTGACGGAGAAACACTTACAAATGCTGGTGATCACGTGTGCCTGCTCCTGTCGTGTCTCTAGGCTGTACAGGTTAGGAGTTTGGAAGATGTTGTCCAAGAAACCTTGGTGAGTTGCCGCAGTGCATCTTGCAAATGATGCACACTGCAGCCATGATGATGATGGGGGAAGTGAATGTTCCAAGGTGCTAGAGTGCCAGTCAAGTGGTCTGCTTCTATTGACTGGTGTTTTGAGCTGCACTTGCCCAGGAAAGCGGAGAGTATTCCATCACACTCCTAGTACCTTTGTAGATGGTGGAGAGCCTTTGGTGGGTCAGAAGATGCATTACTTGCTGTAGAATACATAGCCTCTAACCATAGAACCATAGAAAAGTTACAGCACAGAAGGAGGCCATTCGGTCCATCTTGTCCATGCCAGCCCGAGGACTCCCAGGTGTCCTTTCTAATCCCACCTTCCTGCACCCGGCCCATAGCCCTGCAGCTTACAGCACTTAAGGTGCAGATCCAGGTACTTTTTAAAAGAGTTTAGAGTTTCTGTCTGCACCACCAACTTTGGCAGGGAATTCCAGACACCCACTACCCTCTGCATTAAAAAAAAAGTTCTTCCTCATATCCCCCGTACACCTTCTGCCACTTATCTTGAATCTATGTCCCCTGGTTCTAGAATTCTCCACCAAGGGAAACAATTTTATCCTGTCCACTCTATCTATTCCCCTCATAATTTTGTACGCCTCGATCAGGTCACCTCTCAGCCTTCTTTGTTCTAAGGAAAATAACCCCAACCTATCCAATCTCCTCATATCTACACTTTTCCAACCCTGGCAACATTCTTGTAAACCATCTTTTGTAGGCTGTGTTTAAGTAGCCCATCCAGTTAAGGTTCTGGTCACTGATCCCAAGGATGAAGATGGTGGGGAATTCAGTGACCGTTATGATGTTGAATGTAAAGGGGAAGTGGTTGGACTTGCTTTTATTGGAGGTGCTCATTGCCTGCCTGTGAATGTCACATGCAACTTAACGGCCCAGTGGCCCAAGCCTCAATGTTGTCCTGGTCTTGCTATGTTCAGGCAAGGACTGCTTCAGTATCTGATGAGTTGCGAATGATACTGAACACTCTGCAGCCATTGGTGACTATCCCTACTTCTGGCCTTATGCTGAAGGGAAGATCATTGAAGTAGCTGAAGATGTTTTGGGCCTAGGACACTACACTGAGGAACTCCAGCAGTATCCTGGAGCTGAGATGATTGACTTCCAACAATTGCCACCATCTTCTTAAGAATGAGTTCAGTCAGTGAAGAGTTGCCGCCTGGTTCCTATTGACTTCAGTTCTGCTGGGCCCCTTGATGCTACACTCTGTCAAATGCTGCCTTGATGACCAAGGCAATTAATCTCACCTTGCCTCTGGAATTCAGTTCTTTGTCCATGTTTGGAACAAGGCCATAATGAGCTCTGGGGCATAATGGTCCTGGTGGAACCCAAAACTGGGCATCAGTAAGCAGGTTATAACACTGTTGATGGCCCTTTTCTGTCATTTGTTGATTGAATGGAATGGGTGATTGGATTTGTCCTGCTTTTTGTGGACAGGACACACCTATGCAATTTTCTATTTTGTCAGGTAGCTGGGCTGACTAGTACAACTTCATTAGAGGCATGGCTCAGTTTGGATCACAAGTTTTCATTACTGTTAGGGCCTTATAGCTTTTTCTGTATCTAGTGGGCTCATGTGGAATGAATTGAATTTGCTGAAGACTAACATCGATGATGGTCAGGATCTTGGGAGGAAGAGATGTATCATCTACTCAGCACTCGTTGAAGATAGTTGCAGAAGTTCTGGCCTTGACTTTTGCACTGATGTGCTGGTCTCCGCCATCTTTGAGGATGGGAATGTTAATGAGCTGTATACTCTCATTAGTTATTTGACCATCATCACCCATGACTAGCTATGGTAGGGCTATGCAGAACTTTGATCTGATCCGTAGGTTATGGAATTGCTGAGCTCTGTCTGTGGCATTCTGCTTCTTCTGTTTAGCATTCATGTAGCCCTGTGTTGTAGCTTCAGGTTGGCACCTCATTTTGGAGTATGACTGCTGCTTCTGGGATGTCTTTCTACAATCATAATTAAACCAGGGTTGGCTCCTAGCTAGATGACAATGGTAGAGTGAGGGATATGCTAGACCACGAGGTTGCATATTGATTGAATGCAATCCTGCTGCTGGCTGCCTAGTTTTGAGCTGCTGGGTTTGTCCTGAATCTATCCCATTAAGCACTGTGATAGTGCCACACAATACATTGGAGGATGACCTTTGTGTGAAGACAGAACTTTGACCACAAGTCCTTATGGAGACACACTTTCCAATGGATAGATGCATGTGCAATAGGTAGATTGAGGGAAAGGACGATAAGTTTTTGTCATGTGTTGGTGTTCTCACTACCTGCCAAAGGCCTATCTGGCAGCTTTGTTCTTCAGGGCTCGACTAGCTCGGTCAGTAATGATGCTATGAGCTATTGTTGGTGATGGACGTTGAAGTCCCCCATTCAGTGCTACATTTTGTGTCCTTGCTAGCTTCAGTGCTGCTTCCAAATGGCAAAGTACTGATTCATGAGCTGAAAGATGTAAATAGTCAGCAAGCGGTTTCTTTGACCATGTTTAATCTGATACCATGACACTTTTTAGAGTCTAGAAGCATTGTTGATGGCACCTGGGGTCACTCCATCCTGGCAGTGAACTATTGTCTCGCTGCCTCTTAAGGGTCTGCTGGTAGGAAGAGGACATACCCGGAGATGGAATTTGAAATGTTGGCTTAAAGCTTCAATTGTGTATGACTGTCAGACTGATGCTTGTTTAGCCTGTAGGACAACTCTCCTAGTTTTGGCACAGGTCTCAGATGTTATTAAGATGGAATTTGCAGGGTCGACTTGACTGGGTGATTTGTCCGAGGTTGTCTAGGCCGAGGCCAGGTGATCCGTCTGATTTTATTCTTTGACTTTTTCATAGCCAGTGTGTGGTTTGCTGGACCAATCCAGACAGCACATTGCTGTGGGTCTTGAGACACGTAGGCTAGACCAGGTAAGGATGGTAGATTTCCTTCCCTAAAGGACATTTGTGAACCAGGTGTGTTTTATGACAGTTTCATGGTCCCCATTATTGATACTCACTTTATTCCAGACTCATTTAATGAACTGAATTTGAAGTCCCCTGCCCTGGTGGGATTTGACTAGTCGACACCTTTGGGTGTAATTGAAAGATTACAATCGAGTGAGACAACTTTATAATGGTGATTTATTTTCAGATTATCTTTCAAACTATGATCTATTAAAACAAAAAAAAACCTGGAAAAACTCAGCAGGTCTGACAGCATCTGCGGAGAGGGATACTGTTAATGTTTCGAGTCCGTATGACCCTTCATCAGAACAAAATGTCAACTGTATCTCTCTCCGCAGATGCTGTCAGACCTGCTGAGTTTTTCCAGGTATTTTTGTTTTTATTCTAGATTTCCAGCATCCGCAGTATTTTGCTTTTATGCTCTATTAAACTTCAGTTTTTGGAAAATGCACCATAATTTAAAAATGAAAACTCGCCATCAAAAATGTTTCAACTTTTCTATTTTTGATTAATTTTGCAGTGATCAAAATAATTAAATCTAACTTTTGCTAGTCAATGCAGTTAATTCACTTTAAATGTCTTCTGAGAATGAATCAAGCATGGTAACAAAATGTCTACAATTGTACAGTAAACGTGTTAGACCTTTATTTTCATACTCTTAATGACAAATAACCACCATACCTACATGCAGCCATAACACATTTATTGCAACACCTTTTGTAAAACTTGGGCTTGTCATATCAAAAAGTGGTACCAAATTTTAAGTACGGAATGTCATTATTGTCTCTGTAGCATGGGTGAAAGAGATGATTATGGAGTGGATGAAAGCAAATAATATGCTTTTGCATTGCCCAATCAGAACTTTGACCCCAAAACATCCCCAACATAAGGGTTCAATTTCCCACAGCACCAGTCCTTGTAGCGCCTCTGGGTGAACTGTGCATCTGAGGTCAATTAGTGCCTAATTATGGGTGTCATTGTGATGTGGACTATTGACCACAGTATAAATCCATATTATTATAGGACCCTTACACCTGGCAGAAAGGATTTACCAAACCCAAGCCTCAAGTAAAATTGTTTTAGAACCTATATGTCATTCTGGTTTAATCAATATGTTAAATGTTAATTTTCATTGGTTTTCTTGAATGATACTTATTCAAAATTTTGCTGAAAAGATAAAAGTTTTTATGTAAGAGAGATGCTTGCCTCAAATACAGAATGGTGTTATCCTAAGTACTCTACAGTTGCTACATTAACTTGACATTCTGATTTTTATCTTAAGTTTTGGAATCTGGCAACAGGAAGTGAAACAAGTAGTTTGGCATAAACCTTTCAACATTTAATAAATCAGTCCATAACTTGTCTTTTCCTAATGTGGAAGGTGTAGCTGCTGTGCTTCTAGGAATACTTTATTAGGAATTGGGCTAATTTCACAAATTGGGATCGGGAGTAAGCCTGCCGAGCCTGCTCCGCCAATCAGTACAATTGTGGTTGATCTGATTGAAACCTCAACTCCAATTTCCATCTATCCCTGACAACCTTTCACCCTCTTGCTTATCAAGCATCGATATAACTCTGCCTTAAAAATATTCAAAGACTCTGCTTTTACCGCTTTTTGAGAAAGTGTTCCAAAGACACTCTGCCCTCAGAAAATTTCTCCTCATTTTTGTCTTAATTTTAAACAGTGACCCCTAGTTCTAGTTTCTCCCACAACAGGAAACATTCTTTCCACATCCACCCTGTCGAGACCCCTCAGGATCTTGCATTTCAATCAAGTCGCCTCTTACTCTCCTGAAACTCCAGTGGGTACAAGCCTAGCCAGTCAAGCTTTTTCTCATAAGACAACGTGCCCATTCCAGGTATTAGTCTAGTAAACCTTCTCTGAACTGCTTCTAATGCACTTACATCCTTCCTTAAATATGGAGACCAATACTGTATACAGTGTTCTCACCAATGTCCTCTATAACTGAAGCATAACTTTCCTACTTTTGTATTCCATTCCCTCACAGTAAACGATAACATTCTATGAGTTTTCCTAATTTCTTGCTGTACCTGCATACTACCCTTTTGCGATTCGTGCACTAGGACACCTCTGCATCTCAGAGCTCTGCAATCTCTCACCATTTAGATAATATTCTGCTTTTTTATTCTTCCTGCCAAAATGGACGATTTCACATTTTCCCACTTTACACTCTATTTGTCAGATCTTTGCCCACTTCCTTAACTTACCTATCTACTTGTAGCCTCCTTAAGTCCTCTTCACAACTTTCTTTCCCACCTATCTTTGTGTCATCAGCAAATTTAACAACCTTCATTCAAGTAATTTATATAAATTGTAAAAGGTTGAGGCCCCAGCAGTGGTCTCTGTGGCACACCACTCATTACATCTTGCCAACCAGAAAAATACCCATACACGCCTACTCTGTTCCTGTTAGCTAGCTGATCTTCTATCCATGCCAACATGTTACTCCTTACACCTTACAATGAGTTTTTATTTTCTGCAAAATGTGGCACCTTATCAAATGCCTTCTGGAAATAAGTACAGTACATCCACCAGTTCCCCTTTATCGGAGAACATGTTACTTACTTCAAGATCTCCAATAAATTGGTTAAAAGTGATCTCCCTCTCTCAAAGCCATATTGACTCTGCTTGATTACCTTGAATTTATCTAAGTGCCTTGCTATAATGTCCTAAATAGTTTCTAACATTTTTCCCTATGACGGATGTTAAACTAACTGGCCTGTAGTTTCCTGCTTTGTCTCCCTTGATTTTTGAACAAAGGAGTTACATTCGCTATTTTCTAATCTAATGGAACCTTCCCCAAATCTAGGAGTTTTGGAAAATTAAAACCAATATGTCAACTATTTCACTAGCCACTTCTTTTAAGCTGCTGTGTATGCTGCAAATATATTTTAAATTATTTAATCAGAATAACAGGGAAGTTATATGCAGGCTTAGTGTATTACTGACATTTTACTCTTTTTAAACAATATCCACTATAGAATATCTAGGACCTCGTGATCAGAGCAAGCAATTGCATATCTCTTTATCTTGAAGAATCATGAATAAGCAGAGTCTGAGCTGGAAAGTTTCAGAAATATGTCAAATTGGGATAGAAATTGAGGGGAGAAACACAAATTTGATTATAAGAAAGACAAAGTGGGAAAGTAAAATTACTTAAATTAAGAGAAACAACAATAATTAACATCTATTGAAGTAATTAAGACTTATCACACCATTCAAAGGGTATTTACAATGGAATGGACAAGTCAGAGCTTTTTCTGGTGAGTTTAGTCTGATCTGGGCTAAGTACAGGGACTTCACACTAATGTTTTTGAACTGTGAGTCAGATGGTAAAATATCATTTTTGCATTGCTTTTAGGGGAGCAGGGGGCATCTCTGACAGTAGCCTCCTGATTCCTGTGTTTAATTGTGCATTTTAAAAATTCATTCATGGGATGTAGGCATTGCTGGCGAGGCAATCATTTATTTCTCATCCCTAAATGCCTTTGAGAAGGTGGTGGTGAGCTGTCGCCTTGAACCGTTGCAGTCCACGTGATGTCAGTACACCCACAGTTCTGTTAGGGAGGTGGTTTCAGGATTTTGACCCAGCGACAGTGAAGGAACGGCAATATATTTCCAAGTCAGGATGGCGAGCGGCTTAGAGGGGAACATCCAGGTGCTTTTCCCATGTGTCTGCTGCCCTTGTCCTCCTAGGTGGTAGCGGTTGTGTGTTTGGAAGGTGCTGTTTAAGGAGCCTTGGTGAGTTCTTACCGTGCACCTTGTAGATGGCGCACACAGCTGCCACTGTGTTGGTGGTGGAGGGAGTGAATGTTTGTGGATGAGATGCTAATCAAGTGGGCTGCTTTGTCCTGGATGGTATCAAGCTTCTTTAGTGTTGGAGTTGTGCTCATCCAGGCGAGTGGAGAGTATTCCATCACACTCCTGACTTGTGCCTTGTGGCTTTGGGGAGACAGGAGGTGAGTTTACTTGCTGCAGGATTCCTAGCCTCTGATCTCTCATAGCCATAGTATTCATATGACTAGTCCAGTTTAGTTTCTGGTCAATGGGAACCCCAGGATGTTGATAGTGGGGGATTCAGCGATGTTAATGCCATTGAATATCAAGGGGTGGTGATTAGATTTTCTCTTGTTGGAGGTAGTCATTGCCTGGCACTTGGGTGGCATGAATGTTACTTGTCACTTGTCAACCCAAGCCTGGATATTGTCCAGGTCTTGCTGTATTTGGACATGGACTGCTTCAGTATCTGAGGAGTTGTGCATGATGCTCAACATTGTGCAATCAACAGCGAACATTCCCAGTTCTGACCTTATGATGGAAGGAGGGTTATTGATGAAACACTGAAGATGGTTGGGCCTAGGACGCTACCCTGAGGAATTCCTGCAGTGATGTCCTGGGATTGAGATGATGGACCTCCAACAACCACAACCATCTTCCTTTGTGCTTGGTATGACTCAACCAGCAGAGTTTTCCCTCTGATTCCCATTGACTCCAGTTTTGCTAGGGGTCCTTTATGCCACACTCGGACAGCTGCTGCCTTGATGTCAAGGGCAGCCACTCTCGCCTCACCTTCGGAGTTTAGTTCTTATATTCACGTTTGAACTAAGCTGTAATGGGGTCAGGAGCTGAGTGACCCAGGCAGAACCCAAATTGAACATCAGTGAGCAGGTTATTGCGAAGCAAGTGCTGCTTGATTGTACTGTTGATGAGTCCTTCCATCACTTTACTGATGATCACGAGTAGACTGATGAAGCGGTAATTGGGCCGTGTTGGATTTGTCCTTTTTTGTGTGCAGAACATGTCTGGACAATTTTCTACATTGCTGGGTAGATGCCAGTGTTGTAACTGTACTGGAACAGCTTGGCTAGGCGTGCGGCAAGTTCTGGAGCACAAATCTTCAGTACAATTGCTAGAATATTGTCAGTTCCGGTAGCCTTTGCAGTACCTGGTGCCTTCAGCCATTTGTTGATAACACGTGAAGTGAATGGAATTGGCATCTGTGATGCTGAGGACCTCTTGAGGAGGCCAAGATCGACCTAACTGATTATTGCCAATGCTTCAGCCTTCTCCTTTGCTCTGATGTGCTGGGCTCCCCCATCATTGAGGATAGGATATTTGTGGAGCCTCCTGCAGTGAGTTGTTGAACTGCCCACCAACATTCACAACTGGATGTGGCAGGACTGCAGAGCTTAGATCTGATCCCTTGGTTGTGGAATCCAGTGCCAGAAGTTGTCAGAGTCCGATGTTAATAAAGACAGTACTGTTGTTTTCTGTGTTTACTTCTACGGCATTATCCAGCCCAGTATTGTTGCTGTGTTTCAACTTAAGTAGTTGCCATTCCTGCACTGTTAATGTTCTAGAACGATGATTTTTTTTTTTAAAAATGGGATATTATTGAACATGAGGTTTGTTTTCAGTGATTTAGAAAAGAAATTATATGCTTATGGACTTATTGCAGTGGCATTGGAAGGAAGTTCTTTAGTCTTGTGGATATTGCTGAATAAACAGGGTTATGGAGCACACTGGGTTGGATTGCAGGAAAGGTTTTTATGTCTCAATTGTTTGCAAAAGACCAGAGCCTGGTTCTATCAGTTAGTGTCAGCCTGTGCTTAGCTCAACAGTTACAGCTGTGCATTCATTAACAGTTTACTGCTCTAACACTGACTTTTATAGTTAGACTTGAATGACTGTTGTGCAGCCTGCTAGTTTGTATTATAAGCTGATATTTTTTCAACCCAGTTTTTCTTTTGTGACTTGGGTTGAAATGCTCTTGGTATTTGCACAAATGTCCATTCTTAAAAGAAATGCTAAAGAATATTTTTTTCAGGCCAGGGATAAGATTTCTGCTATTTATTACCACCTTTTGGGGGTACTGGCACATTTTGGAATTCAACACTTGATAATTCCACTGTGCAGCAGACTTTCAAAGCTACTAGTCATCCTTGGCTCTTGCAGTTTCATTTAATGACTTTCAGCCTAATGAAGTTATATTTACATCCAGAATGTGAGCAGGTGCACCAGAAGGCAATTAAGATTTGTCAGCTTGGTGCTTTTGGTACTGGAATTCTGTTCAAATTTCACCATGGCAAGTTGTAAAATTGAATTAAATCTAATATTTGGGCTAGTGCCACAAGAAAATGATCAAGAAATGACAAAATTGTCTTTTAAAACCCACTGATTCACTAAAGCTCTTCAAGGAAAGGAACCTACCACCATTACCACCCAAGCTTTTGTGTGGCTCCAGTTCCTCACTGGTTTACTTTAAGCATCTTTAGAGAACTTGGGGATGTTGCTTTGCCAAATTTTCATTTAAATGTATTGCATCGTTTTTCAGTCTTCAAATTTTTTCATTTAATCAAGTTTTTCACTGAATTTTTGGCATTTTTCTCTTTTTTCATTCTTCCACTTTTTGACACTTCTCTTGAAACAAGATCTATGTGTATGACCTATGAGCAATTTTAATTTCCCAACCTTTTGCTTTGGAGAATTAGTCCAAGACAGCTTCCTTTGGACATTCCTCTGATCTTTGTTCAGTCCACAAGCATGACTTCTAGCTTCTGGTTCTGGTTCCTGGCCAATTTACAGTAACCCCTGTTGGCATTGTGTGTTAAATGCTGAGTGAGAATAGGATAGAGCTCATAGTAATGCCCTGCATGAGTGCATGCAGAATTTTGCCAGCCAAATGAGGTAATAGAGGCCTGTTGCTGCTTCTGTAACTATACTTGTGCGTATTACTGCTTTTGGAAAAAGGTGGGCCAGTGGGGGTAAGTTTGAATCTCTCTATTTGTGCATCTGTTTTATTTTGGTCAACTCTGACAGCAAGAGTATCTGGCTCTCTAGCTTCATCCTTGTAATTTCCTATGGTGATCCCTAGAAGAGTATTGGTTCAAACTGCTGAATAGGAAATGGAGTAAGTTGTAGCCATTTATCTCTCCTCAAATAGCAATGGAAAGTATAAATATAAAATCCACCAATGCCTGCAGCATTAGGTCCCCAATGCACATAAAAGTTGAGGTGTGGAGCTACAGAAGGTTGTGATGTTGATATATAAAGTATAATTATAGTTTTGCTTTTTGTGTAGTTGTAATTTTGCTAGTATTTGTATGATATATTTTTGTTTTGAGGTGACTGTATTACAGGTACTGTTAGCCATTTAACCTGTTTGCTAACGTCAGGCAGATTATTGGCTAATGGAGGTGTCAGTTTAGTATTAAGTCTGATATATCTGTATGCCTTCTTATCAACCTGAAACTGATGAGAAGCTTACAGAAATGGAGTATAAGACTAATACGTGGGATGCTGACAGATCAATAAATGCATTTTTAAAATTGTGATCGACGATACAAGGTTGACTGTTAAATGAAATATTATCTAATTACATCTCCAAAACACTTTTTTTTAGTCTTTTCCTGCTTTAATGAAAATCAAAACTTCAGCTGAGTCTGTGAAAGCTTGAACAGGTGGAAAGTTGAGTGTGGCTTTCATTCACTTGTTAATAAATGTTGATATATTTACTTGTCCATATTTTCCCTCCTACATATGTTGCTGCATATAAAACTATATGTGCTGTGCAAATTCTCAAGATATGAAGAATATTTAAAATGTCACTCTCGCAGATACAGAAGAATGTACTGCCATTGATTGTCACTATGTAAACATAACACATATATTCCTTTCATTGTATTGAGTTGCCAAATTAACTACCAGTGCCCAGAATTGCAAAATGACTTTTCTTTTGACATTTGTAATACTGCAGTCCTTTTCAACACTGGATTTATATCCAATGTATAATACTGCTATGTAAATAGTAAGTGCAATGAATTTTATTTATTCCCAGCTGGTCTGCTAGTCCAGTGATGATTTTTTTTTCCCCCCATGGTATTGTTAATGCACACACAATACTAAGCTGATGTTTCATTTGTCTCGTCCAATTTTGAGTATCTTCTGTTTGAAGTCTGTAGTTAATTCACCAATTGGAGTTCTCACCCTAATGAATTGAACGTTAGACAGATTTTCTTTTTAGTTATTCCAGAATTCAATTTGATATTTTAAGTACACCATTTCAGCAATAAAATACTTTTTGAAATTTGATAAAGTTCCTGTGGATTCTAAACCTACATTCATTGTCAAGAGTGCAAGGATACAGGGGATAGACAGGGAGGTGGAGTTGAGACCATAATCAGATCAGCCATGATCTTATTGAATGGTGGAGCAGGCTCTAAAGGCTAAATGACCTACTACTGCTCCTAAGGTTTAGAGCAAGAAAATAGCTATGGGGAAAGCAGATAAGGCCTTGGCACTAGCACTAAGTCAATAAGAGTTATTTAAGGCTTTGGTTTGTCTGAACATTAGATATTGTGTACAATAATGGGCCCTTTGTCTGATGAGATGGAAGGTTGCATGTATAAAGAATAATACCTAAACTTGAAGAGACCTCTGTTACTGCAATGGATTTAGAGAGCTGTTGCTTCACTTTCAGGAAATGGACTTTTATGCAGGAGTTTATGGAGAGTACGTGGAGTATGTCCCTACAAGGAAAGCTCATAAACTTTTGGGCAAAAATCTCTACATGTGTAACTTCTTAGAATCTTGCTTTGAGAACTGTCAAGATGATGGGTTTCTTTATGGTTAGGCACTTGGCTAACTAAGAGTGATAACTTGCATTCTTAGCACACAGAATTATTTGACAAATATTGTCCAATCACAGAATCACATTTAATGTTGGACGCTATGTTTTGAGTTTTGCAAGCAAGGGCTGGTTGGTTACGGTCTGTACCTTGCCCGTTGTGAACAGTGGCTGGGGCATGCTGTTTGATGGGATCCGCCAATCTTTGGGATGTACGGCCCACATTCATAGTATCACACGGACACTGAAATTCATATACCATATTTGTGTGATAGGCAGAACGTCTTTTTGGCTTGACGGCAGCATCCTGTTAGTGGTGAATACCACTTGCGTTGCTACTGTATAGCAGCATGGAACAGCTAGCTTCACCTGTTGCTCAAATTTTTGAGATACCTTACCCTTCCAGGGTAATCTGGGGTAGACTGGACACTTTTCAGGGCCGAGAATGACGGCCTTGGACCCATTCATGAGTTTCATAATCCTCAGTGTGCTAAGAATTACACCAACAACCAATTTAAGATCGTCAGTGGGGCTAACAGTGTGGTGCGTTTGCATGCACTGGAAGCTACATATATTAATACACAGGGCCCTGTTCTTTGCAGACAGAAAGAACATGTATACACATTGCGCCTGTTACAGCTAAACAAAGTAAGTGATAGCCATTTGCTGACTCATTCCTCAGGGCAATGTCTTGACCAATTGGGGTAAAGCTGCCCGGTTTAAATTTCGAACATGCTTGGCAGTTAACTGTCAGTCAGTATCAATTGGTACATTCTCCATGGCAACACCACATCAATCAGAGTCCACTTGCCAACACACTTCTCATACAGTATAAATTGTTGTTTTCCCTTTTATGTTAGTATTCTTGCAAAATGTCTTGATGACTGCAAGCCGAAAAGCTTTGTCATGTCTCTTTTCTCAGCAATGCTCAAGAAAAATTTTCATAGATATTGGGAAAGTGTGAGGAGTGAGGCTAATTGGGTAGCTGTTTGTTAGAGTAAGCATGATGGGCTAAATGGTGATCTCTTGTCTTGGAAGATTCTGTTACAAATGCATGTTGGTTTTTGAGAATGGTAATCATTATGAAACTACCAGAGGAAAGAAAAGCATGTAATGCAACTGATCTTGGGCAAACTGTCTTGAAACGTTTCATTATGCTAAACGTTTTAAAATATATTTAAACAAATTAAAATATAAATTACTCGAGAGAACCAACTGCAACATTGTGATTGGTATTAAAATAGTTGCTCTCTCGAGTGGTCTGATTTGTGCCCAGTTGATTTTCTGTTCCTTCTGTGAAACAATTTTGGGAGGAACATGATTTTATCTAATTCTACATCAGTGGATTGTGGACTGGAACTGGTGGATGGCTCAGAGCCATAGATTTGTTGCCTTTAATTCAAGGACACTGAGATCTTCTGGCTAGGACAGGTTGACTTCTTCAAGTGATGTATTGGCAACATCACAGATCCTTTTGCTTCGTGTGTTCTAGCACCATATCAATATTATGATATAAAGAGCCTCCAGACTAATCTGTGTCAACTATCAACTGTATTCCTATCACTTGGGGGTTACCATTGACTGGAAACACTGGACCAGCTTTATAAATACTGTGGCTACAAGAACAGATCAGAGGCTGGGAATCCGGCAGCAAGTAACTCATTATTTGACTCCCCAAAGTCTGCCCACCATCTATAAGGCATAAGTCAGGAATGTGATGGAATACTCTCCACTTGCCTGGATGAGTGCAGCTCCAACATCACGAGAACCTTGACACCTTTCAGGACAAAGTAGCCAGCTTGATTGACACCCTGTCCATCACCTTCAATATCCACTCCCTCCACCATGGACACACAGTAGCAGCAGTCTGTACAATCTACAAGATGCATTGCAGTGACTTACCAAGGCTCCTTCAAAAGCTCCTTCCAAACCCATGACCTCTACCACCTAGAAGTACAAGGGCAGCAAATGCATGGGAACACCACCAACTGCAAGTTCCCCTCCAAGCCACACACCATCCTCACGTGGAACTATATCGCTGTTCCTTCACTCTCACTGGGTCAAAATCCAGGAAATTACTTCCTGATAGCACTGTGGATATACATACATCGCATGGACTGCAGTGGTTCAAAAAGGTGGCTCACCGCCACCTTATGGGCATTTAGGGATGTGTAATAAATGCTGGCCTAGCCAGTGACGCTACATCCTATGAAAGAATAAAAAACTGTGGCTCATTTGGTAGCACTCTAACCTTTTGAGTTGCAAGGTTGTAGGTTCAATTCCCACTCTAGGATTGATCACCAAAATCTAGGCTGACATTCCAGTGCAGTATTGAGTGCTGTCCTGTCAGAAGTGCTGCCTTTTGGATTAGATGAGAAGATTATCCCTATCCTAATCAATATTTATCCCACAATTAACATCATGAAAACAGATCCTGATTGTTATCAGACTGTGGAAGCTTGCTGTGCACCAAATAGCTGCTATGTTCAGACTACACTTCAAAAGTACTTACTTTACAATCAATTATTTTGGGATATCCGGTTGTGAAAGATGCCATATAAATGCAAATCACTTGTTTTTGAATCTAGTTTGAAGTTGGAGAATATTTAATATATCTGTGCAATTCAAACTGAAGTCATTCTTAAATCAGCAATGCCAATACTTGGAATAAGTATTTTTAATGCATTCATGGGATGTGGGCAACGCTGGCTAGGTCAGCATTTATTACCCATCCCAATTGCCCTTGAGAACATAGTGGTGAGCTGCCGCCTTGAATTGCTACAACCCATGTGGCGTGGGTATGCCCACAATGCTGTTAGGGAGGAAGTTCCAGGATTCTGACCCAGTGACAGTGAAGGAACAGTGATATATTTCCAAGTCAGGGCAGTGTGTGGCTTGGAGGGGAATTTCCAGGTGGTGGTGTTCCCATGTGTCTGCTGCCCTTGTCCTTCTCAATGGTAGCGGTTGTGGGTTTGGAAGGTGCTGTCTAAGCAGCCTTGGCGAGTTCCTGCAGTGCATCTTGTAGATGATACACCCTGCTGGGACTGTGCATTGGTGGTAAAGGGAGTCAGTGTGTGGATGGGGTGCCAATCAAGTGGGCTGCTTTGTCCTGGATGGTGTCAAGCTTCATGAGTGTTGATAGAGCTGCCATCATCTAGACGAGTGGAAAGTATTCCATCACAATCCTGACTTGTGCCTTGTGGATGGTGGGCAGGCTTTGGAGAGTCAGGAGGCGAATTGCTTGCCACAGAATTCGTAGTCTCTGACTTCTTGTAGCAACCATATTTATATGGCTAGTCCAGTTCAGTTTCTCATCAATGGTAACCCCCAGAATGTTGTTAGTGGGGGATTCATGATGGCAATGCCATTGAATGTCAATGGGCAATGGTTAGATTCTCTCTTATGGAGATGGTCATTGCCTGGCACTTGTGTGGCATGAATGTTATTTTCCACTTGTCAACCCAAGCCTGGATATTGTATAGGTCTTGCTGTATTTGGGCATGGACTGCCTCAGTATCTGAGGAGTCATGAATGGTGCTGAACATTGTGCAATCATAGCGAACATCCCGCTTCTGACCTTATGATAGAAAAAAGGTCAATGAAGCAGCTGAAGATGGCTGGGCCTAGGACACTACCCTGAGGAACTCCTGCAATGATGTCCTGGAAGTGAGATGATTGACCTTCAACAACCATAACCATCTTCCTTTGTGCTTTGTATGACTCCAACCAACTGTTTCTCCCCTGTTCCCATTGATTCCCGTTTTGCTAGAGCTCCTTGATGTCATACTGTCAAATGCTGCCTTGATGTCAAGGGCAGTCACTCTCACCTCACCTCTGGAGTTCAGCTCTTTTGTCCAAGTTTGAACCAAGATTGTAATGAAATTGTGTGCTGAATGGCCCTAGCAGAACCCAAACTGAGTGTCAGTGAGTAGGTTATTGCTAAGCAAGTGCCACTTGATGATACTGTTGATGAACCCTTCCATCACTTTACTGATGATCGCAAGTAGACTGATGAAGCAGTAATTGGCTGTGTTTGATTTGTCCTTTTTGTGTGCAGAACATACCTCGTTGCCAGGTAGAATCCAGTGTTGTAGCTGTACTGGAACAGCTTGGCTAGGGCCGCAGCAAGTACTGGAGAACAATTCTTCAGTACTATTGGCAGAATATTGTCGGGGCCTATAGCCTTTGCAGTACTCAGTGCCTTCAGCCGTTTCTTGATGTCACATGGAGTGAATCGAATTGGCTGAAGACTGGCATCTAATTTGCTGGGGACCTCTGGAGGAGGCTGAGATGGATCACCCACTTGGCACGTCTGGCTGAAGATTGTTCCAAATGCTTCAGCCTTATCTTTTGCACTGATGTACTGGGCTCCCCCATCATTGAAGATGGGACATTTGCGGAGCCTCCTCCAGTGAGTTTAATTGACCACCGCCATTCACAACTGGATGTGGCAGGACTGCAAAGTTTAGATCCATCCGTTGGTTGTGGAATCACTTAGCTCTGTCCATCACTCGCTGCTTATGCTGTTTGGCATGCAAGTAGCCCTGTGTTGTAGCTTCACCAGGCTGGGAACTCATTTTTAGGTATGCCTGCCATGCCCTCCTGCACTCTTCTTTGAACCAGGGTTTACCCCTTGGCTTGGCGGTAATGGTAAAGTGAGGGATATACTGGGCCATGAGGTTACAGATTGTGGTTGAGTATAATTCTGCTGCTGCTCATAGTTGCTCAGTCTTGAGCTGTTAGATGTGTTCGAAATCAATCCCATTTAGCACGGTGGTAGTGCCATAAACCACGATGGAGGGTATTCTCAATAGGAAGATGGGACTTCATCTCCTCAAGGACTGTGTGTGGTGGTCACTCCTACCGATACTGGAGCGTCATGGACAGATGCATCTGTGGCAGGCAGGTTGGTAAGGATGAGGTCAAGTATGTATTTGCCCGTGGTTCCCGCACCACCTGCCAAAGACCCAGTCTAGCAACTATGTCCTTTAGGACACTGCTGGTTCAGTCTGTAGTGGTGCATCAGGCCACTCTTGGTGCTGGACATTGAAGTCTGCCACCCTCCGTGCTTCTTCCAAGTCATGTTCAACATGAAGTAATGATTCATCAGCTGAGTGGAGGGGGTTGACATGTCAGTACATGGTAATCAGCAAGAGGTTTCCTTGCCCATGTTTGTCCTGATACCATGAGACTTCATTGGGTCCGGAGTCAATGTTGAGGATTCCTAGGGCAGCTCCCTCCTGACTGTAGACCACTGCTTCCACCTCGGCTGGGTGCATTCTGGAATTTTTTCAGGAGCAGAGACCTTGTTCGTCAGTAATTATGAACTTAATATACCGTTGAAAGCCCAATTGATGTGTTTCATCAAGCTGTAATTTTTTTCAAGTGTCTTTACAATGAGATTAATGGTGTAAGCGTGGTAATTCTTGCCAGTTTAATGATTGCTAATCAATTGTGGTCTGTGGGGACTTCAATGTACTATTCGGGTGAGTGCGGTATCACTGACTGTGACTTCTAGAATGCCCTATTTAACTTCACGTGCACATTCCAGAAGTTGCTGATAGTTTGAAGAGTAAAGACGACAAAACAGTGTCAGATTAGCCTTCCCTTTCTACTGTAAAATTTGGGCTATTAGAAACCAAACCTCACCAGTTCATTTGCACTAAACTTAAAAGCAATTCCATCATGGTAGGAACAATTTAGATAATGGACTAAGTCATGCTGACATTTATGGGTGTTAATATCATTTACACAATGTTATTTGGTTGGTATGTTTGCATCATTATTAATATCATATTTATACAATATTATTCATATAAATGGTCCCCATTCTGCCATTTTGAAAGGTGCATTGGAGGTAATGCATACATTGCAACATAAAATTATGTAAATTTGATGCAATGTTTTTCCATTTAAGGGAGATGTGTAGTGCCATGTCCACTTGTGCAAGTTTTTTTTATTGTCTTTGTGGTCTAAAATATGTGCCTAAGTCGACTTTCTTCTCTTGAAGTTCCTCCTGTGTAGGAACTGCTAAGGGTATGGTTCTCACGTTGCTGTGGATTGTGCTTGTGTGAATGCTCTCTAGGTTTCAAGATTGAGTTCACTGTGGGTGGAAGATGAATCCTCTCATTTTCATTTTTCTTTGTCTTTTGGTTAGTTTGCAAGTGTTCTCCTTTGCAGTGTGTTTATTCTGTACATTCATTACAAGTTTGAAATTTCCACGTATGGAGCTTGAGCCAAGTGGAGCATGGCATAAATACAACAGAATCCTACACTAAGTGCTTGCCATTGTAGGAGATATTGCTTGTGATACAGTTTGTTGCTAATTTTCATAAAAAGGTCATTCTAATATGTTTTGTTCTTGGATTTTGGTTTCATGTTTCTAGATTTTATTGTTAAATTATAGAATCAAGTAATGCAGCACAGGCGGAGGTTGTTTGGCCCATTGTGCCTGTGCAGGTTCCTTGAAAGAGCTACCCAATTAGACTTATTGCCCTGCCCTTTCTTTCCCCATAACCCTGCACAATTTTCCTCTTCAAGTATTTATCAAATTTGTTTTTGAAAGTTGCCAGTAAATCTGTTTAGGCAGTGCATTCCAGATCATGGTAACTTACTACACAATTTTTATTTCTTATCCCTGGTTCTTTTGCCAATTACCTTTAAATCTGCCTTCTGGTTACTCTTCTGCCACTGGAACCAGTATCTCAATTTATCAAAATTGTTCATGCTTTTGAACACCACATTCCCTTATTCCTGTTCCATGGAGAACATCCCCAGCTTCTCTAGTCTCTTCATATAACTGAAGTCCCACACCCCTGGTACAATTCTAGTAAATTTCCTCTGCATCCTGGCTAACATCCTCTTTGAATTGAGGTGCCCAGAATTGAGCACAATATTCAGCTGAGGCCTAAACGTGGTTTATCAAAGTTTAGTATAACTCTCTTGCTTTCGTATTCTATTCCTTAATTTATAGCATTAGAATTAGGAAAAATACAGCACAGAAGGTGGCTATTCGGCCCATCTTGCTTTTGCTAGCTCTTTGCTAGAGCTACCCAATTATAAAGCCAAGAATTCGTTATGCGTTTTAACAACCGTTCACTATTTATATTTAAAAATAAAGCTGATTAGATTTGTTTTGGAATCTGATTATTTTAGTGCTAGTAATGATGCAAATTCCACAGCGCAATCTTGATTGTTGCTCTGACTAGTTGAGGATGAAAGTGCTATCGGTCTAAGTTTCATGGTTGTTTTGTCAATTTTAATTAGTTAAGCTTTTTTTCTTTCATTTGCTTCAGATTTCCACCAGAGAGAGACATGCCTGTGATAATTTCCTCTTTCCTTGCCCTCCAGTTCAGCTCAGGCTGCTCCTAATTTTACCCATCTTTCTCTGTGGTTCTTTGGTATCTGTGCCGGTACCTGTGCCAGCCTTTGTGGCTGAGTAGAAGCACTGTTTCTGGCTCTTTGGCTGTGCTCTGCTGACTTCTCCAAAGTGCAAAGAAATCGCAAGCACTTCAGAAAATGGGCACAGTTGACAAATGCATTTCAGTCTCTGAAATTGGGAGCAGCAGATTAATGGGAAGATAAAGCACAGGGGTAGTAACAGACACGGGAACAGAATAGCATTCAACAAAAAAGAAGTGGACTTGAAGGAAGAGATTAACACTTGAGTCTGTGAAGTGTAGTGTGTAGCACAAACCCAGAGAAACCACAACTACTCTTCCCACGTTTCTTGTTGGGAGATGTTAGCATTGCATGGCTATTTCATGCACCTGATGTAAAACACACCTACATTCAGTGCCTTCCAAGACACGAGCCACAATGATGGTCAAGTCATTTGCAACTTCATTCTTTCTGGACAGTAAATATTAAAGTGCTTCACAAGTTGCACCAGTGGAACCACAACTTCTATAGTGTATATTGCAAGGTCTGAGCGTTTTCTTACATTGCCCTCCTCTGTTGGGGAAGTGTAAATAGTTCAATGATTGTTGCCTGCTGTGAATCCACATGATTTCCTCAGTGCAATACACAACAGCTTCCGCCTCCACCCCCTCCCCCCCCCCACCACACCCATTCCCACTTTAATGAATAATTAAAGACCCTGGGGCCAACTAAAAGGCTTTGATGGTGACAGGGTGCTGCTATCCCTGTTCAAAAATTGTAATATTACAAAGAATTGCTGTGCTTCAGCCCAACGCATGTGCCCAATAATGTGAGATCATGCAATGTGAAAAGAAGCATAGCAAATATGTCTGATTCTATATATTTTACAGTAAGATAAATTTAGAGATCTTTTTAAGTGAAATATTGATTTGATTTGCACTCCTATTTTGTATAATTCAGGACTTCATGGCATGGGCAGATGATGCTAAGGAGAAAGGCTTTGTCCTGGTATCGTTTGGAGCTGGTGTGAAGTATCTGTCAGATGACGTTGCGCACAAATTAGCCGGAGCTCTGGCACGGCTTCCTCAAAAAGTGATTTGGAGGTATGTATATGGTGGGTGGCATGGGGGTTGATGGAAGAAGAGTGGAGAAAACAGTATGCAATTTTTTCAACAAATGAATTGATTTTAATACTTGGGTATAGTTCTTTGTAATGTGTGTTTTAAACCTACAGATGGAATTTTCCAAGTGTACTTTGATTTTATAAATCAAGATAGTTTCACTGTTTTATAAATACAAAACCATGAAAGCTTTGTGATTTTAAACAAGCATAGAGTGATTTCAGTGTTATACCTCCAATATCCAATTGTAATACAAAAGAAGTGCTTATGTATTGATACCAAGACTTATGTTAGTTTAAGGGTTATGCTTTTGGTAATCACAAGCAGATCAAATATGTTTATTCTCATCAACAGAGCTCCCAAATTGTTGTTCACGGTGAATCAAATGGCATGTGTTGTACTGGATAGGGGAGTGAGGTAAAGGTTCACATCATAACTGACTTGATTTAGAAAGAAGCTTGTAAGGTACCAGCTTAGTAAAGTATGTTTATTGATGACTCCTGGAATGTAAATCATGTTTTTTAACCACTGTAGATATATAAATTTTATTTCCCTCACGTACCAGTTATTTTGAATAATTTTTTTCACATCTTACTCAAGATATCGTGGGTATATTCTCATTTTTCCTTCATTACTAATTGTCTCAATCAGTATTTATGTTACTAAAAAGGTCTGCTAAAACAGATGGGCTTTTAGTCAGTACCTCCATTGAAACATGACTAACACGTCAATCCTTCCAGAAATTATGCTGTTGATGAGCCATGATTTTGCTGGTTGCAAACAAATAAATTGACCTGGTTTAAGCACTTAAGATGCAATACAAAATACAAAGAGTGGACAGTACCAAATTTCATTGAGGAAAGTGTCATTCATCACATGTAACATGCTGTATTTGCTGATGTAAACAACCCCCTGAATATAGTGATCTATGTCTTTTGTCAGTAAGATTATTTAAAATAAATGTTAATTGTTCATGTTGTACCTTTTTTAAAGCAATTTAATTGTACTTGTGCTGCTTCTAAATATAGTTTCCTTGGGCACTTTCCTCCATTTTTGATCCATTGACTGGAGTGGAGATGCAATTGGGGCTACAAATGATAGCCCTCATTTTAAATTACTGAGCTTTAAATTACTGAAGTTGATATAGATGCAATTGGATAATTACTGTTTAACTTCCTATTTTCCCTAAGAGTCTCTGACTAAAAATGTTTTATAGATTTTAGGTTTTAGTATGTATCTTGAAATGTGATTATTGAATTACAAATATTATTGTGCCTCTGAAATCAAGTCAGTGAAACAATATTTTAATCGACTTTTGGTTTTTTGGGTTATTTTTGCATACAGACTTCCTTGCATGACTAAGCAGTGGAAATTTGTTCCAATTTTGCCTCTTTTAGTGGTACACTGCCCAACCATTCAGTTCTCCTGCGATTTATTGTTTTACAAATGATATTTGTTACTTTCAGGAAATTGTCAGAAACTTGCGTGCAGCAGTGTAATTCTTAAAGTTACCCATCAAGTATGATGAATAAAATGTGCAAGTTGTATCCCTTGATGTCATACATAATAGAGTGAGGTTGGGTGAAGTCAGAGTTTAACTGCTCTTCGGGTACAGGGTTGCAATCTTGGCTCTCTTTATTTGGTACGTGTACGTCAATTAGTTCATTGCCAGATTAAAGATCCTGACTCCAAATGAACACATTTATTTCTCTGCCTCTTGTTGAAATCTGATACAAAATCTGAGTGTGATGAGTGTTGTGATTGACAGGAAATACAGATGAGATGCACCAGTTTTTATAATTAATGTTGCTCATTGCGATTTCGAAGATAAGAATATTTGAAGATGGTTAGCAGAAAAAAAACATACTCCATCAAGCCTGCCCCACACTTGTGATGGCTGAGGCACCATGACTAAACATTTCCAATGCTGCAGCCATACAGTCTGGGAAAGGGAGAAAAGAAATACCGATGGCCAATTAGGGAAGCAAGTTCCCCTCTAATCCCTTCAGATGATTAAAATCAGTCAATGAAATCTTATAGATTGTTATCCGTTAATTCACTTGGATTCTCTATGATACATTCTCTGCCTTAATGTAGTTCCTTATTGAAAGCATGCAGAGAGACATGCTGCACTAGCCAGCAACACATTTCCCAGAGAGCAGTGAGCCTCTGAAAAGAACCAGCTAGTGTCCAGCCTATTTCTTCCTTTAGTGTAGTTTAAATGCATGTCCACTTCCCCTCCTTCCTGTCAAATTACAATGACTTATCAATAGGTATGCTATCCACCCCTTTCAGCATTTTATTATTCTTCCTCAAGTTGCCTCTAAGTTTAAACTGTTTGAGTAAATATACCCATTTCTTTAAAGGCTATCTGAGTAACTTGATATTCTTTAAAATAATCTCATTCTAGCAGATCTCCGATGGACCTTCTCCAAAACCACTATGTCACCCACCATGTGCGAGGATCAAAATTGGGCAGAGTACATCAGATGTGACCTAACCAGTAGCCTGTAATGACTCAAAAACAAAAATTGCTGGAAAAACTCAACAGGTCTGACAGCATCTGTGGAGAGGAAGACAGAGTTAATGTCTCGGGTCCAGATGACTCCCCTTCAGAACCAAAGAGAAGCAAAAATGTGACGGAACACCACTATTCAAGGGGGGGTGGGACAGGCGAAGCTGGACAGAAAGCCAGCGACAGGCGGAGGCAAAGGAGAGACCTCAAAAGACGTCACAAACAAAAGATCGAACGTGTGTCGATGGCGGCAGCACCGGCCAAAGGAGACGCCAACGGCGACACCAAGAGTAGAAAGCAGGATGAGCAAGTGGCAGATGGCCCCAGCGGGGGCAGGGGACAGCGTGGGAAAAAAGACCGAAACAGGCCAAAAGGCAGGGACAAAACAACAAAAGAAAACAAATTCTAAAAACAACAATAGAAATTTGTTTCCTTTCATTGTTTTGTCCCCACCTTTTGCCCTGTTTCGGTCTTTTTTCCCGTGCTGTCTCCTGCCCCCCGCCCCACCCCCACTGGAGCCATCTGTCGCTTGCTCATTCTGCTTTCTACTCTTGGTGTTGCCGCCATCGACACCCTTTCAAACTTTTGTTTGTGACGTCTTTTGCGGTCTCTCCTTTGCCTCCGCCTGTCGCTGGCCCTTCTGTCCAGCTTCACACTTGAACAGTGGTGTTCCGCCGCATTTTTGCTTCTCTTTGGTTCTGAAGGGGAGTCATCTGGACTCGAGATGTTAACTCTGTCTTCCTCTCCACAGACGCTGTCAGACCTGAGTTTTTCCAGCAATTTCTGTTTTTGTTTCAGATTTCCAGCATCCGCAGTATTTTGCTTTTATCTTAGCCTGTAATGACTGATTTGTGACCTTTTCATTTGTACTGATTTGTTTTATAATGGGAATTATCATTGCCATTATGCTTTTTGATCTAGTGATTAAGTCAAATTTGCCTTTTTGTTTCATGGGATTCTGTGTGCTTTACTATTTTCAGCATCAAATTTTGTATTGTTGTCCATTTTTCCATGGGGTAAATAAATCTGTCATTTATGTGAAAATGTAACAAATCAGAGACTTGAGATGCAAAAGTGAAAGTGATAGCTGCATGTTAGAAGTGTTTTTGTACAAATGGATCCCAGGTTCACAGAGACACTATCCCAGGGTGACTGGGTGAAGATACCAAGCTCTCAGAACTGGGGTGAAGGGTCCTGGAATCAGTACTTGAAGCAGGCTTGGTTGGAATATTGATGATTGGGTTCCTGGGTCTGGGAGTACTGGATTTTACAAACTGAGGGATACCCCAGCACTGGGGAAAACGTGGAAAGTGGTCTATGATCTCAGCATTTGGAGGAAGATTCTAGTCTGGAAATGCTAGGCAGTGAGATTTGGGGGGCTCTCTGCACTGAGGAAGATCTGATGTCATGTTGAGAGATGAAATGTCATAGCAGTGAGGAAATCAGTCTGGTAACATTGAGGGGGAGGAGCAGTTGGGAGAGTCTAGACTGGTCCATCTTGGACTCTTCCTAGGTGTCAGCCATATTTCTGGTCTTAAGTGCAAAAGGCACTTTAATGCTATAGTTCCTGATTGTATACTTATCTTATAACTAAATCTGTAATTTATTATCATGTTTACAATGAGAATCCTAATGTAATTTCTGAAAGACAAGCATTTAATATGATTAATTACAGCAGCAACAATTTGAATTTATATCCCACCTTCAAATATTTTTTTAAAAATCCAGAATGCTTTACAGATCTATGAGAAATTGATGCCGCGTGAGGTTGGAGACATGCAAGGTGAGAAAGGATGACAAAATGAAAAGTTTAGGGAGAGTGTTCTATGAAGTGACTGAAGGCTCTACTAGCATGACAAAAGGAAGGATGCAAGCAAAGATTGGCAGAGGCAGTGAGCAAGAGGGTGTGGAAAGGCATGCAAGACTAGACTAGATTGCAGAGATGAAGAGGAGTAGGAGTTATTTAAGAGCAGGGCAATGGTTTTTGACGGAATGTATTGTGGATGGAGAGCCAATGCGTTTTAGCAAGGATGGGGGTTGTGGACATGTGAAATTTAGTGTGGGACGGGAGATGGACAGCAGCATTTTGGACCAATTCAAGTTGGACTTGTGCAATGGAAAGTAGGGAGTGCTTTGGAGTAATCATTGTAGACAACAAAAACAAAGGTTTTTGTGTCAAAGTTTGTTTAGGTTTGTCTTACAGTTGTTTGTCTGTTAGTGAGGATGTATTGGTAAGCTTGATAGTGAATCAGCCTTTCTTTGCAAATTCAATTGAAAATTAACCATGGTGTTGACAACTTAATTGCCCTCCAATGCAGTACAGTGTCTCAATTCTGGCTGTCCAAAACAGGAGCTTTCAGAAAACCGGACATTTTTACAATGTGCCATGCATCAATTTTAATTAAGTTAAATAAAAAAAAGTAACTTGGACAATTCAGCTAGGCGCTGCATTGCATAGTGTGACACCTGACTAGTTATTCCCCACATGTGCCCATCTAATTCTGTGCTCTGAGCGACCTTTGACCCCACCTGACCTGGCTTTACCTGAACAGCCCATGGCCCAAATCGCCTGACCCGAAATCTGGCAAGGTCTGAAATCCAGTATGGCCTTGTTCCCGAGGTTGCTGGTTTTGAGATACCGTACTTATACACCAATACATCTGTCCTTCCACCTTTTTTGGGAGGGAGCTGCCTTTTAGTTTTTCGAAAAATACCTGAGTGCTGTTTACTTGGTGCAGATAAAGACTAGTGAAAAGTGGATCTTTTTACTTCCATGTACAATGCCAATCACTATACTGTGGGTATCATTTATATTCACTTTCCTTATTTATATTTTATTTGCTGTGTAATGGATATTCCAGGTTGCTTCAATTTCAGGAATGGAATTTAAACCTCCATAAAGTTAATTGATTCCTTAACAATTCCATGTAAACCTGAATGAGTCATATGAAAACTTTATGATCATACTGTATTCATTTTCCTAGTATGTTTAAGACTTGTATCAGATTGAAAATGACTGATTCAATATTTTTCTTAATAGAATTTCTAATTTAAGATTTATTTCAATAACTTATATATTGATAGTACCTTTTACATAAGAACATGATAAATAGGTGCAGGAGTAGGCCATTCGGCCCCTCGAGCCAGCCCTGCCATTCAATAAGATCATGGCTGATCTGCCCCAGGCCTCAACTCCTCTTTTGTACAGTTCCTCATAGCCCTCAGTTCTCTGATATTTCAAAAATCTATCTACCTCCTCTTTAAATACTTTCAGCAATCTAGCCTCCACAACTCTGTGGTAGAGAATTCCAGACATTCACTACCTTCAGAGAAAAAATTCATTCGCATCTCAGTTTTAAATGTATGTCCCTTATTCTGTAACTATGTCCCCTAGTTCAAGATTCCCCCACTAGTGGAAACATCATCTCAACATCTACCCTGTCAAGCTCCCTCAGAATCTTGTATGTTTCAATAAGATCACCTCTCATTCTTAACTCTAATGAATAAAGACCCAACCTGTTTAGCCATTCTTGCTAAGTCAACCCCTTCATCCCAGGAATCAGCCTAGTGCATCTCTTTTGAGCTGCCTCCAATGCCAGTATATCCTTTCTTAAATACGGGGACCAGAACGGTACATAGTACTCCAGGTGCGGCCTCACCAACACCCTGTACAGTTGTAACAAGACTTCCCTATTTTTAAACTCCAACCCCCTAGCAATACAGGCCAAAATTCCATTTGCTGCCTTAATTTGTGTTTCATGCACAAGAGCACCCAGACCCCTCTGGGCTGCACTTCTTTGGAGTCTCTCTCCATTTAAATAATAGTCTGCCTTTTGATTCTTCCTACCAAAATGCATGACTTCACACCTTCCTACATTAAACTCTATCTGTAAAGATTTTGCCCACTCACTCAACCTGTCTATATCCCTTTGCAAATTCCTTATGTCCTTATCCCGACATGCCCTCCCACCTATTTTTGTATCGTCAGCAAATTTGGATAAATTACACTCTGCCCCTCCCTCCAAGTCATTAATATAGATAGTAAATAATTGAGACCCTAGGACTGATCCTTGTGGCACTCCACTAGTTATGTCTTTCCAACCTGAAAAAGACCCATTAATCCCAATTCTGTCTGCTGTGTATTAACCAATTCTTAATCCATGCTAATAAATTACCCCAATACTGTGAGCTCCTGCCTTGTGCAATAACCATTGATGTGGCATCTTATCAAATGCTTTCTGGATATCCAAATACACTACATCTACCAATTTCCCTTTATCAACTCTGCTTGTTATATCCTCAAAGAACTCTAGCAAATTTGTCAAACATGATTTCCCTTTCAAAAAACCAAGTTGACTCTGTTTTATTGTGTTAAGCTTTTTTAAATGCCCTGCTATTTCTTCCTTAATAATGGACTCTAGCATTTTCCCAACGACAGATGTTAGGCTGACTGCAACAGTTGTCCTAGTTGTAGTCTATCAGATACAAGCTGTTTTGTTGAATATATGATAAATTGTAAGTGCTATAGCGCTGTGATACGATTTGTATATTTCCTTTCTATTTTCTCTCTATAAAGTGTGCCCTTTGCTTATCATGGAATGTTATACTACCTGAAGGAAATTGATCACATGCAGACTGTTTACATAATATGATTTAATAACATTGTCGAATCCTGGTTAATCCCTGTAAATTATACAGACCAATAGTTCTTAACCTGTCCAGTACATTGTACTGTGGGGTGCAAGGTTTATTCAAATTGAACAAGAGAAAGGACTGGGCGGTGGCAAAATTGATGTCACTTTCAGCTGCTAGAAAACACAGTAATAGATCACTTGTTTCTACCAGTTAGCTGCATTCAGCTTGGTTTATGCCTGATCTCTGTCTTCTGTTCCTTCAGCTTTTTTTGACCTATCCCCAGTCCTTGATTCAGGTCAGTAATAAGAAAGTAACATACGTAAAACTGGAGTAGAGCATATGACCTGTTAAGCCTGCTCAGAGATTCAATATGATCATGGCTCGACTCCAATTTGCCCGCTCCTAATATACCTTCATTCCCAGAGACATCAATGATCTTGTCTATGTCAGTCTTCAGTATATTAAGTGATGGAGCATCTTCAACCTTTTCAATGAAAACATTTCTCCTCATCTCAGTCCTGTGGTCAGCCCCTGCTCCTGATACCATGCTCTACATTCCCCAGCCAGGGGAAATGACCTCTGTGTCTATCCTGTCAAGCTTTTGCAGAATCTTATATGTTTCAATGAGTTCACGGCCCAAATTTTCTGAGATCCAGAGCAGGAAAATCTGGGCTTGGGTCTGTGATGAGTAGGCCCTGTGTAAGTCCTGACATGCGTAATTACCTGGAAAATTAGTATTTCCAAGGGGCTGATTTGTGCAGCTCCAGACACTATGCACAAGTCATTTAGCACTGATTTCAGTGTCGGAGACTTGGGCTAGATACACGTAACTTAATTGGATATTTACCCAAGGAAAAAATTCTAAGGGGACAACCCACTACCCGTGGTTAACTAAAGAAGTTCAGGAAGGCATCAAACTTAAGGAAAAAACATAACTGCACAAAGCTGAGTGGCAGGACAGATGATCGGTCAGAACATAAAGAACGGCAGGGAATGACCAAAAGGCTAATCGGGAGAAAGGAATTAGTGTATGAGAGGAAGCTAGCTAGAAACGTTAAAATGGATAGCAAAAGTTTCTATTTAAAAGGAAAAAGTATTTAAAAAGGAGGAATAAGTAATGTGAGTGTTGGTCCTCTAGAGTGACATTGGGAGTTAATAGTAGATAATAAGGAAATGGTGGAAGAAACAAACAAATATTTTGCTTCTGTATTCACTATAGAGGATATAAAAACATTTCAGTAATAGCTGTAAATCAGGAGGTGGAAAGGAGGGAGGAACTTGGTGAAATTGTAATCACTGGGGAAGCGCTACTGAGCAAACTGATGGAGCTGTGGGCTGACAAGTCTCCAGATCCTGATGGACTGCATCCTAGGGTCTCAAAAGAGGCGGCTAATGAGGTAGTAGATGCACTGATGTTCATTTTCCAAAGTTCGCTAGATTATGAAAAGGTTCCATCACACTGGAAAGTAGCAAATATAACTCTTCTATTCAAAAAGGGAGCGAGGCAGAAAACAGGAAACTATAGGCCAGTTAGCTTGACGTCTGCCATAAGGAAGTTGTTATAATCGATCATTAAGGAGGTTATAGCTGGGCACTTGGAGAAACTGAAGGTAATCGGGAAGAGTCAGCATGGTTTTGCGAAAGGGAAATTGTGTTTAACCAATTAATTGAAGTTTGTGAAGGAGTAACGTGCTGTGGATAAAGGGGAGCCTGTAGACATTCTGCACTTGAATTTCCAGAAGACATTTGATAAGGTATCACATCAAAGGTTATTACAGAAAATAAATGCTCATGGTGTGGGGGGTAATGTATTAGCATGGATAAAAGATTGGCTGGCTGGGAGAAAACAGCATATGCATAAATTGGTCTTTTTCTGGTTGGCGGGATAACGGGTAGAGTCCCGTAGGGATCTCTGCTGGGGCCTCAATTTTTTACAATTTACATCAATGACTTAGATGAGGGGAGCAGTGCCATTGTAGCTAAATTTGCAGATGGCACAACGATAGGTAGGAAAGTATGTTGTGAAGAGGACAAAAGGAGGTACAGATGGATATAGGTAAGTTGAGTGAGTGGGCAAAGAGCCGGCAAATGGAGTTTAATGTGGGAAAATATGGAGTTCACTTTGGCAGGAAGAATTAAAAAAAAGAGTATTACTTAAATGGAGAACGGCTGCAAAATTCCAAGCTGCAGAGGAATCTAGGTATTCTAGTGCATGAATCACATAAGGTACTGCAATTAACTAAGAAGGTTAATGGAATGCTATCCTTCATTTCCAGAGGAGTTGAACATAAAAGTAAGGATGATATGCTTCAGTTATTCAGGTCATTGGTGAGACTGCATCTTGAATACTGTGTGCAGTTTTGGCCTTATTTAAGGAAAAATGTAAATACGTTGGAGGTGGTTCAGAGGAGGTTTACTAGATACCTGGAATGAGTGGTTTGTCTTATGAGGATAGGTTGGACAGGCCGGGCTTGTTTCCATTGGAGTTTAGAAGAGTGAGAGATTAGTTGATTGAAGTGTATAAGAGCCTGAACAGTCTTGACAAGGTAGATGTGGAAAGGATGTTTCCTCTGGTGGATGAGGCCAGAACTAGGGGGTACTGTTTTAAAATTAGGGGTCAGCCTTTTCAGACAGATGAGGAGAAATTTTTTTCTGAGGGTTTGGAACTCTCAAGAAGGTGGTGGAGGCGGGGTCATTAAATACTTTTAAGGCAGAGGTAGATAGATTCTTGTTAGGCAAGGGAATCAAAGGCTATCGGGGGTAGATGGGAATGTGGAATTCGAAACAATTGGATCAGCCATGATCTTTGAAATGGGAGCAGGCATGAAGGGTCGAAGGGCCTACTTATATTTCTTATGCCTTATGTTACACAGGTTAATCTCAGATGTAGCTTGGTGATGAGCAGCGTAACTCAACCCAGCCCCCACCCCCCCCACCACTACCACCATTCCCTCAACCTTATCATACGATCAAAAGTGGGATGTTCTCTATTCAGTACTATTCACAATCCCTCAGGCACTGAAGCAGCCCGTGTCCATATGCAGAAAGACCTGGACAGCATGCAGGCTTGGGCTGATATTTGGTGCAATTGTTAGTTGCTGCTTAGTGTCCAGGCAATAACCATCTCCAACAAGAGAGAATCTAACCATCCACCCTTGACATTCAATGGCATTACCATAGCTGAAACCCCGCTATCAGCATCCTGATGGTTGCGATTGACCAGAAAATGAACTGGATCAACCACCTAAATAATGTGGCTACAAGAGCAGGACAGAAGCAGGGAATTTTGCAGCAAGTAACTCACCACCCAACTCCTCAAAGCCCGTCCATCATCTCCAAGGCACAAATCAGGAGGGTGATGGAATACTGTCCACTTGCTTGAATGAGTGCAGCTCCGACAGCACTCAAAGCTCGTCACCACCTGGGACAAAGAGCCTGCTTGGTTGGCACCCCAATCACCAATGAAAAATTTCCCTCCCTTCACCCTTGGCGCACAGTAGCAGCCAACCACAGGATGCATTGTAGCAATTCACCAAAGCTTCTTCGACAGCACCTTCCAAACCATTAACCTCTTATCACCTTGAAGGACAATGGCAATAGATGCATGGGAGTACTAACACCTGCAAGTTCCCCTTCAAACCCCACACCATCCTGACTTGGAATACATCTGTTCCTTCACTGTCACTAGATCAAAATCCTGGAACTCCCTCCCTAACAGCACTGTGGGTGTATGTACCTACACAATATAGACTACCTTGGTTCAAGAAGGCAGCTCACCACCACTTTCTCAAGGGCAATTCAGGTTGGGCAACAAATGGTGGCCTTGCCAACTATGTCTACGTCCCATGAAAAAAATATAAAGTTATCTTAATGTCCTCACTCTTACCCCTTGGTCACCCTCCATTTCTGATATGTAATTTGCTGTCATCTGTGAAGACAGACAAAATATTTGTTCAATATCTCTGCCATTTCCTCATTCCCTATGATTTCTCCTGTCTCTGCCTCTAAGGAGCCAGTGTTAACTTTAGCTATTCTCCTTTTTTTCTACTTGTAAAAACTCTTGCCATCTCTTTTTTAATAACCCTGGCTAGCTTACCCATTCTATTTTTCTACCTTTTATCAACTTTCTGGGGCCCTTTGCTGATTTTGTTTTGAAAACTCCCAGTCCTCAAGCTGACTACTATTCTTTGCAACATTATAAACCACTCCTTTTAATCTAACTATCCTTAACTTTCTTAGTAAGCTGAGGATAGATTTTTTTTTTGCTGAATTTTTGGTTTAAACTGAAATGTGTTTTTGTTGAACATTTTGGATTGTTTTGTTAAATGTTTTCAATTGTTTATTTACCGGCATACCTTTTAGTCTGCTCAAGTTATTCGATCAACCTTAGCCAGCTCTTCCTTCATACCAATATATTTGGATTTGTTTTTAGCATAAGATTCTTATTTGGGATGAAAGTATGTTGCTTTCAAACTTAATATGGAAATCAGTTGTATTATGATTACTGTTTCCCAGCGATTGGTTACTAAGAAATTAATAACTAATCCTGCCTCATTGTAGAATACTATATCTGAAGCTTTTATCCCTAGTTGGTTCCAGAATGTATTGTTCCAAGAAACTATCACAAAATTATTCTACAAATTCATCTTCCAGACCACTTGCCAATTTGGTCCAGCCTGTATGAACATAAGGTCCCCCTAAATTATTGCATTGCCTTTATTACAAGCTTCAATAATTGCTTGCTTCATGCTCTGTCCAATGGTGCAAACTGCTCCCACCAGTGTTTTCTGACCATTGCTACTCCTAATATCCACCCATACTGATTCTACTTCCTGACTTCTGAGCTAAGATTTTTTTCTTGCTAACACCCTTATGTCATCTTTTACTATTAGGGTGGCTACTCCTTTTCCATTCTGTTTGTCATTTCGAAATGTTG
Source organism: Cetorhinus maximus (assembly GCF_964194155.1). Taxonomy (NCBI): domain Eukaryota; kingdom Metazoa; phylum Chordata; class Chondrichthyes; order Lamniformes; family Cetorhinidae; genus Cetorhinus; species Cetorhinus maximus. The sequence continues at coordinate 82,249,522 of NC_135879.1, forward strand.
TGTACCCTGGAATATTCATCTTTCATCCTTGGTCACCTTGAAACCATTTATCTGTAATGGTGATTAGATCTAAACCATTTGACTCTTTTTGTGCCATTAGTTCAGCTATATTATTGCGAATGTTTTGTGCATTCAGATTTTATTTTTTCTACTAATATTATTTGCATGGACCTTATTCACTGATGCATTACTACTGTTAAACTCTGTCCTTTCCTGTCCCACACTGCTTGACTTTACCCAAAATTACTACACCATTCTTGACTTTTCTCTTTGGATTTATAAATCTCCCTTCACTGAAACTCTTCCCCACCCTGTCCACAGACCTAGTTATATGATTTGCCAGAACACCAGCCTGGTTTGAGTGGAGCCCATGCCAATGGAATAGCTCCGTCCCATGTATTGGTGCTAGTGTCCCATGAATCAAAAACCCTTCTTTCTACACCACTCTGAGCTACATGTTTAATTCTAATCTGCTTGACGCTATAGTAATTGATGTGTGGCTCAGGTCACAATCCAGAGATGATTACCTTTGAGGTTATGCATTTTAATTTGGACCTTAACACAGCATTACATTGTTCTTAATTCTACCTATGTCATTGGCTCTTATGTGGACCATGACAATCTGATCCTTCCACAAATTTGTCTCCAGCCATGAGAATATGTCCTTAACCCTGGCACTGGGTTCTTTGGAATTCTTTGGAATTCCTGCTTGCAGCTGCAGAGAACTGTATTTGCCTTCATGACTTTACTGGCCCATAGCACTACATCATTTCTTTTTACTCACTCCAGTTGGCTGGCATCTTACACCATGGTGCCATGGCATCCTACACCATGGTGCTGTGACCAGTTTTCTCATTCATCCTGAAGTTCTTGTTCCCATCACAAATGTAGCAAGTACCTAATACTCTGTGTCTGAATGCCCATAGAATTTGTAACAAAGCAAATGAATTGTCAGCTCAAATAGGAATAAATATGTATGACCTGATGGTCAGTACAGAGATGTGGCTGCAAGGTGACCAATGCTGGGACCTGAATATTCAAAGGCACTTGACATTTTGGAAGGAGCGGAAGCAAGCAAAAGATGGTGGGGTAGTTCTGTTAATTAAGGATATTAGTACAATAGTGAGCAATGGCCTTTGTTCTAAAGATCAAGATGTAAAATCTGTTTACAAACATACGAAACAGGATCAGAAGTAGGCCATTCAGCCTCTCGAGCCTGCTCTGCCATTCAATAAGTTCATGGCTGATCAGTTTTTTGAATTCCTCATTCCCATCCACCCCTGATGACCTTTGATTCCTTTGCCTAACAAGAGGCCACCTACCTCTGCCTTAAAATATTCAATGACCCTACCTCCACTGCCTTCTGAGGCAGAGTGTTCCAAAGTGTCTCAACCCTCAGAGAAAAATGTTTTCCTCATCCCTATCCTAAAAGGGTGACCCCTAATTTTAAAACAGTGACCCCCTAGTTCCAGACTCACCGCAAGAGGAAGCATCCTTTTCATGTCCACCTTGTCAATACCATTCAGGATCTTTTATACTTCAATTAAGTCACCCCTCACTCTTCTAACCTCCTGTGGTAACCAGGCCCTTTCCTCATAAGAGAACCTGCTCATTTCAAGCATTAATCTAGTAAACCTCTTCTGACCCACCTCCAACACATTTACATCCTTAAATAGGATACCAAAGCTATGCACAATATTCGAGATGTGGTCTCACCAGTGCTCTGTATAACTGAAGCATAACCATGAACTTTTATTTTTCACAATCTTTGATGCGGCACCTTATCAAATGTCCTCTGGAAATCCAAGTACAGCATGTCTACAGGCTCCCCTTTATCCACAGCACATGTTACTCATTTGGGTTTGGATCAAGATAAAGAACAGGAAAGGTAAGAAGTCAATTGTGTTAGTAGTTTATAGACCTAACAGAACGCTGTAGGAGGGGGTATACAGGAAGAAATAATGGGGACTTGTAAGAAAGGTATTGCAATAATCGTGGGGGATTTTAATCGACATATAGATTGGATGAATCCAATTGGCAAAGGCAGCCTGGAAGATGAGTTGTGTTTTTGGGATGATTTCTTTTGAGCAGCACATTCTAGATCCAACCAGGGAATTGGCTATTCTAGATCTGGTAATGTGCAATGAGACAGGATTAGTTAATGGCCTCACAGTGAAGGTGCCTCTAGGTAGCAGTGATTATAACATGATTGAATTTCACATTGAGTTTGAGGGAGAGGAGAGGTCTAAGACTAGTGTTTTAAAATTAAATAACTGCAATTGTATGAAGACAGCTGGCTAAAGTGAACTAGAAAGTTAGCTTAAGGGGTAGGTCAATAGAGGTGCAGTGGTAGACATTTAAGGGAATATTTTATACCACTCCGGAAAGATACATTACCGTGAGAAAGAAAGACTCTAGGAGTAGGATACATCATCTGTGGCTAAATAAAGTTAAAGATAGTATCGAATTGAAAGGAAAAGTGTACATTTCTGCAAAGATTAGTTGTAGGTCATCAGATTGGGCAGAATTCAAAAACCAGGAAAAAAATGACTAAAAAGGTAACAAGGGAGAAATTAGAGTTTGGGAGAGAGCTCGCTAGAAATATAAAAACAGTAAGAGTTTCTACAAGTATTTAAAAAGGAAAAGACTAAGTGAGCCTGGGTCCTCTGGAGAGTGTGTCTGGGGAATTAATCAAAAATAAGGAAATGGAGGAAGCAATGAGCAGATATTTTGTCTGTCTTTATTGTAGAAGATACAAATAACATCTCAAATACTTAAATCAAGGTTTACTTTTGAGAGGAACTTTAAGAGAAAATTATCACTAGGGAAAGGATACTGCAAAAACTATTAGAACGAAAGGCTGACACATCTCCAGGACTTTATGGACTTATTCCTAGAGTCTTAAAAGAAGTGGCTGCAGATAGATGCATTGGTTGTAATTTACCAAATTTCCCTAGATTTTGGAAAGGCCTCATCAGATTAGAAAATAGTGAATATGACTCCTCTATTCAACAAAGGAGGGAGACAAAGCAGGTATAAACAGGCCAGTTAGCCTAACATCTATCATATGGAAAATGCTAGAATCTTTTAAGGAAGTTATAGCATGGAAACATGGAAAACAGAAGCAGGAGTAGATCATTCGGCCCTTCAAGCCTGCCCCACCATTGAATATGATAATGGCTAATCCTCTATCTCAACGCCATACTCCTGTTCTCTCCCCATACCCCTTGACGCCTTTAGAGTCTAGAAATCTATCTATTTCCTCCTCAAATATATTCAGTGACTTGGCCTCCACACCCTTCTGTAGTAGAGAATTCCACAGGTTCACCACCCTCTGAGTGAAAAAGTTTCTCCTCATCTCAGTCCTAAATGGCCTACCCTATACCCTGAGATTGTGACCCCTTGTTCTAGGCCCCCCAGCCAAAGAAAACATCATCCCTGCATCCAGTCTGTTCAGCCCTCTCAGAATTTTATACGTTTCAATGAGATCCCCTCTGTCTTCTAAACTCCAGTGAATACAGGCCTAGTCGGCCCAATCTCTCCTCATACAGCAATCCTGCCATCTCAGGAATCAGTCCGGTGAACCTTTGCTGCACCCTCTATAGCAATTATATCCTTTCCTAAGTAAGGAGACCAAAACTGCACACAATACCTCAAGTGTGGTCTCACCAAGGCCTTGTATAGCTACAGTAAGACATCCTAGCTCTTGTGCTCAAGTCCTCCTGCACTGAAGGCCAACGTAGCATTTGCCTCCTTAACGGCTTGCTGCACCTGCATGCTTGCTTTCAGTGATTGGTGTACAAGGGCACACAGGTCCCTTTGCGCATGAATATTTCCCAATCCATCAACATTTAAATAATACTCTGCCATTCTGTTTTTCCTACTAAAGTGGATAACTTCACACTTATACACATTATACTGCATCGGTCATGAATTTGCCAACTCGCTCAACTTGTCTAAATTGCCTTGAAGTCTTTTAACATCTTCCTCACCACTCACATTCCCACCTAGTTTTGTGTCATCAGCAAACTTGGGAATATTACATTTGGTTCCTTCATCCAAATCATTGATATATATTGTGAATAGTTGGGGCCCATGCACTGATCCCTGCGATACCCCACTGGTCACTGCCTACCACTCCGAAAAAGACCCATTTATTCCTACTCCATATTTCCTGACTGCTAACCAATTCTCAATCCATGCCAATATATTACCCCCAATCCCATGAGCTTTAATTTTGCACACTAACCTCTTATTTGAGACTATATCAACAGTTTTCTGAAAATCCAAATACACCATATCCACTGGTTCTCCCTTATCTATTCTGCTAGTTAAGTCCTCAAAAAAAAAAGCTCCAGTAGGTTTGTCAAGCATGATTTCGCTTTCATAAATCCATGTTGACTTTGTCTAACCCCGTTGATATTTTCTGTCTAACCCCGTTGATATTTTCTGAGTATCCTGTTATCACATCAGGGCAGGGCACTTAGTAAATCATATACAGTCAGGCAACATAGTTTTGTGAAGGGAAATTGTGTTTGACTAATTTATTAGCGTTCTTTGAGGAAGCAATGAGCAAAGTGAATAAAGGGGAACCTATTGACGCGGTGTACTTGGATTTCCAAAAGGCGTTTGATATGGTGCCACACCAAAGGTTACTACACAAAATGAGTTCATGGTGTGTAGGGTGTAACATTATCATGGGTAGAGGATTGGTTAACTAACAGGAAACAGTAAGGATAAATGGGCCCTTTTTGGGTTGGCAAGCTGTAACTGGTGGAATGCCACTGGTTGAGTGCTGTGGCCTCAACTATTTACAATCTATACCAATAACTTGGTTGGAGGGACTGAATGTACGGTAGCTAAATTTGCCGATGACGCAAGTAAGTTGTCAAGAGTAATTAGAGTCTGCAAAGTGATTTAGACAGGTTAAGTGATAGGCAAAAAATTGGCAGATAGATATTGGCATATGGAAAAACGTGAACTTGTCCACTTTGGCAGGAAGAATAGAAAAGCAGCATATTATTTAAATAGAGAGAGATGGCAGAATACTGGTGCAGAGGGATCTGGGTGTCCTGGTACATGAATCACAAAAAGTTAGTATGCAGGTACAGCGAGTCACTAGAAAGGCAAATGGAATGTTATAATTTATTGCAAAGGGAATGGAATATTTAAAAAAAAGTTTTGCTACAGTTGTACAGGATTTTGCTGAGACCACATCTGAAGTAGTGTACACAGTTTTGATGTCTTTATTTAAGAAAGGATGTAATTGCATTAGAAACAGCGTGGAGAAGGCTCACTCAACTGATTCCTGGGATGAAGGGTTATGTTATGAGGAAAGTTTGGACAGGTTGGGCCTCTATGCATTGGAATTTAGAAGACTGAGAGGTGATCTTATTGAAACATATAAGATCCTGAGGAGACTTGACAGAGTGGATGCTGAGGATGTTTTCCCCTTGTGGGAGAGTCTAGAACTAGAGGACACAGTTTACAAATAAGGGTTCTCCCATTAAAAATGGAGATCAGGATAATTTTTTTTTCTTAGGGTCATTAGTCTCTGGAATTCTCTTCCCTGGACTGCAGTGAAGGCAGGGTCATTGAATCTTTTTTATGTTGAGTTGGACGTTTATTGATTGATAAAGGAGTCAAAGGGTATAGTGGGTAGACATGAAAGTGGAGTTGAGGCCACAATCAGATCAGCCATGATCTTAACCACTGGCAGAGCAGGCTTGAGGGGCTGAGTGGCTGCCTCCTCCTAATTCATATGTTCATATGTATATTTGCTCTTCAAAGTGAAGAGCTGAGGCTCCTCCATCAATACATGCTAGATCCCCATACCTACCTGACTCGCAGTCAAAATAGCCTGTCCCTGACCATTGAACAACTCTATGAAGTACTGTTCAATCTTACAAGGTGTGACTGCCTCCTGGAATGCAGGTACCTTTCCTCCACCTTGATGCCCCACAATATCTGCAACTTGGACTCAGCAACTCTGAGACAAAGATGCTCAAGATGCAGACACTTAGCACAGATATGGTTATCTGGGACTGCAGTGTGTTTCACAAACTCCTACATGTTGCAGTCACAGCACATCACTTGTCCTGCCATTTTCATTAAACTTCTTTATTTGTTAAGTTAACTAGTTACTAATTTAGTAAAGCAATAGCAAGTTACAGTCTGAGTTTGGAGACGTAAGACCACTACCAACTGCTGGAGTTGAAACAGGAAATAGAAATTCTTTCTTCCCCCTTAGGCCCTAATTCCTACTTGCACCAAATTCCTGACTTGACACTTGGTTCACAAAGGACTCTGCTCCCCAGTCAAACTGTGCTTCCCCACTCTGGGTAAATGCTGTCTACTTGTATACAGAACTGTTGGTTTGCACCCAAGTTACAACTTTTTAGTCAGCTTGCCATAGTAATTAACATTTAGCCAGGCAGCCAGTTGATTACAGTTAACTATCATTGGTTGGTGGGTGTTATTGTTAGCTGGGTATCTTAACTAGCTTGCAGTTTCTTGTGCAGTTTTAAAGCTGTAAGTCAGAGTGTAACTATTAATCTTATTAACAGCTTGAGAAATACTTATCAGAGAGATCCCACTTACACCAAATTCCCCATTTAGCACCTTTTTCATGAAGCACTCTGTTCATCATTTTTGTGCTCTCCACTCTGGAGAATCTGCTTCTTTCTCACGCTATCAGACTCTTCACAAAACTGCTGATATATTTTGGATGTTGCAGAGTAAGTTGGGAGAAGTGAAACAGAAAAAATAAGAGGAAAATAGAGAATCGGAGGCAAAGAGAGGGGAACAGAAGTAAAAATGGGCTGACACCAGATTTTCTGATCGATCACTGCCTTCTGCCTGAACAGCTTTATGCTGCTGACTCCCAATCGCTTATATTTGGTATGAGAAAAGAAGGGAAGAAACTGAATAGTTGGTAGCCTGATTAAGCAGAGTTATGAACAATTATCCATGGTTGTGAAAAATATTTATTAATAGATTGGTGCTGTTATCTTGATCCATACACAGTCTAGAATAAGTTTCATCATGGCTTCATAGAGCGACATTCACAAAACCTGAGGTATGGCACAATATGTTAGGGACAAAAAGGCATTAGCAGACAATTTCACAGTAAAACAGTTTAACAAATTGCCAGGGCAATATCACCACCTTCTGGTAGATGTAGAGCATTTCTATCCCTGGACCTCGTGTTTTCTTAGTCTAGAGGCCCATTTGAGTGCACAAATGTTTGTGAGCTGCATCTGTGCATAGGGAAAATTCTAATTTCGCCCTGTATCATCATCAATACTGAATTAATACATTGCTGGATGTTTTTGCTGCAGATTTTAAGACTACTAAAATGTGTGGTGTCATACGTTTTTTAAAAAACATTGTTAGGTGGTTTGGTAGTTGATTTTAAATATCCCATATTTCTCCTTGCAAGCTTTATGCAGAGCATAGTGTTGGAAACAAGTGTTGTTTAAGTTTTTGTTTCCTTCCATGATTGAAAACTGCTTTTATCAGCACCAAATGCATTGTGACAGCTCTAATTAAAGTCACTAATGGCATCCACTATGTCTATGCTGCATTTCCTTTTCATCTGTTTTCTTAACCTATTATCCCCGTGTAGTGGTAATATTACTGACTATTATCTGGACACATGCCCTGGAGATGAGGTGAAATCCCAAAAAGCAGCTGTGGGAATTTAAATTGAATTAGTTGATAAATCTGGAGTAAAAGTCATGAAATTACCGGAAATATCCTTCAGGGAAGGAAATCTGCTGTCTTTACCTGGCCTGGCCCTCATTTTTTATTCATTCATGGGATGTGGGAGTCGCTGGCTAGGCCAGCATTTATTACCCATCCCTAATTGCCTATGTTCTGAGGGCATTTTTTTTAAGAGTCACCCACATTTCCGTTGGTCTGGAGTCACATGAAGGCCAGACCAGGTAAGGATGGCAGTTTTCCATCCCTAAAGGACATTAGTGAACCAGATGAGTTTTTATGACAATCGACAATGGTTTCATGGTCGTCATCATCAGACTTTTAATTCCAGATTTTTATTGAATTCAAATTTCACCATCTCCCCAGAGCATTACCCTGGGTCTCTGGAATACCAGTCCAGTGACAATACCACTATACCTCCCCCTCTGACTCCAGACACACAGCAATGTGGTTGACGCTTAGGACTAGCAAGCCACTTGATTGAATCAAACCACTACAGAAAAGTTAAATAAGAATGAAACCAGATGGACTATCTGGCATTGGCTTGGTGCTGGAAATGACAAAGATGCATCCTGCCCAGTTGACTGTGCCAAGTCCTCCTCATTACCATCTGGGACACGTGCCAACATTTGAGAGCGCTGGCCCACAGCCTAGTCAAGCAACAGTCTGACATAGTCATACTTTCCAACCAATGTCTCAGACATCACCATCCTCGGTATGTCCTGTCCCACTGGCAGGACAGACTGACTGGAGGTGGTGCCATTTTTATATAGAGGTGGGAGAAGGGCGGCCCTGGGTGTCCTCAATGTTGACTCTGGACCCCATGAAGTCTCATGGCATCAGGTCAAACATGGGCAAGGAAATCTCATGATTACCCCTTACCACCTTCCCTCAGCTGATGAATCCGTACTCCTCCATGTTGAACACCACTTGGAAGAATCACGGAGTAATAAAACCACAGAATGTACTCTGGGTAGGGGACTTCAATGTCCATCACTAAGAGCAGTTTGATATTATGACTGCAGACTGGGCTGGCGGAGCCCTGGTGGATATATCACTGGACCTTTGGCTGGTGGTGAGGGAACCAATGAGGGAAAAAGCTACTTGACTATATCCCCACTAATCTGTCATAGATGCATCTATCAATGACAATATTGTTAGGAGTGACCGTCACACAGTCCTTGTGCAGATGAAATTCTTTCTTCACACTGAGGATGCCGTCCATTGTATTGTGTGGTAGGACCACAGTGCTAAATGAGATAGATTCAAAACCGATCTAGCAGCTCAAAAGTGGGCATCCATGAGGTGCTGTGGGCCATCAGCAATGGCAATATTATATTACTCCACAATCCGTAATCTCATGGCCCAACATATCCCTCACTCAACCATTACCATCTATCCAGAGGATCACCCTGGTGAAAGTACAACACAGGACTGCATGCATGCAAACTCAATACAGAAGCAGGATGCTAAGGACAAAAATGAACAATCCTACAAACAACCAATCAGATCAAAGCCCTGCACTCCTGTCCCATCCAGCCAAGAATGGTGATTTATAATTAAGTAGCGGGAGGAGGACGTTCCATGAACATCCCCATTTTCAATGATGCAGAGCCCAGCACCTTACTGCAAAGGATGAGGTTGAAACTGTTACTGAGTGAATTATCCAGCTCTTCTTCCCTCTGAGGTCAATAGCTTCACAGATGCCAGTTTTCAGCTAATTTGACTAATATCATGTGCTATCAAGAAGTGGCTGTGCACAATCAATACGGCAAAAGCTTATGGCTTCAACAACATCCCAGCTGTAGTACTGAAGACTTCTGCTCCAGAACTAGCCTTGCCTCTAGCCAAGCTGTTCCAATTCCAGCTACAACACTGGCATCTACCTGACAATGTGGAAAGTCTCCCAGATACCATTTCTTTTTTAAAAAAAGGACAAATCCAGTCCAGCCAATTGTTGCCCGTCAGTTTGCTCTCAATCATCAGTGATAGAAGCTGTCCTCGGCATTGCCATCAAGTGCTACTTAGTTACTAATAACCTGTCTGTTGCCCAGTTTAGGTTCAGCCAGATTCACCCTGTTCCAAACCTCAATGCTGACTTCATCCAAACATGGTTAAAAAACCAGAATTCCAGAAGTGAGAGTGACTGCTTTTGGCAGTATTTGACTGACTGTGGCAATAAGGAATCCTAATAAAATTGAAGTCAATGAAAATGAGGGGAGAAACTGCCCATTGGCTGAAGTCATACTTAGCACAAAAGCTGGATGTGTTAGTTGGAGGCCAGTCATCTCATCTCCAGGACATATCTGCAGAAGTTCTTCAGGCTAGTGTCCTTTGCTCAACCATTTTCAGTTGCTTCATCAGTGATCTTCTGTCCAGCATAAGGTCAAAAGTGGGGGAACGTTATGTACCATTTGCAACTCCTCGGACTGAAGCAGTCCATGTCAGCATACAGCATTCCAGTTTGGGCTGATGTGTAACATGAATGCCAATTGCCTCTTAAGCACCAGACAATAATCTCCAACAAGAGCGGACGAGTCTAAGTATATCCCCATCATATTTACTGGTGCTACCATCATTGAATCCCCCCACCATCCTGGGGTTCACCATTGACAGAAACTTAACTTGAAGAGCCACATAAATACTGTGGCTACAATAGCAGGTCAGAGGTTGGATATTATGTAACTCGTCAAAGCCTTTTCACCATCTTCAAGGCACAAGTCAGGATTGAGACAGAATACTCTCCACTTGCCTGGATGAGTGCAGCTCCAACACTCAGGAAGCTTGACACCTTCTAGGCCAAAGCAGCTTGCTTGGTTGGAACCCCAACCATCACCTTAAACATTCACTCCCTCCTCCACAGCACAGTGGCAGCAGTGTGTACAATCTACAAGATGCACTGAACAACCCACCAACATTCCTTCGCTAGCACCTTCTAATCCTGCAACCTCTGCCACCTAGAAGAACAAGAGCAGCAGGCATGTGGGAACATCACATGCATGTTTCCTTCCAAGGCACGCACTACCCTGACTTGAAAATATCACTGTTCTTTCAGTGTCGCTGGGTCAAAATCCTGGAACTCCCAACCTAAGCATTGTGGGTGTACCTACACCACACTAACTGTAGATGTAAGAAGATGGTTCTCAGCCACCTTATCAAGGTTGGGAGTTACTGCCAGTTAGGGATGGCAGTCAATGCTGGCTTCGCCACAAATACATTTACAAAGTAACTTACTAGTGTTGAGCCTCATGCTGTCTTAATACTGCAGATTTTAAAAAAAAAAAATATTTTAATTTCATCTTAATTTTTCTGTTTTTATTTCACTTCCTGTACCTAATTTGATGTTGAATTCAGTATTATAATTAACACTTTCTAGTTCAGAGCCTCCAACTAATGTCCAATCTGATTAAGGATATAGTTGCCTTGTTTACGCAGATCCCAGGTTCTCTAGAGGGCTCTGCTTTTTTTGACAGTTGATTGAACCTTTCATTTTAAAGGCCCATAGAATGCCTATGGGTAAGTGCAATGAACAGATGGCATCATTCATTCACCGATGGATGCAAAATTCAGCCCATTATATTTCTATTAAGAAGTGCACCATGGAACTTTTTTCTGCTCTAAACTTGCACTACTGTGCACAGGATTGTCCAATTTTGTTGTGTTGGATGTGTTCATTTAGTTCACCAGGTTTTCAAGGTTTTATTCCTTGGGCTTTGTTTGTATACACTTATTAAAATGAGAACTACTTCAAAATGTCCAGTCCAATCATCCTTTTGAATAGTTTGTTTCAGAATCTGTTTTGAAATGTTGGGTCTGCATGTATAAAATCCAATGAGCTATTCACCACAAGGCTGACATGAAAACTAATATAACTGAGGGACAATAACTTATACAGTGAGTGCTGAATGGTGGAATGCTGAGCATAGGACACGTCATAATATGGAAAAAAGTAAACATTTGTGACTGGGCAGTTGGAACTGGCTAGATTACTTACATATGTTTCTAATCGGCTGAGATGAGTTTTAGTTTTAACAATTATGGAAATAAAAAGAGAAATACTGGAATTTCTCAACTCGCCAGAGAGAGTCGTTAACTGTTTCTTTCTGCACAGATACTGCCAGACTTGTTGAGTATTTCTAGCATTTTCTGTTTATTTCAGATTTCCAGCGTCAGCTGTATTTTGCTTAACTATTTGACTCTCCATATGCAACAGCACAAGAAATGGACTGGTTTAGTATTGTATACTCTGGTTACACTTATTTATTCTATCTCTTTTGTAAGAATGCCAAAAGCATATATCAGATGCACAAACGTTTGACTACAATGCTAAAGTGACACTTGTTATAACTGCAGATTATGTACACTTTTGTGGTCACTTTGGCATGAGGTGCACAAGTTTATTTATCTAGATTAACAAATGTAACAAAAATTAAGCAATTTGTTCAGTGTCAGTTTGGCAGAAGGCCCTATAATGGGGTCACAAGACATAAAGGGCTTGTAAATTGTTTTCTGCTGGCATGAACTGAGCACGTGGAACCATTTCTGAACCATGGGCCTGAGACACATTTACATGAGTGTGGCAAGCTGGAGGCTGTTTCTGGGCATCAAGCACAAAAAATAGGAGCAGGAGTAGACCATATGGCCTGTCAAGCCAGCTCAGCCATTCAGTATGATCACAACTAATCTTGGGCTTCAAGTTCACTTTCCCTCCCACTCCCCATATCCCTTCTTTCCCTGAGAGAGCAAAAATCTGTCTACCCCAGCCTTAAATGCATTTAATGATGGAGAATGCCTCAAACTTTTTCTTGGATTTCTAAATCTCCCTTTACCCAAACCACCCCCCTTGCCCCATAGTTAGGTTAAAATTCTGTCCAGAGCCCTAGTTATACAATTGGCCAGGACACTGGTCCCAGCCAAGGCTCACTGCTAGGACACTGGTCCCAGCCAAGGCTCACTGCTAGGACCACTGCTTTGGATATTGGAGAGTGACATTTCAAAATTTACCAAAGATGCCAAACTTGGAGGTGTTAGATTGAGGATGAGACTGCAACAGGATATAGGCTAGCAGAATTCCAGAGATGAACCTGGACTCCAGAGGTGAGAGTGACTGCCCTTGACATCAAGGGAGCATTTGACCGAGTGTGGCATCAAGGAGCCCTAACAAAACTGGAATCAATGGGAATTTGGGGGAAACTCTCCACTGGTTGAAGTCATACCTAGTACAAAGGAAGATGGTTCTGGTTGTTGGAGGTGAGTCATCTTGGTTCCAGGATATTGTGCATAGGATTGTTTGGATATGTTGAAGACGCTTTCCTAAGGGTAGTGTCCTAAGCCCAACCATCTTCAGCTGCTTCATCAATGACCTTCCTTCTATCATTAGGTCAGAAATGGGGATGCTCATTGATGATTGCACAATGTTCATCATTCACAACTCCTCAGATACTGAAGCAGTCCATGTCCAAATGCAACAAGACCTGGACAATATCCAGGCTTGGGCTGACAAGTGGCAAGTAACATTCATGCCACAGAGTGATAGGCAATGACAATCTCCAGCAAGGAGATTGACAATGCCACCATTGAATCCCTCACTATCAACATCCTGGGGGTTACCATTGACCAGAAACTGAACTAGACTAGCCATATAAATACTGTGGATACAAGAGTAGGTCAAAGCTAGGAATCCTGTGGCATGTAACTCACCTGACTCCCCAAAGCGTGCCCGTCATCTACAAGGCATAAGGCAGGAGTGTGATGGAATACTCTCCACTTGCCTGGATAAATGCAGCTTCAACAATACTCAAGAAGCTTGACACGATCCAGGACAAAGCAGCCGCTTGATTGGCTCCCCATCCACAAATATCCCCTCCCTCCACCACCGACGCACAGTGGTGTACCATCTACAAGATGCACTACAGGAACTCACCAAGCCTCTTTAGTCAGCACCTTCTAAACCCATGGCTACTGCCAGGTAGGAGGGAAGGGCAGCAGACACATGGGAAAAGCACCTGGATGTTCCCCTCTAAGCAGCTCGCCATCCTGGCTTGGAAATATATTGCCGTTCCTTCACTGTCACTGGGTCAAACCCCTGAAACTCCTCCCTATAAGCACTGTGGGTGTACCGACACCACATGGACTCCAGCGGCTCAAGAAGGCAGCTCACCATCACCCCAAGGGCAATTAGGGATGGCCAATAAATGCTGGCCTAGCCAGCGATGCCCATATCCCATAAATTAATTTTTTAAAAAGAATGGGCAGACAAGTGAGAAACTGAATTTAATACAAAAAAGTCAGGGGTAATGCATTTTGGTGAAAAGAATAGGGAGAGGCAATATAGATTTAAGGGCACAGTTCTAAAGTGAGTGGAGGGAAAGGAGGAGTAGAGTGTGCATGTGCATAGACCTTTGAAGGTGGCACATCAGGAGAGTAGTTTGCAAAACATATGGGATCTTGGGCTTCATAAATAGCGATATTGAGTGCAAAAGCAGGGAATTTGTGCTGAACCTATATGAAGCTTTGATTAGGCCACAGCTGTTGCATTCAGTTCTGATCATTGCACTTGAGGAAGGTTGTGAAGGACCTTGAGAAGATGCAGAGGAGATTTACCAGAATGTTCCAGGGATGAGAGATTTTAGCTACTAGATTAAGATGACTGAACTGGGTGGTGGTTCTTGGTGCAAAGGAGATTGAGGGAAGATTTGAGGGTTTTGCAAAATTATGACATGTTTAGATAATATAGACAAACGCTGTTCCCATTTGCTGATGGTACAAGGACGAAGGACACAGATTTAAGGTTTTGAACGAGATGCAAAGGGGATGTGAGGAAGAACATTTTAACGCAGCAAATGGTAATGACCTGAAACACTCAGCTTAAGTGCATGGTGGAAGCAAAGACAATCAATGATTCCTAATGGAAATTGGATTGGCACTTGCTGGGCCAGGGAAATAAACTTGCAGGGTCATGGATTTAGCCCATAGAAATGGGGCTGACTAGATTGCTCTACAGAGAGCTGACATAGACTCAATGGACCAATTGGCCTCCAGTGCCATAATGACTCTAACTGTATGACAGAGTGCTGCTGCCTTAAACCACTGCAGTGCATATGGTGTAGGTGCACTGTGCTATTAGGAAGGGAATTCCAGATTTTTGTCCCAACAACAGTGAAAGAATGGTGATAGCAGTTCCAACTCAGGATGGTATGTGACTCGGAGCAGAACTTTGAGGTGGTGGTGTTCCCATCCCTCTGCTGCCCTTGTCCTTCTAGGGGGTAGGGGGGCCCTAGGTTTGGAAAGTGCTGTCGAAGGAGCATTGGTGAGTTGCTGCAGTTCATCTTGTATATGCTACACACTGCTGCCACTATGTGCTGGTGGTGGAGGGAGTGAATGTTTAAGGCGGTGTATGGGGTGCCGATCAAGGGGGTTGCTTTGTCCTGGATGGTGTCGAGCTTCTTGAGTGTCATTGGAGTTGCACTCATCCAGGCAAGTGCATAAGATTCTATTACAACCTTGACTTATGCCCTGAAGATGGTGGACAGGTTTTGTGAAATCGGGAGTTGAGTTACTCACTGCAGAATCCCCAGCCTCTGACCTGTACTTGTAGCCACAGTACTTATATGACTGGTCCAATTCGTTTCTGGTCAATTGTAACCTCCAGTATGGGGGATTCAGCAAGAAGAATGTAACTCTGAGAGATGTGCAATCAATCTAATGTGTGGTATAATGGTATTGTCATTGAATATTAAGGAGCGATGGTTGGATTTGCTCATGTTGGAGATAGTCGTTGCCTGGCAATTGTGTGCCACGAATATTACTTGCATTTATCCCAAGCCAGTATGTTGCCCATGTCTTTCTGCATGTGGGCATGGGCTTCTTCATATCTGAGGATTTGCAAATAGCATTGAACACTGCAATCATCAGCGAGCATCCCCACTCCTAATCTTATGGACGGAAGGTCATTGAAGCAGCTAAAGATGGTTGGGCCTAGGATACTACCCTGAGGAACTCCTGCAACAATGTTCTTAACAGTCATCGTCTCATTTGACCAAGCTCTCTCTGTGTTGCCTGTAGATTTTCATAAACATAATCTGCCTTATAGGATTCATGTTGATTTCCTTAATGAACTTGTTTTTTCCAAGTAGCATGGAGAAATAGAATCCTTGGCAGAAAAAAATGGCATCTTGTTGATTGGAGCCAAACTGTAGCATGCATTAGATTGCATGTACATCCCTCCAGGTTAGATTCTTCACATGTTCACTTCTTCAGGAAACAAAGTGCCTCTTTTAGTATTCGGCACATTAAGTTTCAGAGTGATTAGAGATCATTTTGGTAGCCATCTTAATTTTTGTTAACATCCAACTTTTAGTGATGTACTGTCAAAGCAAGTACAAGCAACCGTTACCAAGAGGCAGTTTCTGATGCTCGTTCCTTTATTAAAGGAATTGAAGTCAAACATTTTTTTCTTTCCTGATGGGTAAAATCATAAGTTAAGTTTGTCGAGACTAGATTAAATTTTACGTTCCTTTATTGTAGCTTTTTCAGTTGTCAGTTCAACCATTTTAATTGAATGTATGCAGTAAGATATATACATACTTGTGTTCCCTAGGTATTCTGGAAAGAAACCTGTCAATTTGGGCAATAATACAAGGCTTGTGGAATGGATGCCCCAAAATGATTTACTTGGTGAGTGAGCCTAAAAAGTGGATGGGGGAAGGGGGAAGTTCATCTGGAGCATAAACTCTGCTATGGATCTTTTAGGCAACATGCCTGTTTCTGCACTTTTAATGGCTACATTTCAAAAGTACTTCATTGGCTGCAAAGAGCTTTGGGACACCTTGAAATTGGGTAAGATGCTGCATAAATGCAAAAGTCTGTCTTTCTTTAAATACCAGTATCCAATTCCTTCACGTTTTTACTTAAATGTGCTTCCACCATCCTTTCAGGTACCAGCTCATAACTTTTACTTTTTGTCCCATATTACTCCTCCTTTTCCCAATCGCCTTAAATCTTTGTGCTCTGGTTACTAACCCTTTGGCCACTGTACGTCTCTTGTTTATTCTGTTGAAACCCTTTATGATTTTGTACAGCTCCATTAAATATAACCTTTAAGAAGAGCAAATCAGCTTCTTTCGTCTCTTCACATAACTAAAGTCCTGTATTCCTGGTACCATTGTAGTAAATTACCTCTAGCCACTCTTCAGGACCTTGGCATAATAAAGTGTGATGTTCAGAATTAGCTACACCACACCAGCTGGGACTTCAGTGATTTGTAAAGGTTTAGCATAACATTGCTTGCTCTTATATTCTGTGCTTTCATTTATAAAGTCAAGGACCCCATATGCTTTTTAATAGCCTTCAAGAATTTATTTATGTACACCCCCATGAGTCTGTTTCAGCACCCCCTTTAAAATTGTACCATTTAGTTTATATCGCTTCTCTTCATTTTTTTTACCAAAATGCAACACTTCACATTTCAGTAGTAAATTGCATCTGTCATACGTCTGCCCATTTCACCAGGCTACCTTTGTCCTCCTGAAATCCGTTACTATCCTCTTCACTTAACCTGCAAACTTTGAAATGATGCCCTGTATACCCAAGTCCAGGTCATTAATAGACATCACAAGGAGCATTGGTCCTATTATGGACTCATTTCTATTCTGAAAAACAACTATTCACCTCTGTACCTTGATGGGGTGCCTTCTGTTCCTAAGCAAATTTTGTGTCCATAAAGCCACTATTCCTTTAATCCCATGGACACCAATTTTACCGACAAGCCTATTATGTAGTACTACTTCAACCACATTTTTAAAAGTTCATATTCCCAGGGGTTCTGGATGCAGTGGTGCTCCCATGAAATGCTATATGAATTCTGCACCCCCCAATTTCATACTGTCTATCTTTTACAAGCTTTATTGCGATGCACCAAAATATAAGGGAGACAGAGTCTGTCAATATTGAAATAGAGAAACCACAGGTTTTCAGTCATCACTGATGGATCTGGTCTGAGGAGGACCACCTGGGAATTTGGTAGAACTGTGGAATGCAATCCAAAGATTTGGCACAACCTTGTTGGAATGTGAGGTTTGGTTTGCTGGTGGATTCCTAATGTCTGTCGGTGAGGTGAAGAACAGGGCATGTGCCGACAAGATAGAGTGGGATCGGATCCAGTGTCCAGCAGCACGAGATCCAGGGCCAACTGTCCTCAGCTGCTTCATCAATGACTTTTTCTCCATTAGACGTGGGCTATTTGTTGATGACTGCACATCAATTCCGTTCTATTCACAATTCCTCAGATGGCAGTACCATTGCCAAATTCCACATCAACAACACCCTGAGGGTGACCATTGGCCAGAAACTCAACTGGACCAGCCTTATGCACACATGCCATGACTGCTACATTAAATTATATTTTGGGTATTCTACAACAATTGGTTCACCACCTGGTGTCTAAAGCCTTTTTACAATGTACATGACACAATTTAAGAGAGGAATTGAACACTTTGTTTGGGTAAGTAGAATTGTAGCAACACTTGAACCTTGATATGATGCAGAACAAAGCAGACTGCTTGATCAGCACTTCACCCAGTAGGCTAAACATTCACCATCTTCATCACTGGCATACATTTGCTGCACTGCGTACTGTTCACAGGGTGCATTGTGGCAACTAATCAAGGTGGCTTCAGTGGCACCTCCCAAATCTGCAACCTTCACCACACAAGGTCAAAGGAGCAAGTGACTGTGAACATCATTTATCACCTCCAAGATTCCTACACATCATCCTGACTTGGACAAATATCACAACTGCTTCATTGTCATTGACTCAAAATCCAATTCCTTAGCCAACAGCAATAAAGGAGCACCTTCACCACATAGACTGTAGTGATTCAAGGAGTCCTGACACTACCTTTTTGGGATTACTGTCACAGCTCTAATTTTTAAGAGAACTTTTAATAAGTATTAAAAGATGCAACAATACAGTGAATACATTTAAAATGTTCTTGTGCAGTATGTTTCATTTTTAAGCCCTAATTTTGGAAACTTTTAAAAACTTGTTTAAAATGTTAAATGAAAACATTTTCAGAGAGCGTTTTGAATGATTTAAAGTCACAAGATCAGTAAACTGCTCTGTAATTTCTCAGTTCGGCATTTAACATTGCACACACTATAGATTCACAGCTAGTGGTTACAGCAGCATAGTCATCTTTATGTAGGTATTTGGGAAAAGTTTGCATGGGTCTTCACATAAAACACGTGGCCTACATAAAGTCAGTCTACCATGACATTAAGAGACAGCAATACATTATCAACTACAGGTCAAGCAAAATTAAGAGGGTAGGGAATAATTGGACCAAGATTGACAGGACAACAGAATCCTTCTGTCTCTCCTCCACTTGCACACCCCTGCCCTTACATTATACTGGATGAATGGGACAGACACTCAGTAAAAGCAGTAATGAAAATCGCTGGGAACGGAATTTAAGATATGAAACTAGTACGACCAAAGGACCTTGTACCTTGAGGGGTGCCTATGAAGGCAAATAAGCAGTTCTTGCCAATTCAGTGGTACATTTGGACCTTAACGGTCTATTTCAATGATGCGAATGCCAGTGCAGACTCACTTTTTGCTTGCTAATTGGGCCAAGTTAGTCCTGTATGCCCCAGTCTTGACGAAAGGATCATGAAATGTGCACATGCACAACCAACAAAGCATCAATTTCTACCCTCTGATTGAATAAATTTCTTAGTGGCATGCCAATTTTCCACAGACTTCTTCAAGTGTCTAAATTCTGCCTGCACGCTTCATCTGACATGGCCAAGAATGCAACTTATTTGATACAATGAGTATGCGATGATTTTAGTAGGAATTTTTAAAAGCCAAATGGAGAATTGCATTTAGGACGTGCAGAAGAATTGGTACTGAAGCAACCTTTCATTATTCTTTCCTTTCATTATCTTTTTTTCCTTTCCTTTCATTATCTTTTTTCCTTTCATTATTGGAAATAAATTACATACATTACGTATGACATCTCAAATTCCTACTCCTCCCACCCCCCCGCCCCCAAACAACGACTTGTATTTAGTAGCACCTTTAATACAGTAAAACATTCCCTGTCATAACACCAAGCCATGTAATGAGATGTTAGGACAGATGACGAGTAGCTTGATCAAAGTAGTAGATTTTAAGGAGCGTCTTAGGGGAGAGAGAGGCGGAGCGGTGACTGGTCCTTATGGCTGATGCAGCTGAAGGCACAGTCACCAATGGTGGAGCAATTAAATTTGGGGATGCTCAAGGGGACAGAATTGGACGAGCGTATCAATCTCGGGGTTCTGGGGTGGAGGAGGTTAGTGTTAAGTAGGGGTTAGGTTGTGGAGGATTTTAAAAATGAGAATTTTAGAATTGAGGTATTGCCAGATTAAGAGCCACTATAGGTTAACAAGTAGAGAGCTGTTGGTTGGGCAGGACTTGTTGCAAGTTACAATGTGAGCAGCAGAGTTTTGAATGTACTCCAGTTTATGGAAGGTGGACTATTCAGGTGCCAGGAGAATGTTAGAATAATCAAGTCTAGACGTAACAGGCATGGATAAGTGGTCGATGGATGCCCTTGCGAATGGAAAGTTGTCTCAAGTGGTGTTCCACAGGGCTCGGTGTTGGGACCCTTGCTGTTTGTGTTATATATTAACGATTTGGACGTGAACATGGGGGGCATGATTGGGAAATTTGCACATGACACAAAGATTGGCTGAGTAGTGGATAGTGTAGAGGATAGCCATAATCTCCAAAACGATATAGATGGGTTGGTGGAGTGGGTTCAAGTAGACAAGGCTGTAAGGAAGGCATATGGAATGCTCTCCTTCATTGGCAGAGGTATAGAATATAAAGGTAAGGATATAATGTTGGAATTATATAAAACACTGGTGAGGCCACAACTAGAGTATTGTGTGCAGTTCTGGCCATCACATTTCAGGAGGGACATAATATCTCTGGAGAGAGTGCAGAGGAGGTTTACAAGAATATTGCCAGGGTTAGAAAAGTGTAGCTACAAGGAGAGATTGGATAGGTTGGGGTTATTTTCCTTAGAACAAAGAAGGCTGAGAGGTGACTTGATTGAGGTGTACAAAATGATGAAGGAATAGATAGAGTGGACAGGATAAAATTGTTTCCCTTGCTGGAGAATTCTAGAACCAGGGGAAATAGATTCAAGATAAGTGGCAGAAGGTGTAGGGGGGACATGAGGAAGAACTTTTTTACGCAGAGGGTAGTGGGTGTCTGGAATTCGCTGCCCAAGTTGGTGGTAGAGGCAGAAACTCTAAACTCTTTTAAAAAGTACCTGGATCTGCACCTAAAGTGCTGTAAGCTGCAGGGCTATGGGCCGGGTGCAGGAAGGTGGGATTAGAAAGGGCACCTGGGTGTCCTCGGGCTGGCATGGGCAAGATGGGCCGAATGGCCTCCTTCTGTGCTGTAACTTTTCTATGGTTCTATGAGAATTTAAGCAGCAGATGAACTGACGGGTACAGTTTGACAAATTTAAACTATTAATTGGAAAAAAAATACCAAAAAGAGGTACTAGACTTAATTTTGCATGTATCGCTGACCATGTTGTGTCCTGCACATTCATTGTGGTGGGCAGGTTTAAAATTTATTTTGTATTTTATGTACAATATATGATGTACTTTTAAAATTGTTAAACTCTTATTAGGATAAGCAATAATATTCAAGGTAATGTGCCATACTTTCACTATTTCTCAATTTTGTACCATTTCATTTGGAAAAAGATGGTTGTTACAGGGATATGCTTTAAAAGCCTGTTTTTTTTTTTAACCCTTTCAGGTGCTGAAAAATCTGGTCACGGGGGGTACTATTTCCATTACCAATAGCTTGTTCAAATTTTGGATCAGACTTTATTGTTTAAAATTATTAACTTCTGCAGAAGTATGCAGAGAAAATGTGCTTTATGTTGAATGGTCTTCAGAAATGTTTATGGCAGCTGTAGTGCATATTAAATTGGATGTACTCTTTTTTGATTTGAACATATTTACTTTTGAAATGTACTTCACTGTGAACTAATAGTTTTATTTGTATGACTGTAGGTCATCCAAACATCAGAGGATTTCTAAGCCATGGTGGTCTGAATGGTATCTTTGAAGCGATGTACCATGGTGTACCTGTAGTTGGGATTCCCCTTTTTGGTGATCACTATGATACAATGACCCGTGTGCATGCCAAAGGCATGGGAATCTCAATAAACTGGAAAACTATGACTGAAGATGACCTATATAATGCAATGTTGACAGTGATTACTGATCCACGGTAAGGGGAGAAAACTATTCTCTTCAATATCTTGCACGAGTATAAGGATTGTAGGATTGGCAAAAACTTGGTTAACAAGGTATTTTGAAGTGTTGAAACAGGTGGAGAGAGTTTAAAGTAGGAATTAATCTTCGAGGGGGTTACATACAGTACAAGTTCACTGGAATTACTTCACATTGAAGAGTTAAGTTATGGGGATGGATTGCATAAAAGTCCGGTGTATTAACAGGTTTAAAAGTGATCTAATCAAGGTGCTTAAAATGATCAAATGGATGTGGTAGTACAGATAAAGAGACTATTTCCTGTGGTAGAAGCATTCAGAACAAAGAGACATAATAAAATTAGAGTTAGGCCATTTAAGAGTGGAATCAGGAAGCACTTCTGTCAACAGATAATAGATATCTGGAACTCTTTCACCAAAAGATTTGATATACTGAGATGATTGAAATTTTTGAGACTAAGACTGATAGACCTATCAAGACATATGGAGCAAAAGTAGGTAAATGGAGGTGACGTATAGGTCAGCCATGATTTACTTGAATGACAGAAAAGTGTTAAGGAGCTGGGTGGCTACTCCTATTCCTATAAATTGAAGAGTAGAACCTAAATATGAAGTCCAAGGTGAGAAGACTATTTGAGCCATTGAGTCAACAAGGCTGCCCCATTCAGGTTCTAGATATTTAATCCCAGATTTGCATGGTTGATGACCAGATGCTTTTGGTCTAATAACATGCAAATCCTTTCTCTTGACCATTTGTTGGTGGGTATGTGAACTGTAGAAAGATAAATAGATATGTGAAATTTTTAACTAAATTTGCAGTTTGATCCTAGCTGCCTATAATTGAGCTTTATTATAAACTAATAAGACATGCATTAAGATGATGGTTTAGGGTACAAGCCAACAGTAAAATAATCTAACATTAAAAATGTGAATGAATTGTATTCAGTATTAACATTAATTATAAGATAAAATATTCCCAGTCAAAACAACAAAAAACATTTATGCCCAATTAATCAGCAACATTAGATTGAACAACTAAACCTGGTCAGTCATGAAGCCTTTCAGTATGCTTTAGTGGGGAGACAGTGGCTAAGTGGTAATGTCATAGATTAGTAATTCAGAAACCCAGGTTAAAGCTCTGGGGATATGGGTTCAAATCCCACTATGGCAGTTGGTGGAACTTGCAATCAATTAATAAATCCAGAATTAAAAATGCTCATCTCAGTAATGGCGACCATGAAATTATCATCGCTTGTCACAAAAATCCATCTGGTTCAACTAAACACCTTTTAGGGAAGGAATCTGCTGTCCTTGCATGGTCTGTCTTGCATGTGAATCCAGAGCCTCAACAATGTGATTGCCTCTTAAATGCCTTCTGAAATGGCTTAGCAAACCACTCAGTTGAAGGGAAATTAAGAGTGAGCAACAAATGCTCACTCAGCAACACCCACACCCTGCGAAAAGAATAAAGAAGTAGCTTTATAGCCTTGATGTTCTTGGTCTAATCAGTGGGCTGCGTGAAGTCATTGAAATATAAGCCCACAATTAGAAGTTCCTAACTACATATCTGTCCTTCAAAGGAGCCACCAAGTATCATTGGCCCTACCACCAGTATGCTTAGATAGCTTATCTGTTTGAGTTTCACCTTTCCTACTAGTTTCAATTGAAGACATTTGACAAACTCCTTTTGAAAGTCTGAGTAAACTGGGGCATCCATAAGAGGTCCAGTTTGGTTACTTCCAAAACCATCCTGTTTCCTATGATAACTGAGAGTCTTCAAGATATTGATTTATAACATCCAGCAGAATGTTTCACATATATTTTTGGAGTAAAATATTGAAAGGCAAATTGTGAAGAAAGTAGTTAATGCTTTACAAAGCATTGATGAGGATATAGTATCAAGCAACTGGAGTTCCTAAATGTTTTGTATAAAGTAAAATAGTGATTACTGATGATGAAGATAAAGTGTTAGCGACTGAAAGAAGGTAGGGTCCCAAAAAAAGATGGCTTGTGCACAAAGATACTTGAAGAAATAGTGGGCCATGTTGCTCAGGACCTTTACGGAATAATTAGCATTGACAGCTGAATAAGGTAGAGAGGTCATGTTGGAGTTGTATAGAACCTTGGTGAGGCCACAGCTGGAGTACTGTGTGCAGTTCTGGTCGCCACATTATAGGAAGGATGTGATTACACTGGAGGGGGTGTAGAGGAGATTCACCAGGATGTTGCCTGGAATGAAACATTTAAGTTATGAAGAGAGGTTGGATAGACTTGGGTTGTTTTCGTTGGAGCAGAGAAGACTGAGGGGCGACCTGATCGAGGTGTACAAGATTATGAGGGGCATGGACAGGGTGGATAGGGAGCGGCTGTTCCCCTTAGTTGAAGGGTCAGTCACAAGGGGGCATAAGTTCAAGGTGAGGGGCAGGAGGTTTAGGGGGGATGCAAGGAAAAGCTTTTTTTTACCCAGAGGGTGGTGACGGTCTGGAATGCACTGCCTGGGAGGGTGGTGGAGGCGGGTTGCCTCACATCCTTTAAAAAGTACCTGGATGAGCACTTGGCACGTCATAACATTCAAGGCTATGGGCCAAATGCTGGTAAATGGGATTAGGTAGGTAGGTCAGGTGTTTCTCACATGTCGGTGCAGACTCGATGGACCGAAGGGTCTCTTCTGCACTGTGATTCTGTGAATAAAAGTCTTGAAGGAAAGAGGATACCACCTACTTGGAAACTATTGATAGCGCCATCACTAAGACATTAGGAACCATCCTAAAAAGTGTAGAAAAGGATGAAACACAGGCAAAATTCAGAATTTAGTGAGAGTGAGAATTTGCTGCAGAGGGGAAAAGAGGTGGTACCTTACTGCCCCCAATTATTTAATTGGTTTGTGTAAGCTTGCAGTATTTAACTTTTTTGTCCAATTTTTGGTGTTTAGTGTAAGTTAGTGTGTAGGAAAACAACCTAAAACAAACTAAAACATATATAATAATAATATAGAATAAGGTATGGCGGAGCAGACTGGGTACCTGGACTTCAGAATGTGGAAGTTTGTGGACAGTGAAAACTCTGTCAATTGAATACATCTGTAGCATATGGCTCTTTCTCAAATCTCTTGGACACAGGATCTTGAGTTTGAGTGTGAGTTGGAGGCTCTTCACCATAAGAGAGGGGAAGCAGTATCTGGATACATATTTTTTTCTCTTCTCATGAGAGGTGCAGATTCAGAATAAGGTTAGTGTGACTGATCGTGTTCAGAGTAAAAGTAACAGAAGTGAGATAGCAAACAAAGGACTGCAGAAACTGATCCTATTGAACAAGTATGATGTACTTGCTACCTGTGAGCATCAGGATAAAGACTGTCAGAAGGACAGCCAAAATGCAGACCATGAGCAGCTTGGAGCAAAAGGCTGTCCAAAGTGGGGAGTAGGAGAATAGGGAAGCATAATTTTTAGGGAACAGATGGCATTCTTTGAGAGCAGGATCACGCATCCGAGGTGGTGTGTTGCCATCCTGTCAAGGTGAGGGAGATCTCAAACGGGCTTGAAACAATATTGGTAAGGGAGGGAGAGGATCCAATTGTTGTGATCCATGTTTCTTTGCCCTTTGAGGCAGAGGTGACCATGCCCATCGTTTGGGGTGTTTGATAGGGTTCTGGTGGGTACACAGGTGACTGCTAAGACTGATCTGTGCCTGGAAGGTTCTGCTGCAACTAAGACAGGATACCCCAGATGATTGAGTTTTGGTCGAGTTGCTGGCTTGAATTTCTTCGTATTTTCTCTCTGTCTCTTATATGCGCTTGCTTTTGAAGGAAGCCACACCTTTTTTGGTTGTGCCAGGCACAGCGATCCTGGGCGAGCTTCTCCCAGAATTGGAAGTCAATATCAAAACTCCCAAGTGAAGCCTTCAGTGTCCTTTGACTGCCATGTGAGCACATCTCAGACTCAAGATCTCAATAGAAGATTCGCTTTGGTGAGTAAGTGTCAGGCATTCTGGCTAAATAACCAATCCAAGTCAGTTTTGACTGTCTTAATATGCTGGATGCCTGTGAGAGTACTTCAGTGTCTGGTATTTTGTCCTGCCATCTGATCTTCAGAAGTTTTCAAGGCAGCTTAAGTGAAAGTGATTGAGCCTCTTGGCATGATACTGGTACGCAGTCCAAGTCTCTCAGGCATATAGCAGACTATTGCTCTATTGAGTTTCAGTTTAATGGGCAGACTTCTCTTCGTTTCCAGACTGATGTTCAAAGTCTGTCGAAGGCCATGCTTGCTTTGGCAATTCTTGCATATGTCTCGTCATCAATACAGACAGCTCGAGAGAATGTGCTGCCGAGCTAAGTGAACTTTGCTGCTGCTGATAGGTTCTGGTCATGGACTGAAGCCTTGGGCTTGAGATGGGGCTTTCCTGGAGCAAGTTGGTACATTACTTCAGTTTTCTTGCTAATATAGACTGAAGATGTTGCATCCATTCGTATTGCACATCCAGCTCTGAACCGTCAGCTTGTGCAAAGTCATCGGCAAACAGCAAATCATGAAGTATGTTCTTGGAGACCTTGTTTTTTGCCTAGAGTCATCTCAAATTGAGCAACTTCCTGTCCAGGCAATATTTGATTTTGATGCTAGGATCAACATCATGGAAGGTATTAGAGAGCATGGCAGAGAAAAACATGCTGAAGAGGGTTGGTGCTGACATGCAGCCCTGTTTAACTCCATTAGTGTCTTAAGAATGGGCCAGAAGAGACACCATCATTCAGAACATGTACAAGCATGCCATCATTAAACTGTCAAACTATTGTGATTAATTTCTCAAGGCAGCTAAATTTCACCGTTACCTTCCAAAGGCCCTCATGGTTGACTGTTCAGGTCAACAAACATGGTGTGGAAGGCAATGTTCTGTTCTTTTAATTTCTCCTGGAGCTGAGTAACACTAACATCAAGATAAAAACAAAAAGGAAATACATCATGTTGGTGGTTCCTCGACTGACTGACTCTCTGCAGCAGACCGTGGCCAAGGTACTAAATAGTTAAGAAGGATTCTGGTGAAGATTTTGCTGGTGATGGCGAGGAATGAGATTCCTCGCAGAAGATTGGCGAGTTCTTTTCCACTTTTACAAGTGGACAATGGAGGCATCTTTCTATTCTTGCAGGATGGCTCCTTGCTCCTACATTGACTGAAAGAGTTCAGTGAGTTATTTGACCAGGCATTGACCTCCAGCTTTGTAGACCTCAACTGGAGTAACATCGGCTCCCGGAACTTTGCCACTTGACAGGAGTTTGGTTGCATTTGTTGTTTCTAACTCCATGGGAGGTTCAATAGAGAGCAGCTGACGGAAACCCATATTAGCCTTTTGATTGCTTCTTCAGTGATGATTGAAGGCAGATTGAGGATGTGGTTAAAGCACTCTGCCCGTCTTTCTCTAATTTGGGCTTTTTCCTGTGAGCAGTGTTGACCTGTCGGCACTGAGGATTAGTGATGAACCAGTAGACTGGGGCCCATAGACCGATTTCAGAGCGTTATCGAATCTCTTCTCGTCTTTGTGGTCTGTGTACGACTGAAATCTGTCCCCCTTCTGATTCAGCCAAGTGTCCTGCCTCTCTCTGATCTTGCATTAAGAGTTCTGTTGATGTTTTAGTAGGCATTGTGCTTAGATAATGACTTGTCATCGAAGTAAACTCTGTAGAGGTGATGTTTCTCCTCCAGTCATTTCTGGATTACCTGTTTTCATCAAACCAATGTTTATGAATGGTAAGGCTTGGGGCCTCTAGAGCAGTGGAGTACACTATATCCCCAAAGTTCACACATTCATCCTCAATGATTATGGATAAGGATAGGTCTGGTCCTCAAATTGAGATTCTAAATTGGAGAAAGGCCAATTTTGTGGAAATGAGAAAGGATCTAGGAAGAGTGGATTGGCATAAGTTGTTTTCTGGCAAGGATGTGTTCAGTAAGTGGAAGGCATTCAAAGGCGAAATTTTGAGAGTGCAGAGTTTGCATGTTCCTGTCAGGATTAAAGACAAAGTTAACAGGCATAGGGAACCTTGGTTTTCAAGGGATATTGGCAATCTGGTTAAGAAGAAGAGAGAGGTGTATAGCAGGTATAGGCAACAAGAAGCAAATGAGGTACTTGTAGAGTACAGAAAATGTAAGAAAATACTTTAAAAAAAGAAATCAGGAAGGCAAAAAGAAGACATGAGGTTGCTTTGGCAGATAATGTGAAGGTAAACCCGAAGGGTTTCTACAAGTATATTAAGAGTAAAAGGATAGTAAGGGACACAATTGGTCCCCTTGAAGATCAGAGTGGTCGTCTATGTGTGGAGCCTCACGAGATGGGGGAGATCTTAAACAGATTTTTTGCATCAGTATTTACTCAGGAAACTGGCATAGTGTATAAGGAAGGAAGGGAAACAAGCAGTAGTTTCATGAATCATATAGAGATTAAAGAGGAGGAGGTGCTTGCTGCCTTACAGCAAATAAAGGTAGATAAATCCCCCGGGCCTGACATGATATTCCCTCGGACCTTGAGGGAGACTAGTGTAGAAATTGCAGGGGCCCTGGCAGAAATATTTAAAATGTCCTTAGCCACGGGTGAGATGCCAGAGGATTGGAGGGTAGCTCATGTTGTTCCGTTGTTTAAAAAAGGCTCCAAAAGTAAACCAGGTAATTACAGGCCAGTGAGCCTGACGTCAGTAGTAGGTAAATTATTGGAAGGTGTTCTGAGAGATTGGATATATAATTATTTGGACAGCCAAGGGCTGATTAAGGATAGTCAGCATGGCTTTGTGCATGGTAGGTCGTGTTTAACAAACCTTGTAGAGTTTTTCGAGGAGGTTACCAAGAAAGTAGATGAAGGAAAGGATGTGGATGTTGTTTACATGGACTTTAGTAAGGCCTTTGACAAGGTCCCACATGGGAGGTTAGTTCAGAAGGTTCAGACACTTGGTATCCATGGAGAGGTTGTAAACTGGATTCGAAATTGGCTGTGTGGGAGAAGACAGAGAGTGGTAGTGGATGATTGCTTCTCAGACTGGAGGTCTGTGACTAGTGGTGTGCCCCAGGGATCTGTACTGGGACCATTGTTGTTTGTTGTCTATATCAATGATCTGGATGATAATGTGGTGAATTGGATCAGCAAGTATGATGATACTAAGATTGGAGGCGTTGTGGACAGCGAGGAAGGCTTTCAAAGCTTGCAGCGAGATCTGGACCAACTGGAAAAATGGGCCAGAAAATTGCAGATGTAATTTAATGCAGAAAAGTGTGAGGTGTTACATTTTGGAAGGTCAAACCAAGGTAGGACATACACAGTAAATGGTAGGGCACTGAGGAGTGCGGAGGAACAAAGGGATCTGGGAGTTCAGATACATAATTCCCTGAAAGTGTCGTCACAGGTAGACAAGGTTGTAAAGAAAGCTTTTGGCATACTGGCCTTCATAAATCAAAGTATTGAGTAAAGGAGTTGGGATGTTATGGTGAGGTTGTATAAGACATTGATGAGGCCAACTTTGGAGTATTGTGTGCAGTTCTGGTCGCCTAACTACAGGAAGGATATCAGTAAGATTGAGAGAGTGCAGAGAAGATTTACTAGGATGTTGCCGGGTCTTAAGGAGTTGAGTTACAGGGAAAGATTAAACAGGTTAGGACTTTATTCCTTGGAGCGTAGAAGAATGAGGGGAGATTTGATAGAAGTTTACAAAATTGTGAGGGGTATAAACAGAATAAATGCGAGTAGGCTCTTTCCACTTAGATTAGGAGAAATAAACATGAGAGGACATGAGAGGGTGAAAGGAGAAAGGTTTAGGGGGAACATTAGGGGGAACTTCTTCACTCAGAGTGGTGAGAGTGTGGAACGAGCTACCATCTGACGTGGTAAATGTGGGCTCACTCTTAAGTTTTAAGAATAAATTAGATAGATACATGGATGGGAGAGGTCTGGAGGGTTATGGACTGGGTGCAGGTCAATGGGACTAGCGGAATAATATTTCGGCACAGACTAGAAGGGCCGAATGGCCTGTTTTCTGTGCTGTAGTGTTCTATGGTTCTATTGCAGTGAGTGTCTATTTTTGCTATACACAGGGAACTTCAGAGTTTCTCTGAGAAATTCTTTTTTACTGCCTGCTTGTGCATTGAGATGTTTCTGGACGTTCATACCCTGGGGGCATCAGGAAGATAGATCTCTAGGTTTAGTTTTGAAATAAGACTGTGGATAGTCCAGCAGTCAGTGTTGCACATGACTTCCATTGCACGTAAATCCTGCTTGTCCCTCTGGTGATGAATTAGCGCGTGCAATCAAGCTGTCGTCTTGTGATTAGGGAGGCTAGAAACTGGTGATTGAGTTCATGCTCTGCACACACCTTCAGCAAGAAGAAACCATTGATTTTACAACTGCCAACCCTGTTTTTTTTGATTACCCCTTCCCAGGCCTGGTTATCTGCACCAACTTTTGCCTTGAAGTCACCAAGAGAATGATTAGCTTGCCTGACTTTGGCACAGTACAAACAAGGAGTGGAGGTCATCGCAGAATTTATCCTTGACTTCATTATGGTTGGCCTTTAATGTAAGAGGATTTGAATACAGGGGAAACTCATTCTTGCTGCAATTGTATAGGGCCTTGTGTTGTGTACAGTTTTGATTTCCTTATCTAAGGAAGGATATATTTGCCATAGAGGGAGTGCAACAAAGGTTCACCAAACTGATCCCTGGGATGGCAGGATTAGCCTATGAGGCGAGATTGAGGAGACTAGGCATATATTCTCTAGCATTTAGAATGAGAGGTGATCACATCGAAGCATACAAAATTCTTACAGGGCTCGACAAAATGAATGCAGGAAGGATGTTTCCCCTGGTTGGGGATTCTAGAACTAGGGGACACAGTCTTGGAATCAGAGGTAGGCCATTTAGAACTGAGATGAGGGACTTCTTCACTCGGGTGGTGAATCTTTAGAATTCTCTACCCCAGAGGCCGGTGGAGGCTCAGTTGTTGAGTATATTCAAGACCGAGTTTGATAGATTTCTAGGTATCAAAGATATCAAGGGTATGAGGATAGCATGGGAAAATGGCATTGAAGTAGATCAGCCCTGATCTAGTTGAATGGCAGAACAGGCTCGAAGAGCTGAATGGCCTACTGCTCCAACTTCTTATGTTCCTATGGTTATGGTAGGGGTGTCCACACTGAAAGCTGATTGCTAGTTGCCATGCAGGGAAGTTTAAGCACCATCAGATTGTTATTAACACCCTTGGGAAGGCAAGCCAACTTGGATGAGATGGTTTGTGACAGCAAAGCTTGATGTCATTCTTTTCCATGGTCGCTCCAAAACTATGTGTAACTTGCATCGATTTCCTTGAGCTGGTCCTCCTTAGATAGGCGAATATAGCCAAAGGTGGTAACCTGGATATTGTACATAGCCAGCTCT
The DNA here is from genome assembly GCF_964194155.1 of Cetorhinus maximus. Lineage (NCBI taxonomy): Eukaryota > Metazoa > Chordata > Chondrichthyes > Lamniformes > Cetorhinidae > Cetorhinus > Cetorhinus maximus. The sequence goes on from NC_135879.1 coordinate 82,280,952, forward strand.
CAACCAATAAGAGCAGTTCTTCTCTCAGGTCTGTGTACTGTGGCGGTATCCATGAGGATGCGCATGTTCCATATGGCAATGGCGACTGGTGTCACCTTTACTTTTTTTGAGATTGTCTTACAACCATATTGATGGGGTCCCTGCCAGCTGTGGCTTGCTGACGAGGGTAAGTGTGAAGCAGAAAATGTTTAGGGCACCTTTTCTAGCCCTTTCCTCAACTTGGAGCGGTGAGCAATGTGGTCCTGAAAAGGGCTCCTCAATCACTTGGGGCTGCCAAGTTCTGCTGCTGCGTTCTTTCAGTGAAAAATGACCCTATGGCCTGAGCGACCTGTGTGCAGGTTTGCAGCTACAGCTCCCAGTGAATCTACAGCTCCTACCATGTGGCGAGCCCATTGCTACAGGACTTGTGACTTAGAGATGATGGATGGATCTAGCAGCTAAATTAAAGAACTGGTGCTCAAGGGTTATTAACTCTGGATTAGCAAATTAGAGATTTAAGCATTTGGCTGAAAGAGTGGTGTGGGAAAGTGATGTCCCATTTCATGGGACATTGGCTCTAGTATTGGAACAGGAAGGAGTTATATCATTGGGATGGGCTCCACCTGAACCAGGCTGGGACCAGGGTCCTAGAAGACACCTCAGGTGGAAAGGTTAAAATAAAAATTAGTTCTTAAGCAAATGGAAAGGAAATGAGTAGAGTGACAGTCAGAAATTGTGCTTTAGGAGCTACAGATAAAGGGAAAACTCAAAGATGTTAAGTAATCATAACAGGAGTGAGAAATAAAAATTGAGTAAAATATTTAGGGCAAAAGCACAGGTTAGGTTAAGTGATCCAAATAAGCATTCTTTCAATTGACTGAATTGCAGGTGTAAATTCAACTTGCATGGCATGGTCACCATTGCTGAATCATGGCTGCATCAGGGTAAGGACTGGGAACTAAATATACCAGGTTATAAAGTTTACAGGAAAAATAAGGAAAATTGCCGAATGGACGAGTAGCTTTAGTGATTAAGGATTAAAATCACCTTCAATGGTAAGAGATGACAAGAAGTAAGTAGGCAGTAGAGTGTTGAGAATTAAGAAATTAAAAATGATTTAAGACTGCATTGGGAGTTGTGTATAGGACCCCTGGTGATAGCTGTGAATCTTCAATTGTCTTAAAGCAGTTATTAGACAAGCATGTTGTAAAGGTAGAGTGGTTTTAATGGGAGATTTTAATTTACTTAGGGATTGGGATGAGCAGACTAGTATGTCAGAAAGGTAGTGAATTTCTGTGTCTGGGAAGGTTTCTGCAGCAATATGTCCTAGAGCCAGCAAAGGGGATGCCATATTAGATTTAGTAATAAGCCAGATTTAGTTAACAACCTAATAGTGCATGAACATTTATATAATACTGATCATAATATGATAGAATTCAATGCAGTTTTTGAAAGGAAGACAATTAAGAAAGCTACCAAGCTTCAAGATTTAGGTAAGGCTGACTTCAGTGGGATGAGATAGAGACTGTCCACTGCAAACTGGGAAAATCTGTTAATGGTGTAACATGAACAATATAAGATCGGTGGGAGCTTTGCAAAAAGAATTTAATGCGATATAGAACTATTTTATACTCCCAACGGGGTAAGAGCTCTGTTGCCAAAAATGACAGCAACAGACAACCACAAAGATAAGCAACAACATTAAACTAAAAGAAAAAGCATACAAACAATGCAAAGTATAGCACAGAACCTGGTGAATGTGAAAGATGCAAAGAAAAGCAAAGGGTCAGAAAGCCGATAGTAAGAGCTACAAAAAGGAATAGGAAAGAAAATTTGGCAGGGAATATCAAAAACAATTTCAATTGTATTATGCAAGAGGGTAAAGGCAGCAGACGTATCCGAACACCACCCACCTACAAGTTCCTCTCTAAGCCACGCACCATCCTGACTTGGAACTATATCATTTGTTCACTATTGCTAGGTCAAAATCCTGAAACTCCCTTCCTAACAACACTGGGTGTATGTATGCCACACAGATTGCAGTGGTTCAAGAAGGTGGCTCACCACATACGGCGATGAGGGATAAGCAACAAATTCTAGCCTTGCCAACGATGCTCACATCTCACGAAAGAACAAAGGGAGCAATGTGGGCACCTTAAAAATGGATCAGTGGTATTCTCAATGAAAACAAAAAAAGGGTGGACATGTTGAATAATTACCTTGTCAGTACTTGCAACAGAGGGAAGTAGTCAGCATGTTTGCCACCTCACGGAATCTATAATATTGAATTAGTGTAAGCAAAATAGCAAATGAAAGAAATAATGGTACTAAAGTGACAAATCCCTTGGGCAAGATGGTTTCCATCCCAGTATTTTAAAGGAGGTAGGTTAGAACGCTGCTGATCCCCCAACTATAATCTCCTAAAGTTCTCTTGATTCGGGAACCTATTGATTGGAAAATTGCACGTCACTGGTCCCTTTTAAGGTCAAAGGGAAATCAGAGAATTATAGACTAGTTAACTCAACAATTGTTGGAAAATTATTAGTCTACAATTAAGGATAGGATGACTGAACACCTTAAATTTTAGCTGATCAGAGTGCCAACATGGATTTGTAAAGGATTGAGATTTTTGCAGAGGTATCTAAAGTAGTGGGCAGGGGAATGTCTATGGATGTTATTTATATGCACACCAGAAGGCATTTGATTTTTTTATTCTTTCATGGGATGTGGGTGTTACTGGCAAGGCCAGCATTTGTTGCCCATCCCTAATTGCCCTTGAACTGAATGGCTTGTTCAGCCATTCACAGGTCAGCTAAGAGTCAACCACATTGCTGTGGGTCTGGAGTCACATGTAGGCTAGATCAGGTAAAGATGGCAGATCCCCAAAAGACATTAGTGAACCAGATGGTTTTTACAACCATTGATATTTTCATGATCATTACTGAAATTAGCTTCATTTCCAGTCTTTTATTAATTAAGCTTAAATTTCATCAAATGCTGTCATGGGATTTGAACCCGTGTCCCCAGAACATTAACATGGACTTCTGGATCACTAGTCCAATGACATTACCACTATGCCTCATCTCCCCTTTAAAAAGTTCAACATAAGAGGCTGTTAATTAAAGTTGAAGCTCATGGAAATGAAAACAAATTATTGACCTAGTTAGGAAATTCACTGAGGCAGGAGACAGAGCAGGGACAATGAATAGGCACTATAATTGGCAGGACGTACCTGGTGGTATTCCACAGGGGTCTGTGCTAGGGCCGCAACTATACACCGTATTTATTAATGACTTAAATGATGGGATAGACCATAAGACATAGGAGCAGAAATTAGGCTATTCGGCCCATCAAGTCTGCTCCGCCATTCAATCATGGCTGATCAGTTTTTCAACCCCATCCTCCCGCCTTCTCCCCGTAATCTTTGATCCCCTTACGATTCAAGAAGCTATCTATCTCAGTCTTAAATACACTCAATGACCTGGCCTCCACAGCCTTCTGTGGCAATGAATTCCATAGATTCACCACTCTCTGGCTAAAGAAGTTTCTCCTCATCTCTGTTCTAAAAGGTCTTCCCTTTACTCTGAGGCTGTGCCCTCGGGTCCTAGTCTCTCCTACTAATGGAAACATCTTCCCCACGTCCACTCTATCCAGGCCTTTCAGTATTCTGTAAGTTTCAATCAGATCCCCCCTCAGCCTTCTAAACTCCATCGAGTATAGACCCAGAGTCCTCAAACGTTCCTCATATGTTAAGCCTTTCATTCCTGGGATCGTTCTCGTGAACCTCCTCTGGACCCTCTCCAGGGCCAGCACACCCTTCCTGAGATATGGGGCCCAAAATTGCTCACAATATTCTAAATGTGGTCTGACCAGAGCCTTATAAAGCCTCAGCTGCATATCCCTGCTTTTATATTCTAGTCCTCTCGAAATAAATGCCAACATTGCATTTGCTTTCCTAACTACCGACTCAACCTCCAAGTTAACCTTAAGAGAATCCTGGACTAGGACTCCCAAGTCCCTTTGCACTCCAGATTTCTGAATTCTCTCCCCATTTAGAAAATAGTCTATCCTCTATTCTTCCTACCAAAGTGCATGACCTCACACTTCCCCACATTATATTCCATCTGCCACTTCTTTGCCCATTTTCCTAACCTGTCCAAATCCTTCTGCAGCCTCCCCGCCTCCTCAATACTACCTGTCCCTCCACCTATCTTTGTATCATCTGCAGACTTAGCCAGGATGCCCTCAGTTCCTTCATCTAGATCATTAATGTATAAAGTGAAAAGTTGTGGTCCCAACACTGACCCCTGCGGAACTCCACTAGTCACCGGCCGCCATCCTGAGAAGGACCCCCTTATCCCCACTCTCTGCCTCCTGCTAGACAGCCAATCTTCTATCCATGCTAGTACCTTGCCTCTAACACCATGGGCTCTTATCTTACTGAGCAGCCTCCTGTGCGGCACCTTGTCAAAGGCCTTCTGGAAGTCCAAGTAGATAACATCCATTGGCTCTCCTTTGTCTAACTTACTCGTTACCTCCTCAAAGAATTCTAACAGATTTGTCAGGCATGACCTCCCCTTGATGAAACCATGCTGACTTTGCCCTATTTTATCATGCACTTCCAAGTATTCTGAAATCTCATCCTTAATAATGGACTCTAAAATCTTACCAACGACCAAGGTCAGGCTAATCGGCCTGTAATTTCCTGTCTTTTTCCTCACTCCCTTCTTAAACAGGGGGGTTACATTAGCGATTTTCCAGTCCTCTGGGACCCTCCCTGACTCCAGTGATTCCTGAAAGATCACCACTAACGCCTCCACTATCTCTTCAGCTATCTCCTTCAGAACTCTGGGGTGTAATCCATCTGGCCCAGGTGATTTTTCCACCTTCAGACCTTTCAGTTTTCCTAGCACCTTCTCCTTGGTAATGGCCACCATACTCACCTCTGCCCCCCCGACTCTCTTGAACTTTGGGGATGTTACTCGTGTCTTCCACCGTGAAGACTGACGCAAAGTACCTATTCAGTTCCTCCGCCATTTCTTTGTTCCCCACTACTACTTCTCCAGTGTCATTTTCCAGTGGCCCAATGTCCACTTTTGCCTCTCTCTTACCCTTTATGTATCTAAAAAAAACTCTTGCAACCTTCTTTTATATTACTAGCTAGTTTACCCTCATATTTAATCTTCTCCCTCCTTATTTCTTTTTTAGTTGTCCTCTGTTGGTCTTTGTAGGCTTCCCTATACCATGGTTTCCCACTGCTCTTCGCCACATTGTATGCTTTCTCTTAAGCTTTTATGCTGTCCCTGACTTCCCTTGTCAGCCATGGTTGCCTCGTCCTCCCTTTAGTATGCTTCTTCTTCCTAGGGATGAATTTTTGTTGTGTCTCCCAAATTACTCCCAGAAACTCCTGCCATTGCTGTTCCACTGTCTTTCCTGCTAGGCCCATCTCCCAGTCAATTCTGGCCAGCTCCTCCCTCATGCCTCTGTAGTTGCCTTTATTCAACTGTAATACTGTTACATCTGATTCCAGCTTTTTGCTCTCAAATTGCAGGGTAAATGCTATCATATTATGGTCACTTCCTCCTAAGGGTTCCTTCACCTTTTGCTCCCTTATCAAATCTGCCTCATTATACATCACTAAATCTAGAATTGCATAGGAAGCTACATATCTAAATTTATCAGTGACACAAAGATTGACAGTGTTCTAGATGGAAATGTAACATTACAAATTATTGGTGGATTAAATGAAGGACAATAGTTTGACACACATTTCAATGGAGGCAAATGTGTGATCATCTACTTGGACAAAAAATGAATAGAACAGCCTACTTTCTAAATGGTGGAAAGTAGAAACAGTGGATGACCATACAAAGATGTGGGGGTCCAGGAACATAGACCATTAAAATCTCATGAACATGTATAGAAAATAATCAAAAAGTTTCAGAATACATGGGGATGGAAGTCATTCTTTAGCTATGCAAAGCCCTGGTTAGATCACATCTGGAGTAGTTCTGGGCAGCACACTTGGGAAATGATATGTTGACCTTGGAGGGAGTACAGTTAGATTTACCAAAATGGTACCTGGACTCCAAGGGTTAAATTACAAAAGAGATTACAGAAACTAGGATTGAACTCAACATTCCCTCTTTTTGTTGTGCATGACCTATTCATTTAATTGCATGGACCCTAACCACGTAATGAAATTTTAAATGCTTAGAGGAAACATTTGATATATTTCCTAGAATTTGGAATTTTAAGAGATGATTTGATTGAAGTTTTAAAATATTATTGACAGCAGACAAGTAGAGAAACTATTTTTGCTGTTTGGGGAGTCTAGGACTAGAGGCCACAGTCTAAAAATTAGAGCCAGACCTTTCGGGAATGAAATAAGGAAATATTTCTACGTGCAAAGGGTGGTGGAGTTTTGGAACTCTCTTGCCAATGGTAATTGATGCTAGATCCATTGTTATTTTTAAAACTCCAATTAATAGGTTTTAAGTAAAGGTATTAAGGAATATGTGCAATGATGGGTATATGGAGATAGGTTGCAAAATCAGCCATGATCTCATTGAATGGTGAAACAAGCTCAAGGGGGCTAAATGACTTACTCCTGTTCTTGTGTTTCTAATATGGAGTCATCAGGGCAAGTCAGCATAGTTTTGTGTGCTGGGTGGGGGTGATTATTCATACCGAACAGGCTTGTTAGAATTATTTAAAGCGTTATTAACCTTGGGATGATACCAATGGCATGGACATTGCCTATCTAGTCTCCACAAAGATTTGATGGAGTGCCTTAAGTAGTTTGGTTCTGTAAAGTAGAAAAGCATAGAATCAGTGAGCATTAGCAGTTGTGCATGGAATTGTTAGTGTTGGGAAATAATAATGGAGTCAGTGCTATTCACATTGTACATCAATGATTTTGGAAGTGAGAATAGAGGAAAAAAACAATTCAAAATTTGGTGAGACAAAGTGGGAGGATTGCCAACCATACAGAGCAGGCTAATCAGATGCATAATGGATATGGATGGATTGTGAAGTTGGGCAAATGCAAAGTGATAAAACTTATGAAGGAAGATAAACATTGAAACCATCTGCAAAATATGCAGTAAGAAATAACACGTGGAATAGAACACCAATCGCAAGACACGATACTGAGCCTATAGCAGGAATTAGTTAATCTATATCTGGAGTACTATATGCATTTTTAGTCACCGCAGCCTAGAAAGAACATAATGACATTTGAAATGGTGCCGTTAAGGACTGCCAGTTTGCCAGCTATCAAGACAGCTGATCTGCAACTGAGACATGCTAATCGGTTTGCTTTCCAAAGTCTTTATCCTTATTAATATGCCTCATTTGTGACAGATCAAATTTTCTGTAAAAGTAGAAACTGCATCAGAGATTAATATGGTTTTGGAAGATAATACAAATGGTAACAATTTAATTTTATTGTTGTAATCTTGCTTATGATGTATGTAGTCGGCTAAAAATTGAAAACTATTTTCCAGCGTTATGTCCAAAAAAAAGGCAGCATTGTTGGATTTCAATTGTCCGTCAGATGTAGCCTATTTTCCACCGAACACACTTGTATTTTTCAGGAATTCAAAAAAAGAAAGCGTTTAATTATTTATTATATCTGTATCAATGAAAATTATAGATACTTTGAGATTTGTTTTTGTGCCTGGACAAATAGATTAAAAGATTTTATGCCCAGATGAAACATCAAGTTAGTGGGCATTTTGATGCCTTAAGTCTAGAAAAGCAGTAAAATCTTTATCTGCATTGTAACTAATAGTTAATTGCAGTTTTCATTGATTCTATACTTTAATGGCATTCCCTGTCTATACAGCACTCAATGTTTTTATCTTTCATTTTAGCTACAAGCAACGTGCTGAACAATTATCTCAGATTCATAGAGACCAGCCTGAACATCCTGTTAGTCGAACAGTTTACTGGATTAACTACATCCTCCGTTACAGTGGGGCAGAACATCTTCGTGCTGCTGTTTATAATATCCGGTTCTACCAATACTTCTTGTTGGACGCAGTTCTGCTCGTTTCATTGAGCATTGTTGTTGCATTCAAGATAGGATTGTGGATAGTGAAGCTGGTTGCCAAAAGGTTTTCATCTAAATTAGTGCATGGTAAAACTAATGGACACTGCTACAATGGAATAGCAAATGGTAAACATCGGAAGAACGGTCACGTCAAACATGAAAAAAAAGTGAAATGAATAATCTTGTCCATCCTGTAATATTGGGAAAGATTAACAGATAACTATACTGTTGGTATAATACCACCTGTGTAACACACTACTGACAGCATTTAGGAAAATAACTGTGTTAACATTCTCCACCATTTAACCTCATTTTGCCTAAAATTCTATGTGCTGACTAAAGGACCGATGAGCACAATTAAAAATGCAATACTGTACATCTGATCCTTGGCATTTCTGCACAAATTACTTTGGCACTGAAACTATAAGGGCCTTAATTCTTGGAAAGTTTTATTATGAATTTTTATAAATTGTTTTGTGATTTATTAAAGTGTGTTGTGTGCCCCACTTTTTTAAAAAGGCAAAAAAGATGAAGGGTTTGATACTTGGGTAAAATTAGTTCAGTTTGATTTTTTTCAGTTTTGTTTGTGTTGATAGAAGATTATGTTAGCTAAGACTATATTGAATCATGCACTAATTCAATTGTGATGGTGATCTAGTCAATTATTGGACCCAGATGAAGATGTTTGACTTGTTACAGCGAATGTCTTCCCTTTGGTGGAAAACATGGTCAGATCTGATTGCGAAAAGATTGGATGTGTTTTTTCACCATTTCTATAATTCTTAATAGATTGGGCATAAATCCAGGTATCCCTCATACATAAATCATTCACAAAATCAAAGCTGGCATGTAGTTTAATTGTCTTGTTAGGTAGTGCTCAATGATAACCTAATTTTCAGCTTTATTTAGGCATTTTCAAACTTAATCACAAATTGTGTACCTTACAAGATTTAGATTGGTATAATTCACAACTGAGAAATGAAGCACTATTACTTTCAAAATGATTGAAACAATACGTTTTTAAGTGCACAATATACCTTTGACTGTTAAGTGCTCTGCAAATCCCATTTAAAAATACAGCATTTGTGATGGGTGGCAACATTTTCCACATCGCACTTCACTGAATTTTAGGTGTATCACCTTTTCTACAGAGTAATTTATTAATGTATATTAAAATGAGGAATACAGCAGTAACATGATCATCCATTATAAGCTAATTTCAGAATATGCATTGAATGAATGTGGTCTGAAAATTAATTTATCACCTAAATATTACAGGCTTTAGATTCCATCATGAATGGACATTTTGGGTATATGAACCAAGCTGAATCTTTATATTCTTATACTTCTACCTCTTGTTCCACTCTGTCTTGATACACAATGGATAAACATGAGACCAGTTCACATTTGCCTGCACAAACAAAGCAGCTACATATATTGTTACCCATCACTTGCCAAAGTATTTTTACATGGTCTTTATATTTTCCCATTAAAATATAGGTGAATAGTTTGTCAATGGATGTTAATTTTCGATGGCTTGATCTTGGCAGCTTCCTGTTCTTTTGAACATCTTTGGGGCACACAATTCACTAACTACTGTACTTAACTGTAGCCCAGTGCTGCTTTTCTGTACCTGTCATAGTTTGTCTACAGTGTGATGTGTTTACTTGCAATACATACTAGCCCTGCTGTGAGTGTAAATTTTATTTATTGTAATTAGAGTTCACATGTCTGACAAAGAAACTAAGAGCATCTCATATTCAACATTGCTATTGCCTCCTCGATTTTTACTAAGTTGTGACCCAAATAAGGATTGTATTTTATTTATATCCCACTTGGAGCCACAGATGACCACTGAATGTAGGAAAATAGGCGTATGAACAGCTAATAACTTTAAATAACTGAACAAAACAAAGTTGATGTAAAAAAAAATTACATTACTTTCATTTCTGTTCAAAGTTCTATGCAATACTGCCATGAAGTGGCCATAGGGAAAGCAGATTAACTGCTTTGGAAGGCAATGAGTGGTGGGGTGATAACTAGGTAGTCTTAACGCGTACTGTATGCAGATATTTGTTTTTAAGTAAAATAACAGATACAGTGTCTTCAGGCTGTAGTATAGTTGGGCTAAGGCTAAAGCTGTGATAAAGTCGAGCAATAAGCACTGATTACATAGCCTGGAATTTTTTTTTATATATGTATATATAAAAATGTAAATGTCTAATTCCACCTACAGTTTTAAATACATACACTGTCATCTGTTATTGCAACAAAGGTAAATAAATGCAAAAACATTGATAGTTGTGTGTATGCTTTACAATTGCTATAATAATGCATTGTTGCATTACACGCTTGGATAACTAGAACGTTTTTTGGAATATTTTACACTTTGCCATTATACTCGTCCTTCACTTGATAGTTTAAAAATGTAATGGGATTTGTCTTTGTAAGTTAAATAGAATTATATTTTCATGTACTCAAAAGAAACAAAAAGTGATAAATCTATCAGGGATAATGAAGGAAGAATTTGAACACTAGGCAACAGTTGTAATCAATGATATTTTTGTCTCGAGGCGATGTATTCCCCATTTGGGAGGGAAATTGTGATCAGACAAGCTGTCAGAAAAGTGTATTGCTTCTTAGAGCATTTTCATTAATAAAAGGTAATTTAGCTTCTTAAGCCCACTCCTTCTATGGGCTATATAAAATTAAACAAATTCTAAGATATTAACTATCCATACTATTGACCCCCTTCTCCCTTCTCAGCTGTCCCCGGACCTACTTAAACAGCACATAACTGGTATGACTTGTCGAATATTTGATTTTAGATAGAGTTATCCATGGTCAGTGCTATCAATCTCACCTGAATCAGAAGATTGTAGATGCAAGCCCCACTCATTTCAGTGCAAAATCCAAACTGATTAGTTTAGTGTCGTACTAAGAGATCACTATTATCTGGCCAATATCTCATTGCTGTTCATTTGCTGAGTGTAAATTGGCTGCCATGTTCCCTAGATTGCAAAAGTGACAATACGTCAAAGTACTTAATTGGATTAGGATTTCCTGATGTCATGATAACATTAATACAAAAAACATGCATTTATATACAGGAACATGTAAACATTTTCCACTGTAACATTTAATGCTGTTCTCAATTAGATTTGTATGCAATTACTTAGAAGGATTTGGTTGAAACGGATTACTTTGCTTTGGCAGGTAGGGGGTCTGTTTCAAATGCACAATACTTAGAAGATGGGGAGAAACAAGAGTGGGAATTTAGGGGCTTAAAATAACCTAGTCTTAACTGAGGTTTTCTTACATGAGAAAATTAGTGTACATTTTGCCTGTTCTGGCAGCCAACTACCTCCATCTCTGGTAAGAAAATGGTACCTGGAAGGAAGAGATGTCCACTCGATGAGCTATGGAATTTGTTTGAAAAAGCCAGAGCAATAACGATACATATCCATCTGTGGGGTGATTAGCTCAATTGTCAAAATTTATTTCAAGAGTGCTTCCTACTAGTGAGATCAATCAGTTCATAATTATTACAATAGATGCCTAGTTGAACAAAAGGATATGATATCTGCTGTTAAAAGAACTTTAGGACCATCTGGTGGCTGATATTACAAGGCATGTAGATCCAGAGTACCTGTACAGAGAATACAAGAAAAAAGGACTTTCATTTATATAGCACTTTTCATCACCACCATGTGTCTAAGCATTTTACAGTCAATTAAGTACTTTGGAAGTGTAGTCACTGTTGTAGTGTAGGAAACCAAACTAATTAGTGCTCAGCAAACTCCCACAAACAGTGATACGATATTGATCAGATCTTTTTTATGATAATTGAGGGATAAATATGCCAGGACACTGGGGATAGCTCCCCTGCTTTACTTTGAAATAGGAGTAAGAGTAGGCCACTCGGTCTTTCGAGTCTGTTGTGCCTTTCAAGTAGATCATGGATGATCTTCTACCTCAATGCCGTTTTCCCACACTATCCTGATATCTCTTGATTCCTTTATCTGGAAATCTATAGATCTCTGTCTTGAGCATACTCAATGACAGACCTGCCACAGCCCTCTGGAATAGAGTTCTGAAGGTTCACCACCCTCTGACTGAAGAAATTCTTCCTCATCTCAGTCCTAAATGGCCTACCTCATTCTGAGACTGTGCCACCGGTTCTAGATTTCTCCCACCCCCATCATAGCCAGGTGAAACATCCTTCCTACATCTACCTAGTCGAGCCCTGTAGGAATTTCAGATGTTTTGATGAGATTGCCTCTCATTCTTCTAAACGTTAGAGAATACAGGCCCTGTCTCCTTAATTTCTATTCATAGGACAATCCTGCCATCCTAGGAATCAGTCTGGTGAACCACCTTTGCACTCCCACTATGGCAAGTATATCCTTCTGCCATGGAATCTTTTACATCCAAATGAACAGGAAGATAGGGTATTGGTTTAATATCTCATCCAAAGCATGGCACCTCCAACATTGCAATGTTCCCTCAGTAGTGCCCTGGAGTGTCAGCCTTGATTTTTGTGCTCAAGCCCTGGAGTAGGATGTGAACCTAGAGCCTTGTGATTCAGAGGTGAGTGCTACCAACAGAATCATGGTTAATGCATGTTAAATGTTAATGCATAGACAATATGAAGAGGTACTTTTATTGCCATTTATACGTATATATTTTAAAAACTTGAACACATTGTGATATGTTCTAGTCATAGAACACCTGCTCAGGTATCTGCTATTATCAGGAAAGGTGACACTGACCAACTCTTCTACCCATGTGCAATATCACTTAGCTTTTTCTGGGTGACCCACCCAAGATTGGGTGCTAAATGCATATGGAGTATCGTGGTTCTGCTATGTGCATAGAAGTGTAATACTATAATGTGCAACCAGATATCACATGTTTTTGAGCTGTGGTTTGAAACAAGACAGTCATTTTTAAAATATGCAGAACATTATTGGCGCTGTTTTATAATAGCCAGAATACGTCCATCAGTGGCATCTTTCCACAAACACATGGGTACCCCAGAGTTTCTTGAGGTCCTTTTGCTTAATGACATGCTACTCTATGGTAACATCCATAGGCATAGGATCAATTTCCACAAGTACTTTGACAACACCCAACTCCATATCGCCACCATTTATCATAACCTTTCTCTTAAGACAATTTTGCCTCGTTAAACATTCAAAAATATTGTTTTTATTCTTTGGGGCTTGGCAGGCACTGGCTAGGCCAGTATTTTTGTTGCCCATCCCTAAATGTCCTCTAAGGTGGTGGTGAGCAGCCACCTTGAACTGCTGCAGTACGTGTGGTGAAGGTACGCTCACAATGCTGTTAGGAAGAGAGTGCCAGGATTTTGACCCAGTGACAATGAAGGAATGGTGATATAGTTCCAAGTCAGGATGGTGTGTGGCTTGGGTGTTTGGGGTGGGGGGAGACTTGCAGGTGGTGATGTTCCCATGCATCTACTACGCTTGTCCTTCTGGGTGGTAGAGCTTGAGGGTTTGGAAGGTGCTGTCGGAGGAGCCATGGTGAGTTGCTGAGGTGCATCTTGTAGATGGTACCCATTGCTTCCACTGTGGGTCAGTGGTAGAGGGAGTGGACATTGGTGGTGGACTAGGTGCAAATCAAGTGGGCTGTTTTGCCCTGGATGGTGTTGAGCTTCTTGACTGTTGTTGGAGCTGCGCTCATCCAGGCAAGCAGCTGAAGCTGGTTGGGCCCAAGACAATATGCTGAGGAACTCCTGCAGTGATGTCCTGGGACTGAGATGATTGACCTCCAACAACCACAATCATCTTCCTTGGTGTTAGGTATGAAATGTTTTCCTCCAATTCCCATTGACTCCAGTTTTGCTAGGGCTCCTTGCTATCAAGGGCAGTCACTCACCTCGGCCCTTGAGTGAACATCACTTGGAGGAAGCACCGAGGGTAGCAAGGGCACAGAATGTATGTTGGGTGGAGGACTTCAATATCCATCACCAAGAGTAGCTCAATAGCACCACCACTGAATGACCATCACTTGAGAAAACACTTCAGCTGTTTTGTCCATGTTTGGACTAAGTCTGCAATGAGGTCAGGAACTGAGTGGCCCTGATGGAACCCAAACTGAGTGTTAGTGAGTAGGTTATTGCTAAATGCTGCTTGATAGCACTGTTGATGACCCCTTCTACCGCTTTACTAATGATCAAGAGTACACTGGGTGATGATTAGTCAGGTTGGGTTTGTCTTTTTTTTTGTGTACAGGACATACCTGGACAGTTTCCCACATTGCTCGGTAGATGCCAGTGTTGTTGCTGTACTGGAACAGCTTGGCTAGGGGCGCAGCAAGTTCTGGAGCACAAGTCTTCAGTACAATTGGCGGAATATTGTCTGGGCTCATAGCCTTTCCAGTATGCAGTGCCTCCAACCATTTCTTGATATCATGTGGAGTGAATCGAATTGGTTGAAGACTGGCATCTGTGATGCTGGGGATCTCCGGAGGAGGCTGAGATGGATCATCCACTTGGCACTTCTGGCTGAAGACTGTTGCAAATGCTTCAGTCTTGTTTTTTGCACAGATGTGCTGGGCTCCCTGCCATCATGGAGGACGGAGATATTTATGGAACCACCTCCTTTGGCTAGTTGTTTAATTGTCCACCACCATTCGTGACCGGATGTGGCAGAATTGCAGAGCTTAAATCTGACCTATTGATTGTGGGATTGCTTAACTCTGTCTATCTCATGCAGCTTTTGCTGTTTGGCATGCAAATAATCCTAAATTGTAGTGTCAGCAGGTTGACACTTCATTTTTAGTTATGCCTGATGCTTCTACTGGCATGCGCTCCCGCACTCTTCATTGAACCAGGGTTGATCCTCCAGCTTAATGGTAATAGAAGAATAGGGGATATGCTGGCCATCAGGTTACAGATTGTTGTTGTATTCAACTCTTTTGCTGTTGATGGCTCACAGTGCCTCATGGATGCTCAGTTTTTAGTTACTAGATTTGTTCAAAATCTATACTATTTAGCATGGTTGTAGTGCCACACAACACGATGGGGGGCATCCTCAATGTGAAGGTGGGACTTCACAAGGACTGTGCAGTGGTCACTCCTATCGATACTGTCATGGACAGATGCATCTCTAACAGGTAGATTGGCAAGGGTGAGGTCAGGTAGGCTTTCCCCTCTTTGTTCCCTTACCACCTCCCACAAACCCAATCTAGTAACTGTGCCCTTTAGGACGCAACCAACTCAGTCAATGGTGGTGCTACTGAGCCATTCTTGGTGATGGATATCAAAGTTTCCCCATCCAACGCACATTCTGTTCCCCTGCTACCCTCAGTGCTTCCTCTGAGTGATGTTCAACATGGAGGAATATTGATTCATCAGATGGGGGGAAGGCAATAAATTGTAATCAGCAGGAGGTTTCCTTGCCTATGTTTGACCTGATGCCATGAGACTTCATTGGGTCCAGAGTCGATGTTGAGAATTCCCTGGCAACTCCTTCCTGACTGTATACCGCTGTTCCGGCCCCTCTTGTGGGTCTGTCTTGTTGGTGGTACAGGACATATCCAAGGATAGTAGTGTCTGGGACATTGTTCATGAGTATGACTACGTCAGGCTGTTGCTTGGCTAGTCTGTGAGACAACTCCCAATTTTGGCACAAGCCCCCACATGTTCATAAGGAGGACTTTACGGGGTCGACAGGGCTAGTTGTGGCACTGTTGTTTCCAGTGTCTAGGTCAATGCTGGGTGATCTGTCTGGTTTCATTCCTTGTTGTAGACTTTGTAGCAGTTTGATACGTGAGCGGCTTGCTAGGTGATTTGAGAAAACAGTTGAGAGTCAACCACATTGGTGGGGGGTCTCGAGTCATATGTAGGCCAGCCCAGGTAAGGACAGCATCCCTAAAGGACATTAGTGAACCAGATGGGCTTTTACAACAATCAACAATGGCTTCATGGTCAGTGTTAACAAGTGTAGCTTTTCTTAAATTCCAGACTTATTAACTGAATTTTAATTCAATCAGCTGCCGTGGTGGGATTCAAACCCGTGCCCCAGAGCATTAGCTGGCGCCTCTGAATTACCAATCCGGTGACATACCACTAAATCACCGCCTCCCTGAAATTCCTACTTTTTAAACTCAATGGGTGAAAAAATATTGGTTGAGGGGGGGCACGAAATGACAGCGCCCCACAGCCATAAAGTGCTGCATGTGGACTAATGAAGTTTGAGTGGGACTTCTACCCCTCATTGTGGCAGAAGTTCCACCCTCTGGAGCTGCTGGCCAATCTGATTGTCTGGCAGCTCCATCAGTACTGGCAGTGCCATGAAAGTGTCAGTCTAGCTGCTGGGACTGCTGCTGAAGAGAGGAGCCCAAGGCCTAAGATCCTTGGAACAGGGAAGTCTGGGCCGGGATTGTGTGGGTGTGTTCGGGAGAGGGAAAGTGGGGTGGGTGGGGGTAGGGGGGGAGAGGGGTGGGAATGAAGGGGGAGTTCAGTCTGTGGGGGGGGCTACCCTGCAATCGGCAAAAGGGCAGCCCCCGATGAGCAACCAGCCCATCTTTCCCACCCTTTAAGCATTTCATGTGTAAAAAAAAAATCGGCATTCCTGCTCCCGCCCTGCTGCCCACACCAAACCGTTAATGATGTGGACAGCATATTATCAGGGTCAATAGGCTCAATAACAAACCGAATTGGCCATTAATTGTTCATTTAAATAAGGCAGGCAGGCTGCCAATTTCTTCCATTCTAGTCTCTTATGCATTCTCTATTCCCTTTGGCTCACCATCAGTGGATATGACTTCAACCCAAACCAAGAAGTATGGGTTTTCCTAATTGATCCACAGTGTGATCTACAGTGTTAACTACAGGGCATATTAATTTTTTCTAGGTTTCCTGCTGACAGCCTAGATCCCTGTTAAGCAGGGAAGGCTGTGGTGCAAGGCTGCAGCCAAGAGAAACAGGTAGGTTTGATGGGGGTTGGGGCTGATATAGTGCGTCAGGGGAAATAGATGTCAGAGATGACAGGAGGTGGGAGTTTATAAAATGCTTTGATTGGGCCAGGAGGGAATACTCCTGTTCCTCCTGGCCCACAAACATGCTGTAAATGAATTTGCCTTGTGCCTTATGGATTCAGGCTGCCTCACCTTTTATCTGTGGGGTTTCCTGAGACACTGGAAACTGGGCTGACATGAGGCAAACATAGAAGCCTTGTTAAAATAGAGGCACATAGCCCAATTAAAGGTTTCAAAGACCCACCAACATGCCACTCTTCTTCCCTTCCCTCCCTCATCCTGTCTCCTTTAAAATTGAATGTAAGTGTGTTGGGTGCAGATTTGATATTCTTCACTTAACTTCCCACCTATCCTTTATTTTTTTGCAATTACAGTTGCCTCAAATTCTTTGTGAAGCGCCTTGGAACATTTTTCTACATTAATGACGCTATAAAAATGTGATTCATTAAGGCTTTCCTACCTATATATTATAAAGGATTTGGACAATCTACCAATAATAATTCTGTGCACAGTAATAAAAATTATAATGCATTGCATCTTCAGTTAATCAAACACCAAACAAAAGACAAAATCAAGGTAGTTAATCCTTCTACCTGTCCCACCAAAAGAAAAGCATCTTGTGAGAATTGCAGATCAGAAATGCCAGTTGATGCATAAAACTGGAAGACAATTAATAGAGCAGAAGCTGGTTGTTATGAATTCAACCATATCTCTAATGGCTATCAGTTTCCCTCAGTAAAACAAATTGGGAAGAGGTCTGGAAAATGTGTATTTATTGAATGTTATTTCCATGAGAAACACAGCACCTAACGCCTAGCTATTTGGCCTCACACTGGAAAAGGATGATAAATGCTATGATCTCTACTGATTCTGCTAAGGAACTGTTCTGTTTCTGTGGTGACATAATTAACTTACAGGATCATAACTTTGGTATTTAATAAGCAATGCTGAAATCCTGCTTACTATCTAGTGAACATGCAAGTCATTTGTGTGTAGTTCTGTGATCCATCAGAATCAATGCATATCAAACAGCACAATAGAACCCACAAAAATAAGCACCCACTACAATATTGAGAACTTGCACTTAGAAAAGTGTCATCATTGTCACGAGTACCATTTAGCATTAAGCATCTGGTCATTATGATAATTTGGCTGCAGCTGTTGGAGACAAGACACCAACAGAGCAGTAGGTGAGCACAATAAGCAGTTGGCTTACTATGAAGGTGCTTGAGCAATTACTGTTGATTAGGTTTCTAGTAAGTTAGATCAGAGGTTAACTTTTGATTCCCTTCTCTTTCCTGCACTATTCCACCCCCCCTCCCCACCCCAATAAGAGATGAGTTGTGCACGAAACTATTGTTAGTCTATCATGGGGGATGTGGCAACCAAAACTTTTAGAATCATTGACTTAGACCTATAAACACATTAGGGAATCAATGTTAAGTGCATTGAGTAATAATCGGTGTTATCTATTAGGGAAATTAGCAGAGCTTCTGGAGTTTAGAAAAAAACTTGCATTTACATAGCATCTTTTGTAACCTCGGTCGAAGTAAGTGCTTCACAGCTTTTGATCTGTAATCATTCTTGCAAATGCAGGGAAATGTATCAGCTAATTTGTGCAGTGCAAGGTTGAACACAATGCAGAACTCTGAGGACAGGCAGGACTAGGTTTAATGTCTCATCTGAAAAACACTACCTTCAACAATGCAGCATGCCCTTAGTATTACATTAAAGGGTCATTCCAGGTTATGTTCTGTCTCAGAGATGACAATATCGCTGAGCCAAGGCTGGCATTTTGTTCATTGTTCTGCCTCTGGGAGATTGATGCCTGCCTTGGGAAAATGCAGAATACCAAGAGCTGAGCTTGGCACATCAGAACCAAAACAAAAAGTTCAAAGTCAGCAACCTAACCATGATGTCAGAGGACAAAGGTCATACATCAGCTAAGGCCCAAGTGACATATTACGCTGTCCATAGCAATAACTTGGACAAACAGTGACATCAATAGATTCGATTGTTCTCGTGGCCTTCCCTGCAACTTGTCACAAAGTCTATAGTCTTGTTGCAGAAAGAAAAGGTTCCCATTAAGTGTTGTCCTTACTTGTCATCCTGAGTTATAAAAGCACTTAACAAAGTTGGCTTTGTTCTCTTTGAAAACAGCATTGACCCAACTGACATTTTCAAGATTTTGAAAGAAAGTGATAAAATTGCTTAAGAACCTATTTACTATAGTTCCAGTTGAAAATTAATGGTGCCTCTTCACTGGAGGAAAAAAAAATTCAGGGAAGGCACTTATGAGACTTTTTAAATGAGGAATACCACAGATAATGTAGAAAAAAAGCAACTTGCTGACAATTTTTTTTTTAAAAAAGCACATAAACTGGAAAATCACTGGAAATGTGTACAAGAATCTAACAATAACAAGGAAGGCGTTTTTGGATTGTGAACATTTTGCTTAAATGCTCCTTTGATTCCAGAAATCTAGCTACCTCCAATCCAATAATACTTTTCACATTAGTGACCTTCCCTTGTAATTTATTCCAAGGATTGTGTTAAAGGATAATCTGCCTCAGTTCAATACTTGTCCTAAATTTTAGTTTGTTTTATGGTATTTGATATCTAACAGTAATTTTTGACTTGTGCACGCTATGTTAATTTTAACATATTTTAGTAACTTTTAATAGCTTTTTATAGTCTTTACAATGAAATTGTAATTTTAATTTCTCCTGAAATATTACATGCCATTGTGAAAGCATGATTAGAAAACAAAGTTACTGGTTTCTTAATATGCACTGTTAGCAAGGATCTTTCTGTACTCGATTAACAGGTTTTTAAATTGTTAGCTGCTGACCTTTAAATGGACCAGTAGGTAGAAAGATCTGTCAAGGGGTTTGTAAAAACACTCATGGAGCCATCTCATTAAATAGTTTAGGTTCAGGTTTCAGGGACGTACAGAAAAGCCTTCAGGATACATGATGGAACTTTGAATAGCAGGTCACGGAGCTGCATGGATGGAAATCCTGGAACTTTCACATGGTGAGCAGATTGACCAGATAGCCAGCCTGCTTGCCAGCTGCTCTGGCTCCAATTGCAAAATACAATGCCAAGCAATAAGCTGCCCAGGTTGTCATCTTCAGCACGGCTGCAGTACCGTTGCATTTCTTTTAGTTTTTCTGACCTCTCTCATTATCAAGTTAGAAAAGCCCCAAAATATTTCAAATCATAATAAATATGAGACTGCAAATACAATTTAAAAACAAATTGCAGGATTTATGCATAACTTTACTTCCTTATAAGCAGTGAAAGAGTAGTTCATGAGGCTGAAATGGCAAATTTCAATTTTATTGTGTGGTAGATGAGGTTTTCTACTTTAGTATTAGCTATTTTTGTAACTAAAGTCACTGGTTTATGGTAATTTAGTCAAATTACAATTTTATTTCTTGGGATTCCAAAGTTTTTCACCTTAGCACAAAACTGAGCTGATTTTCATCTGATCCAATTGAAAAGCAAGTCAAAACTCATGAGACATACTTTGAATGAACCAAGACTGATGCAATAGGATGAACGTACTTAACTTTGGTGGTAGACCAGTGGAAACCTTGGGGGGAAAAAGTCTTTGTGGTGTTTCTCTGGACCAGTGGGAGAACCCCAAGGGAAATACACACACGTATCGTGATGTATATTGTTCACTATGCTTGGAGGCATAACTCATCAGAGTTGTTTATCAATGAAAATAAAACTATAACATTATTTTCAAAGGAGTAAGTTTATTTTGTCCCATCTGATAATTATTTTATATGTCATTATTTTCTAGGTCAGTTACATTTTTGCACTGCATAATTATGAAATATATTGTTTATCATAAAGCACGCATACAAACTAAATATAGGAGCTACTCAACATTCAATATTATTGAAAATCTGTAACTACAAAAAAATGTTGGGTTAGATACCATCAACCAAAGATCTTTTCCACTGAATAATAGTAATTAATAGTAATTATAGAAAAAGAGATTTAGTCCATGTCTAAGTCTGATAACAGCATTTCTAATTTACAAAAATATCTCTACCGCACGTTAAATTGTGTTGATGTTAGTGCAAAGCATTGATGTAGGTGTTAGCCTGGTTTTGCACAGCAGTAATATATAATTGTGTAGATATCTGTCCTTGATCAGGTTGACTTGACAGCTTTATTCTGGAAAATAAAAATGATATATAATCATCTACATTCTTCGATCGTCGTCTTTAATAAAAATGTGAGTAAATAAAAGCAGACTTTTCCAGCTGGTGGCCTCTTTTTCCTTTGAAGAAGGTTTCAAATCTTTACTCACAAACTATAGTGGACAATTGTCTTCATAAGCAACACTAACTACCTCTTCCAAACATTCTCCCCTGCATCCTCCACCCTTGCCTCGGATTCTAGATATGTGAATCTCATGGTCAACATTTTAAAAATAAGCTTCTGCTTATTTGCCTCTCCAATCTGTCTTTTTTCTTGTCGCTGAGAAAAGAGACTTTTTTGTCAAAGCTTTTTGTCTTGCACTCATCAGGGCAAGACAAGAAGCTTTGACAAAAATAAGTCTCTTTTTTCAACAATACTCAAGTTCTGTACTACCAAACAACTACTTTCTCTTATCCTCCACTCAGTCAAACTCTGTCTCCCATCCCTTACTGCTGCTTCTCATTTTTCTTAGCTCCATACTTGCTAACCTGGAAATATCTCTCCATTTCTTAAGGAATTGTTTCTAAACTTTTTAAAGCTGTTGTCTAATTGCAATCCTTTTCTCCTCTATCAACACAATCTACCAACTTCTTCAACAATTGCCAGCATCCAAGTAACCCTGAAGTTGACTCAATCAACTTTTCTAGTTTTTATTTCAGTTTGGGCACAGTAGTGTGCAAGTGGATAGAAAGCACAGGTTGAAAGAAAACAAAACACCAAGAGTGTCACCATCTACTTCTGGAATGTTCCTCTTGTATATTCCCATCTCATCTCCCTACTGCTGAAATTCTGTCATACGTCTTTAATTCCTTGATCAATTTGTCTAATATCATCCCAATTCACCCCTTCACATTGCAGATAATCCAGATTTCTGCAGCTTGAGCAGTTAATGTTTTTGCATTTGGGGGGAATGTTTTTTCATAGCTTAGAGTTGATAGATTTATTTGCATATTTGAGTACTTTTTACTCATGTAAGTAGAAGAATTCTTGTAAATTGCACTACCAAGAAAGCTAAATGCCCTTGATGTTGGAGCATAAGCATGCAAATTGAGCAAATGGGCTTCCCTGAAATTTAGAAAATTTGAATCAACCCATAGATTATATAAGTCTTTAGTCTAACAGCATCACTCCCAACCTCACGATGAGAAGATAAGTGATGATATGACTGAAGATGGTTGAGCCTAGGGCACTTCACTGAGGAACGTCTGCAATGATGCCCTGGGCAATTCACATTCTTCAGTTGTTCTCCCAGATAGCAATAGCAATTGCTGTAGACTAACAATGGTAGTTCTGTTTTGTGGGCATCCCTAATGTTTAATTATCCCCCCCAACCCTCAATAGTGAAAAATAAATTGTGCTGGTTAAAAATTATTGGTCAAGATATTTTAAATTTAGAAAAGTCACTTCCAAGATTTAAAATTATATAAAGTTTAATACATAAGTTCCTGGAATCTTCAGCTTGTTCTTGGTAATATTGTCAGTTTTCTTGAAATATAAAATATTGAATCATTGTTCCCTTGTTCCTTACCTTGTAGTCCTAAAGCATTTATCATTTCTGTATAGGAGAATCTGTCATCATTATTTTCATCAAACTGCTTAATGTCTTTTTTGGTAGGCGCCCATTGTCCAAGATTATTCACCAGGTCCCTATATGTCAGGTAACCATGTCCAGTCCAGTCTGCATCATAGAAGAAGGACTGGAGTGCTATTAGAAGGAAAGGGTCATACACATTGATCAAAAATCAGTTTTTCTTATTATGGAGCTATCAGATAAGCTCACAATGATACTAAAATTAAAAAACATTAACATAAAAAATAATGCATAATCTGAATATATATATTTATATTTAAACAGTTAAGTTTTGCAAATATTTTCACTGCAAAACACTTGGCTTAAGAGAAACACTGCATAGGGCTGATTCCCTGAAATTGCAGGGTATGTGCTCACAATTTCCTGCTATGTACTCCTGGAAGTTAGAGTTCTTCAACGGGGATGTGCATTATATAAACTTTAGAATATGTCATTAAATGCAAAAGATCAATTCTTAGTGAGAGTCGTTCTGAATTAATTGAAACTATTAACCATTTTATTAATATGCTAGTAGATCTCCCGTTGCATTGCTCATGTAAGTTAGAGCTTTTTAGAACCAATGTGACATTATGCATGATGTATCATGAGGCTCAATCATGACTGAAGATGTGAATTTTTGATTTTTATTGTATGGTGTTCAGGGAGTTATTGCCATCGCATGAGGAACAAATTTTCAGTTACGCATTTGTATATAAGTACTTGCTGTGGTTTGAGACATGGCACAACAAAAGTGTAGTGATTCCTAAAGGAGGGGTTATTTAAATCAGAATAAAATATTAATATATTTCCCACCTTTTAGATTTGTTATTGAAGAAATTGAAATGATATTTCTGACCACAGATTTATTCGTGGTGCCCTTTCTATAAGACGTCTGGACATCTGGAAACAAAATAATAGATTTTTGGTATTGCTGAAATGTAAATTCAAACTGCAATGGTCTGAACAATTAAATGTAAAACAAAAAAAAAACATATTGGCATCTTATGTTTTAACTTATCCTAATATAAAATTAAGCATTGCAAATTAGGTATTGAAGTTGGTGTATAAATGTCATCAAGAAAACTATTAGATTTTTATATGTTACCTTGATTATTATCTGAAGTACATTTTAGATAATCTGATTATGAAGTACTTATAAGGCCGTTTACTGGCATATTGTCAAATTCTGCAACTCTATTATAATTCAGTTTCTACCATATGCATTAACAGTATCCATGACTGGTTACCTAGTTTTCCATCATCCTCATGGCTCACTAATGATGTGACTTTGGTACTTTCCATCTGCTGCGGTGAGTATGGAGTACTTTCAACTTGGAATTGTGGCATGGTTGCAGGGGGCTGGCTTGTGCGGTTCAATGCATCTTCTCTTTGATAAACCTCATCCTTGATCTGGGAGATCTGCCGGTAATTACTGTCTAAATCCTACAAGAGATAAACAAGGTGCTAAAGGTTTGGAAACACAAAGTGATTCAGTAATGGACCCATGCTTCAGCAGCAATCATCAGTTTGTATTCATTCACATAGCAGCATAAGAGGAATTTAAACAATTTTCAGCTTAAGAGGCCTGATAGTAGCGTAGCATCAGTGCTCTGGAGAAATCCTATGTAGGTGCCAGCATAGCCTTTACCAGTTACACTGCTCCCTACTTTAGTACATTTGTTCCTGCAATACGCATAAGCAAGATAAATTTATGTGTGGGCTCTCCCAATCACCCACTAGAACTTCAACAGAAAGGCAGAAGGAACCCTCAGAAATTCACCCCCCAATAGGCTTAAACATGAGCGAATGCTGGGATGCATTATGCTTATTACATGGTTAATACCAAGTAGCAGTCTCACTAGGGGTTGTGTTGTGGAATATTATTAGCTCCAGGGGAAAACATTCATGGATAAGTTAATGGAAGGCAATCGATTTCCCAAAATTTTAATGATGTTTAACTTAGCTTGATCGAATTCATTCATTCCTATATTACCGCAGTGAATATACTTCAAAATGTACTTAAGTTGCTGTAAAACGCTATGGGATTTTACAGTAACAACATGGATACGAAATTGGCTGGAGGAAGGTTCGTAGTGGAGTTCTCCAGGGGTCAGTGTTGGGACCTTGCTCGTCCTGATATATATTAATGACCTAGGCCTTGGTGTATAGAGCACAATTTGAAAGTTTGCGGATGATACAAAATTTGGAGGCATTGTGAACTGTGAGGAGGTTAGTGTAGAAATTCAAAAGGACATTGTAAAGTTGGTGAAATGGATGGACAGGTGGCAGGTGAAGTTCAATGTGGAGAAATGTGAAATTATTCATTTTGCTGGGAAGAACATGGAGACACAATATAAAATAAAGGGTACAATTCTAATGGGGGTGCAGGAGCAGAGGGACCTGGATGTATACATGCATAAGTTATTGAAGTTGGCAGGGCAGGTTGAGAGAGCGGTAAACAAAGCATACAGTATCCTAGGCTTTATTAATAGGGGCATAGGCCGAGGTATTCCGCGCCCAATCATGATGGGCGTGTTTGGTGGCAAGATCAGCGATTCTCCTGAGAAGGCCCTAGGTGCGTTTCCAGGTGATGTGAATCCAGGAAGTGATTGTTCCCTCCTCCCATCAATGGCGGGTCGCGTTTCCCGCCAAATGTTGAGAACTTAATTTGATTGCATTTGCATCTCATTATTGTGGCCACAAACCGGAATCATCACCCCACATCAAATTTAAAGCCCACATTGGCACGATTTTACTACAGTGTGATTTACAACTGCCTTTAAAAGCCGTGCATCTGGCAACCTCAACTTCAAGGGGAACTCAGGGGTCAGTGCACGCAACTTGGGATCAGAGCAGCGCTCGTGGTGATCCCAATGCAGTGAAGTGGCTCCGTGAATTCGGTGGGGTGGGTCACAGGCAAGTCTCCACAGTGGCTTCTTTGTGGCAGACTTGTGGTGCTGGGACATGGGTGACAGTGCAGGGGGGATGGGGGAAAAGGGAACCTCAGGGCAAGGGTGATAGTGCAAGGGGGGGGTCATGGCAGCACAGACTGAAGTTTCAACACAAACACATGCCAGGGTGGGGGGGAAGTAAATGGCTGGGCAAATGTCAAAGCATGTCAAAGGTAAGCACTCTTCTGCAGCTGAGAGCATTTAGCCTGAGCTCAATTGACATGCTTAGAGTCAGGCTAGTCAAGCAAATGTGCCCACTCAAGCAGCACTAATTCCTCTCAGCGCGAATAATTTAGCCTTGACTGTTAACCCCTCACGCACACACATCAAACTTGAATGAGTGCTATGGTGCTGCAGAACCATTGCGCTCCCAATCCCTTGCATTATGTTTAAGTTGACATTGAAAAGTCAATCTCATGGTCCAAGCAAACTGCGAAGCCTTGGAGTCCAGGTTAGGGCAATGCCTACACGTGAGATAAGAGTTCAGGATGCAGTCGAAGGGCCGAAGTCGCTTCCACTCAGTCATATGGTGTAGTTGTGTGGGGGCATGATATGTCATCATGTGCACTAAACACAGGGCATCCATGCAGTGGCCTGGACTCTCCGGCATGTGTTAAGGGGCTTGAGAGGCAGCCACAGGCGATGACTTGACCAAGAGTGGTCCTGAGGAGACAATTGATGACCCTTGCACCTCTCTCTTTGATTCTGCCATAAGGAGCCATCATGGAGCCTGGTGACTTTGCTCTCTGCCTCATTGCTTATAGACAGGTGAGAAGAAGGAAAAGAATGTGATGGAGGTGCCTGGCTCACCAAAGGGACGGGCAGAACCCTGAAGACCAAGGGGTGGCATAGCCTCCTCCACACACAGAGGATGAGCCCCACAGAGCCGTTGTTTGTAGGTGCATCATTAGACCCAGGGTCTACAGAGAGCACATGTGCTACCTGCAGATGAGCGAGAACCAGTATCGCTGACGCCTGCGCATGTCAAGGGAGCTAGTCAAGCACATATGTCATCCTCTGCAGGATTAGGCACCACGGGGACTCGGAGGGCATCCACAGCCATTGGCAGTTAAAGTTACCGCCGTGCTCAATTTCTACAGCAGTGGCTCCTTCCAGGGCTCCATTGGTGACCTTTGTGGGATCTCGCAAGCCTCTACCCACAAATGTATCCAGGCGGTCACGGTCGCCCTTTGTCAATTTCGACAGGGATCAGGCCAGCCAGGAAGCAAGAGCGCTGGGATTTGCTCAGGTTTCCAGATTCCCACAGGTGCAGGATGCCATCAACTGCACCCATTTGGCTCTCAAATCTCCCTGGCAATAAGGAGTCCAGTATGTGTACTGCAAAAGCTTCCACTCTTTCAATATTTAGCTGGTCTGCGACCATAACAAATAGATCATGCAGCTGCGTGCAAGATACCCCAGAAGCTCCCATAACTCCTACATCCTCAGCAGGTCTCAGGTCCCTGACATCACACAGGTTGCAGGGTTGGCTCCTCAGGGACAAGGACTACCCACAAAGGATGTAGCTGATGATGCCCGTGCGGCAGTCTCAGACTCTTGGTGGGAGAAGGTACAACAAGGCTCATGCTGCAATAGGAGTTTGGTTCAACACACCATTGGCATCCTGAAAATGAGGTTCCAGTGCCTGAACAGATCTTGGGGGAGCACTCCAGTACACTCACCAGAGGGTGGCATGCATTATAGTGGCTTGCTTCGCGCTACACAACTTGGCGATGCAAAGGGAGGACGACCTGGATGATGAGGATATGCAAGAGCAGCACATCTCTGATGAAGAGAAAGCCAAAGAGGATGAGGGTGATGAGGTCCTGAAAGGTGAGGGTGCAGGCGATGAGGCCATTGCAGTGGCCAGATGAGGCAGGTGTAGTCATGAGCCCTCACTGCCATAAGATTCTATGAGGATGATGACTAGATGCAATGAGGACACTCTTGAGATCTTCACATTGCATCTGGGGACATCTGACAGCTGTCTGGCTGAGGGCAGCACACATACGCTTTGTGAAGAGGCTCATATCATCGAGACGCTGCTGAGAAACAGCGGGCACATTGACTTTAAGACAAGTTTGTCCTTTGGCAGGCTTCATCGCCTGTTCCCTTCAGCACCATACCTTCAACTGTAGGAATGGTGTTGAGATGGGGGGGGCAGCCATCTGAGGGCATACAGAGAACATCACGGAACCCAGTGACACTTGGGTACGAGATCCTTGTAGCAAACACAAGCCACATGGAGGTGCACGCATCATTAATCTGGAGAGTGACTTTGAAGCTGGACAATCACTGTGCTCAAAAGGTTACACACTGCACAGGGGACAGGCCCTGGACTGTGACACTAGCATTCATTTTGTGTAGAAAACAAGGATTCACATCTGATTGACATAAACACTGCTCATCACAACATAGACAAGGCAACATTGTTGGGAGTTTATTTACAATGGCAAACATTAAGTACTAGTGATTAACACCCGTGTCCAGGCTGTGCAACTACACCTTCTTGACCTTCCTAACCCTGCCGCTACATCTTGTTGCTCCCCGGACATCCACAGCAGATGTAGAGACATCCTGCTGACCGCTATGCCCTGTCTGTGATGACCTTGATGGGCGTCCTCTGGAGAGCCGAGACCTGGGAGGCCTGCTGTATGGCAAGGCACCCTCCTAGGCCTGAAGAGCTGAAGCTGCTAGGGTCACAGGAAGTGGGGACTCGGATGGGCCAGACACTCCTTGATAGGAAGGTGCAGCTGGAGTGAGCTCAAGATTCCCCCTGCCCCTTCTTGCGTTGACACGGATGGATGCCTGCAAGTGCCTCAGCAATGGAGTGCAGCTCCTGCAACAGTGCAGGACCGATGTCCTGGACTAAGGTCTCATTGGCAGCGCCATCCTACCAGAGTTGACCTCGGTGCCGGCGCTATCACCTCAGGCTGAAGGCGGACGGACTCTTCCTTCGTGCTTTGCAATCTGAGGAGTGCATCGGACATCCATTCCTGATATGTCCAGGCTTGCCTTTGGAGCTCCAGCAACTGAGGTATGACTGAGTCCAGAGGCTCCTCACTTGACTCGGACTCAGCAGATTTCTGGCCTCCAGCAATCCTCCGAGTGCCAGCAACCTGGGAAGTCCCTGCTGCAGCCTGCTCTGGATCAGATATTGCGATGCGCTCATCAAATTGTAATTTTGAGGCTACGCTAAAGCTAGGTCCCATGAGGTGTATGCCTCTGTGCTGGTAGAGGGTGTGGGTGAGCGCTGTGACAGGTCTTCAATTCTGGTGTTTGTAGATTCCTCTTCCATGGTGTCCTCAGGGCTGGAGTCGAGGACTTGGCTCGTGGACCTCCTCGGCTGCTTCCCAGAGGTGCCTGAGAAAGCAAGGAGAGATAATTAGTGCATGGCCGGGGACTGCGGATCAGGGGAACTCACTCACAGCATAGTTGTCTGATGGATGTTGTACTGCTGGATTCTCATTTGATTGAGCAGCACCAACCTCACCATCAGGACAGGAATGGTCCAGATCGTCGTCAGCCAGCTGGATGACTCTATTTTCAAAGCCCATGAGGATCTTGATGTCGGACATTCCTCTACCAGTCTGCGACCTCTCCCTATTGTTGTGTGCCAGCTTGTCCTGCATGAAGACAGATGGAGAGAGTGTAAGCAGGATGCCTGCCAGACCAGGTGAGAACGTTGCCTGGCATTTGTGGGTGGTGAGTGGTGCCATGGAAGGGATGAGGACACGATCTGCAAGGCAGATGAAGGTGTGTGTGAGAGTGTGAATGGCAAGGTCCCTTGAGCTGGCAGTGAATGAGATCCCTGTGGATGTGTGATGGGTTTGTGAGTATGAGAGTTGAGTAGTGGGAAGAGTGACTTACCCTGGTGGAACGGAAGAGATCATTCATCCTCTTTCGGCACTGGGTGGCTGTCCTCTCTTGGAGAGCTTTGGTGCTGCCCACTGCTGCCACTGCCTCCCATGCTGGATTTGTCACTTTGGATGCGGTTCTTGGCTCAGAGTGGAGGTAGAGGACATTGAGGTGGGCCTCCACAGCGTCCTGTGGGCGCTCAAGGGAGGCATCACTAAGTTTGAGGGCCGCATGTTTCCTCCCTTCAGCAGCCATCAGTTCCCAGCAGCTTTGTTATGTTCCTTCTACCGGGTTGCTTTGTTCAGCCAACATGGTTGTATGCCTATCTACTGATGAGTGAGTTGATAATCAAGACAATGTAGATGAAGAAACCATTGTAAAATGAAGCACATGCTATTTATTCACGTAAATAACAGAGCACTAACACGTGTGCTTCTCAAACCAAAACCCATTCTAAAACTGCTGATTAACAATGTAACCTGCACTACACAGCAATTGGGTAATGTAATCATGTGGCCATTCTGCTTACCTTCTCTTAAAGGTGTATTGTAACTCAGATTACCACATCCCTCCCCCTTTACTCAAAGGCACAAATTACAATATTTATAATATATCGACTATTTACATAAATAAACTATTTCCAAATTCAGTCTCTCTGGAGACTTCTTCAAATGTGTCAAATGTCATAGTTCTACCACTTCGGATGGTTAATCCCGGGCCTCCCTCTCAGGAGTTATTTGTCTACTAGGCTCTCCAGTAGGAAACTGTAGGTTTGTTTCTTCGACTCTCCCAGGCTCAACGGATCCTACAGGTACCTCCAAGGGGAGTTCCTTCCACATGTAGTGTAGAGTCAAATGGGAATGCTTAGTGCATCCTTTCTTATAGGTCTGTTTTCCTTTTCCTGAGGTGATTGACATGCCTCCTAATTATCCAACCTTCAATCGATATGTGGTAGGAAAGAAGCCCTGTCATTGCACTAACTTCACCTGACAGCCATTTGGGACCATCTCCAAAGTTCCATGCAAAAACTGTGTCTCCAATAGTGAAGTTTCTTTCATGACTGTGGTAATCGTGTCCATTTTTCTGGGCCTCCTAACTTCTCTCTACCCTCCCCGCTAAATTCAGCCTTATAACGTGTCCCGAAACATCTCTTCATCAATAACTCAGCAGGGGCAATGCTGGTGGTTGTGTGTGGCGTAGTCCTATAGTTGAGTAGGAAACGTGATAATCTAGTTGCAATAGAGTCTCCACCCAATTTTTTCATTCCAGACTTGAAGGTCTGGACTGGCCTCTTGGCCAACCCATTGGATGCAGGGTAGGGTATGACGAGGTTTTAATATGTGGCTCAAATATTGGTATGGGAGAATTGGGTTACGATACATGGGTCACTGGCACCAGTACTGGGGAAGGAGAGAGCTGTTCCATTGGGACGGGCTTCATTTGAACCATGCTGGGACCAGTGTCCTGGCAAATCATATAACTAGGGTTGTAGATAGGAATTTTAATAATTAGTTGGCGGGGGGGGCGGGGGGGTGCAGTTCAATTGAAGGGAAGTTTAAAAAAGCAAAAAGAAACAAGAAAGCAGAGGTGCAGGGTAGTGAAGAGGTGAACAATAACATAAAGTGTGACAAGAAGGGGCAGAAAATACAAGCAGAAGAGTGCAGCGGAAATTAGAAGCAGAATGAGTAATAATGGTAAAAAGTCGAAGCTTAAGGCTCCTTATCCGAACGCAAGCAACATTTGTAACAAGGTAGATGAGCTGAAGGCACAAATAGAAATAGATGGATATGACTTGATAGCTATTACAGGGACGTGGTTGCAGGGTGACCAAGGCTGGGAACTCAATATTCAAGGGTATTTGAAGTTCCGTAAAAAAATAGGCAAAAAGGCAAAGGAGGTGAAGTAGCTTTATTAATAAAGGAAAGAATCAGTGCAGTGGCGAGTAGTGATATAAGTGCAATAGATCGCAATGTAGAATCAGTTTGGGTTGAAATAAGGAATAGCAAGGGCAAGAAGTCATGGATGGGAGTCATCTATAGGCCTCCGAAGAGTTGCCTCACTGGAGGACTCAGGAAATAATGGAGGCATGTAAGAAGGGCGCTACAATGTCATGGGTGATTTTAATCTGCACATTGACTGGACAAATCAGATTGGCAGGTGTAACATGGAAGACGAATTTGTAGAGTGCATCAGGGATTGTTTCTTAGAGCAATATGTTCCAGAACCTACTCAGGAACAGGCTATTTTAGACCTAGTAGTGTGTAATGAGGTAGAATTAATAAGAGATGTCATAGTTCAGGATCCTCTAGGGGGAGAGCGATCACAACATGGTAGAATTTCAAATTCATTTGAGAGCGAGCAACTTGGGTCTCAAACTAGTGTCCTCAACTTAAATAAGGGCAATTACAGAGGTATGAAGAAATAGTTGTCTAAAGTGGGCTGGGAAAATAGACTAAAGGGAAGGTCAGTGGATAAACACTGGCAGATATTTCATAATGCTCAGCAAACGGAAAAGGGGAACTAGTAGATGTAGTGTATTTGGATTTCCAGAAAGCATTTCATAAGCTGCCACATAAAAGGTTATTGCACAAGATAGAAGCTCATGGTATTGGGCGTAATGTATTAGCATGGATTGAGGATTGGTTAACATACACAAGACAGAGAGTCAAGATTAATGGGTCTTATTCAGATTGGAAAGATGTAACTAGTGGAGTGCCACAAGGATCAGTCCTAGGGCCTCAATTATTTTTTATCTATATTAATGACTTGGAGGGAGGGGCAAAGTGTAATGTATCCAAATTTGATGACGATACAAAAATAGGTGGAAGGGCATGTTATGATGAGGACCTAAGGAATCTGCAAGGAGATATGGACAAGTTGAGTAAGTGGGCAAAAACTTGGCTGATAGAGTTTAATGTAGGAAAGTGTGAGGTCATGCACTTTGGTAGGAAGAATCAAAAGGCAGACTATTATTTAAATGGAGAGAGACTCTAAAAAAGTGCAGCACAGAGGGATCTGGGTGTTCTTGTGAATGAAACACAAAAAGTTAGCATGTAGGTGCAGCAAGTAATTAAGAAGGCAAATGGAATTTTGGCCTGTATTGATAGGGGGTTGGAGTTTAAAAATAGGGAAGTCTTGTAGTTTTGGTCACCATATTTAAGAAAGGATATACTGGCATTGGAGGCAGTTCAAAAGAGATTCACTAGGCTGTCTCCTGGGGTGAAGGGGTTGACTTACCAAGAATGGCTAAACAGGTTAGGCCTTAATTCATTAGAGTTTAGAAGGTTGAGCGGGGATCAGATTCTGTATAAGATTCTGAGGGGGCTTGACAGGGTAGCTGTTGAGAAGATGTTTCCACTAGTGGGGGAATCTCGAACTAGGGGACATAGTTATAGAATAAGGGGACACTCATTTAAAACTGAGATTCTTCTCTCGTGAATGTCTGGAATTCTCTACCCCAGAGAGTTATGGAGAGTTATGGATATTGGGGAGTTGAGGCTATGAGGAGCTGGCACGAAAGAGGACTTGAGACCTGGTGCAGATCAGCCATGATCTTATTAAATGGCGGGGCAGGCTTGAGGGGCGAATGTCCTACTCCTGCTCCGATTTCTTATGTTCTTATGTTCTTAAGTGTTATGCCATTGAGACCTGTAAGTCTTTGGAATTCCTCCGGTGAATGCTGTTCCATTATTCAACACTACCATTTCCGGTAACCTGTGTAACGCAAAACTCTGATGCAATTTGTCTATGGTGGCGGTAGATGTAGGTGATCTTACTTTGTGTACTTCCATCCACTTCGAGTGAGCAACTATGATCAAGAGGAACACTGTGCCCAAAAAAGGTCACCGTGGAGGTGGACCCATGGCCTTCCTGGCCATTCCCAGGGATGCAATGGAGCCGATGGGGGCAATTTCTGTACCTATTGGCACTGTATGCAGCTCTTGACTAAGTTTTTGATTTCTATCTCCATCCCTGGCCACCATAAGTAGCTGCGCACCAACATTTTCATTCTAGAGATGCGGGGGTGAGCATTATACAATTCGGTCAATAATGGCTTTCTTCCTCTCGGAGGCACAATGACGCTCACTCCCCACAGTAAGATGTCATCCTGGCAGGTGAGCTTGTATCTCCTATTAAAATAGGGCTTCATTTCATCAGACGTTGGCTCGTTAGGCCATCCCTGTAAGAGTTGCTCCTTTACGTGAGACAAAATTGGATTGAGGTTTGTCCACTCTCTTATTTGTTTGGCAAGTACTGGTGACAAATCCAGAAAGTTTAATAACAAGACAAGTTCTTGAGGAATTTGGACGTTCACATTGTTGTCTTTTAGAAGTAATCGGCTCAGTGTGTCGGCATTTGCAACCTGGCTTCCTGGCCAGTGAATAGAAGTATACTCATGAGCAGCTAGAATCAGTGCCCACCTTTGGGTGCATGCAGAGGCATTTGTGGATATTGCCTTCTCTTCGCCAAACAAGCCTGGTAGTGGCTTGTGGTCGGATACAATGGTGAAGTGACAACCATGAATGTATTGGTGGAACTTCTTAATGCCAAATATAATGGATAAGCCTTCTTTCTTTATTTGTAAGTATCTTCGTTCTGCAACACTGAGTGTTCTTGAGACGTAACCAATGGGCCATTTGGAGCCATCTGGTGGGAGAGTACTGCCCTTGCTCCATAAGGGGAAGCATTGCAGGTTAAAATCAATTCTTTCTTGGGGTCAAAATGTACCAAGAGGGCCGAGGAATGTAGCAACTGCTTTACTGTTGCAAAAGCCTCTTGTGCAGCTTGCACCTGTGGTTTTCCTTGAGCAAACCATATAATGGACCCAGTACTATTGACAAATTTGGGAGAAAATGGCCATAGTAGTTAATCATTCCTGAGAAGGACCTGAGTTCTATGGCGTTGTTTGGTGCTGGCAGCTCACGAATAGCTCTCACCTTTCCCTCTACTGGGCGAAGGCCCTGCGAATCAACCCTATAGCCCAGGTAAACCGCTTATTTTGCTTGGAAGATACGTTTTTCTCTTTTCAAACGTACTCTTGCTTGTGAGAAATGCTTCAACACCCCTTCCAGGTTAACCAGGCGTTCTTCCTCAGTTAGTCGTGTTACTAGGACATCATTGAGATAAACTACCACATAAAACAGGGCTTGAAGTAAATTTTCCATGGTCAGTTGGAAAATGGCACAAGCCGCTGAGAGTCCGAAGGGTAACCGGATATATCGATATAATTCCCTATGTGTGTTGAGAGTCACAAAGTCCTGAGAGGCCTTTTCTAGCTCGACTTGCTGGTAAGCATGGTTCATGTCAAGCTTCGTATATGCAGTTCCCCCTGCCAGCTTGGAGTACAATTCAGTTTTCGGTATAGGATGCCTGTCTAGTCTGGCCACTTTGTTGACGGTCAAACAGTGGTTCCCGCATACTCGCACACTCTTGTCAGGCTTTAGAACTGGAACTATGGGTGCAGCCCGTTCATAAAATTGTACAGGTTGTAAGACTCCCAACCTTTCTGGCCTGTCTAGTTTGACAGCAACTTTTTCTCACAATGCAAAGGGTACTGGCCGCGTCTTTATGAATCTGGGGGTTGCCTTCAGATCCACTTGGATTTTAGTTTGCAGCCCCTGAATCTTTCCAAGCTCCTCCCTGAAAACGGAGGCATATTTCCGTAATAATTCTTGCAGATCTTTCATTCTGAGTTGAAATATCTCCGTCCACTCCAACTTTATTTCCTTAAGCCAGTTCCGACTAAGTAGGGTTGGACCCTCCCCTGCTACCACTATTAGAGGTAGACTAACAAACTGATTTCCATACGATACTGGAACCTTTCATATACCTCTTACTCATATGTCTCCACCAGTATACATCTTTGATCTAGCATCTGAATTTTCCAGATTTAATGGGTAGTCTCTTCCATTTAGATATTTGAACGTGTGTTCCCCTATAACTGTCGTGGATGCCCCTGTATCCACCTCCATTCGGATGGGTTTCTCATTGACTTTCACTGTCATGTAGATTGGCTCTGTTTTACCCATTTTTAAGTTGCATAGTAAGTATCTGACTCTGTTTCTTCTGGTTCCTCTATTTCGTTGATTTCATGACTTCTACCTTTTTGCTTAATGTTTTGTCTTAATCTGTCTTTACAATGTCGCATTTTTAAAAATTCATTCACGGGAAGTGGGCTTCACTGGCTGGGCCAGCATTATTGCCCATCCCAAGTTACCCTTGAGAAGGTGGTGGTGAGCCACCTTCTTGAACTGCTACAGTCCATGTGGTATAGGTACACCCACAGTGCTGTTAGGGAGTTCTGGGATTTTGGCCCCATGACAGTGGAGGAACGGCGATATATTTCCAAGTCAGGTTGGTGACTGGCTTGGAGGGGAACGTCCAGGTGGTGGTGTTCGCATTTATCTGCTGCCCTTGCCCTTATAGATCGTAGTGGTGGTGGGTTTTGAAGGTGCTGTCCTGTGAAGGTATTTTGCAGGTGAATTCCTGCAGTGCATCTTGTTGATGGTATACACTGCTGCTACTGTGCATCGGTGGTGGAGGGGGTTAATGTTTGTGGATGTGGTGCCAATCAAGTGGGCTGCTTTGTCCTGGATCGTGTCAAGCTTCTTGAGTGTGGTTGGACCTGCACTCATCCAGGCAAGTGAGGAGTATTCCATAACTCCTGACCTGTGCCTTGTAGATAGTGGACAGGCTTTGGGGAGTCAGGAGGTGAGTTACGCGTTGCACGATTCCTAGCCTCTGACCTGCTCTTGTAGCTATAGTATTTATATGGCGAGTCCAGTTCCGTTTCTGGTCAATGGTAACCCCCAAGATGTTGATAGCGGGGGATTCAGTGATGGTAATGTCATTGAACATCAAGGGTCGATGGTTGGATTCTCTCTTGTTGGAGATAGTCATTGCCTGACACTTGTTTAGTGTGAAGGTTACTTGCCATTTGTCAGCTGGATATTGTACAGGCCTTGTTGTATTTGGACATGGACTGCTTCAGTATCTGAGGAGTAGCGAATGGTGCTGAACATTGTGCAATCATCAGTGAACATCCCCACTTCTGACCTTATGATGGAAGGAAAGTAATTGATGAAGCAGCTGAAGATGGTTGGGCCTAGGACACTATCCTGAGGAACTCCTGCAGTGATGTCCTGGAGCTGAGATGACTGACCTCCAACAACAACAACCATTTTCCTTTGTGCTAGGTATGACTCCAACCAAGGGAAAGTCATCCCCCTGATTCCCATTGACTCCAGTTTTACTGGGGCTCCTTGATGCCACACTCGGTCAAATGCTGCCTTGATATCAAGGGCCGTCACTCTGACCTCACATAATGTGACCATTACGATGGCAGAAGAGACATTCAATTCTTCTAAATTGTTGTTTGTTTGCAGGCTGCCTGGTTCCATTTCTGTCATTATTATTGTAAGTTTTCTCTGTTAACCCATTGCTTTTTGCTGGTCTGTTAATGGTGGTTGTTTCCCGCCTTTCCCCGGAGCCCTGCACTTTCGCACTATTTCTAACTGGTGCTTCCCTCCCGACACGAAGGACGGCGTCATTTTGTGCTCCCTTGATTGCTTCTGAATCCCCGACTGCACTCTCCATTGCGAGCACCAACTCCAGCGCCTTGCTGAAGTCTAAATTCATTTCTGTCAACAACCTGTTTTGCACGGCGTCTTCATTAATCCCACACACTAATTGGTCTCTTAACATGTCGTAAATCAGCGTCCCGAACTCTCAGCGCTCTGTCAATTGTTTTAAGGCTGCTACATAGCAAGTGACCGTCTCTCCAGGGGCACGATACCTCAAATTAAATTTAAAACGCTGCATAGTTACCAAGGGTTTGGGCTGAAAGTGGCTTTTCACTCAATTTGCCAACTCATCAAAGCTCTTGAAATCTGGGGCGTTGGGTGCTGTTAGGCCACGAATTAGGCTATACGTTTTACTGCCACATGTCGATAAGAGGATCTCTCACCTATTCTTCTCCCCCTAAATGTTGTTGGCTAAAATCAATATAATGTGACCAGTTATCTCGGTGGACTGATCAAACGGATCGATGCCAAACTGCGGCATACTGGAGGGAGATAACTCCGACAACTAAGATGAAGGCTGTACTTACAATCGCCTGCAAGGTGTGGCTGATCTACTTCTGTTTAATTCCTGCGGCTTTCCTTGGTGTCGTTGACTGGCCGCGTTTTGCCTCGTTGCCAATTGTTATGTTCCTTCTATCAGGTTGCTTTGTTCAGCGAACACGGTTGCACGCCTATTTACTGATGAGTGAGTTGGTAATCAAGATGATGTAGATGAGGAGACCATTGTAAAATGAAGCATATGCTGTTTGTTCACATAAGTAATGGAGCACTAAAACGTGTGCTTCTCAGACCCAAACCCATTCTAAAACTACTAATTAACAATGTAGCCCATGCTACACATCAATTGGGTAATGCAATCACATGGTCAATCTGCTTGCCTTCTCTTAAAAGGTATTGCACCTCAGATTACGACAAGTTTCCTATCTCTTGAAGATTGCTCGTTCTGTGCAGGGGTGGCCTTTAAACATAGCTCCTGGTTTATTGAAGACCTGAGATCACAGTGGGGCGGGGGAATCAGAGGCTGCCGTGCCAGCGATCCAGTGTAAAACCCGTGCCTCTCAAGTGGCACAAGATACAGCAGAAAAAGCTGCCTTTGCTTTCAGTGGGTCACATGCTGATTTCCCCGCCTGATATTGGACTTTGCCAATTTCTGGAATGATTCTGCCCATAGAGT
Organism: Cetorhinus maximus; assembly: GCF_964194155.1. Taxonomy (NCBI): domain Eukaryota; kingdom Metazoa; phylum Chordata; class Chondrichthyes; order Lamniformes; family Cetorhinidae; genus Cetorhinus; species Cetorhinus maximus. Next base: position 82,319,347 of record NC_135879.1, read on the forward strand.
ATAAGACCAAGGAAGTTGTGTTGAAATTATATAAGGCACCAATTTGGCTTCAGCTGGAGTATTGCATCCAGTTCTGGGTGCTGCACTTTAGGAAGGATGTGAAGGCACTGGAGGGTGTGCAGAAAAGATTCATGAGAATGGTTCCAGGGATGAGAAACTTCAGCTATGAAGCTAGATTGGAGAAGTTAGGGCTGTTTTCCGTAGAGGAAAGAAGGCTGAGAGGAGATTTGATAGAGGTATTCAAAATCATGACGGGTCCGGACAGAGGAGATAGGGAGAAACTGTTCCCACTCGTGAAAGGATTTCCAATGAGAGGGCACAGATTTAAAGCCATTCACAAAAGTAGCAAAAGCAATATGAGAAAAGACTTTTGCACGCTGTGTGTAGTTAAGGTCAGGAATGCACTGCACTGTGGTGGAGGCAGTTTCAATCAAATCATTCAAAAGGGAACTAGACTTTTGTCTGAAAAGAAAAAAAATGTGCAGGATTACAGTGAGAAGGCGGGAGAATGGCACCAAGGGAACTGCTCATTCGAAGAGCCGATGCAGACACAAAGGTCTCAGTGGCCTCCTCCTGTGCTCTAACAATTCTGTGATTCTGGGATGTGAATGGTGTTATATCATTGCAAGTCTTTCTTTCTTTGAGTTCTGCATCTAAACCATCAAAGCATGCTTACAATTGGATAATCTCCTATCCTTCTTACTTCCATGTAGTTTCTATGGCTCTTGACAGTGCATTTTTTGCTTACATTTCAAAGGAGACTCTTTCTACAGCCATTTAAAGTTAAGGGACTTTGTGGTTCTGTCCAATTGAACAAGATGGTTTTGAGAAAAGTTGGAAGATTTTAAACTTTTTGTTTTTCTGTTATCTTAGAGATTGAAAATATACCGTAATCCAAAACTAATGGAAATCTCTGATTAGATATCAGAACATATTCTCTTTTGCGCGCTAGTAATTTTTAATGGTTTGGACCTATGGACCATTGTGATTGAATACTCTCCACTTGCCTGGATGAGAGTGGCTCCAACAACATTCAGGAAGCTCAACACCATCCAGAACAAAGCAGCCCACCTAGTTGGCACCCCGTCCACCACCTTAAACATTCACTCCCTCTACCACTGGTGCACAATGGCAGCAGTGTTTACCATCTACAAGATGGAGCAACTTGCCAAGCTGCTTTTGACAGCACCTTCGAAACCTACAACCTGGACAACCTCGAAGGACAAGGGCAGTAGATGCATGGGAACACCGCCACCTGCATGTTACCCTCCAAATCACATACCATTCTGACTTGAAACCATATTGCCGTTCCTTCATCATCATTGGGTCAAAATGCTGGTACTCTTTCCTTAACAGCATTGTAGGGTGTACCTGCACCAGATGGACTACAGTGGTTCAGTTAGCGATGGACAACAAATGCTAATCTTGCCAGCGATGCTCACATCCCATGAATGAATAAAAAAACAATCATGATGAATAGAATGCTTCTGATAAGCTGTGACTTGCTCAATTAGTAAAACTTTACACTGAGCTATCTGAAGTACCTTAGGGACAACCCCAGTTAAACAACAGCATGAGAACAATACTAACCTGCTCCAGTTGACCTTGGTGAGATTTCAAATTTTCTGAAATGTTATGCATTCTTTCTAATGATTCTTCAAACTGGTCCAGTTCAGTAGCCTGAACAAAAACAGAGTGAGATACCTTGGCGCATCTGAAATAAACACAGCTACAGTCTTCTAAGCATGCGATAGTAACAGCCTCACTTTCAGCTTTCTCAATGTTGTTTTACGTCTGCATGCCACTTTATCCTGTTCTGTTGAAAACAATACTGTGCGACAGTTTGGAAGTTTCCTGCAGGTGTCCCTGTATCAATGAGTGAGTAACAGGTTCTGTGGAAATTGTATGCTGTACAACACAATAATGAGTAGAGACGCAGTGCAGAGCCAGCCAAATGTGGGCTAAAAGAATTGAAAGTAGCAAATATTTATATTTGATTTCATAGTTTCCATTACTGGACAAAAGGTAACTTGTATCAAGTTCCTCACTCCACTATTTTAATGGGGCTGTGATTGTTTTCTTTCTGTCACAGCTCATATGGGGTTAAAAACCAGGATCATGCACAGAAAATGGCCCTTTTTATTTTTATATACAATTGCCCCAATACGGGGCAATTGTATATAAAATATATCTGGCAAGATATCTGATGGATGGGCCAAGTTATTCATTTTAAATAAGAGCACCTGATGGAAAATCCTAGTTTGAATGTCACCAATCCAGCTTCTGCCCTTCTCACAGCACTAAGATTGCCCTGGCCAAAGTCACAAATGACATCCTTTGTGATTGTGGCCATAGTCCATTATTCCACCTTGTCCTTCCTGACCTGTCTGCAATAACTGATCCAGATGACCAAACCATCCTTCTCCATCATCTCTCTTCCACTATCAATCTTCATGAACCTGCCCTTGCATGGTTCTATTCCAGTTTGTCTGAGCACAGCCAACCCATCTCTAGTAATAGTTTCTCCTCATGCCTTGACTCCATCAGAATTTTCCTAGGATCTACCCCTGATCCATTTGCTTCTTAACCCGTTTGTCACCCCCTTGCTGACATCATCTGCATGGGCAAACTCAATTTCCACATGTATGCTAATGACCCCAACCCTACCTCTCCACTACTTCTCTCTGCTCCATGACCTACTGTCAGACTGACTGGACCAACATCAAAGCTTATCACCACTTTCTCGAACTGAACTGGATTTTGTGTTTGATCCCTGAATTCAATACAAATTAGTCGTAAGACAGGAAGAGGTATAGAAATAAGGGCTCATCTATACGAGTGGTCTGAAACACTGGGTTCCAAGAAAATATCTGGGGTAAAAATACAAAAGAAAAAGTGAGACATGCACTAATTAACTTAAGATAAAATACTAAGTATTGTAGGATGTCTTTGTCAAATGTAATTCATACCCCAATAAAATTTCCTTGTTTGTAAGTATATTTTGTTGTAAATACAGGAGTAGAAATTCTGCAAGGGATCATTAACCTCTTCCCCATAATTTGGTGGAAAATTGACAGAAGCCCTGAAGAAAGTGCATAAATATTTTAGTGGAAAAGTGGCAGGTATTCCTGAAGAAATCCCGGGTGGAAGACTTTTCTGTTTGATCATTACTACTTGATGGTTTAAAGGTATGGTTTGAAAGCACAATTATTTTTTTATCTCTCTTTGCTTTGAAAATGCAATTTATTTCTGAGTATAGACCAGCCGAGGGATATTCAATTAGTTTGAAAACAGATCTGCTTATCAGAAATGTCAGAGAGCTTTGGGTCTGGAATCCATCATACCCTAAATTATTCATCCTTGATCACTGTACAAGGACAAACACAGAGAAAGCAGTAATGTATTTGTCATCATACCTGATAAGAAATAGGAGCAGGAGGAACGTACAGCTCCTTGAGCTTGCCCCTCCACTCAATAAGATCCTGGCTCATTTTATCTTGGCTTTAACTCCAATTGCCTGCCTGTTCCCAATAACCCTTGACTCCAGTATGATCTGATGGTAATGCAGAAACCAGCAAGGTCTGTTAGTTTAATAATCTATCAGTGTAATACAGGATATTAGTGTTCTTTATGGTGTAACTGGTGGTGTCTGCCTCTTATATGCCTAGCAAGAGTTATTTCCTTCCTAACCACCACCTACAACTGTAGGTGCATTATCAGTTGCCAGTCATATAGGGAAAGGAAACACTTTTTAAGAGAGATTTAAAAATGGCTCAAGGTGTGTTCAACATTATGCATTTTTTGCCTAGCGGTGAGAATCAATCCCCGAATCACTCACATATTTTTATCTTTTTGTTTAAATTACGCATGCCATGTATAATTGATTTCAATCTTTGTGTATGGTTCTTACTGTATTGGTATTTCAGTGAAGAGAACTCTTATTAGGATGGGACTTCTTTTTAGAAAATTATGTAGTGTTATTGCAAAGCATTTTTACAAAAGAGATGTGAGAGTGAATGCAGTTTGAGGGTAGTGACCTAGGTGTGGTTCAGAGCACCAGACTAATCCATGCGACGAACTATGTCTTCAAAGTTGCAATGGTGAGCTTGCTGGTAAAACTGATGGAAGAATGAATCTCCTTATGGTGGTGCTCTGCTGATATTTTCAGGCCATCTACAGTTGTTATAAGCCATGGCTGTAACCCTGCTCTCACAAGATCCAGCGAGAAATCCAGCTCGGTAAAAATCCAGGAATTCCCCTCCTAACAGCACTGTGGGTGTACATACACCACATAAATTGCAGCGGTTCAAGATAGTGGCTCACCACCACATTCGCGAGAGGAATTAAGGATGGGTAATAAATACTGGCCTAGCCAGCATCCCATAAAAGAATTTTTAAAAATTGCCTTTCTGATTGAAAGATCAGTCACAAGTGGACAGTTACTAATATGAAGGTATCCTGTCAGCTGCCGTGTGAGTATTTACTTTCATAATGTGATGTTACAATTTACAAAGGAACTGGTCATTCAATGATTGGAATCCATTCCTGGGAATTGATGACTCCTTGCACTGTGTTGAATCTTGTCAATGGGTAAATTGCACTACATTGTCATGTTGCCACCAATTTTCCATGGTGATGATCTGGCTTGCACTAACAAGAATTACATCCGTGACTTTTAGCCTTGGAAAAGCCACAATTTATTCCAGTTAACCATCGGGAAGACGGTAACCATTGTCTTTAGCTCCCATCACAAACTCCAGAACTTGCTATGAATTCTGCCTTTGTCAGACTTGACTATTCCGATGGCCTTCTAACTAACCTCCCTTCCTCCAGCCTCCAGAAACTTTAGTTCATCAAAAACTCTGCCACCGTATCCTATCATTCGTAACTCATTTCATGACTTCACTCCTTCCTGTCTGATTTAACCTTCTACAGTCCGACAGCCAGCATCCCCTATTAACCCCACCCTCCACTGCAAACTTTCCATTCCCCTGACTCTGGCTTTTATACATTTCCCCCTCTCTTTGTTCCATCTTCAGTAATCTATGCCCCGTGTTCTATCATTCCTACCCTAAACCACTTCTTTAAAACTCACCTTTTCAACAAGCTATTGGTCACCTACTTCTTGGTTAACTTGCAGGTTGAGTCGGTAGTTAGGAAGGCAAATGCAATGTTGGCATTTATTTCGAGAGGACTGGAATATAAAAGCAGGGATGTGCTGCTGAGGCTTTATAAGGCTCTGGTCAGACCACATTTAGAATATTGTGAGCAATTTTGGGCCCCGTATCTCAGGAAGGATGTGCTGGCCCTGGAGAGGGTCCAGAGGAGATTCACGAGAACGATCCCAGGGATGAAAGGCTTAACATATGAGGAATGTTTGAGGACTCTGGGTCTATACTCGATGGAGTTTAGAAGGATGAGGGGAGATCTGATTGAAACTTACAGAATATTGAAAGGCCTGGATAGAGTGGACATGGGGAAAATGTTTCCATTAGTAGGAGAGACTAGGACCCGAGGGCACAGCCTCAGAGTAAAGGGAAGACCTTTTAGAACAGAGATGAGGAGAAACTTCTTTAGCCAGAGAGTGGTGAATCTATGGAATTCATTGCCACAGAAGGCTGTGGAGGCCAGGTCATTGAGTGTATTTAAGACCGAGATAGATAGGTTCTTGATTGGTAAGGGGATCAAAGGTTACGGGGAGAAGGCGGAAGAATGGGGATGAGAAACTTATCAGCCATGATTGAATGGCGGAGCAGACTCGATGGGCCGAATGGCCTAATTTCTGCTCCTATGTCTTATGGTCTTATGGTCTTTGGCTTAGCGACCATCTTTTACTGATTATGCCTCAGTGAAGCAGTTTGGGATATATTTGTACATTGAAGGTGCTATATAGATGCGAGTTGTTCCATTGCCTTGCTATAAGTATCTGTGTAATGCCAATTCAAAAATATTACTGATGTCCTGAGAGCTAGTCAAGGACAATTCCAAAATATAAAACTTCAGGGTGATGGTCACTTTGATGGACAAATCCGTTGGAGTCTACAATAGGGTGGACTGCGGGTCGGATTGCAGCATATGGCATTGTCCATTGATGGTTTCATTTGAAGACTCCCCACACACAGCTGCTGTATGTTATTGAGTGAGATTATCAGAAACTTGGTGCTAAACACCTCCTGTGGTGCTTGATTCTGTATGTTCCTCCTGCTTTTTCTCCAAAGAGCAAAGATAGCAAGGTATTGCTAATGATAAACCCATGAGGCTGAATTTAACAGGACACCATGGTCCCTGCACCCCCAGCTAAAAGGTCAGGGGGAAGCCCACCCATGATCTTGATGGCTACCTTGCAGGAATTTAATGCTGGGAGCAGCATTAATTGCTTTAAAATGAGATTTCTGGCCCTATCTCAGAAGGAAGTTCCGCCTTACAGAGCTGTCAGTCAATCAGATGGCCGGTGGTTCTGTAGTCTCAGCAGCACAACCTGGGAGTGGTGGCCACTGCTAGGACCACAGGCCGTCCCATCATGCCGAGAAGTCCGTGTAAATCTGGAGCCAAGGGCCTTAGTGAGGCGGGTTGGGGGAGCCAGGTTCAAGGGGCCAAAGGGGAGGGTTAAAGGTGGGCATGGCTTAGTGGTAGGTGCCTCTGATGGGCCCAGGAATACCCAAAGGAGGATGCCCCCAACCCCCACCACTCCCACGTTCCTATCAGCAGCTCATGCAGCTAAAGCTGCTGAGCTTTCTGGATGACATGAGCCCCCACACTGCTTACGTTGGGTATAATATCAGCGGCGGTAGGATCAGGCCCTTTAAGTAGCCATTAATTGACCACTTAATGGCTGGAATAGGCCCAAGAAGTGGGCAGGCCACCTCATGGCGGCGGGGGGTGGGGCGGGAGTGGCTTGTGCAAAAATTGGGAGAGCTGCCTCACGGACCAGATATGCTCACAGAATCATACCTTACTGATAATGTCCAAGACACCCCCATCACCATCCCTGGGTATGTCCTGCCCCACCGACGGGACGGAACCACCAGAGGTGGCAGCACAGTGGTGTACTGTCGGGAATGAGTTACACTGGGAATCTTCAACATCGATTCCGGACCCCATGAAGTCTCATGGCATCAGGTCAAACATGGAGAAGGAAACCTTCTGCTAATTATCATATACCACCTCCCCCCCACCCCGTCCCACCCTCAGCTGATGAATCAGTATTACTCTATGTTGAACCCTAATTGGGGAAAGCACTGAGGGTGGCAAGGGTGCAGGATATACTCTGGGTGGGGGACGTCAATGTCCATCATCAAGACTGGCACTGTTGCACAACTGCTGACCGAGCTGGCCGAGTCAGCTAGCTGAGGGAACCAACAAGTGGGGAAAACATACTTGACCTTATCCTCACCAAACTACCTGCTGCAGATGCTTCTGTCCATGACAGTATCGGTAGGAGTGACCACCGCACAGTCATTATGAAGACGAAGTCCCATCTTCACAATGAGGATACACTCCATCATGTTCTATGGCATTTCCACCATACTAAATGGAATGGACTTCAAACGGATCTAGCAACTCAAAACTGGGCATCCATGAGGTGCTATGGGCCATCAGCAGCAGCAGAATTGGACTCGAACACAATCTGTAACCTCATGGCTTGGCATATCCCCCACTCTACCACTACGCCAGGGGATCAACCCTGGTTCAATGAAGAGTGCAGGAGGGCATGCCAGGAGCAGCACCAGGCCTACATAAAAATTAGGTATAAACCTAGTGAAGCTACAACTCAGGACCAGTTGCGTGCCAAGCAGCAAAAGCAGCATGACATAGACAGAGCTAAGCAATGCGACAACCAAGGATCAAATCTAAACTCTGCAGTCCTGCCACATCCAGTCATGAACGGTGGTGGACAATTAAACAACTCACTAGCGGAGGAGGCTCCACAAATATCCCCATTCTCAATGATGGAGGAGCCCAGGACATCAGGGCAAAAATAAGGCTGAAGCATTTGCTACAATCTGCAGCCAGCAATGCCGAGTAGATGATCCATCTCGGCCTCCTCCAGGGTTCCCCAGCATCACAGATGCCAGACTTCAGCCAATTCGATTCACGCCACATGATGTCAAGAAATGGTGAAGGCACTGGATACTGCAAAGGCTATGGGCCCTGAAAATATTCCGGCAATATTACTGAACATTTGTGCTCCAGAACTTGCCACACCCCTAGCCAAGCTGTTTCAGCCCAGCTACAACACTGGCATCTACCCGACAATGTGGAAAATTGCCCAGGTATGTCCTGTACACAAAAAAAAGGACAAATCTAACCCGGCCAATTACCGCCCCATCAGTCTACTCTCAATCATCAGTAAAGTGATGGAAGGGATCATCAACAGTGCTATCAAGCGGCACTTGCTTAGCAATAACCTGTTCACTTACGCTGAGTTTGGGTTCCTTCAGAGTCACTTAGCTCCTGACCTCATTACAGCCTTGGTTCAAACATGGGCATTAGAGCTGAACTCCAGAGGTGAAGTGTGAGTGACTACACTTGACATCAAGGCAGCATTTGACTGAGTGTGGCATCAAGGAGCCCTAGCAAAACTGGAGTCAATGGGATTCAGGGGGAAAACTCTCCACTGGTTGGAGTCATACCTAGCACAAAGGAAGATGGTTGTGGTTGTTGGAGGTCAGTCATTTCAGTCCCAGCACATCACTGCAAGGGTAGTGTCCTCATGGTAGTGTCCTAGGCCCAACCATCATCAGCTGCTTCATAAGGTCAGGGGTGGGGGTGTTCACTGATGATTGCACAATGTTCAGCACCATTCATGACTCCTCAGACACTGAAGCAGCCCATGTCCAAATACAGCAAGACCTGGAAAATATCCAGGCTTGAGTTGACAAGTGGCAAGAAACTTTTGTGCCACACAAGTGCCAAGCAATGACCATCTCTTGCAAGAGAGAATCCAACCATCGATCCTTGACATTCAATGGCATTAACATCACTGAACCCCCCCACTATCAACATCCTGGGAGTTACAATTGACCGGAAACCGAACTGGACCAGCCATATAAATACTGTGGCTAAAAGAACAGGTAAGAGGCTAGGAATCCTGCAGTGAGTCACTCAAATCCTGACTCCCCAAAGCCTGTCCACCATCTACAAGTTACAAGCCAGAAGTGTGATGGAATACTCTCCGCTTGCCTGGATGAGTGCAGCTCCAACAACACTCCAGAAGCTTGACACCTTCCAGGACAAAGCAGCCCACATCCCAAACATTCACTCCCTCCACCACCAACACACAGTAGCAGCAATGTGTATCATCTCCAAAATGCACTGCAGGAACTCACCAAGGCTCCTTAGGCAGCTTCTTCCAAATCCATGACCGTTGCCATCTAGCAGAACAAGGGCAGCGGATGCATGGGGACATCACCACCTGGAATTTTCCCTCCAAGCCACGCACCATCCTGACTTGGAAATATATCACTGTTCTTTCATTGTCGCTGGTCAAAATCCTATAACTCCCTCCCTAACAGCACTGTGGGTGTACCTACACCACAAGGACTGCAGCGGTTTAAGAAGGCAGCTCACCACCATCTTCTTAAAGGAAATTAGGGATGGACAATAAATGCTGGCCCAGCCAGCAATGCCCACATCCCATTAGTGATTGAGAAAAAAGCATAATTTCAAAATTTATGAATGAGACAAAACTTGGAAGTATTGTGAACAGTGAGGAGAATAGTAATAAACTTCAAGTGGACATAGACTGGTGGAGTGGGCGGACAAGTGGCAGATGAAATTTAATGCAGAAAAATGTGAAGTGATTCACTTTGAAGGGAAGAATGAGGAAAGGCAATATAAATTATAGGTTACAATTCTAAAGGGGGTTGCAGGAGCAGAGAGGCCTAGGGTCATATGCGCACAAATCAGTGAATGGTCCAGACCTGCAGTGCATTGCTTGAAAATGTTGTGGAGGCAGATTAAATTGAGGCCTTCAAAAGTAAATTGGATAATTATCTGATGAGAAAAACTTTGCAGGGCTACGGGGAAAAGGCAGCAGAGTGCGATAAGGTGAGTTGCTCTTTTAGAAAGTAGGCACAGACATGGTGGGCTGAATGGCCTACTGTAACTGCAATCATTCTATGGCAAGGATTTAATGTGGGCGAAGGGAGTCTCACCCTCTGGGTTGGTGAACCGGTGAGAGCCCCGCGTTGTTTTTCTCCGTGAGGCACCATGTTATTTGATTCCAATCAAGCACTTACTGGGCAGTCTCGTGCCTCCCATCCAATTAAGCCCCAGTAGGGTGGAGGTCTTGCCCCCGAGAGCTACTGGCCAATCAGAAGCCGCCAGCTCTCCAGTACCTCTCCAGTGGGGCCAGGAGGAGGGATCGATGACAGAGCTGAGTGTGGATGGTTTGCGATCATGAGAAAGGGGTCGCAAGCGGAGAGGAGCGTCATAAAGCAAGGGCAAGGCGGTAGCTTTCTGCACCCATCGCCCCCAACCTACCCAATACCATGTCCATTGATCGGGCACAGAGTACCTGAGAACAATGGGCGCCCACCACCCCACCCCTCCCCAGTAGGCTGCAAACAATCCTGACAGGGTTTTCTGGGCTCAGAAAAAGTCCTTTTCCCACTGCTGGTTGAATACCAACGGGGGTGGGATAAAGGCTCTTAGTGGCTAATTAAGGTCCTCGTTTGACCTCTGGGTGGGAAGCCTGACCATAAGCCCTCTCTCCCTGGTCTTGATTGGAGGGAGGAGGGGGGCAGTAGGATCTCCACCCCATACCCTCCCACCCAATCACATGACCCTCCCCCTCTGAACTCATCTCTGGGAGGTGTGAAGTTATTAACTTCCACCCTATGACTCTATTCAATGGAATAAAATGAATTCACATCATCTTCAGAATTACCTGCTACAACACTTCAGAAGTACAGAAAAGCCTTGAAATCAGGGACATGTGAGGGGCTTGCACCAGGTGTCCCTTATTTGCTGGTGTCCTTATTTTCAAAATGATCACAGTATACACAGTAAAGCGATGAGTGAAATATCCCGGGATTGGCCACAGTATTTCTTCTTTTTAATCACTTTCCGCTGGGATCAAGCCTATGTCTGGAGCCCTGCCAGCTGGGTATGATTTCAGCTCATTTTCTGTTTGTTGAGTTTTCAAATTCATTGCCAACCTCAGGTCCTTTCCATTGAGGAAGGGATATTAGGATCCTGAGAGCTAGCTTGCACAGGACAAGGCGGCTGCTTGTGGGACTGGAGGGCCTCAGACAAGTTGGGGCAAGAGGTGGTGGGGGTTGAAATTAATGTCCTGCGGTTAAATATTATAGTAAGGCTGCGTGCCTCAGATATAATCTGTCTTCCCATTTTAACCCTGGCTGGCCAGGTTTTCCAAGCTTTGGGAAACCCAGCAGATAAAAGGAGAACAGGACTGCTTTGAGCAAAAGCTAAATGACTTTAAAACACTGTTCTTGGGCCCTTCAGTTTCATATTTAAATATTAGTTTCTACCTTAAATGGCTCAAGCAATGAAGGATCCTACGGTCTCATCATCTTCAGTTTAAGAAGCTTCTTCTTCCCATCCCCCTTATTTCATCCACTTTACTGGCTGCTCCTGTCTCAGTAAAGCTCCTACTTTGTGTTATTGAAGGAAATATCCTATTAGTCCCACTCCCCTGCTTTTTCCTGCTATCTTCTCCACTCTTCCTTAATCTACCTTTCTGTTCAATCTACCTTCTGTAGAGCAACCTATTTGATCCCATTTAGTCAACTGTTGGGATATTCTGATGCTGCGTTACAGGTAAACTATAAAAATACAAGAATATCGTCAGCATGATCCACAGAAATGATTAAGAAATTTGATACTAAACCTGTGTGTTTGTCAGCTCTGTGAGAGAATACAGACTCATTTCCATGGATCTGAACTTGTGAGTGAGATCAAATGTTAGGTTGCGAAGCTCACGAATTTCATCCTTTATTTCCACGGAACAGGAGACAGTAGACTCATTCAGTTTCCGCATCAATTTGTACAGTCTGGACAAGTCCTGAAGAAAACAGAGAAATGTCAGTGGGGCTTTTAGTTTCCCCTGGTATTTGAGGTAAAATACATGTTGAAGTCAGCACTGCCTGAATATAAGTTCTGTACTTGTGCAATATTCACTTGTGAATCAGATTTGAGAGTGGGTTTGGTCATTCACGAGACAGAATACAGAATACATTTTCATCCCCGACCTATTGACAAAGATCTACCTCTTCTCATTGCAGGTAGAGAAAAAAATGATAATGACAGTTTGGGAGAGAAAATAATGAGAAAAATAAGATAATTTGTCCCAGATTTAACTTGAACCAAATCAGAGAATGAATGAATTGTTCATAGCCTCAGGAATTATACCAGAACCGTTACCACAATTCATTTAATCTGACTCAGTAACAATACAATCTAATTTAATTAGTAGTTAATATTTATAGATACACGTTTTGTTGCTTCGATTAACATGTTGGAGAGAACTTTTAACTTCCTAAAACAAATGGGTTTGGGTCCGGTGGGACATTGTAGGAAGTGCTGGAAATACTCAGCAAGTCCGGCAGCATCCGTGGGGATGCTGTCAGATCTGCAGAGTATTTCCAGCACTTTCTGTTTTTATTTCAGGTTGCCAGCATCTGCAGTATTTTGCTTTTATTCAGTTGGATAATGCTGTGCAGCCCACTTAAATGCGGGAGGCACCCCAGCAGGAGGCAGGAGAACTTCCCCTGATTAAGGGACTGACATGGGATTCCTGGCTGGCGGTGGTGAGATGTCAAGTAGATTTATTAATGAGCCAGTTGACACCCATTATCCCTGAGGCCACCACAATTTATTGGCGCCTCAGGAATTTAAGAGGAGCAGCACAGCTATGAATTGCATAACAGATGTGTTCAAAGTAACAACGAAACAGTAGCAATTAAATGACATAGCAGATTACAGAAGCCAACAAAACATAACTACTCCTATTTAAATTTAGAAAACAGATGTAATCCTTCATAATTTTGTTAATAATTATTGTGCCTGTGATAACTTCTGTTATTAATAGCTCTTACTGCGGTACTTTGTCACTTTCTTTTCCTCACTGACTCTCTAGTCTTCCTCTTGATGGCTTCAGCATAATTAGTGAGCAGAAGTCATGATCGCTCAGATGCACCTTACCCTTTGATGATCCACTAGGAATAGATGAAAGTCACAGTGCACTTTCCGAAAATCAGGTATAAACCGTCAGTTATACAGATCCTTAAAGACACAAAAAATCTCTGCAACTCCCAAGCACTACCCTTAATAATGTCCAATAGGTTGGACATTTGTTGCTTAGTTACAAAGACTGTTTGACTTACTGACCATTTGCTCAAACAAAATTAACAGCTAGACAAGGTTGCAATGAAAATGTGAACAAACTAGCACCTTCCTGACACATCTAAGAAAGGGAACTTTACTCTGTGTCTAACCATGCTGTACCTGACTTGGGAACCTATTACATTCCAATTAAAAGGTGCCAGCCTTGGTTAAGTGATGGCACAATTGCCCCTGAGTTAGAAGGTCATAGGTTAAAATCCCACTTTAAACACTTAAGCACAAATTCTCAGTGTAGTATTGACCGAGATATTGTCTCATAAATGACATGTTAAATCAAGGTCCGCTCTGTCATATTTGGCACCAATCACTCATAATGGATTGGGTAAATATGTTGTGGGTTCATTTATTAAGACTAAGCACAGGAGAACAGATATACATGGGTCTTAAGCTTGAAGACATCAGAGCTACAGAGCTGTGTGTCTATGCTCTACTGAAAGTAAAAGTTAAACTAAACTGGATTGCATGACACACTTCCTTTCTAGTGATTTCATGCTCCTAACCCTTAAAGTTATATTACAACAACATCCACCTTGTAGAGTAGACATAAAAAATCCTAAGGCATAATTGAAAGATGAGCAGGGATTTGTACCAATTACCTGGCCAATATTCAGCCTTCAATCAATATCACAAAAATATGATTTGACCATTTATTATATTGCTGTTGGTGGGATCTTACTGTCAACTATTGGCTGCCATGTATCCCCACACTACAACATTGACTATATTTATGGCACTAACATTTCTCCCCTGAATAGTTGCATGCTTCAAATTTACAGTAATTATATTTCATCAATGCTGCAAGTCTGATTGAAGGTCACTTAAATTGCTCCTACTATTTGAAATGCATGTAAGATTGTGCAGTTGGTATGTACAGAGCAAAAATCACCACTGTACTTAATCACAAAATAGGAATATCTGTCAGTTAATGTTCATGCCATCTTTCTTTCATTTGGCAATTCATATGTTTTAGCTTTAAATAATTTTTGGCTAAACTTTGATTGGTCTGAAGACAATGATAATAAAAGGCACAGACTTATAAAAAATTAACATTAGGGTGGTTGATCATTCAATTAAATATTAGTTGGAGAGGACATGCAGGTCATTTCTTTTCTATAAAATGAATCCTTTCATTACAAGTTGGAGGTAGTTTTTTTAATTTATGCACTTTATCGGAACCCAATCTGTACTGCAGAATGAAATACAGTATGACTCATGTACAAAGTAACCCAGTTGATCTCATACTGCCAACAACACCAATGTTTAACAGCAGTTTCAAAATATTTAATGGCCATTTGTTTTGAATAAAAATGCGGAATCTGTTTTTCAAAACATTTACAACAGTCGGGCGACTACTGTTGCATTTAATCGCAATGTTAAGTGAAATCGCTGTTTCTAAGAGTAGGCTACTACATTATTTAGAATTTTATTTGCTGATTATAACGTGTATAATGTTTTACTAAATTTTAAGTCTACAGCCTTGAGAATCAAACTGGGTGCTGTAGAACTTAAAATGCCTCTAATTGTCCTATCAACTAATGGTAATGAAATTATGCAGCACAAAAAATATATGAATTTGTTACCTGGTTACCCGTTGGCTTGTCCTCCGCATTTTCGTTTAACTCTTCACATTTAGCCTGAAGTAAATTCAGATTTTCTCTGATATGGATGATGCTATCCTGCATGATGTTAATCTTCTATATATGGGTTGAAAAACAGAGGCAAATAGAAATGGAAGGAATTCTAATTTCACGAAGTAGATGATCACTGCTGTGGAAATATCATATTGGTTATAAGATTCCTCGATAATATGTGGTGAAATAAGCCCAATGGACGTGCAATTGGGTCCCATAGCGCTGCCGATACTGGGCCTGCTGTACGTGCACTGGAAGCATCAGAAGGGGTCCGATCATAACATCAAACAGCCACTCTGGTTGATTTGAAGCTCGTTTCATGAATGTAGTCTATACATGTAGACTGAACCCCTGTGAGCATGAGTGCCCTTTCCCCATCCTTCCAACCCTCAACTGGTGTTATTTAAAGGACAGTTCACCAATTTGTAGGTGAGGCACTTTAGGCAAAATTAGTAGAAGTACAGTGATTTGCATTTGGAGGTGTTTTGGAGAGCTGCTACCTATAGAGAGACAACAGGATTTCATGACCCAATTCTGCATGAGGCATGGGGGCTATGTTTGAGGGTATCTAGGCCTGAAAAAGGAGCAAAAGCAGCAGAGAGAGGAAACTCAATGAAGAGAGAGAAGGAAGAGGGCTCTCCGCAGAAGGCCGTGCCTGCCATGGGTTTTTAGAGACCACTTCCTCTCCCTCTACCTGACAAGGAACAATGCTTGAGGTGACTCAGCTTCAATGAGTAAGAGATCACAGAACTGTGCCACCACTTTCAGCCCATGCTGACACCATAGTGATGTCAGCACTGTCAGTGCCAGAAAGATCACTGCATCCAAATCTTTCCAAGTAGGGGTGGGCTACATTTCCAACATATCCCATCACTGCACCTGTGAGGTGACAAAGGCAGTCAATGCCAAGGGAGTTGAATGCATTGTTTTCTCCCTGAGCAGAGAGAAGCAGGGTGATGGGTATATGGATTTGCCAGGACAGTGGGATTCCCGATGGTGCAGGGAGCCATTGTCTGCACGCACGTGCCTCTGGGAACTCCCATATCAATGGGCAGAGGTACACAAACCACAAGGGCTACCATCCACAAAAACCTTGTCAATAACATCTTTATCCAGCATACATCAGGGAGGATTTTTCCCTCGTATGGTGGGCTCGGAAAGCCGACTGTCGCCTGCGATTGGGGCCACACCGCGATTTCACCTGTGGATGAGGTTTCCTAAAAAGTGCAAAGGCCGCTTGGCCTTTTCACCTGCCCACCAACCATAAGGCTGGCCAGACAGCGAAAAATTTCTTTCAATTAACTTTTTAATGGCCTTAATAAGCCTTTTAATTGCCAACTCCGACTCTGGCATGGACCAGCCAACCGAAATATTGCGCGTGTGCATGATGACGTCAGGACGCTCGCCCGACATCGTCGTGCGTCATTTTATGCTCGGTCGAGTTGGGCACGCGCCCGTCCACCGAGCTAGAAATTCTCCCCATTAAATTATATAAACAGACTGCCTCATGACGCGGAGTGAGTGAAGGTATAGCTGCTGCCTACCAATTCTCTATTGCTCTGTTGTATTTTGTGAGTCCTGAGTCCTAGGGATTGCTGATGCATGAGTGATGGGGGTGTGGTGTAGCGATCCGTGTGAGAGATTGGTGGTGCGGCTTGATAGGAGATGTCATGTGCCAATGCTTTCAGTGGCTTTAACCACCCATGTGAGGTCAATGAACTTCTTGTGGCGCTGTGGCCAGATCCTCTGAGCAAGACTTTGGGGTAGCTCCCTGGTCACCTGCTTCTATTCCCTTCAGAGGCCATTCCTTGAGGGCCTCCTTGCCTCCTGCGAAAACATGACCACACTTTCCTCCTAACCACCTCCATGACTAAAGCCTCCAGAGCTGCATCCATGAACTGTGAAGCCCACTTACTGCCCTGCTGCTCTTGTTTCAGCACTGGCAGTCAGCAGCTGCCTCTGTACAGCTTTCCTTTAAGAGGGACAGACTGCCTTTAAGAGACGGAGGCTAGCTGGAACATTTGCAAGCCTTGCATGCTGTTAGACCTCCTGTTGAGCATTCAACCAAGCAGCCTTGCTGGGTTGCATGCTGAAATCATCGAAATGATGAGGTAGCACATAGTTTGCTTCAATAGGAATGGGAACAGCAAGTCACAGATCACAAACCTCTGCCAACAAGTGGGTGCCATGCAATTCTTTGCCGATTATTCCTGTAAATTCAAATTCCTTTGTACGATATCACTTCATAGACCAGGCCCATTTTTGGTAACTTTCTCTGTCCCAAACCATAAAGGGAGCTGCTGAACAAGTATATTTGTTTGTTTCACTTGGACTCCAATATTTGCAATATGAGTAAATTAAACTGCTGTACTGGCTGGGGGTGGGGTGGGGACAAATTATAATACAATTTACAAATTAATTCTGGATCTCATGAGCATTCTGTGAGATACTGCATCTCATCAACTTGCCTCAAACTCTGCTGGCGGGTTTTAAAAGACATTTCACTCTTAATTGAAAGTATACTTGGGCAGGGTGTATAATGGATGGGTATGGTTAATTTTCCACCTACATCAAGCTGAAAGTACCTCCCTTACTATGTAGCACCCTTGTCTTTGAACCATAAGATTGTGGGTTTGAGCTCCATTAAAGCAGTTGAGCACAGAATCCCAGCTAACACTTCAATACAATACTGTGAACATGTTACATTGTCAGAGGTACTGAGGGGAACTCTAACCTTGAGAAAATGGTGGTCTTGGGTCAGGTGGATGTGAAAATTTTAAAAATCTCAAACCCAAACCTAAGCCCAACTGGCCTCAAGTTCGGCCAGCTCCAGTTTTAACAGAGGCTAGATGGGGTTGGGCAACAAACCACGCCCAGGAGGTACGTTGTTCTTTTAGATTTTTTAGTGAGGCTGCATCACTCAGATGTTATATCTTATCTCTCTTTCAGGTTTGCCACTGGCTGGGAAACTCAGCAGCTCAAGGGAGTTCTGTGCAAGTGCTTTCCCACCACTGCTTGTACCCCAGGAGGAGGAGGAGTGCTTCCTTCTGGCCCAGCAAGCAAACCTGTGAACTTCCCCATGATCACACTACTACCCCCACCCCCCACCCATAATTGGGAACTGCCCCCACAATCATTATATTAGCCCACCCTATGATCATGGACAGGCTCCTCTTGACCCTCTACCTCTGCCTGGATCTGTCCCTTGCCTTCTGCGATCATCCTGCAACCCTCCAAATCAACCTCCAAACCTTGTGATGTCTACCCCAACAGCTGTGGTCTTTGCTGCAGTATTCTCTGCCCAACAGGGAGCAAAGTTTGTCAATCAGGCTGGCTTCTGGGCAGGGATCCTGTTGAAAAAAAGCAAGCACCACAGCAGTTGGGGAAAGCCATCTGTCCAGAGTTTCTCACTCCCTGCTTGGCAATCCGACATCATTCGGGTGAGAGGATGAACCAAAGTTACATCTGCTTTTTCAGGTGGATATAAAAGATTCTGTGGAACTATTGAAGATGAAGCCTGATTAAAACCTTGTAGAATAAAGATGCAGCTCCTTTTGTTTTGACTATCTCTCTGTTTAAGTGCACCTGACATCTCTGCCTCCAGTCCCATTCCAGACTTTCATAATATATAATGGTATTTTCAAAGATAACATGATTTCTATCAACTAACTTTAACCTCAACTGTATAATAGAATTAGGTAATAGGTAACATAGCACATCTATATTGCAAAATCATCTCCAATGTTGTAAGGCTCGAGGAAAGATTTATCAGAACAGTGGGTGTAACACTGAAACAATTGTTCTTTGTAGAAACCAGCTCACGAGTATCTCTTAAAAGTTTTCATTATGACTTTAAGTTTCTGGAAGTGAGGCAGTGAACCTTCCTGATGTCAGCGAGTGTCAAATAAGCCAGCAATATTAGAATTCTAAAAGAAAATTTGTGGCGAGGGCAGTCATTCAGATAATTAGCCTGTTATGCTTTCCCTTCAGAGGGCCCCTGGACATCCACTCTGTGAACCAGGCCTCAGCGGCCCTGGAGGCAATGTTGTCAATTAGGCATAGCATTAAACCATATACCTGACCGACCAAGTATACAAATCCGTGGAATTCAGTACAAAAAGTGTTTTGAAATGTGAAAACGCCTATTTTCTTTCAACTAATAATTACAGTGTTGTTTTCCATTTTCATGCTGTTATTAGGCCAGTATTGATAAGTAGTTTTTTTGTCATACACACCTTATCCAGAGCCTGTATTTCCTGTAAATTATACACGTGTACTTCAGTTGGGTCTCCATCAATCAAAATTTTGCTTTGTGGAACGAGGGGTCTAATTTCCTTGGACTGTAAAAGAAAGGCACTGCAATCGTTAGGAGAAAAGTTTGTAATTGTGGAAGTGAGTAGTGTAAATATGTGTGTAAACCACATGGGCAAAGTGCGAATACAAAAGATACACTGGACTAAAAATCTGCCGGTGCTGCAACCATTTACAGTCATAAATTGGTACCTAAGCAGTATGCATACCCACATTCTGCACTGGAAGCGCACTGTCCTCCGTATTAGCAAAGGATCCTATATTGACTCGCACTTGAAACAGGCATTAGGCCCTGTTCATATGCAGATGGAGGTTTAATACCAGCTTGAGGCCCCCTTTCTAAAATTTGCTCATAACTGACTGCAGTACATGCAATGCATGCTATAGTCAGTGTTCTCAGGCACTTGACAGCCATTAGTTTCATAAGAATTTGTATGGGCCTATTTTAGACCAATTATTAGAGATTGATTAGCATCAATAATCAACAACAACTCCATTATCATTATCATGCAACTACTAGGATGGTAGAGGATGAACTAGGTGAACTTTGACCATCCAGCTTGTCTTTTATATTAGTACAGATAAAATGATGCTTCACCTGTTATGTTATTTGTGTTTGTAGAGAAGTACTTATATTCCTACAATTCTAATCTGATGAAGTTCAAGGTAGCATTATTCCTGTTGATAACAACACTCTCCGCCACCCCCGCCCTCCCCACTCCCACTTCACGATAAAATGTTTCAAAGCACTTTACACAATGAATTTCTTCTTGGAGAATGGTGACTATAAATGAGGCATGGTTGCCATCACCAGAACAAAGAAATTGTCACCACAAGCCCCAGACACAAATTTAAATAGACTGTAGGTTTGGCACCAGAAGCTGCCAAGGTTTTCTTGTTGTCAAGAACTGAATGACTCAACCTGTCCGTGCAGCCATTGATACAATTTTATTGTATTGTCCCTTACTTGCCTGACCAGGCCTTCCCCAGGCATGCATAATCTGTTATGTAGTCATGAGATATGGATTCAAAAGAAATGTTAAGGTGGGACCAGCTGCTATAGAAACCTCCGATTACATAAATTAGTTTCTACTGTATTAAATGCTTGCAGCTTATATTGTAGTACAGCTTCAGCCTGTGGCTTTATGGTGTAAATACAGTATTCTCAAACTCACTTTCCCTCTCACTTCCAGAATCTTTGGTGCTTCATACTGCTCACTGTCCCCAAGCGCTGTGCCAGTTCTTTGTCCCTCTTCTGGTTGTCCATGTTGAACATTTATTCATGTCTCAATTCTCTACCTATCTCTTGTTTCTTAATTAGCCTTTTCCCTCTCTATCTATGTATCTTTTCATTCTCGGTACCTTGTGTATCAGCACTTTCTCTTACTATTTCTTCATTCTCCCCCTTTATTTCTCCTTTCTGTTTTTCTTCTGTTGAATTTAAAATGTTTGGTTGACTGGAAGACACATTTAAGAACATGATCATTCAGGGAGACTAACAACAGGAATCTGGGGAATGACTTTTGGGTTTCCAGCACTCTGTGTCTCTGAGAAGCAACTGTAGCAAATTTCAGTGGGTACTTGAGTAAAGAGAGTAAAATTAGTTTACTGACCGTTTTAATTGTACAGAAGAATGACAACCCAACCATTAATTAATTTTACTTTTTTCAGTTCAATCACAAGGACGGGCTGGTAACTTGCTTTCTGATCTCTGCCGATGGCATCAAAGCCAGCTGTCATGAATGCTTTGAGTTGATTTATCATTCTTAATGTAGAGTATTGCCTCAGTTCCATTTTGCATTTTCTTATAAAGGCCTGAATGAGTTTGAATCTACAATGGAGTCGAGGGTTACAAAGGGCAGGCATGATCTTATTGAATGGCAGAGCACGTTTGAGTGGCCAAATATGCTACCCCTCTCCTATTTCTTATATTCTTATGTCCTTATGGGATGTCACAGGATGAAAATATGCAGGTGCAGGCCTACACCAAACTACTCCGTTATACACAATGCTTCATTGTACAGGGTTAATCTCTGATAAACCACACGCTTACTAGTAAGAAAGAGAATACTGGACAACAAGACAGCCACAACTTTTAGCCAGTCCAAAACTGGGTATAGTAGGGGCAGGAGAGCAGATGGGATGGTGGGTGTTTTACTCCTGATGAAAATCCAAATAGCAACTTGCATCTAAACAGCATCTTTAACACAGTAACTGTCTCAAGCAGGCTCAAAGAGGCTAAGTCAATGTTGGGCAGGAATAAGAGAAGAATTAGTGCCATGCTTTTAGCAGGAGCTGAAAAATATGGGCTGGGGTTCTCCCAAAGATCCAGCAGAATTTCATGGGAAGATCTGGGAAAAGCCTGGTGAAATGGGTTCAGTTTAACTGATTTTATGTTTTAAAAAGTTCTGATTCACCCACAACTTAATGTTGCATAAGTATTCAGACAGCAAATTGGTGGTTATCGAATTTAGGTTTATTCATGGTGGGTGCTCCCATGCATTTGTACAGGTGATGTGGCTAAGAGGGTATATGTCGACAAGAATGGGACTATGGGGCACTTCCCAGGTGACTGCTAGGATGAGAGCAGAAGGTATTCTAATAGTAGCCTAACCAATGACGTGTATCCTAAACAAAAAAAGAATTACCTGGAAAAACTCAGCAGGTCTGGCAGCATCGGTGGAGAAGAAAAGAGTCGACGTTTCGAGTCCTCACGACCCTTCAACAGAACTGACGTGTATCCTAAATGGTTTGTGGAAATTACCTTCTTATACAGTTCCTCTAGTTTGGATTTTAAGTTTGTGTTTCCTTCCACTTTGTCCACTTCACTGTTAAGTTGCTTATCAAACTGTTGAATGGGTTCTAATGGACAGCAACATAAAAGAAAAGCATATTTAGGTTCTTTGAAAGAAATGTGACTTGCTATAGAGAAAATCAATTATGCACAATTCATGATCTAAAGGACAGTGCAGTAGTTGTGACACTTTAGGAGTCATCTGTTATATTTTTATATGGCCAAAGATCTCTAGGGGCAGGATTTTCCCCCTGTTGGGGGAGGGAAGTTGAAGTGCGGGCACGTGGAGGCGCGCCTCCGATCGGCACCCCCAATTGGGGCCGCGCCGCCATTTTACGTGGATGGGCCAATTAAGGCTCGCCCAGCGTGACGTCCGCACAGAAGCTGTATGCGCTGCTGGTGCAGGCGGGGGATGGAATCTCTAAACCCGAGAGTGCACTCTTTTGCGCATGCGCATGAAAGAGCACTTTCATCTCCCTGAGGCTAAGTGCTGCCTCAGGGAGACCATCTCTAATGAACAAATTATTAAAAATAGAAAAATAATCCCTGACATGTCCCCTCATGTGACACCGTCACATGAGTTGGGACATGTCCATAACTTTTAAAAAAAATGTAATTAAATTTTTTAAAACCTACACGACACTTCATCCCGCCCGTGGATGAGGTTTCATGCTTTTTCTAATGCCCGCCGGGGCTCCGGGTCTGCCTACCAGCCTTAAGGCTGGACAGGCAGGTCCATTAATTATTTAAATGACTCTGTCAATGGCCTCAATTGGCCATTGACAGGTCGGTGGGTGCACAGCTGACTCTGCTGAGCCCCTGCCTACCTGAAAATTTAAATGAGGCGCGGTAACGTCAGGAGTTCCGCCCGACGTCACCACACGTCATTTTACGCATCGGTGAGCGGGCCCCACGCCCTGCTCGCCGACGGGAAAATCCTGCCCTAGGTAAAGGAGAGGTTTTGCCCTTTCAGACATTATTATAGAAACCCAGTTCTCTGCAAGTTGTAGGCAGATTCTTTGCTGTGTAGATCATCAAGATGCAGTAGCTTGATTGTAGATAGTGATCAGATTTTTGGTCATTTGAAGGAAACAGGATATTTGATATGTAAACTAAAGTTAACTAATAGTCAGATATAGGAATTGTTGGAAAGTGCGGAGAAACTCTAACGGCTGGAACAGCTATAGGAACGTAGCTCTAAGATGAATCAGGCATGTTGTTTTTTAAATACAGAAAATGCTGGTCACAATCAGTGGCCAGTCAGAATCTGTGCAGAGAGAAATAAGTTAATGGATTGAATTTAATCAACGCGATGGTGGGCCCATCCACCGACTGGAGAGCTTGTGGCAAACCTCCAATTGCGGGAGCCCAATCAAGATTAAAACCCAATCAGGCAGTCTGCTGGTGCTGCCAGAGTTCCTATACCCTGCAAGGGGCATTTCCCACAGGAATTTCTCATAGAGGGTGAATGTCTCATCTCCTGAGCTGTCAGCCAATCAGAGGCCAGCAATTCTCCACTACCAGCAGTACCCAGGATCTCTGAGGCCAGTCAAGAAGGTGAGGTGGGGAAAGGGAGATCGGTGTAAAAGCAAAGGGGGCTGTCTTCCCCCGGGTCCATCTTTTGCCGCTGGAGGTCCCTCCATTAGAGGCAGGGTACCCGAAAAGGAGGGAAAACCAGGCCACAGGCATGTCCGCCAGGGTTTACCTGGCAATTTGTACAGATGGCATGGGCCTGCCTGCCACTAGTATTCAACCAGGAGTGGTGGGATGAAGCCCTTAAGTGGCCACTTAAGGGCCTCAACTGGCCTTTGGACGGGAAAGCTGTTCTCGACCCCTCAGGCCCCAGACTTAATCGAGTGGAGTCAGGAAGGTGATGGGCTTGTCACCCGAGTCTTCCTGTTCTACTATGCGGGCAGCCCCACTCCCTCCCTCAGCGTCCCTGCCTCCCATCCCACATCTGGGAGAGTATTAAATTCTGCTCAAAGTTTCAGATCGTGAACCTGAAACATGAACATGCTGCCTGACCTGCTGAGTGCTTCCAACAGTTTGTGTTTTTATTTAGATGTTCAGCATCCACAGATTTTTTTGCTTTTATTTAGTCATTTCAAAGCAATGGCAGAGATGTGATGCTGAGACAATGCATGATTTCAGCTGATGTCAGGCATCAAAAGTGATTGGTCTATCAGAAGGTTAGGAAGCTAGTGTTCACACCCATTTATTTAAGTCTTAGCAGCGGTCAATCTCTTCATTATCTGTTTGATCATCAAAGTAAAGTTATGCTTATAGTTGAGATCTCCAGTTCCCTGCTACATACTGCCTTGATTACATGAGAGAAATAACCAGGTATCACAGAGAGACCTGGAAAAATTTATCAATTTTGCTTCCAATTTCCACCCCTCCATCATTTTCACATGGTCTATCACTGACACTTCCCTTCCCTTCTTTGACCTTTCTGTCTCAATTTCTGGCGATAGACTGTCCACTAATATTCATTACAAGCCGACTGACTCCCACAGATACCTCAACTACAGCTCCTCACACCCCGCTTCCTGTAAGGACTTCATCCCATTCTCTCAGTTCCTTCGCCTCGATTGCATCTGTTCTGATGATGCCACTTTCCAAAACAGTGCTTCTGACAAGTCTTCCTTCTTCCTTAAGCGAGGTTTTCCATCCACGGTCGTTGACAGGGCCCTCAACCGTGTCCGGCCCATCTCCCGCGCATCCGCCCTCACACCTTCTCCTCCCTCCCAGAAACATGATAGGGTCCCCCTTGTCCTCACTTATCACCCCACCAGCCTCCGCATTCAAAGGATCATTCTCCGCCATTTCCGCCAACTCCAGCATGATGCCACCACCAAACACATCTTCCCTTCACCCCCTGGCGGCATTCCGCAGGGATCGTTCCCTCCGGGACACCCTGGTCCACTCCTCCATCACCCCCTACACCTCAACCTCCTCCCACGGCACCTTCCCATGCAACCGCAGAAGGTGCAACACTTGCCCCTTTACTTCCCCTCTCCTCACCGTCCAAGGGCCCAAACACTCCTTTCAAGTGAAGCAGCACTTCACTTGCACGTCCCTCAATTTAGTCTACTGCATTCGTTGCTCCCAATGCAGTCTCCTCTACATTGGAGAGACCAAACGCAGACTGGGTGACTGCTTTGCGGAACACCTTCGGTCTGTCCGCAAGCATGACCCAGACCTCTCTGTCACTTGCCCTTTCAACACACCATTCTGCTCTCTTGCCCACATGTTCGTCCTTGGCCTGCTGCAATGTTCCAGTGAAGCTCAACATAAACTGGAGGAACAGCACCTCATCTTCCTTTTAGGCACTTTACAGCCTTCCGGACTTAACATTGAGTTCAACGACTTCAGATCATGAACTCTCTCCTCCATCCCCACCCCCTTTCCGATCCCCCTTTTTCTAATAATTTAATTTTTAAAAATATATTTTTCTTTTCCCACCTATTTCCACTATTTTTAAATGTATTTCCATCTATTGTTTTATCTCCACCTTTTAGCCTTTTTCGATCCCTTCCCCCCACCCCATCCCCACTAGGGCTATCTGTCACTTGCTTGTCCTGCTTTCTACCCTTAATGTCACCATTAGCATATTCCTTAGCTAATATCACCACTGTCAACACCCCTTTGTCCTTTTGTCTATGACATCTTTGGCAATCTCTTCTTTGCCTCCACCTATCACTGGCCCTCTATCCAGCTCTACCTGTCCCACCCCCCTCAACCAGCTTATATTTCACCTCATTTCTATATTTCCTTAGTTCTGATGAAGAGTCATACGGACTCGAAACGTAAACTGTGTTCCTCTCCGCAGATGCTGTCAGACGTGCAGAATTTTTCCAGCTATTTTTGTTTTTGTTTCAGATTTCCAGCATCCGCAGTATTTTATTTTTATCACAGAAAGTTAACCTTCTACATTGATTTTAGATTTTATTCTCTTGGTAGAGAGGAAGTTGTGCCCTGCATGCTGAGTATTCTGTGACTAGCTTCTTGTATTTATCTGCTACCATGCAATCATCTCAAATTTAAAATCTAGTGATTTTACCCAGAATGTAACAGTGTGGTATTTACTGCTTTTTGGAGGGAACTAAATGTTCTCCAATGCGTTATACTGTCTGCTTGTAGAAAGTGCCTCTTTCCCATGCTGCAAAATAAAATTGTTAGGAGAAAGCCCAAACTTAAACATGAGTGTTATCTATTATTTAATTCTTGGATCAATTACATAAAGTGGAAGCTGTTGGCATTGGTTAAATAAATCATATTGTGACTTTATTTTATCTGTAGTATCATACTGCATGATGGTAGTCAATCGGCACTCCATCACACAGCGTCCACACATTCAACCACGTAAGTATAAATACGTGTGAGAAAATAAATAAAAAGGGGATGAAGCATTGATCGAAAAATGAATTAAACTTTTAATACAATAAAAGAATTATCTATATACCTTCAAAGAATCCAGTTTATGCTTCAACTGCAGTTGCATGTAAAAGGGAGTGTAGGTACCATGCCTCTATAATATCTCGCAAACTTAATTTATAAGCAGCATGGTGCTATTGTACTCTTTTGAAGTAGATGGCCTTTCTAACTCAATGAGTTTTTACAGATATCAATCTTCACTCTGTCATCTTGTAATTTAACCTTCACTTTCACGTGGTATTTTCTGTGTTAGCTGTCTCATAAAAGACTCTTTGCCTTGCCTAAAAAGTTCATAAAGCTCTATTGATTGATCCAGTACAAAGGAACAAGGGGACTCTTCTACTGAATATAGCTCTCATGTATCCCCCTGCTCACACCTGGCAGACCCTGAGCCCTGTGGGGGCCATAGAAAGCTGACCCCACTTGAATCCCATTTTTTGCTCTATGATCAGGCAACAGAGTTAACATTATAATTTTTAAAAGACAGACTGTCTTAAGAATGTAGGAATGGAAAAAAAAAGTCAAGCCATCTGGAGTGTCTTTTCAGTTAGGTCTATGATCAGAACCAATCAGACTTTTTTAATTTGCCTGATTAGAATTCAAGAACAGCATTTTGCCAATAAATCAAATGTAATTTGATGAGACATCATGCACGGTTAAAACTACACCTATCCCTATCTTTTACCAAGACCACTAATCCGGGCTGCATTTTGTCAGCAACTGCCACTTAAAACTGGCCCTAAGAGCTGCTGGCCCTTAGCAGCATAACGCTAGCAGGGGCCACTGCTGAGGTTGCAGCTCCAGGGAGAGGACACCTCATTGGCTGGATACCCTCAAAGAGGGCTAAGCAGGGTTGGGGAATGGTGGGGCCAGGCCTTGGTGACAAGGGTGTGTGGAAGAACAGGGCTGCTGAGTGCTGCCAATGCCTTTGCCGTTAGGGTAATCATTCCCATTGGGGACCCTCCTTAGGCCATGGAGCGCCCACAAAGAATGCCACTCCACCCAGCCTCCGCCTCCCCCACCCCCACCGGAACCACTGCAAGGGCACAAACTCCCCAGGCGGCATTGGAGCTTCCCAACATGGGCAAAGTGCTGATAGAGGCAGGAAGTGGCACAATTGGCCTTCTGGTGGGTATCTGAACTGCCACCTTTCCCGCCACTGGCAATATTGCTTGGCGACAGCAAGTCATCAGCAGCTCTCTCCCCAGCCCCACCATCACCAACCTGAGACCTCCATCACCATTATGCCAGACTTCCAAGCACCCAGCCTGTCCCCAAAGGACCTGGAAAATTCCGGCTGTTATGTTTCTGGCAACGGAATGCCTTCAAGGCAGAATGGGAGCAAGTGGCAAGTGCTGTTAACGCCCAGACTGTCACTCTGAGGACATGACAACAATGGAGAAAAAAAGTTTGATTACCTCATTCATGAAGATGAGTGAATGCATCTCATCTCAGACTCAGCACATCACACACCTCTCTCACTGCTTATTGCATGTACACCTTCATCACTCTCCCAGCAACACATTCTGGCACTCAGAACACGCGCCTAACATTCTTATGGCAGCCCACACACACCTTCCAATCACGTTAACTGCACACAGGCCACACCAACGCAAATCTATTCAGCTACGGCAGGCACATCACTCCAGTCACTGGCATTCTCCTCTATCTCGCTGGAGAAGGTGACCCACATCAGGAGGGAAAGCCAGAGGACCAGCTGAGGATCAATATGCCAGCATTCCCTCAGCGCCAACGAGGAGATGGTGCAATGAATAATTGGGACAGATGCTATAGAGCAAATGGCAGCTGGCACTGCTGAGGGCATAGAGGCTGATGGTGCGTTACTGCCTTATCCACCTTCTCCTTTCACTCCTCACCCTCATCCTGAAAGGTCCCACGAAATGGAAGCTGCAAATGGTGTGACTGTGGAACTCCTGTTTTCCTTCCCACCAACCTATTCCCTCACCCCAATCCTCCACTTATATTTTAGCGCTTTCAGCAAGCCAAGAACCAACCTTCTTAGAACCATGAGGAAGAGCAAGCCCATGAGAGTGAAGATGAGATACCATCATTAACATTTGCAGCACCAGGTAAAGGCACCATGTGAACTTTAGAGGCTCGTAGGGTTCAGAATGTGGTGAGTGACCGGGCATGAGTGAACTACAGCCGG
Organism: Cetorhinus maximus; assembly: GCF_964194155.1. Lineage (NCBI taxonomy): Eukaryota > Metazoa > Chordata > Chondrichthyes > Lamniformes > Cetorhinidae > Cetorhinus > Cetorhinus maximus. The sequence goes on from NC_135879.1 coordinate 82,348,058, forward strand.
GCGGGGGGAAGGGATAGCACATATGTGAACTCCAAGGAAGGTAAAGTCATACCCTGGTTCTGCTCCAGGAGACTTGGATGAAGACCTCTTTGGGGAAGACGACAGGAGAATGCTGATGAACATGCACACTGGTGCACTGGCAGCCCTGCCAGAGAGCTCCAATCACTGGTAAAGATCATAAAGGAGTCCATTTACAAGATGGCAGAGGGCATCATTCAGAGATTGGACCCTATCCTTTCCCCCATGGAAGTGGTGGGACCTCCATGCAGCGCTGTCAGACAGACCCATGATGGAGTGTCAGCTGTCTCAGCTTCCACTGCAGCACAGGCAGAGGCCTCTCAAAGTCTCACTGCTGCAGTGGGAGCTCAAATCGAGGTCATGGGATCTTGGCTCAGACTGCTGTCATCATGGCTGCACATACTAGTGCTCAAAGAGGCTTGCAGGCTCTCGCAATCTGTCCAACAATCTGTGCTCCAGCAGATTTACTAGGATTGCTGAGGACCACCCCTCACCCCAGTGGAGCGGAAGTGCTACCGTGGAACACAAACCTGCTACCGTCTCTCAGGATGTCAGCATTCATGCTCTGATGGCTCACAATACAATCCCTGTTGTTCTATGCAGTTGCATGGGATGGATGTGGCCTCCTCCTCCTCTTCTTTCTGGAAGCCTATTGGTGAAACCATGTGTCCTTTGACCCTGCTGTTCCCTCCTCAGAGACCAGAGGATGAAGTCCCCTCTCCTTGTGTACAGTGCCTCTTTGACCCTCCTGATGCATCTATGGATGGCAAACTGCGAAATGTTACAGTCTCTCACTCCTGTCTCGAAGGTTCTGTAGCATTGAATGTGAGCAGAACAGTAACTTTCATGGCCATTGGGAGGACATCCCTGCCCTGCTTTGAGGCTCCAGGTTGGTGTGATGAATGTGGTATAACTCTGCAACTTCACTCTTGGTGAAGAGTAACCTCCTGAGGCACTCTTCCTGCCTCCTGGCTAAGTAGGAGTGGTGCTCCCGGAAAACCCTTTGTGGTTAGGGCCACAGCCTACAGATAAGTTGAGTGAGTGGGCAAAGATCTGGAAAATGGAGTTTAATGTGGGAAAATGTGAAGTTGTTCACTTTGGCAGGAAGAACAAAAAAGCAGAGTATTACTTAAAAGGAGAACGGCTGCATAATTTTGAGGTGCAGAGGGATCTAGGTGTTCTAGTACATGAGACACAAAAAGTTAGTATGCAGGAACAGCAAGTAATTAAGAAGGCTAATGGAATGCTATCCTATATTACGAGATGGATTGGACATAAAAGTAAGGATGTTATACTTCAGTTATGCAGGGAATTGGTGAGACCGCACCTCGAATACTATGTGCAGTTTTGGTCTCCTTATTTAAGGAAGGATGCAAATGCATTGGAGGTGGTTCAAAGGTTTACTAGATTGATACCTGGAATGAGTGGGTTTCTTATGAGGAAAGATTGGACAGGCTGGGCTTGTTTTCACTGGAGTCTAGAAGAGCGAGGGGTGATTTGATTGAAGTATATAAGATCCTGAATGGCCTTGACAAGGTGGACGTCAAAAGGATGTTTCCTCTTGTGGGTGAGTCCAGAACTAGGGGCATTGTTTTAAAATTGGAGGTGCCCTTTTTAGAACAGAGATGAGAAGAAATTTTTTCTCTCAGAGGGTTGTGCAACTTGGAATTCTCCGCTTCAGAAGGTGGTGGAGGGGGGGTCATTGAATATTTTTAAGGTAGAGGTAGATAGATTCTTGTTAGGCCAGGAAATCAAAGGTTATCGGGGTTAGATGGGAATGTGGAAATCGAAACACAAGACGATCAGCCATGATCTTACTGAATGGCGGAGCAGGCTCAAGGGGCCAAATGGTCTACTCCTGATCTTATTTCTTATATTCTTATGTTCTATAGGGAGCTCTCCTTATCCTGCATCCTTGCAGAGCTTCTCTCTGCCTTTTGTTATCCTGGTCATGTTGCAGACCTAGACTTCTTGCGAGAAGTGCCTCCATACTAGTGTAAGGTATTAACCTTTCCTCCCTCACTGTGCGCAACAAATATCTCAAAATAGCTGCAGCAATGCAGCACAGTGATGACACCTCAGCTGCAACTTGGTGAGTGGCCATTTAAATATGTTGACCAAATTTGATATTCCTGGCATTGCATCATTCAGCTGGCAGATATCATAATAAAGTATATTCAAGGTCTTTGGGCTTTTGTAGCAGGTGTACCTGTGTGCACCAGCTAAAGAAGCAACAGTACACCGGTGGTGGACTGTACCTCCAGAAAGTGAAGGTAGGCGAGATGGCAACAAATTTCTATCCAAAATCTCCTCTGGTCTCTTCTAAATTTCCAGACAAAAGGTCACCATTATTTTCAATAACCCTTCACAATGTTTTTGCTGGAACTAGAAAGAAGACTCCAGTTTGAAGCCTAGCCTTTCATTACATTCTCCAAATCATTCAAAAAATCCCAGACAAAATGCATCTCCTCGCCTGAACACATGTTTCTGATAAAAGTTTGAGCAACAATTGCTGTGAAAGCTCTACGCTACCCATAACAGTGGCTTTCCAAATGAATCCAAATGAATAAACTATTATTAAACAAAGAAGATAATGAAATAGCTAAACCTTACAGATATCTGGAAAGCAAAAATATCATCTAAAATAGCATCTGAAAGCTTACTTGTTTATAAAGACAATACGATGTATAAGTAAAGTTTAAATAAATTAATACAAATATAATTGACAACAATACAGAAATCACAACAGGGAATAAAAACACGGGCCTAGATGCTTGGACGCATTGCTGCTGCCCATGAAGATTTCACCAACCCAATGCTACTGCCCATTTTTACTGGCATCTTCCCACCTTCCAATCCCAAAAATAGGCAGCGCAGCATCTTCTGACTAATTCCAGTGAGTGGAGTAAAGTCGGGGCACTAACTGTCGTATTCAGGTAAGCTTAAAGGTCCAGTCCTGAGTGTGGGTTAATGAATGGCTGAATGGGTTGGTGGGTGAAATGGGTAGGTGGATGAGGTCAGGAGGTGGGTGAGGTGGGCAGGTGGATGAGGTGGGCACGTGGATGAGGTGGGCAGGTGGATCAGGTGGGTAGGCGGATCTGTTGGGTGAGATGTGTAGGTGGGTGAGTGGGTGAGGTGGGAGGTGGGTGAGGTCGGGAGGTGCGTGAAGTTGGGAGGCGGTTGAGTTGGGTATGTGGATGTGTTCTGTGAGGTGGGTAGGTGGGTAAGTGGGTATGTGGGTGGTCGGGGGGGGCGGTTGGGGGGATGGCGTGGTAGAGGGTTTGGGGATAGCCCAGTTGGGTTAGTCAGGTGGTCATGGGGTGTTGTTGGGTAGCCAGGGGTAGTCGAGTTGAGAGGTAATTGGGTTGTTGGGGGGAGCGTGGGTAGTCTGGGTGGTCATGTCAGCATGAAGTGATCGGGGGAAGGGGGGGTAGTCGGGTCGGGTTAGGTCAGTAGTCTGATGGTTAAGGGGATAATCAGGTAGTGGTGGGGGTGGTCGGGGTCTGGGAGGCAGTCGGGTCGGGGGGGTAGTCAGGTGGTTGGGGAGTAGTCGGGTGGTTGGTGGGTAGTCAGGTGGTTGGGAGGTAGTCAGGTAGTGGTGGGGGTAATCAAGTCAGGGGACTAGCTTGGCGATCAGGGAGGTAGTCAGCTGGTGGTGTGGGGGTAGTCAGCGGGGATGTGATTGTGGCAGTGTGGGGATGTGGGGGGCTCAGTTGTGGAGTTACCCAGCTGTCAGACCATATTAAACGGTGTAATATTTTCAGAATAAGTGCACAGATAAGTCCTGCGGATCTCTGATCTGAGCTCAGGGTTGGAGACATTTGCAAAGGGTCCCAGGCAGCAGGGAATCAGCCCATCGGAAGTTTAAACTTCCTGGGCAATTCCTACATATGTCTACACATCAGATCTTCTGCAGGGTCCTGACATTCATCTCCTGACATTTGCCCCATTTCTGTGTTTTGGAGGCAGGAAGACTTAGGCCATGAAATTAGGCAAATGGCAATCTTTGAATAAACAAATATTAGTATTAATTCTTAATCTATGGAGAAGACAAATTTAAAGATTTAATTAGTTATTAAATATAATATAGAAAGAAACTACATACATGATGAGTCATGTAAATACAAATGAATTTTGGGTAGCCTGGGGCTAAGGACTTTATCAATGTAACTGGGAATAAATAGCTACCTGGACAAGGATTGCTTGTAGCTCAGATCAGTCATTCACACTTGCAGCTACTAAGACAGCAAGGTTTTTTTTACATTCAAACAGGTAAATGCAATTCTGCCTCCTGACCTCAAACAGCCTATTATATTTTAAGTTTAGAAAAGAACTAATGAGATGAGCTATCACCTTTCTATCGTTGGAAATGATCGGGGATATGCTTCCCTTTATTTACTTTTTTAAGCAAAATTTGAGGGTTAGTTGTTAAATTTAACAACCAGAAAAATTCCAGGCCTTAAGGGTGACTCCTGAATTATTTTTAATTGTTTAACAATAAAAGTTCAGAGTTCAGCTTGCACTTCATCACACTGTGGTTGGTGCATAGCAGAAGAGGCTAAAGCTCATAATCACATCTTCAACTTCACTCTTCGAGCATTCACCCGACAGAGAAAGTCCCCCTCTATTGCAGAAGCCACCCATTGAAGCCAATGGTTTGAAATCTGGGTGGGTTCCAAAATGGGTGGATCATCCACTCTGCAAATTAACAGTGGGCAGAAATTTTTGTTCGATGGGCGGGTGCGCGACCAACCCGCTCGAGTGTGAAATGACATGTGTTGATGTTGGCTGAGCGTGCCAACTTCAACGTGCAGTCGCACGATAGTTTGGTTGGCAGGCGCGCACTGGAGCCGGCAGCACACCCACCGACAATTAAAAGGCCTGTTAAAGGCCATTAAGTTATCAATTAAATTAAACTTTTCGCTGCCCGTCCAACCTAACGGTTGGTGGGCAGGCGAAAAGGCCAAGTGGCCTTTGCACTTTTGTGGAAACCTCATCCACGGGCGGGATGAGGTTTCCAAAAGCAAATAACAATAAAATAAAAACTTCAATCTTTCATTAATAACATGTCCCTGTTCATGTGACAGAGTCACATGAGAGGACATGTTTCATTACAATTTTTAAAAATTATTTTTTTCATATCTCTTCATCTCACTGAGGCAGCTCCGTGCCTCAGGGAGATTATGAAATTTATGAAATGCTCACTCGCGTGATGGGCGAAGTTCGCGCTTGGCCCTGCCTGCCCTCTTCCCCACCCTCGCACAGGCAGCGCTCAGTGCTGCCACTCGCGTTTCACGCTGGGCGGGCTTTAATTGGCCTGCCAGCATTAAATTGCGGTCCAATGCCAAACACGGGTGACAGTCGGCTTCCCAATCAACCCCACCTGCCCCCACCGAGCCCGCTCGCCAAGGGCAAAGCTCTGCCCATTGAAAATGATTGCCACATCTACCTGCTGACCTCAGGCTGAAAAAAAACATTAATTTGGCAGTCACAAAAATGTCGATGAAACCATGTGATCAAGTTATTTGCTGTTAAAGACTGCATTGGTAATATTTAAAAGACAGGTTTACTGTTGTATTCTTTGAGTTACCTTGACATTATTAACCAGTAACTTCATTCCCATTTCTACCCAGGAAGGGGAACAAAAGTTCACCACATAAACTATTAAATTTCCATAAACAATACAGTTAAATGATAAGCAAATTAAAATACCGTTACAAAAAAAGATTAGATGCTCTTAAAACAGGTGACATATCTCGTCCAGGTAATTTATATTCGAAATTCTCACAGGAAATGAAAAATTACAATAGTAAAGTTTTAAGTGACATCCTTATAAATTTAGGGGAGATCCATGAGGATTTCAAAGTAGTAAATCTAACACCATTATTAAAAAAGGGTTGAGGGGTAACTAGAAGTTATAGATCAACAAGTTTACTATGTGCTGTTGTTGAAGTTTTTGAAATGATCTTGAAAAAATATTAATGTGAATGGTCCAGGGATGAGGAACTTCAGTTATGAAGATAGATTGGAGGAGTTAGGACTATTTTCCTTGGAGAAAAGAAGACTGAGAGGAAATTTGATAGAGGTATTCAAAATCGTGAGGCAGATAGAACGCGGATAGACAGGGAGTAACTATTCCCAACCGTCATAGGATCGAGAATGAGAGGGCCCGGATTTAAAGTAATTGGTAAAAGAGGCAAAAGCGACCTGATGAAAAACTTTTTCATGCAGCGAGTGGTTAATATCTGGAATGCGCATCCTGAGAATGTGATGGAGGCACATTCAATTCCAAAGGAATTAGGGAGCATGTACGCAAGGTTATGGTGGGTGGGGGGTGGGAGGGGTGGGGGGGGGGCGGAGGTGCAGAGGGCTGGTTGGGGGGGAAGGTGGGAGAATGGTACTAGGTGAATAGCTCATTTGGAGAGCTGGTGCAGACATGATGGGCTGAATGGCCTCCATCTGCCCTGCAATAATTCTGTGATTCTGAGGGACCAAATGGGAAAACTGGAAAACAGATATACTGGATTCAGGAAAGAAAGGTTATCTTATAATAACTTCAAATTCGCTACTAACATGCTGAACAGAAAGTTGCAGTTAATTATACACTTGGATCTTCAGACAGATTGTCAAAAGTGGCACTTAGTGTATATTAGCCTATATGGCAAGCCACACGTTAGGCAAACCTCTACTTTCTAAACAAAAATCTGATGTTGTATAAAGTGAAGAACTGTACAGAGTGGAGGTTGAGTACTATACTTGCCTATTCTATTTGTAAATTTGGACCTGCTCCACACAGACCTAGTTTAACTATTTAAGGGTGATATAAATTGATCATCTTACGGGTAAATGTGGCTAAATGGCTAAAGTAAGAAATCTTAGAATGGAAATTAAGGTTTGGCACTGCACAGTAAACTGTCTTAAAAGCAGAAAACAGTATCATAAATTTTAAGTTGTAAGGAGATTATGCGCGGAATTTTCTATGCCCGCTGGCGTCGGGCATGTTTGGTGATGTGAGCAGACAATATGGCGAGAAGGCCAGAAATTGGTTTCACGGTGTTTTGAAACCAATTTGCAATCGTCCGCTCATTGCCCATTGATGACAGGCCGCGTTCCCCGCCATCGAACATCAGGAACCTCATTGTAATACATCTGCATATCATTATAAGGCCAGCTCGCCAGAATCATCCCCCTCCCGCTGGATCATCCGCCCACAACAGCGGGAAAACATGCCGGTGCAGAACATGTCTTGACAAGTGTGATGTGTAGAAGTCAGGACTTACAGCCAGGGCCTTGCTCACATCATGGACATCCGAGGAGCAGGAGATGCTGGTGTCTGACAGCAACGGCACACTGGAGGAACATCCATGGCATGTTAGGTGGATTCTCATGGACGTGGCTCTGCTGCAAAGCAGCTCACAGAAGGTGGAAAGTCAACAGGGGTGAGAGGGGAAGGTCTAGGATCAACTGGGAGAGGAAGAGGTGCCGGGGGTGGTGGGGGGGAGGCTGGGAACGGGAAGGGAGTACAGGGCGAGGACCTCTAATGGGAGAGAAGATGGCAACTGGGGAGGTAGGTGCATGGGGGGGTGAAAGGTGTAAGGAAGAAGTTTGGAGAGCGGAGGGAGTTCAGAGGGGGGAAGTATTGCGGAGAGGGGAGGGAGTCTGTGGTGGAAGAAGGAGTGCGCAGAGTGGAGCGAGTCCGGGTGGGGGAGGAAGGATTGCGGAGAGGGGAGGGACTGCTGGGGGAGGAAGAAGTTGAGGGAGTCCAGGGGGGAGGAAGGAGTCCAGAGAGGGCGGGAGTGAGGGTGGAGGAAGCATTAAGAGTGGAGGAAGAAGTTGGGAAGGGGGAAGGAGTAAAGATGGAGGAAGAAGTAAGGGTGTCGGAGGGAATCAGGAAGGGGAAGGTGTAAGGATGGAGGAAGAAATGAGGCTGGAGGAAGTGGTGAGGCTGGAGGAAGGAGTCAGGAGGGGGTAAGGACTAAGGGTGGCGGAGGAAGTAAGGGCCTGAGGGAGTCAGGAAGGGGAAGCGACAAAGCGGGGAGAGGGGGAAGTGGTTCAGGGAGGTTGGGGGAAGGGGGTTGTCCAGGTGAACATGTAAGGAAGGGGTCTGATGGGCCCATGGCTGCCTCCTGAGGAGCAAACTGAGGGTGGGCGTGGTATGAGGGAATTGCGAGGATGACCGAGGGCAGAGTGAGGCGGTAGGATGGGAGGGTGAGGGTTCGACAGTAGTGGTACAAGGGATGGTGAGGGTGGTTGGTAGGGATTGGAGACAAACACGGACTCTGAGGGTTGGAGGGAGGAGGTTGAGGAGGTGAATGTGGATGGGGGTGGGATTTTCAGGAAAGAAGGAAACATGCACATTCACCTGGACATCCCTGCAGGAAAAGGGTTGTGGCTGGTAGGTCACAGAGGGGAGGTGAAAGGTAATACCGGGGTGGGGGTCAACTGTGATTGGGGAAAGGAAATGGGTGACTGGGTGAGGGTAAAGGATGGGGGAGCGAAAGTAAAACCAAATTAGCACCATGCTGTCAAAATCGAAAGTGAAACGAGAGCCGTGGTGGGCGAGACCAGGTGCTGCATGGGAATGTATGGGAATCAGTGGCTGGGCGGAGATGCAGGTCAGCTCAGATGGACAACTGAAAGCAAACCCCAGCAGGCAACACTGAAAATGCTCAGGACATTGAGGTGAGTGTGAAACGTGAAGGATCCACGTGTGTGGGAGAGTGTTTGCACAAGGCTCCGAAAGGCCCTGCCACACACACACTTTCCCTCTAGAATCACTCATGGTCCAACTGCTCCCTCTGCAGTGACAGAGGACGAGGTTGAGGGGCTCACAGGCAAAGGGGACTCGGAGAGGACAGCCTCTGAGATTCCTGAGTGGATGACTCAAGGGTGTCCAGCTGACACTCCTCCTCCCTTTGGGTGCCTGAGTGCCCCAGCCTGACTCCTTGAGGGGAAGGAGCACCTGGAGGGACGTCAAGGTGCCCTGTTTCCCTCTCACGTTGCCACTGCATGAACTCACCCATGGCTCCCGTGACTGGAGTGCAGCTCTGCACACATCTCTGCATTCTGCTGGACCAGGGTCTCCATGGCATCCGCCATCCTCCCCATGAAACCTCCATACACGCACATGTGGGCACCACTTCATCAGAGAGCAGGCAGGTGCGCTCCTTCCACTCGTGTGCCACTCTGTTGAGGGTTTCCAACAGTTCTGCGTGATGTTCCCAAGTCCTCTGCTGACTCTCCAGCTCTTCAATGGAGGAGGAGGGAGGAGTCCTCCTGGCTGGAGGTGAGGGTGTGGATGGAGCTGAGGGACTGGCTGGCTAAGGGTGTTGGTCACTTGGCAGAGCTCCCTGTGAACCACAGTAGAGATAATTAGTGCATAGCAGCAGAGTCAGAAGCAGGAGAAAGAGCACTCAAGGTTGTGTTGAGAGAGGGATGATGTGGTGCAAGATCGTCAGGTGGGTGTTCACCACCGACCTCACCGTCGCTGGAGGCAGGGTCCATGTCCTCACCAGTCAGCACGATGGCACACTCCTCAAAGTGAGTGAGGGGCCTAATGTGGGCCATTCCACCCTTGAACTGGGACTTCTCCCTGCTGATATGAGTAGGCTTCTCCTGCATGGAAACAGATGGAGAGAGTGTGAGCCGGACACATGGCACTGTGTGGAATGTTTGTGTGATGAGCGGAGACATGGACAGGATGAGGACGCGAGCTCCAGATGATATGAGCCTGATGGAGATGTGAGGGTGTGTGTGAGAGTTAGCGGTGTTGTTCCTTGAGGTGTGAGATCCCTGTGGATGTGATGGGTTCAGGAATTTGTGAGTTGAGAATGATGGGAAGAGCGACTTATCCTGGCAGAATGGATGAGACTATTCATCCTGTAATGGCACTGGGTGGCTGTCCTCTTTTGCAGGGTGTTGGCGCTGACCACTGCTACCATCGCCTCCCATGCTGGATGGTGATGCAGCTGCCAATCCTGCGGCCACAGTGGGGATAGAGGACTTCATGGGAGGCCTCCACGGCATTCAAAAGGCACTCGAGGGACGCGTCACTAAACTGGGGGGTTGCAGTCTTCTTGCCTATTAGGACCATGTCTTCTGTGCAGCAGTCATGGGCTGGGAGCACTGAGAGGTGTGCACGTGGCGGGAGTTTAAATATGGCGCCCGGCATGATGAACCGGTGAGGTGATGGTGTGGTGAGCGAATGAGAGCCCAACTGCCATGGAAACAGCATGTTTCCTTGGAATGCATAATTAACGCAGCCGGTTTGTGATAATACGGCATGCAAAGCCACCATTGCGGCCGGCGGGTAAAACATCATTTTACGCTCCTGCTCCCGTACTTAGTGCAAATCTGGGATGATTCCACCCGATGAGTGGGACACTATATGGATCCATCATGAGACCCTTGTTGTTTCTAATGTTCCCACAGATCCCCTGTGTTGTCCATGGTGGGCCAGAGGAAATGCTGGCCGGGATTTTCCATGCCTGCCGGTGTCAGGCATGTTTGGTGGTGTGAGCGGACAATATGGCGCGATCGGTTTCACAACAGTGTAAAACCAGTTCGCCATCGTCTACTCAGCCCGCCCATGGCTGATGTCAGATGTCAGGAACCTCATTGTAATACATCAGCATATTGTTATTAGGCCTCCGAACCGAATTTGTAGCCCACCCCCTTCACGCTGGTTCGTCTGTCCACGTCGGTGGGAAAACATGCCGACGTGTTTCACAACAGCACATAAGCGACATGCACTTGGGGAGCTGCACTTTGCTCGAGACTTCAAGGTTTGTTTGCCTACCTTGCTTCGGTCAGCACTCGCAGTCATCAGCGCCAGGCTTCACTGACAGCACCACATCACTTTTAGGGGGGCGCACAGGCGGGTCTCTACCTACCAGGTCAGCCATATGTGGGTGGCTTTGCAATGGCTGCAGGGCTAGGGCTTTCTTGGGAAAGGTGGAGAAGTGACCTCAGGAAAAGGAGGAGGCTGCAGGGTGAGGGCTGTACTGGGAAAGGAGGGTCTCCCAGGGTGTGTGTGGAGATACATGTTGATCTGTGCAAGTGACCTCAAGATGGTGATGCCTGAGAAGGCAGTCTCCAGAGGAGATGTGGCCAGATGGACATGCGAGGGTGTGTGTGTGAGAATGGGTGGTGATGTCCCTTGAGCTGACAGTGTGAGAGACGCCAGTGAGTGTGTGATGGGCTTGAGTGTGTGAGTTTAGAGTACTGAGATGGTTGTCATACCCTGGCTGCATGGATGAGATCATTCATCCTCTATCTGCATTGGATGGCCAACCTCTTCTGTGCAGCATTGGTGCTGATCACTACTGCCATTGCCTACCAAGCCAGAGAGGTAATGTTGCTGCCCCTCCTGCGGCCAGAGTGGGGGTAGAGGACATTGCAGTGGGCCTCCATGGCCTCCAAAGGATGCTTAAGAGCTGCAGTCTTCTTGCCTTTCTGGGCCATGTCTTCTTTGCTGCAGTCCTGGGCTGGAAGCACTGAGCATGGCTATACTTTAAATGTGGTGCCTGGCATGCTGAAGCGGCGAGGTGATGGCTTGGCAGGCGAATTGGAGCCCACCTACCACTGAAACAGCGTGTATCCGGGAATGCATAAATAATGTGGCAGGTTTGAGGTGATACGGCGTGAAAACCCACCATTGTGGCCCACGGGTAAAACGTCGTTTTTCCCACCCGCTACCACACTTAGTGCAAATCTGGGACAATTCCACCCGCTGTTTTATAACAATAGTAATTATACAATGATGCAATGTAGGTCTTTCCAAAATCCTTCTCCCATTATGACATCAAAGCATGTGTTGCCTTGGTTTCAAGAACCAAGAAGTGTTTAAGATGGAGTGTGGTGAGAATAAGAGAATGGATGTTATTATTGGTTGCCACCTGAGGGAGCTTAAATCACTTTAACAAAAATGACAACAAGGAAACATATTTAGGAAAAAACAGAGGTTGTTACCTTTTGGAGAATAGGTGATTCGAGTTATTTAAAGTTGGATTTGTTTTTATTGGAGCAGCAGAAACATTGAGGTGACTTACTTGGACCTCAAGATTACTAAATAAATTGACAAAATTGTTTACTATAACAAGGCACCCAAATACAAATTAGCAGGAAGGGAAGTCAAGTGAAACTTTCTTTTTAATCAAAAAGTAATAAGAGTTGCAAAATAAGTTACCAGGGAGATCAATGAAATGGACCATATAGAGATTCAAGTGGCAATTGCATGTTTTTTTGTGAATTGATTAGAGATTAAATGATATGGTGAATATTAAATAAGTGGGTGTGAAAAAAGCGATAGCTTTGTTGAGCTTAATGGCTGTTTCTCTTTCCATAAAAATTCATATCACAGAAGTCACAGAATTATTAAATCATACAGGAGGTCATTTAGCACATTGTACCCGTGCCAAATTATTGAAAAATCTATTGGTCCAAGTCCCCTGCTCTTTCCTCATAACCCTGCAATTCTTTCCTTTCCAAGTATATATCCAAATGCGTTTATTCCAATATCTTGTTATATTTAATCCCAAATCAGGAAAATTAAAAAAGAATAAGTTTGGTTGAAATTAGTCTTATTATACATAAAATTGGACTCTAAATCAGAAATTTTTAAATCCTGAACTGAATTTTTAGTCAGGCATAGATGCTGAAAATTACTTTATCAGCACAAGTTAGAGGTACCATATAAACTCGAGCAATAGTTGATGTCATGTAAAAATTGACCCCCAACCTTTGGCCAAAAAATCCTTAACTTTTCATATACCTCAATTCATTATTCATTCAAAGAGTACTTGCGAATGCCAAATGAGTGCAATCCCCCTGCATCAAGTGTTGGGCTCCTACGACATGAAAAGAAATACAACGCTGTATGCTCAAAACTTTGTCCTTATTGCTTTTTTTTTCAAAATGGACTTTCTGCTGAACCAAAAAAGATGGCTGCTATAAGTCACATGTCCACAGGGTTGGCCCTTTTTCTTGGAGCTACCCACTAAAATTACAAGAACAAAAACATTCTTTTCTCAGCTTCTAGAATCTCACACCTCATTGTGTAGACCCCCTGTAATCACAAAAGACTAGGAGACGCGCACATCAGAACTTGCTATGTCTATGTAGCTGCTAGCAAATTCATTCCACACCTGGGACTATTCAGGCCCGTTTCATTTGCATCTAATAAGCTGACCTTGCTAGTGGTGTCAGTGGGTCTGCCTAGGCAATGGCTTCCCAACACCAGACCCTTCAATATAGATGTTAACTCTTTCAACAACTAAGAACTGGGACGTTATCAGTCCTGAACTCAAAGCCAGTTCCATACATTGGATAAACATCCCTTTTGAAGTCAATTCGGAGAAAGAAGGTCACATGACTCAAGTGACCATTTTGAAATCTCTATATGTCGTTGAGAACTGGGAAATCCTCAGACTGATGTTTCAACATCAACTAGACAAGGCTTCAGTAAACTGACTCAGTAAGCAGTCAGTTACCACCTCTCAACTCCACAAAGCCTGCTTGATTTTAAAAATCTCTGATCATTGCCTGCCAAGCAGTCTAAGCGCAGAAAGCCTATCATGCTGCAGTATCGTTCTTTGCAAGGATTTACGTCTTGTTATCTCTAACCAAAAACTCATTGGAACTGAACCCCGCCCCAAAGGAAACTCCCTCTGGACTTTAACTTCACAGACTTTGGAAAACACATGAGCTGATATTCATTTCTATGGTTCTTGAACCGTAAAATTCCTTTTTTCTATCCTCCCCTTTACGTGTATATGTGTGTGTGTGTGTGTTTGGAGTGAGAAGTTGTGAACACACTTCTCCCAGGTTTTTTTGAATGTGGAATAAACTAACCTCTTGAGTTAATCATAACGCGAGTTTGCTACGGATTATTAGTGAATTGGATCACACAAACCAATAGATTGGGGAACCATGCCACCACATGCTTTCAAGTAATTCAAATCACCGTCTGCTTACAGACAGGTGGTAAGAGGAAATAGGTACAGTTTGCCTGTCTCTCTTCACTCAGTGACACAAGGGTTAGGTGAAGGGCTTCAAGCCAACAGCGTGACATTTTCCAATGGTGGGGCCCTTCCTTTTTCTTTCCTTCCCTGGACCGGGAGCAGCATTGAAACCTCAAGCCCAGCCGATGTCGCTGCTTCCTCCTCCAGGCTGTGACGGGTGGGTGGTGGGGGTGGGGGGGGGGGATAGTGGAGGCTGCTTAATGAAACAAAGAGAGAGACAAACATAAATAGCTGGTGTGAGCACCGCTTCCTCCAATACCTTGTGCATTCTCTTGAGAGCCATGTTAGGATGATTATTTACAAAGGACGACAAAAAAGAATTTAGCATGATGCTAGGTAAGTAGGCCATATGCCCCTAAGACTGGCGGATTGTATCAAACAGCATGCCCCAGCCATTGTTCACAATGGGCAAGGTACAGAGCGTACCCAACCAGCCTGTGCTTGCAAAACTCAAAACACAGTGTCCAACATTAGATGTGATTACGTGATTCGACAACGTTTGCTAAATAATCCTCAATGTGCTAAGAATTAAGCTGACAGCCAATTTAAGATAGTCGGGCTCGCAATATGGTGCATTTGTGTGTACTGGAAGCTACATATATTAATACACAGGGCCCTGTTCTTTGCTGACATAGAAAACATGTCGACACATTGTGCCTGTTTCAGCTAAAGTAAGCTACAGCCATTTGCTGACTCGTTCCTCAGGGCAATGCCTTGACCAATCAGGATCAAGCTGCCTGGTTTAAATTCCAAACAATGCTTGGCAGTTAACTGTCAGTCACCATCACTGGTGCATTCTCCGTGACAACACCTCTACCAATCAGAGTCCAATTCCCAACCTATCAGCACTCTCTTCACATACAGTATAAATTGCTGTCTTCGCCTTCTATTGGTATTCTTGTGAAGTGTCCTGAAGAGAGCAAGCCAAAAAGTTTGACATGTCTCTTTTTTCAGCAATACTCAAATTCTGTGTTACCAAAAGACAATCTCTTTTTTCAACAATATGCCAGGATATGGAACAGGAGTGTCCAATAACAGTGGCAGCATTCCTTAATGAAAAATGAGAGAGAGACATACTATAAATGGCTCATGTGCATGCTGCTTCCCCCATTACCTTGTGGATTCTTTTGAAAGCCATGTTAGGTGCGTCTGGCAGATGTATTTTAGTTAGAAGTAAGCCCCTCGAAAACATTACTCATGTAAGAGTCTATCTCCTAACTTTTTGTGCAAAAAAAGTCTCAAAAATTCGACTTTTACATGACCATATATGGTAATTGATTTGCAAACTCCGTTTATTGTAGCCTCTGTCAGTCTTGATGCCAAATTCTCAGTCTTACCTTTTTGCTCATCCACAGTTCGTTCCAGTTTTATTATCTCTAGTTCCGAGTGTAGCCTCAGTACATACAGAAACAAGAATACTTGGGACAAGAGGAGGAAAAAGATGAAGAAACTATGACAAATCCACTGTGGCCGACACCATGCTGAAGGTCTGCCTCCTCTGCTTGTAGTATATTTTTTCCTACAATATAAAAGAAAATTTTGATTACAATATATTCACATAAGCTACATACTGTACACCTGGTGTACTATACATGACACATTGGGTGATGAGTTTTAGTGAGTGGCTTAGGTTTCCACTTTCCTGAAGATTGCTTGTGATGTTGAAGTGTATTGCTACACTTGCCCACCATGTAAGTGTATGATGATACACACCAATACCACAACCAGTCTTCAGGAATGTTGACAATGCAAGGAGAATAAGTGGGATATTAAATGAAAGAATTGTGCAAGATTCCTGTACACTCCAGGCTAGCCCCCCATCTTCTACTTCTCATAAACTTTTGCTCTTGTAAAACCCTGCTGCCTGGATTTTAATTTTCACCAAAATCCCATCACACATCACCCTGTTCTTGCTGACCTAATTGGTTTCTGGTTCACCAAAGCCTTGATTTTAAAATTCTCATCCTTATCTTCAAATCTCTCAATAACCTCATTCCTCTCTAGCCTCTTCCAGCCCTACAGCCTTCTAATAACTTTGCCTTCCTCCAACTCAAATCTCTTGTGCATTCTCTACTTGCTTCACTGTGCTTTCACTGTCTCAGCCCTAAACTCTGGATTTCCTTCCCTAAAACTCTTTGCCTTTCCAGGCTTCTCTCCTTCTTCAAAGTGCTTCTTAATTTTTACTGCTTTGACCAAGCTTTTAATAACACATCCTAATATCTCCTTCTTTGATTCAATGTCTGACTCTACTCCTACGAAGTGCTTGCGAGGTCCTATTAATTTAAAAACTCTGTGTAAATGCAAGTTGTTATTATAACGAGGTAATTGGAATTGTATAATCTGGCTAGTTCAGAGTGCCTATTATTCTTTTTAAAATACTAAATTCTAAGTATGCTGTTTCAATTTTAAACACAAAAAGATGGGTTCTGAAGAGCGACATGTAATTAAGTAACTACTAATCACTACACTGCTGAAATACACTTACAATTCTTTTTGTGGAGGAATCTTTGAGCTGATTAAAGCAATTTTTATTAGAATTAATTACAGAACAGAAACAGGTCATTTGGCACATTAAATCTGCTACAATATTTTTCTTTACAATGAACTGCCAAGTTTGATGTGACTTTCCCGCTTTCACCGCATAACCTTTAATATTCTTCTTTCTGAAACAATTCTCAAATTATCTTAAGAAAGAATTAATGGGCTCTGCTTCAACAAGTCTGTTTCAGAGATTTTCCACATTCTTCACTATCCTCTGTTAACATAGCTCTCACCAACTTTGTGCCCTCAACATTTGAATTTCCCCTTTCAGGCATTTTTTTTCTTTGCCTGTTAAGAGTGAGGTGTGCCTGCAGTTTAAATTACAAAAGTCATGTAGCTACCTATTTTCACATATCAAGATCATTCATGATTTACCAGCTTTTCTGAAGCTATTGACAAAAGACATTGCTAGCTTTTTAGGCTGGCATAAATGTATTATGAATGTTTTTATATCCCTCCCTTTAATTTCATTGTACTGGTTGTGGTAAAAATATAGAACCCAGCAAAACTCTGCATTTTTGCAAAATAAGGTATGGAATAAGAGGAGACCTTTCACCCTCATTGTTGATATGGATGTGATAACCATGACTGGCGTTCTGCTCCATCTTGATTATGGATATAGTAATAGAGAAATAAAGGTGCCAACCTTCTGCAGGAGTTCTCAAAATCCCCTGTTGTAAATTTTATCAGAGATTGGCAGTTCACCTGGAGCAATGGCTTAACTGCCTGAGAATATAAATGGCTGATCTGATGCAAAGCAAGAGTTTGAGGAATCACACATTGACATTCAGGACCTAATTCATTTCAGTTTGGAGGATAATTTTCCAAGTAACCAACGGCAATGGGGATGGTATTGGATTGTACCTTATATTTCCCATTCTAGCAATAAACCTTAGTTTTCAGTCATCATCAAAGATAACTATATTAACGTTGCAACATGTTGGGATGACTTAACCTGATTTGATAACTAATCTTACTATGGAACACTAAGCATATGAATGTTTGCATTCTTCAAATATTCTTGGCAAAAAAGGAATTACTAGGACAGAGCTGAATCAAAATAAGTATCAATTAGATTAACTGATGAACCATCTAGAAAGCATACAGTTGATTTAGTGGAGTCAATCATGACACTGATTATGACTTGCTTGTGCTAGTGTCACTGCTATCTAGGTCCAGGAAGGAACACGTGCTCTTTAGTAGCAAATAGTTTCTATCATAATACACGTGTTTTATCAGTGCTAAGGTTGCATATTTATCTGCTTGTCCAGTTAAATACTGTCCAAAATGTGATGAAATCTACAGTTTGCGAGACCAGTGGGAAACGATTGGGAACTGTGTTTGCATTACCTTTGGTTTCAAAACCTATATTTCTTGAGGCAGTCCATAACTGAAATGAAAAACTAAATCTTCAGGTTTCTGGGAAAAGGGATTGTAACTTGGGATTCCTGGCTGTGGCATCAGACTTTTGACTTCAGCATATGACCTTAGGTTGCTAGGGAAATGGAAGCTGATTGGAGAAAATCACAATGCTGTGAGATCAGTTTTTTCAGCAGGAGAACAGTACAGGCTGGCCATGAAAGGATATATGAGAGAGCTGAAAAGACTGAAACCAAGGCGGTTGTAAACCAAGCTAAGGAGGTTCTGCAGAAATATGCTATTTTGATGATAGTCATATCCGTGGAGCTCAAATGGAGTAAAACTCTTGTCAGAGCTCCAATGAGCAAATCCTGTGTGAGGTAAAGGAGTTGAATTCTACGGGGCCACGGGCCTTTCCGCCATGGTCTTAATCAGGGTGGAGTTGGGAAGATGTTGGGGTTTGCACCTGTCACCTTTCCACCCAATTAAATGTCCTCCTTGCCTTCAAATTCGCTCCGGGGGAGATCATAAAATGCCGCCATGCTTGAGGAAGTATTTGGAGCTGCACGTGGTGCCACAAGTCCTGGGGGAACTGCCAGTAAAACTGTGAGATCTATCTTTGTTGTATTAGCTATTTAAAATATAATTTATAGCTTACATTAATTACAATTTGCCTGTTAATTCATGTTTAATTTATGTTGACTTTAGTTTGATTGATAAAGTAAAGTTCTTAAAAGTGAAATCTTGTCCTTTGGTTTCTTCTGTTTTGGTCATTTGGGAAGTTTGGTGCTTTTAGGTTGTTGGTCTCCATGGGGATCATAACAAAAAGTTATTGCGGTTATAGACCAAAATAGACAAAACCTACCTTTACAATTTTTTACACAGTTACATTCCTTAGATGGACATTACTGTAATAGAATTGACATTGTGTTTCCATCATGAATTTCAAAAAATAAAACTTGAAGGAAATTCTTAGTCACACCACCGCAAACAGAAGCATTTGCAGAGCTATCCACCAATTAGAAAAATGTTAAGTGAAAATTCTGATCAGCAAAAGTGACACTCTTGCCTAAATTTTCAACTGACCTCACCTCAGCACTTTTTGAAGGAAAAAGTTCCAGATTTGAACTACTCTTCGTGTGAGCAAGTGTTTCCCAACATCACTCTTGAACGGCCTAGTTCTAATTTTCAGCATAGTTTTAGTATACACTGCCTTGTCCTGGACTCCCCCACCAGAGGAAATTGTTTTTCTCTACCTGCCCTATCAAATCCTTTTTGATAATCTTACACGCTTCAATCAGAATACCCATTAATTTTCTACATTCAAGGCGCTACAAGCCTGATTTATGCAACCCATCCTTAAGATTTAATCCTTTCACCCCCACTATTATTCTGGGAAATCTGTGTTACATCCACTCCAAGGCCAACATATCCTTCCTGAACTGTATGCTGCACACCAGACACCATCTAACGAAACAAAAGCAGAAAATGCTGGAAAACCTCAGCAGGTCCGGCAGCATCCGTGGAGATAGAAACAGAGTTAATGTTTCGAGCCCATATGACTCTTCTTCAGAGCTGAAGAGAAGTGGAAACGTGATGGATTTTATACTGTTTAAGAGGATGTGGAGCAGGTGGAACAAGATAGAAGGTCAGGGATAGGTGACAGCTAAGGAATGATTGACAAAGATGTCATGGACACAAGGCAAGGTAATGTTAATGGTGATGATAGTGTTAAAAGAAAGTGCTGATAGTGGAATAAAGGTAAGAACAGAATGTGTTAATAGCAGAACAAGGGTGAGCGCTCTGTGAAAGAACAACACAGGAACCAGTGATAGATGGCCCTGTGGGGGGAGTGGGATTTGAGAAAAAGGATTGAAGAAATGAACAAATAAATAAAAGAATAAACTGAAATGTAAATAAAATTAAAACTAAATAAGTAAATAAATAAAAATTGGCTTTAAAAAGTGGTAAAGATGGAGGAGAGAGTTCATGGTCTGAAGTTGTTGAACTCAATATTCAGTCCGGAAGATTGTAAAGTGCCTAGTCGGAAGATGAGGTGCTGTTCCTCCAGTTTGCGTTGGGCTTCACTGGAACATTGCAGCAGGCCAAGGGCGGACATGTGGGCATGAGAGCAGGGTGGTGTTTTGAAATGGCAAGTGACAGGGAGGTCTGGGTCATACTTGCGGACAGACTGAAGGTGTTCAGCAAACCTTGTTTAGTCTCCCCAGTGTAGAGGAGACCGCATTGGGAGCAGTGAATGCAGTAGACCAAATTGAGAGAAGTGCAAGTGAAGCACTGCTTCACCTGAAAGGAGTGTTTGTGGCCTTAAGACAGTGATGGAGGAGGTAAAGGGGCAGGCATTGCACCTTCTAAAATTGCATCGGAAGGTGCTGTGGGAAGGGATGAGGAATTGAGGGCAATGGAAGGGTGGACCAGGGTGTCATGGAGTGAACGATTCCTACGGAATGCTGACGAGGGGGCGGGGGTGAGAGGAAGATGTGTTTGGTGGTGGCATCATGCTGGAGTTGGAGGAAATGGCAGAGGATGATCCTTTGAATGCAGAGGCTGGGGAGGGGGGGTGAAAAGGGGGACCCTATCATGGTTCTGGGAGGGAGAGGAAGGTGCAAGGGCAGAGGCGCGGGAGATAGGTTAGACATGGTTGAGGGCCCTGTCAACCACTGTGGGGTGGGGGGGAACCATGGTTAAGGAAAAAGAAAAACATGTCAGAAGTATCGTTTTTGGAGGTGGCATCATTGAAATGGATGTGAATGAGGTGGAGGAACTGAGAGAATGGGATGGAGTCCTTACAGAAGTTGTAGTCGAGGTAGCTGTGGGAGCCGATAGGCTTGTAATGAATATTGGTGGACAGTCTATCACCAGAATTGGAGGCAGAGAGGTCAAGGAAGGTAAGGGAAGTGTTGAAGATGGACCATGTGAAGGTGAGGGAGGGGTGGAAATTAGAAGCAAAATCGATACATTTTTCCAGATCCAGATAAGAGCATGAAGCAGCACTGATACAGTCATCGATGTACCAAAAAAAGAGCTGTGGGAGGGGCCTGAGTAGGACTGGAACAAGGAATATTCACATACCCCACAAAAGGACAGATATAACTGGGGCCCGTGGGAATACCCATAGCCACACCTTTTATTTGAAGGCAGTGAGGCAAGTTAAATGAAAAATTGTTTAGCAAGAGAACATGTCTAGCCAAGCAGAGGAGAGTGGTGGTGATGGGGATTGTTTGGGCCTCTGTTCAAGGAAGAAGTGGAGAGCCCTCAGACCATCCTGATGGGGGATGGAGGTGTAGAGGGATTGGACGTCTATGGTGAAGAGGAGACAGTTAGGGCAGGAAACTGGAAAATGTTGATATGATGTAAGGCATCAGAGGAACTATGAATGTAGGTGGGGGAGAGACTGAATGAGGGGAGAGAGAATGGAGTCAAGATGGGAAGAAATGAATTCTGTGGGGCAGGAACAGACTGGCACGATGGGTCTACCAGGATAGTCCTGTTTGTGGATTTTGGGAAGGAGGTAGAAGCGGGCTGTCCGAGATTGGGAGACTATGAGGTTGGCGGAGGGAAGATCTCCAGAGGAGATGAGATCAGTGACAATCCTGAAAACAATGGCTTGATGTTCGGTGGTGGGGTCATGGTCCAGGGGTAGGTAGGAGGAAGTGTCTGAGAGTTGGCGTTCAGCCTCTACAAGGTAGAGGTCAGTATGCCAGACAACAACACACCACCCTGGATAATAAAGTCAGGGTTGGACTTGAGAGAATGGAGTGCAGCAAAGTTCAGAAGGAGACAGGCTAGAGTGGTTGAGAGGAGCAGTGAAGTTAAGATGACCAATGTCACGCCGCCAGTTTTCAATGAAAGGATCAAGAGCACATAAGAGGCCAGAGGGAGGGATCCAGGTGGAGGGAGAATACTGGAGGCGGGTGAAAGGGTCCGTTGAACGGGTGGAGTACTGCTGCCCAAAGAAGTGAGCATGGAGACGAAGGCGACAGAAGAGGAGTTCAGCATCATGCCGGCCTGAAATTCATTGTGGTGAGGGCATAAAGGTATGAAACTGAGTCCTTTGCGGAGTACAGAACATTCAACATCAGAGAGCAGAAGGTCAGAGGGTATGGTGAATACATGGCAAGGCTGGGATAAGAAGAAGGGATGGGGTCAAATGGACAGGAAGGAGTGGAGGGTCCTGGATGACGTTGGTATCAGTAAGTTATTGGAGCTTGTTACAGCAAGGGGTGTGATAAGAAGGTCACGACAAGGGGTGGGATAAAATCCAACACATTTCCACTTCTTTTTAGCTCTGAAGAAGAGTCATATAGACTTGTAATGCTAACTCTGTTTCTCTCTCTACAGACGCTGCCAGGCCAGCTGAGGATTTTCAGCATTTTCCGTTTTTGTTTCAGATTTCCAGCATCTGCAGTATTTTGCTTTTAACTTACCATCTAATGAAAGCTCAATACAGCTGTAACATAACTTCCAGTAATTTGTACTCCAGCCTGTTTGAGTTAAAGGCCAACATTTCATTAACCTTTTTATTTTTTTTATACCTGTTCAATAGTTTTAGTGTCTTGTGCACTTGATTCCAAAATCTCTCTATTCATCTACAGTTCCTAGCTTCTCGCCATTTAGAAAATACTGTGATCGCCCTTTCTTAGGTTTGAAATGCTTTCCAACATTAAACTCTATTTGCCACAGCTTTGTCCATTTATCAACACCCCTTTGCAACTTTCTGAAATTTTGAAATATAATGCAACAGCTTGTGGTAATGATACCCTGCCAGTCCTCTCCAAGGTATGAACAGACTGATATATGGCTAATTATCAATCTGGAACCCAAAGATTTTCGGGAGACTCTCAGGGAATTCCAAGTTAGTGGATATCTATGCACTTTGAGGATTTTGTATTTGCTGGTTTACTGCAATGTTTTTGTTCCCCTTGTTGTATACTACTCCTGCAATTAATGCAATGTCTCAGGTAACTGACACAGGAAATCCCAGAAGTGTGTTCATATAGAGGATTAAACATCAAATTCCTAATAGAGCACACTAATCCACAGTGAAATAAAGAAAGTTCTGATGAAAGATTATTGACCTGAAACATTGACCCTGATATTTATGGTGTGGTGGACAGGATTCAAATGAGGCTGAAAACAGCCAAAGAATCCACTCCTACAGACCTTAACAAGAGGGGGAGATAGTTTGGCCATTGGGAATGGGGAAATCAGTAATCATGAGGTCCTGGGCAGATTGACCAATCGAGAGGGAGTGGGGAGGTCATCAATTGGTGGGGGAGTGAGGTCAACAATTGAGGAGGAGGAGGAGTGAGGGTGATAATTTAGAAGGTGGGCTGAGGTCAGCAATATGGAGGGAGTAAGATTAGCAATAGGGAGGGAGTGCGGTGTAGGATCGGAATCTCCTCCAACTGGAAAATTTATGGGACATAATTTCAAACCCACAGACATGTTTTGACCTCATGATTGGAATTATAAATTACAAAAGATAAGCTGCAGTCAGCAATACATGGCTGGGCGGCAAGGGGTTAATTTGGACATTTAGTAAAAACAGTGACTCATTAAAAGGGTTTGGCCATTGACTGCTATCAGGGAACAATGGTACCAGAGAAATGCCATTACCTGCCAACACCTAACGCAATCAAGAAGTCCAGTTACACAATTCAATAGCACAAAGGACACATCATCATTACAATACACTCAAGGAATTGTGCAACTAAGGTCTGCATCACAGGCAATTGCACTAGAATAGGGTCATTCAAACCCTCATTAACTTTGGAGCCAGGTGCTGTTACTGTGCCACATCAAATAGTAGGAGAATTACTCATACAATGAGAACTGATAATATTTGTCTGGATACATCTTCCATAGAAAACCCCATATAGTTTCAATCAGCAGGAGCTGATGACATTTGTCTGGGCTTTGTGTGGAATTAACTAAATGGACATTGGGATAACAGGAAATATGTTTTGACATGTCTGAGCTAAATTATGATAAAAGAGCAGATCTGAGTCTCTGGCTGCAGTTGGAAGGAGGGTCAGGGCTGGTCACCTTGACTCAGGCCTACATTCAACACGGACAGACCAGCTATGTTGGGGATTGTAAGTTTCAGCCAAATTGAAGTGATACTGGTCTGAGGGTTTTGTGAAGAATTGAAGTGAAAGCTTGGTGTTTTTTGTCGGTACCTTGTAACTTATTTCAGCCATATCTTGATGATATTGGTCTGAGGGTTTTTTCTTAAGGTTTCAGGACAAGATGTGGTGTTTTGCCTATGTTTTTGTAAGTTTAAACCGAGTCATGGGGACTTTGTGTGGAGTTAGCATTTTTGTAAGTTTAAGCCCGAGTCGTGGTGACTTTGTTTCGGGTATTGGGAACAGGTTGTTTTAAATTTCAGGGTTTTGCACAGTGGGGTTGTGGATGATTCAATAAAGCAATTGTGAATTATCAGAAGGAATTGTCTCGCTGGTCATTCTGTCTAAGCCATAAACTTGTGAATCTGGTGTCACAAACTTGAGTGTGGGGAGGGTCCCTGAGGAAAAAGGGGAACCCCTACAGAATTGACGATTGCAGCAGGACACCAGTAGGTGATAAGGCTGAACAGACAGAGCTGTGGACAAAGTGGGGGAGGAAAAGTGATCCTCCCATGACAATGGAAATGAGGTTACAGAAGTCTATCTGTGAGAAGCTAAAGCCAAATGAGGCTTGGCTAAGGGAACTAACTAATTCAGAAGATCCATTAGGATGGGTCGAGGGTGGATGGAGTCATCCCAAAGGTGAAAGAAGACAGAAAAGGGCAGCATGATTGTATGGATACAACCATCAACACCCTAAAGATCAGTGCGAAAATATTAAACTCAGACAAGAAGTAGAGATCCTGAGGAAACAAGCCTCAGACATAGAAGCGGTAGTTAACTGTTTGATAAAGGAATTTGAGGAGCTAAAGACAGAAAGGGCCACAGGACAAGTCAAGGCATGAACAGACCTTGAGCTATTATCAGGGCCAGGTCTGTAAGGTAGAGGATGAGAGAAACGAGTATCAGACATTATATTATGAAGTCAAGGCACAGGCTCGGGGCTTGAAGACTAGGTGTGAGGGTATGAAGACAGCTTATCTTTGGTAAAGGAACAGAAAAGGAACAAGGTTCCTTTTAATAAGACCATAAGACATAGGAGCAGAAATTAGGCAATTCGGCCCATCGAGTCTGCTCCGCCATTCAATCATGGCTGATAAGTTTATAAGACCATAAGACATAGGAGCAGAAATTAGGCCATTTGGCCAAAAGTAGAGAATTTGTCTAATAAACAGGTCCAGACACTGCTCACTGAGTCAAAAACAAAAATAGCTGGAAAAACTCAGCAGGTCTGATAGCATCAGTGGAGAGGAAGACAAAGTTAACGTTTTGAGTCCGTATGACTCTTCATCAGAACAACCGTTCTAATGAAGAGTCATACGGACTCGAAACGTTAACTCTGTCTTCCTCTCCACAGATGCTGTCAGACCTGCTGAGTTTTTTTCCAGCTATTTTTGTTTTTGCTTCAGATTTCCAGCATCCGCAGTATTTGGCTTTTATCTTACTGCTCACTGAGTGACTCGAGGAGGGGGACAGGGTCCCTTCTGCAGAAGTTTTGATAATTCAAGAGTGGATGAAGAAGAAAATGCTAAGAGCTGAAAAGGTAACAGACCTTTTGGTTAGAACAGTTTATTGTGCTGAGAAATGTGGCAAGGTTTTTCAGAAGTCAGAGAGTGTAAGATTCAGGGCACACAAGGGAATTCAGAACTTAAAAGGAAAAATGGGCAGGCAACAGGTACTGGTCCCTGCTGAGATGAGAAGACATGAGCTCCTCTGTCAGCGAGACCATGGTCCAGCTGTTTGCATAAGGTTGAAATATAAGAGAAACTTTGGGGTCATGGAAAACAGTTAGGACAAAGTAAAAAATTAAGTTGGTATGCACACAGTATAGCTAAAATGCTGTGTGAACTGTAAAAGAAAACTTGTGTGTATATGAGTGAACTCAGTTTCTGTCTATGTGTTTTAATAGTGTCTTGTTTGATTTTGTGTGTCTTTGCTTTTTTATTTATTCATCCATGGGATGTGGGTGTTGCTGGCTGGGCCAGCATTTATTGCCCATCCTTAGCTGCCCTTGAGAAGATGGTGGTGAGCTGCCTTCTTGAACCGTTGGAGTCCATGTGGTGTAGGTACTCCCACAGTGCTGTCAGGAAGGGAGATCCAGGATTGTGACCCAGCGACAGTGAAGGAACGGCGATATATTTCCAAGTCAGGATGATTAGTCACTTGGAGGAAAACTTCTAGGTGGCGGTGTTCCCATCTATTTGCTGCCCATGTCCTTCGAGATGGTAGTGATCATGGGTTTGGAAGGCGCTGTCGAAGGAGCCTTCGTGCATTCCTGCAGTACATCCAGTATTCAGTATCTGTCACTGAGTGGATGTTGGAAGTGGGTCGTCACTCTGAAGTAAGTAAGGTCATCAATTGGGAGATCGTCAATCAGAAGGGAGTGAAGTCAACGATTGGGAGGGAATGAGGTTGTCAATTGGGATGGAGAGAGGTCACCAATCAGAAGGGATTGAGGTCGTCAATTGGGGCAGAGCAAGGTGGTCAATCGAGAGGGAGTAAGGTTGTCAGTCAGGAAGGAGATTGTCAGTTGGGATGAAGTGAGGTCGTCAACAAGGGGAGAGTGAGGTCTTCAATTGACAGGGGGCAAGGTTGTCAATCAGGAGGCAGATCATCAATTGGGATGGAGTGAGGTCGGCAATCAGAAGGGATTGAGGTCATCGATCAGGAGGGAGGTCGTCAATTGGGAGGGAGGTCATCAATCGAGAGGGAGTGAGGTCGTTAATCGGGAGGGAAAGAGGTCATCAATCAGGAAGGATCAAGGTTGTCAATTGGGAGGGAGAGAGGTTGTCAATTGAGAGGGAGTGAGGTCGTCATTTGGGAGGGCGTGAGGCTGTTAATCAGGAGGGAGATCATCAATTGGGAGGGAGCGAGGTCATCAATTGGAAGTGAGGTCAAGGCTGCAAGGGGATCAGGACTGGGAGCTAAATATCCAAGGATATACATCCTATTGAAAAGATAGGCAGGTTGGCAGAGGGGTTGGGGTTGCTTTGTTAGTAAGAAATGAAATTAAATCGATAGCAAGATATGACGTAGGGTCAGATGATGTAGAATCTGTGTGGGTAGAGTTGAGGAACCGCAAAGGTAAAAAAACCATAATGGGAGTTATGTACAGGCCTCCGAACAGTAGTCAGGATGTGGGGCACAAGATACAGCAGGAGATAGAAAAGGCGTGTAAGAAAGGCAAGGTTACAGTGATCATGGGGGATTTCAATATGCAGGTAGACTGGGAAAATCAGGTTGGTAGTGGATCCCAAGAAAAGGAATTTGTGGAATGTCTACGAGATGGCTATTTGGAACAGCTTGTGGTGCAGCCCACTAGGGAACAGGCAATTCTAGATTTAGTGATGTGTAATGAGGCAGATTTGATAAGAGAGCTTAAGGTGAAGGAACCCTTAGGAGGAAGTGACCACAATATGATAGCATTTACCCTGCAATTTGAGAGGGAAAAGCTGGAATCAGATGTAACGGTATTACAGTTAAATAAAGGCAACTACAGAGGCATGAGGGAGGAGCTGGCCAGAATTGACTGGGAGATGAGCCTAGCAGGAAAGACAGTGGAACAGCAATGGCAGGAGTTTCTGGGAGTAATTTGGGAGACACAGCAAAAATTCATCCCTAGGAAGAAGAAGCATACTAAAGGGAGGACGAGGCAACCATGGCTGACAAAGGAAGTCAGGGACAGCATAAAAGCTAAAGAGAAAGCATACAATGCGGCGAAGAGCAGTGGGAAACCAGGGGATTGGGAAGCCTACAAAGACCAACAGAGGACAACTAAAAAAGAAATAAGGAGGGAGAAGATTAAATATGAGGGTCAACTAGCCAGTAATATAAAAGAAGATTGCAAGAGTTTTTTTAGATATATAAAGGGTAAGAGAGAGGCAAAAGTGGACATTGGGCCGGTGGAAAATGACGCTGGAGAAGTAGTAGTGGGGAACAAAGAAATGGCGGAGGAACTGAATAGGTACTTCGCTTCAGTCTTCACGGTGGAAGACACGAGTGACATCCCCAAAGTTCAAGAGAGTCGGGGGGCAGAGGTGAGTATGGTGGCCATTACCAAGGAGAAGGTGCCAGGAAAACTGAAAGGTCTGAAGGTGGATAAATCACCTGGACCAGATGGATTACACCCCAGAGTTCTGAAGGAGATAGCTGAAGAGATAGTGGAGGCGTTAGTGGTGATCTTTCAGGAATCACTGGAGTCAGGGAGGGTCCCAGAGGACTGGAAAATTGCTAATGTAACCCCCCTGTTTAAGAAGGGAGTGAGGCAAAAGATGGGAAATTACAAGCCGATTAGCCTGACCTCGGTCGTTGGTAAGATTTTAGAGTCCATTATTAAGGATGAGATTTCAGAATACTTGGAAGTGCATGGTAAAATAGGGCACCGTCAGCATGGTTTCATCAAAGGGAGGTCACGCCTGACAAATTTGTTAGAATTCTTTGAGGAGGTAATGAGTAGGTTAGACAAAGGAGAGCCAATGGATGTTATCTACTTGGACTTCCAGAAGGCCTTTGACAAGGTGCCGCACAGGAGGCTGCTCAGTAAGATAAGAGCCCATGGTGTTAGAGGCAAGGTACTAGCATGGATAGAAGATTGGCTGTCTAGTAGGAGGCAGAGAGTGGGGATAAGGGAGCCCTTCTCAGGATGGCGGCCGGTGACTAGTGGAGTTCCGCAGGGGTCAGTGTTGGGACCACAACTTTTCACTTTATACATTAATCATCTAGATGAAGGAACTGAGGGCATCCTGGCTAAGTTTGCAGATGATACAAAGATAGGTGGAGGGACAGGTAGTATTGAGGAGGCGGCAAGGCTGCAGAAGGATTTGGACAGGTTAGGAGAATGGGCAAAGAAGTGGCAGATGGAATACAACATGGGGAAGTGTGAGGTCATGCACTTTGGTAGGAAGAATAGAGGCATAGACTATTTTCTAACTGGGGAGAGAATGCAGAAATCTGGAGTGCAAAGGGACTTGGGAGTCCTAGTCCAGGATTCTCTTAAGGTTAACTTGGAGGTTGAGTCGGTAGTTAGGAAGGCAAATGCAATGTTGGCATTTATTTCGAGAGGACTAGAATATAAAAGCAGGGATGTGCTGCTGAGGCTTTACAAGGCTCTGGTTAGACCACATTTAGAATATTGTGAGCAATCTTGGGCCCCGTATCTCAAGAAGGGTGTGCTGGTCCTGGAGAGGGTCCAGAGGAGGTTCACGAGAACGATCCCAGGAATGAAAGGCTTAACATATGAGGAACATTTGAGGACTCTGGGTCTATACTCGATGGAGTTTAGAAGGATGAGGGGGGATCTGATTGAAACTTACAGAATACTGAAAGGCCTGCATAGAGTGGACGTGGGGAAGATGTTTCCATTAGTCTGAGAGACTAGGACCCGAGGGCACAGCCTCAGAGTAAAGGGAAGACCTTTTAGAACAAAGATGAGGAGAAACTTCTTTAGCCAGAGAGTGGTGAATCTATGGAATTCATTGCCACAGAAGGCTGTGGAGGCCAGGTCATTGAGTGTATTTAAGACCGAGGTAGATAGGTTCTTGATTGGTAAGGGGATCAAAGGTTACGGGGAGAAGGCGGGTGGATGGGGTTGAGAAACTTATCAGCCATGATTGAATGGCGGAGCAGACTTGATGGGCCAAATGGCCTAATTTCTGCTCCTATGTCTTATGGCCTTCTGGTCTTATAACCCGGGAGGGAATGCGGTCATCAATCAGGAGGGAGGGAGGTCGTCACTCGGGAAGGAGCAAGGTTGTAAATCAGGAGGGGGATCATCAATCAGGAGGGAGCCAGATCATCAATTAGGACGGAGTGAAGTTGTCATTTGGGAAGGAGTAAGGTCATCAATCGGGAGGGAGTGAAGTCGGCAATCGGGGCGGAGTGAACTTGTCAATCTGGAGGGTGCGAGCTTAGCAATCAGGACAGACCCAGGCTGTGAATCGGGAGGGAGATCATCAATCGGGATGGAGTGAGGTCGTCAATCAGGATGCAGGCCGTCAATTTGGATGGAGTGAGGCCATCAATTAGAAGGGAGTGAAGTTGTCAATTAGGAGCGAGGTCATCAATCAGGAGCGAGCGAATTCGTCAATCAGGAGAGAGATTGTCGATCGGGAGAGAACAAGATTGTCAATCGTGATGGAGTGAGGTCGTCACTTGGGAGGGAGCGAGGTTGTCAATCAGGAGGGAGATTGTCAATTGGGAAGGAGGTCATCATTTGGGATGAGGGTTATCAATTGGGAGGGATTGAGATCGTCAATCGGGAGGGAGTGGAGTCGTCAATCAGGAGGGAGTGAAGTCATCACTCAGGAGGGAGTGTGGTCTCAACTAGGATGGAGTGAAATTGTCAATCGGAGGGAACAAAGTTGCCAATTGGGAGGGAGAATGTCAATCGGGATGGAGTGAGGTCATCAATCGGGAGGGAGCGAAGTTGTCAACTGGGAGTGAGTGAAGTTGTCAATTGAGAGGGAGCGCGGTCATCAATCAGGAGGGAGCAAGGTTGTCAATTGGGATGGAGATCATCAATCAGGAGGGATCGAGATCATCAGTCATGAGGGAGTGAGGTCGTCAATTGGGATCAGGGTCGTCAATCGGGAGGGAATGAGGTCGTCAATTATGAGGGAGTGTGGTTGTCAATCGGGAGGGAGTGAGGCAGTCAAATGGGAGGGAGCAAAGTTGTCAATCGGGAGGGAGGGCATCAATTGGGAGGGAGTGAGTCCCTCAATCAAGAGGGAGTGAAGTCGTCACTTGGGAGGAGCAAGGTTGTCGATCAAGAAAGAGATCGTCGATTGGGAGAGAGCGAGGTCATCAATCGGGACGGAATGAGGTCATCACTTGGGAGACAGCGAGGTTGTCAATCAGGAGCGAGACCGTCAATTGGAGTGTGGTCATCAATTGGGAGGGAATGAGATCGTCAATCAGGAATGGGCGAGGTCGTCAATCAGGAGGGAGTGAGGTCATCACTCAGGAGGGAACATGGTTGTAATTGGAACGGAGTGAAGTTGTCAATCGGGATTGAGTGAGGTCGTCAATCAGGAGGAAGCAAGGTTGTCAATTGGGAGGGAGTGAGGCTGTCAATCCGGAGACCATAAGATAAGACCATAAGACATAGGAGCAGAAATTAGGCCATTCGGCCCATCGAGTTTGATCCGCCATTCAATCATGGTTGATAAGTTTCTTAACCCCATTCCCCCCTCC
Organism: Cetorhinus maximus; assembly: GCF_964194155.1. Taxonomy (NCBI): domain Eukaryota; kingdom Metazoa; phylum Chordata; class Chondrichthyes; order Lamniformes; family Cetorhinidae; genus Cetorhinus; species Cetorhinus maximus. The sequence continues at coordinate 82,379,334 of NC_135879.1, forward strand.
CTGTAACCTTTGATCCCTTTACCAATCAAGATAAGACCATAAGACATAGGAGCAGAAATTAGGGAGATCATCAATCGGGAAGGAGTGAGGGCATCAATCAGAAGGGATTGAGGTCATCAATCGGGAGGGAGATCATCAATTGGGAGGGTGCGAGATCGTCAATTCGGACAGAGTGAAGTTGTCAATCGGGAGGGAGCGAGGTTGTCAATTAGGAGGGAGTGATGTTATCAATTGGGAGGGAGATTGTCAATCGGGAGGGATTGAGGCCGTCACTCGGGAGGGAGATTGTCAATTGGGGGAGAGTGAGATCGTCAATCGGGGCAGAGTGAATTCGCCAATTGGGAGGGAGTGAGGTAATCAATCGGGAGGGAGGCCGTTAATCAGAATGAAGCAAGGTCATCAATCAGGCGGGAGTGAGGTCATCAATCAGGAGGGAGTGAGGTCATCAATTGGGAGGGAGATCGTCAATCGGGATGGAATGACTTCGTCATTCGGGAGGGAGCGAGGTTATTAATCTGGAGGGAGGTCATCAATAGGGAGAGAGCGAGATTGTCAATCAGGTGGGAGGTCATCAATTGGGAGGGAGTAAGTTCATCAATCAAGAGGGAGCGAGGTTGTCATTCGGTGGGAGCAAAATTATCAATCAGGAGGGAGATCGTCGATCAGGAGAGAGCGAGGCCGTCAATCGGGACATAGTGAGATCATCATTCGGGAGGGAGTGAGGTAATCACTTGGGAGAGAGCGAGGTTGTTAATCAGAGGGAGACCATCAATTGGAAGGGAAGTCATCAATTGGGAGGGAGCGAGGTCATCAATCGGGAGGGAGCGAGGCTGTGATCGGGGCGCAGTGAAGTTGTCAATCGGGAGGGAGGGAGGTCATCATTCGTGAGGGAGATCATCAGTTGGGAGGCAGGTCGTCAATCGGGTGGGAGCGAGTTCGTCAATCAGGAGGGAGTGAGGTCATCACTCAGTAGGGAGTGACGTCATCAACTGGAACGGAGAGAATTTGGTCAATCAGGAGCCAGTGAGATCGTCAATTGGGAGGGAGATCAACAATTGGGAGGGAGGTCGTCAATCGGGAGGGAGTGATTTCGTCAATCAGGAGGGAGCGAGGTCGTCTCTCGGGAGGGGGCAAGGTTGTCAATCAGGAGGCAGATCGTCAAATGGGAGGGAAGGAGGTCGTCAATCGGGAGGGAGCGAGGTCATCAATCAGGAGGGAGTGAGGTCATCTCTCAGGAGGGAGTGAGGTCGTCAATCGGGAAGGAGCAAGGTCGTAATTCGGGAGGGAGTGAGGTCATCACTTGGGAAAGCGCAAGGTTGTCAATCAGGAGGGAGGTCGTCAATTGGGAGGAAGAGAAGTTGGTCAATCAGGAGCGAGTGACATCATCAATCGGGAGGGAGATCATCAATTGGAAGGGAGGTTGTCGATCGGGAGGGACCGAGGTTGTCCATCAGGAGGGAGTGAAGTTGTCATTCGGGAGTGAGTGAGATCATCAGTTGGGAGGGAGTGAGGTTTGCACATGGCAGGGAGCAAGGTTGTCAATCAGGAGGGAGCAAGGTTATCAATCAAGAGGGAGATCATCAATTGGGATGGAATGAGGCCATCAACCAGAGGGGACTGATGTTGTCAATCAGGAGGGAGGCCATTAAGTGGGAGGGAGGTTATCAATTGGGAGAGAATGAGGTCTTCAATTGGGAGGGAGCAAATTCGTCAATCAGGAGGGAGTGAGGTTGTCACCTGGAAGGGAGCGAGGTTGTCAATCTGAAGGGAGATCATCGGTCGGGAGAGAACAAGGTCGTCAATCGGGAGGGAGCAAGTTAATTAATCAGGAGGGAGTGAGGTTGTCACTCGGGGGGGAGCGAGGTTGTCAATCAGGGAGGAGATCATCAATCGGGATGGAGTGAGTTCGTCAATCGGGGGGCAGCGAAGTCAGCAATCAAGAGGGTGCGAGGTTGTCAATCAGGAGGGAAATCATTTATGGGGACAGAGTGAGGTCGTCAATCCAGAGGGATTGAGGTTGTCACTCAGCAAGGAGTGAGGTTGTCATTCAGGAGGAAAATCATCAATTGGGATGGAGTGAGGTCATCAATCAGAAGGGAGTGAGGTTGTCATTCGGGAGGGAGGTTGTCAATCGGGACGGAGTGAGGTCTTAATTTGGGAGGGTGTGAGGTCACCACTTGGGAGAGAGCGAGGTTGTCAATCAGGAGGGAGATCGTAAATTGGGAAGGAGGTTGTCAATCGGGAGGGACCGAGGTTGTCAATCAGGAGAGAGGTCATCAATCAGGAGAGAACAAGGTCGTCAATCAGGAGGGAGGCCGTCAATCGTGAGGGAGTGAGTTAATCATTTGGGAGGGAGCGAGGTTGTCAATGGGGCAAGGTTGTCAATCGGGAGGGAGATCATCAATCAGGATGGAGTGAGGCCGTCAATCAGAAGGGAGTGAGGTCATCAATTGGGAGGGAGTGAGGTCATCAACCAGGAAGTGGGTGAGGTTGTCAATTGCAAGGTGAAGTGAGGTCAGCCATGAATCATGGTAGGGGTTGGGGGACGAGAGTGCGGTGGAAATGGGGCTGGAGAATGTCGGCAAATTGGTGGGCCGGGGCGATAGGCTGGAGATTGCAGCTGGGTGAGGGAGATAGCTCCCTTAAGGGGCTTGGGAGCAGCACTCCTGCCCCTCCTGGCCCACAATGAGTGCTAAAGCTGCCACTGACATTGGGGAGCTGGCATCTCCTGCCTCTGTTTCACTGCCAGGATTCACGGTCCATGGGAAACCTGAACAGCACTGGTTAATTTTAAATCACGCACCCAACTGCACAACCAGAAGCAAATAAAAATGTTAATTAAATGTCCCACCTTTCCACTTCAGGACACTCAAACTCTCCAATACCATTATTGCACTGGAGGGAATGGTGAACTGGGGTCGTCAACAGTGCATTTCATTTTTTAAATTCCCCCAAACCCTCTGCTGCCCATTGTTAGGTGAGATTGGGTGGAGAGGGGAGCGGTTGGGGTGGGGGAGGGAATTAATGTTAAGGCAGTTAACTCTAGTTTCAGCCATGGTTGAGTTGTTAGCACTCTCAACCCGGGGTCAGACGCTTCTGGGCTCAAGTCCAAATCCAGAGCTTGAGCACAAAAATCAAGGCTGACACTCCAGGATAATACTGAGAGTGTGCTGCAGTGTTGGAGAGTCAGGACAGAGGGAGAGCTGCAGTCCGGAAGGGTCATTACTAAGGGAGAGCTGCAGTCCTAGAGGGTCAGTACTGAGGGAGTGCTGCAATGCCAGAGAGTCAATACTAAAGGAGTGCTGCAGTGTCAAGAGAGTCAGTATTGAGGGAGTGCTGCAGTGTCAGAGGGTCAGTACTGAGAGAGTGCAGCAGTGACAGAGGATCAGTACTGAAGGAAGGCTACACTGTTGAAATGTCAGTACAGAGGGAGTGCTGCAATGTCAGAGGGTCAGTATTGAGGGAGTGTTGCAATGTCGGAGAGTCAATACCAAATGAGTGCTGCAGTGTTGGAGGGTCAGGACGGAGGGAGTGATGCAGTGTCAGAGGGTCAGGACTGAGGGAGTGCTGGACTGTCAGAGGGTCAAGACTGAGTGCTGGACTGTCGGAGGGACAGGACTGAGGGAGTGCTGCAGTGTCAGTGGGTCAGGACTGAGGATGTGCTGCACTATCAGAGGGTCAGGACTGAGGGAGTGCGGCACTGTCGGAAGCTCAGACTGAGGGAAAGCAGCAGTGTCGAAGAGTCAGTACTGAGGGAGTGCTGCAACGTCAGAGAGTCAATACAAAAGGAGTGCTGCAGTGCCAGACAGTCAGTATTGAGGGAGTGCTGCAGTGTTGGAAGGTCAGGGCTGCAGGAGTGCTGCTGTACTGAAGGGTCAGTACTGAGGGAATGCTGTTGTGTCGGAGGGTCAGACTGAGGGACTGCTGCAGTTTTGGAATGTCAGGACTGAGGGAGTACTGCAGTGTCAGAGAGTCAGTACTGAGGGAGTGCTGCAGTGTCAGAGAGTCAGTGCTTTGGAGGGTTACTATTGAGGCAGTGCTGCAGTGACGGAGGATCAGTACTGAAGGAAGGCTGCAGTGTCGAAGCGTTAGTACAGAGGGAGTGCTGCACCGTCAGAGAGTCAGTGTTGAGGGAGTGCTGCTGTATTGAAGGGTCAGTACTGAGGGAGTGCTGTTGTATATGAGAGTCAGGCCTGAGAGAGTGCTGCAGTGTCAGAGAGTCAGTACGGAGGGAGTGCTGCAGTGTCAGAGGGTCAGGACTGAGAGAGTGCTGCACTGTCACAGGGTCAGAACTGAGGGAGTGCTATAGTGTCGGAGGGTCAGGACTGAGGGAGTGCCGCAGTGTCAGAGAATTAGTACTGAGGGACTGCTGTGGTGTCAGAAGTCAGGATTCAGGGAGTGCTACAGTGTCAGAGATCAGTACTGAGGGCGTGCTGCAGTGTTGGTGGGTGAGTAGTGAGGGGGTGCTGCAGTGTCGGAGGGTCAGAACTGAGGGAGTGCTGCAGTGTCGGAAGGTCAGGACTGAGGGAGTGCTGGACTGCCGGATGATAAGGACTGAGGGAGTGCTCTAGTGTCAGCTGTACAGACTGAGGGAGTGCTGCAGTGTCGGAGGGTCAGGACTAAGGGAGTGCTGCACTCTCAGAGGGTCAGGACTGAGGAAGTGCTGCCATGTCCTGGGGTCAAGGCTGAGGGAGTGCTACAGTGTTGGAGAGTCACTATTGAGGCAGTGCTGCAGTGTCAGAGTCAGTACTGAGGGAGTGCTGCAGTGTCGGAGGGTCAGAACTGAGGGAGTGCTGCAGTGTCAGAGTCAGTACTGAGCGAGTGCTGCAGTGACGGTGGATCAGTGGTGAAGGAAGGCTGCAATGTTGAGGGGCAGTACAAAGCGAGTGCTGCAGTGTCAAAGAGGCAGTATTGAGGGAGTGCTCCTGTATCGAAGGGTCAATACTGAGGGAGCACTGCAGTGTCAGAGGGTCAGGACTGAGGGAGTGCTGCAGTGTCAGAGGGTCAATACGAAAGGAGTGCTGCAGAGCCGGAGGGTCAGGACTGAGCGGGTGCTACAGTGTCGGAGGGTCAGTAGTGAGGGAGTGCTGCTGTGTCGGAGATGGGATGAGGTGCTAAACTGAGACCCTGGGTGCCCTTTAACTTGGTGTAAAAGATCCCATGGCACTATTTCAAACTCGATCTGGGGAGTTATGTCCTGGTCCCTTGGCCAATATTTATCCCTTAATCACAAAAACGGATTATCTGGTCACTGTCACATTGCTGTTTGTGGGAGCTTGCTGTGCATAAATTGGTAGCTACGTTTCCGACATTACAACAGTGACTGTACTTCAAATATACTCCATTTGCTGTAAAGTGCTTCGAGCCAGCCAGTGGTGGTTTCTGTACGCAAGTCTTTCTTTCCCTCTCTACAGAAGCTGCCTGAGCTGCTGGCTGTTATCCAGCATGTCCAGTTTGATTTCAGAGTTGCAGCACCAGCAGTATTTTGCTTTCCATGGAATAAGCCTGGTTAGTTTGGAGCCAGTGCTGGCGATCACATTTTGGTGTTGCATTTCTTGGGTAGCTGGGGTGAGGGGATAAATTCCCCAGTACATTCAATGGGCACACAAGACTCCTACAAAGAAAGTAAATGGGACCGGGCGAAGTGCAGGCGGAATAAAGATTCCACTGTGCTCGGAGTTCGCTGCTCGCTCATCCAGCGTTGTTTTGTATGAGAACTGAACTGCCAGGGCAAAATAAGTTTTTTTTTAACGAGACAACTGATATAGTCGGCGGCGATTCCGCCTGGAGCCTATATGCTGCCCATCCTTACCCGTCCTTCACTGAGCGAGTGTCCATCAGAGAGATCTTCATCTTGTTGAACTCCTCTGTCTCGCAGTCGGAATCCTCGTCCAGGAGGACGTACTTCTCCTTCTTCGGCTCGGGCATTTGGGGTGTGGGGGCAGCGATCAGAAATTCCTCTTCCGATTGCAAACTAGCCTTCAAGCAGCCGCCACTCGCAATCCCAGCAAGTTTTGGGCACGGCGACTTGGGGAGGTTAGGCAGGGGAGGGGAAGCTGGTCTCCGAAGACTGGGGAGAAGTTCTGCACCAATTACCTGCAGACTCCACCCATTCATCCAGGCTCCTGCCGTCTGCAGTCAAGCACTGACTCGTTGTTGGTCCGATACAGTTGGGTGCATTGCTAACCCATTTCAACGTGATAGAACTGCTTTTGCTTTCAGTGAGTTCAAAGCGAGATTTTCGCTTGATCCCAATTGCTCCCGCTTCAAGAAGGGGGAGACGATTTTTGATTTCTTCTTTTCATCCGCAGGCTGTCGGGATAAGGATATGTACTTGAGCAAATGTCCTTAAAGCAACTATAAACAAAACGGGGTGCTAGCAGGTGGAAGCCAGGGAGGTTGACTTTAACCCTGCCCACCCAGCACCAACTGGAGCTGCGTGGAATTTATATAGATAAGATCCCCATGGGCTCTTAACTGGGGCCCTGAGTGGCTTCCCAGCCAAGCTAAAGGAGCTCTGCAGACAGAAGAGGCCTTCCACAGGGTACATAAAACCTCCCTTTGTGAGGTTAGGAGGAGCAGGAATGTTCCTCCAGACCCCACGAGGAACATTGCCGTCTATCCTGGTTCAGACCTTCCCCCCTTTATCCCTGCCAATTCCTTGCCACTCTCCCAGGCATTTAACCGCAAGCTGACAGCAAGCCAATGTTTGGCCACAAAGAGAGGACCGGTGTTATTTAAATTGAGGCTGGCAGTTAAAATACCCCGGACCTACGAGTGACAACCCGCAATTCATTTGAGAATAAAATTGACACTGGTGTGGGAGACACATTCAACACACAGCCACTTGGTTTGCACCCGCATAGGAAAGAGATACACCTTGGTCACCTCTTTGGGCCTGATGCAATTTGCCACAAAGAGGAGTGTTCGCAAATTGGGATTCCAGCCTGTTTCAGGCAGGTGGGCTGCTTGCCTGTTGACAAGCCCACCTATACATTGGATCAGAGGTGCGACCAAACTGTTGCCTGAACCCAATTTTTAACAGTTGGTGAAAAACAAGAGGCTGTGAGCTGAATATTTCTCCTGTGGTGTTTATAAATGAATTTAGACCAAGAAAATAATTTGTACTTGAGATTTGGGCACACCTTAAAGCAATGCAAACCGCAATGACTCACATCTGAAGATGAACATTAGCCCGCAAAGGATTTATGATTAGACACACATAGGACCAGTTAGTACATGTTTGACAAAGCCTGCAACACCCTCATCTAAATTAATACTCCATTCTCTGTCAATGCATTTTTTTTGGCCAGGTTGCGAAAAACTAAATAGATAAACTGATTTATGAAATTAAAAGTATGAATGTTTGCACAAACATACATTAACCTGAACCAGTCAACACTCTGTGTAAAGGAGTATTACAACAGCCTAATGATTGTGGTTTAGCAACAGGGCTGATTTTGCAGCATCATAGAAACAGAGATGTAAGCACTGGAAGCCTATTCATGCCTGTACCACTGCTAGCTTTCATTACATTTTCCTGCTCTTCAACTGTATTTCTTAAAAACATTTTTCTTTACAGCAAGTTGTATTGATGTAGATTTTAATGTAGTTAAAAGTCCCAAGGAACTTCATGGAAGTGTTATCAAACACAAAATTTGACACTGAGCCACATAAGGAGACATTAGGGCAGATCGGCAAAAGCTTGGTCAAAGGAGTAGGCTTTAAGGGGCATCTGACAAAGTTCCTCATGAAAAGCTCTTGTTCAAACTCTACTACTATGGAATCAGGGGGCGGGGGGCATTGTTAAATTGAATCCGGCACTTCCTTACCAACAGAAGATGAAGAGTGGTGTGTGATGGGGAATCATTCGTTCCTAGAGATGCCCTTTCCAGATTTTCCCAGAGAACTGTGCTTGAACCTTTACTCTTCTTGACATACATAAGTGACCTTCCCAATAAGTTAAAAAACAGGGTGGAACTATTTGGAGATGACTGTGTGGTTAATGCATCAGGGAAAACTCAACATCATATCAACTCACTGCAAGATGATCTTCTGGAATTGCAAAATTGGCAGCACCAGTGAAGGTAGCATTCAATGCCAAAAGAAATTCTATGTCATGTGCATTACCAACATAAAGAATCCACCAACAGATAGCTTTAAGATCTGTAATTAAATTCTCCAACAGGTAGATACATAACCATACCTGGGGGCTCATCTTAAAAACAATCTTCAATGGGGATTCTACATTCAGCAGATAACATCCAAAGCAAGAAATGTTACTGGGTTTCTGAGGAGAAACCTTCACTATTGCAACAAAAATATCTGAGTTACAGCTTACCAAACACTTGTTGGTGTAATGCTGGGGTATGCAAGTTGTGTGTGAGATCCTTATATGGTGAGATATATAAATAAGATTGAAGCAATCTAAAACATTCACAATTCTGCATAAGCCAGTATGGGAAATACACCAATGTCACATTCTTAATCAAAGATTTGGAACGGGAGTCACTCCAGCAAAGGAGGGAGAAAAATAGAGTGACCATGCCCTATAACAACATGAAATAGACTAGTGGGAATTGACAGAAACAAGTACCTAGTGCCCTCTGGTAATGACAAAACATGAAGTAGTCAGCCATACAAACTACAAAGACCATTTGTTTCCAAGACTATGTATCAACAATCTTTCTTCCCAAGGACAATCCCACAATGGAACATGGTGCCAAAGGAGATAGTCACAGCTCCATCACGTGAAATCTTCAAAAATCATCATTAGATTATTTCCATTTAAAAGTTTTCATTATCAGGACTACCATTTCAGCAGGTTATGCCTAGTTTCGCTAGCACAACCCACATAAATAAAAACAGAAAATGCTGGGAAAACTCAGTAGGTCTGGCAGCAATTGTGGAGCGAGAAACAGAGTTAACCTTTCAAGCCTAATATGACACTTCATCATAACTACCCATATAAATGTTGGCAGAATATGTCAGAATATTAGTCTGTGATGCCGACAAAACTAAAGTGAATGCAAAAGAAGAATGGAGAAGAGAGATGCAGAGAGGTTAGGAAGGAAACTCCAGGGTTTAAGATCATAGCAGCTGAAGGCATGGCCACCGGTGAGGGAGGGATTAAAATCAGAGATGCTCAAGGGGACAGATTAGAAACAGCACAGATATCTTGGAGACTTGTAGGAATGAAGGAGATTACAAAAGTAGGAAGGATTAGACATAAGTGTATATCTCACTTCCTTTGAAATGTTGTGATTGATTGAGTTTCAAAGGAATAGGTGATGGTGGCAGTGAACCCTGTGGTGGTGCTGCCAGTGATTTTCCATTACGAAGTGGTTCCTGTTGTCAGCGAATACTGAACAAGTCATTCACCACAGTGAAAGTGCATTCCATCTATTAATTTGCATGAAATGTTCTTTCCTTTCATGCTTCTAGTCGTAATCCTAAATTTATCACTTGTTACTGATTCACTAGCCAGTGGAAATAATCATTTACTGTTTACCTTCTCAAATCCTGATATCTTTTTGAACATTTTTATGAGATCTCTCAATCTTTCCTGCTTCAGTGGATGCAGCGGTAGTTTATAATGTCCTACATCTCGGCTATATCCTGCTATCCCTGACATTTCCCTAGTGAATTTGCACAGCACTTTACTATGGCTGCTTTCTATAATGGCATACCCTGGGCCAACTCAAGCCCGCTATTACTTGTACATTTGAGGCATATGATGCACAATAAAAATAATCACTATTGACAGTACAATCACATATGTATGAGATTCACTTTGCCTCATACAAAACAAAGGGAAATATATTTTGGAACATGCCACCGTATATGACACAGCATTGAGATGATGCAGCACTCACTCTCAGTCAGAGCGCAGCTATCTATTCACTGTTCATAAAAGCACAGTAAGATTGACATAGCAAACTGATTTCTTGGGCTGGTACAAATTTCTTCTAAGAACCCAGGAGCCAATTATCCTCAGCAATAGCTGCATCCCTGCATAAATGTCAGGAGGCATTTGCCAGGAACCTTTGGTGCTGCTACCTGACCTCTCTGGAGGTAGCAGGTGGTTCCCTTATCTGTATCCCAATTGGTGGGTATTCATGCCACCAAACATGCTTCGAAAACTGCTATCTTCCCTCAGAAGTTAGAAAATTGACTGATTGTTACTGAGTCCAGGAGTTGTCAGCAGCTTCCCTTGGAAGAAAACCAACAGGTACCATATCTTACCCTTTTGTAAAAAGAATTTGAATTTTTTTAAAGCTTTTAGCCTTTTTCTCTTTCAACAGCTTTAAAACCGTCCAGAGTATCCAAAATGTTCCCTCTCTGTTTAACAAAGAGCTTCATTTCATTCAGGAGAGGTGTCTCAATTCTTATTAGATTTATATTTATCTGCAGAGAAAGCAGTGACCCAGCCCTCTAACTCAGTGGGGGAAGTTTTTGGTCAATAATTAAGTGAAATGCTTTTTGCCAATTCTGATGCCATAAGTAAAACATGTACAATGGAGAGTAATGTTTTCTTCATAAATCAACCACAATAATGGTACCTTGATGAATTATAATGCACCCAAGCATGAATTTGTTCAAATCTTCATTCATTAAGTTGTTTATCTCAATAAACTCTCACTTCCTGCTCATATATCACAAATGTGCTATGCATGTTTTAACAATAGTAGAATTTTCTTTTCATGTTTTGTTTAGACAAGTCATTGTTGTGTAGGAACATAGGAACACGAACAGGGCATTTAGTCCCTTGTGCCTGTACCACTGATTCAGTGAGATCATGGCTGATTTATACCTTGACTTCATTGTTACAATCCTCGTATACAACAATAAATTACAGAAAAGATCCTCCCTTTAACTCTGAAATCAATAGAACCACACTCCACCCAATCCCCCCACACCCTCCTCCTGTTGCAGACATGTGCCCGTGTGGTGACCACCAGATTGTGAATGTGAGCCTGCTCTAGATCTAGGTCCCACCGAGGTGTGTGTCTCTGCGCTGGTGCAGGGTGTGGGTAAGCGCTGTGACGGATCTTCCAAACTGCTTATTTCCAGCCCTTCAATGGAGGAGGTGTCCTATTGGCTAGAGGTGAGGACCTTAGACCTCGGAGCTGAGGAATTGGCTAGCTGAGGGCGCCGGTTACTTGGCAGAGCTCCCAGTGAACCAAAGCAGAGTCAAAAGCAGGAGAGAAAACACTTACAGTTGTGCTGAGAGAAGAATGGACTGCTGCAGGATCTTCACAAGATTGTTCACTGCCGACCCCATTGTCGCCGCAGGTATGGTCCACATCCTCACTAGTCAGCGCGATGGCACACTCCTCAAAGTGAGTGAGGGGCCTAAAGTGGGCCATTCCACCCTCGGTTTGGGACCTCTCCCCTCTGTTGTGAGCCAGCTTCTCCTGCATAAAAACAAATGGAGGGAGTGGGCACTGCATGGAATGTTTGTGTGGTGAGCAGAGCCATGGACAGGAGCTCAAGAGGATATGAGCCTGATGGAGATGTGAGGGTGTGTGTGAGAGTTAGTGATGTTGTCCCTTGAGGATAGATATCCCTGTGGATGTGTGATGGGTTTGTGTGTGAGATGAGATTGATGAGGTGGTTGACTTACCCTGGTGGAATGGATGAGAGTATTCATTCTCTTCCTGCACTGGATGGCTGACTTCCTCTGTGTTCTGGTGGCGCTGACCATTGCTGCCACGGCTTCCCAGGCTGGATTGCCTGGAGCGAGGAAGCATTGTGGCCACGGCGTGGTAGGCAAATGCAAGCTGGCCCGCCAGCGAACCGGCGTGTTCCCCATGAATACACAATGAGGCGGGATGTGCCGGGAATGGGACAAAATGGTGCAAAAAGCCATTGCAGCCGGCAAATCTGGGGCGGCTCTGCCCTAAAAGTTTATCCATCGTCAACACAGCTACTCTGGTCAGTGTTTACAAATGTGAATATCTCACATCATCTTCCTAGTAAACAACCTAGGCCCCCACCCCCACCTCCCCTTAACCTTTAACAACCAAGCCACCCAAGCTTGTTGCTGGGCAGAATTCAGAACAGGTAACCTGACTCCTTTCATTCTTCCATTTTATCCTAAATTAAAGAGACAGTCCCAGAACATAAGAATCTTATAAACTTTGGAAGGAATTTTCCATGCCTGCAAGTGTCAGGCATGTTTGGCGGCTTGTGCGGACAATATGGCGAGAAGGCCAAAAATTGGTTTTACGACGTTGTGAAACCAGTTTGCGATCGTCTGCTCTGCCCGTCAATGGCGGACCGCATTTCCCACCATTGGACGTTGGGAACTTCATTGTAATACATCTGCATATCATTATAAGCCCAGCTCGCTGGAATCATCCCCCCATGCTGGATCATCCGAGCTCATCGGCGTGTGCTTCACAACAGCATTTATAAGGCGTGCACTTGGCGGGCTGCACTTTGAGGGGAACTCGGAGGTGAGTGCACAATAACGTTGTGCAGTGCTCGCCAGGGTCATCTGTTGGACTGCAAGGTTGAGGTGCATTCAGGTGAGGGCACAGGCGAGTCACTTTTCCCTGGCTGGCTGACAGTGCAGTGCTGGGGCGAGGGCTGTGCTGCTGTTGATGGTAGTGCACAAGCACCTGCCGGTTGCGGGCGGGAGGGAAGCGGCCATGCATTAGGGAAACCTCCGCAGCTGAGACAGTTCAGGTGCAGCCACATAGACATACTTGGGAGTCGAGCCTCTAGTTTATCTGCCCACTCAAGCAATGCAGACGCATGAAATTGTCACCAAATGATGCTGAACTTTTCACTCCTTGAGCACAGACTGCAAACTAATGGGTGCTTTAGTGGACTGCAAAGCAGTTGGACGACTGGGAGCATTGTACAATCTCCTTGCTAAATCTGGCCATGGAGCAGTTACTGGTGGAGGCGCTCACAGCCCCTTGCAATGTCAGCATCTCTGTTTGGACCAGTCTCCCCCATGGTTCAAGCTAACAGTGCAGCCTTGCAGTGTGGGTTAGGAGAATGCCTGCGCCTGAGCTGAGAGCACAGCATGCAGTCCAGTGGGCAAAGTTGCTGCCAATCAGTCAGGTGGTGGGGCGAAGGTGGGTGGGGTCTTAGGCAGCCATGCAGCGCACTAAACTCTGGCCATCCAAGTGGTGGCCAGCACTCTCTGGCATGTGTAAAGGGGCCTTCAGATTGAACCTAGCGAGGTTCTTAGTACACCCATGCTAACCCACGCGTCTCTCTCTTTCACCCTGCAGGAGGAGTACATCAGGAGCATGGAGCCTGGTGAACAGAGAGTGAAGACGACAGAAAAATTAGTGACGGGAGTGCCTGGCTATGCAGAGGAGGAGCATCACCCTCAGGAAGAAGGGGTGGCTGGGGTTCCCACACTGCTGACGAGCCACAGTGAGCTGTCGCTGTTCAGCGCTTAGCTATACCCAAGGTGTATAGATGCCTCCTCTCATTACTGCAGATGAGAACCAGTGTCGCTGAAGACTGCACATGTCTAGGGAACTGGTCGGTCACACCTGCCAGCTGCTGCAGGATTTGGTGCCACAGGGACATCCACGCCAGTGGTTCCTTTCAGGGCTCCACAGGTGACCTCTGTGGGATCTCACAAGCCTCCACCCACAAATGCATCCATGAGGTCACGGATGTCATCTTCATGAGGGCACACAACTTTGTGCATTTTGACCAGAACCAGGAAAGGCAGGATGCAAGAGTTAGGATTTGCCCAGATCTCAGGTTTCCCATAGGTGCAGGATGCCATCGACTGCAGTCATGTGGCAATTAGATCTCCTTGGCAACAAGCGGTCAACTACGTCAACCACAAGGCTTCCACTCGCAGTCAGTGTGTGATCACCACAGATACATCATGCAGGTCTGCGCACTGTTCCCAGGGAGTGTACATGGCGCCTACAGCCTTAGCAGGTCTCAGATCCCTGACTCTTTCCAGGGTCCACAGAGGCTGCAGAGATGGCTCCTCGGGGACAAGGGCTACCCACAAAAGCCTTGGCTGATGACACCTGAGTGGCGGCCTCAGACTGCAGCAGAGCGAAGGTATAATGAGGCTCATGCTGCAACTCACAGATTGGTGGAGCAAACCATCTGGATGCTGAAAATGAGATTCTGGTGCCTGAACTGGTCTGGTGGAGCCCTGCAATATAGTCCACAGAGGGTGTCAAGCATCATCGTCATCTGCTGTGCCCATTACAGACTGGCACTGCAAAGGGGAGAGGAGCTGGCTGAGGAGATGGAGGAGCTGGATGTCTCCTCCGATGAGGAGGACATAGACGGGGATGAGGGTGAGGAGGTCCTTGAAGGTGAAGATGATGGGGATGAGGCCCTCTCACTGGCCAGATGAGGCAGGTGAGCTCGGGAGGCCCTTACAGCTGCTAGATTTGTGGAGGATGACGACAACATGCAGTGAGGGGAAATCATAGATCCTCATATTGCATCTGTGAATGTTTGACTCCAGTCTGGCTTATGACAGCGCACATACCCTCTGTGATATTGTTCATGTCACGGAGACCCAGTGGAGGCCCCAATAATCGCTTGATTGCAGGAGGATGACGACAACATGTAGTAAGGACACTCCATAGACCTTCACATAACCTCTGTGAATGTCGGACTGCTGTCTGGTCGAGGGCAGCTCATTTGTGCTCTGTGAGTGTGTGCATTGGGGGTGATGAGAAAAATGACTTGCCTTGGCAGCATTGTGGAGATCATTCATCCTTTTGCGGCACTGGGTGGCTGTCCTTTTTTGTAAGTCGTTGAGTGCTGGCCACCACTACCACTGCTTCCCAAGCTGGATTAGTGATGTTGTTGCCCATCCTGTGGGCAGAGCCAGGGTAGAGGACATCACAGCGGGCCTCCACTGCATCCAAAATGCACTCGGGGGACGCATCACCAAACATGGGGGCTGCAGTCTTCTTCCTTTCAGGGCCATGTCTTCTTTGTAGTTGTCCTTGTCTGGAAGCTCTGAGAGGCGTTCACGCGGCTCCACTTTAAATATGGCGCCGGGCATGATGAAGCGGTGAGGTGATCATGTGGCAGGCAAATGAGAGCCCTCCCACCATCAAAATGGCGTGTTTCCCGGGAATGCATTATTAATGAGGTGTGATTGGGATGATACAGCGTGAAAAGCTGCCATTGTGGCCGGCAGGTAAAACATTCTTTTTCCTGCCTGCTGCCGCACTTAGTGAAAACCTGGGACGATTCCGCCCTTTGTGTTTATAACACTATCCACCTGCATTGGTTCCATTACCCTTAATACTCTTGGCTAACAAAAATATATTGATCTCAAATTTAAAATTATTCATTGAGCTCGCATCTCTTGCTTTTTGAAGGAGAAAGTTCCATGCTTTGTTTGGAAAGTAACTTGCCTAACTTATTTTCTGAATGGCTTGGCTCTGATTTTAGGTTACCTTGTATTAGGCTCCCTACCAGCAGAAACAGTTTCTATCTACCCTATAAATTCCTTTCCATTTAAAAAAAAACTCAATCAAATCATCTTTGAATCTTCTATATTCTCAGCAGCACAAGCCTAGTTTAAGTTATCTTGCCCAGCCCGTGTAATATTCTGGTGCTATACTGCTTTCCAAGTCAATTTGTCCTTTCTTAAGGCTAATAGTGCCCAGAATTGTACACAGTACTGTAGATATAGTCTTTATGTGGAATTTAGATGGTTAAGGGCTGATTTGATTAAAGTTTTCAAGCTATTAAGGAGAACAGATAGGGTAGTGTGGTAATTATGGTTTTATGTAATGTGTAGAATACCTTTAAGAAAGATGTTATATAGGAAGGTTACATGATCTTATGTAGGAGATCTTATAGAGGAGTAGCGCTGGCTACCTCTGTAGTCAGTCGTCTGAGTTAGTAAGCAGAAGTATGGAGACAGGGTTTGAGTTAAAGCACAGAAGTGTAGCTGCTGAGTACCTTTGTAAATAAACAGAATGTGTTCCACCTCAGAACTGTCTACTGATCAACTCTGTCTATTGTACCAACTCAGCCATCCCAAAACAAGTGTGCAACCCGAATCCATATGCCCCAACAAACTAGTGATGAGGAAAAAGCAAGGAAAAAGTGAAGAAAACGCGAAGACATAATAAACTGGCTTTGAGAATAAAACAAGTTAACAAAAGAAATCAAACAAAATCGGGCTGTACCTCGCACAGTAACTTTAAGTAGAATTTCTGCTCTAATCATCAAAGCAATTCCCTCACAGAATGCTGCAGCTCAGAAGAATTGATCCTTTCAATCCAGCCACGGATGATTGGTCTCATTATATTGAATGCCTCGGGTTCTTTTTCCAAACGAACACCTTTGCGGGGGAAGAGACGAGGCAAGAGATCCTCTTATCTACGTGTGGGAGTAAAGCCTATGGCGTGATTTGAAGTTTGATAGCACACGGTGCCTCAGATTCAAAAAGCTTTGATGAATTGGTGGACCTCGTGAAGGGTCATTATCAACCAAAGCCCTCGGTAATGATGCAACGGTTCAAATTTAACTCAAGAAATAGAGCCCTGGGGGAGACAGTTGCTTGTTATGTGGCAAGTTTGAAACAGTTAACAGGACATTGGGAATTTGGTATATCTTTAAATGACATGCTCAGAGATTGTTTAATGTGCAGTGCGAATGAGGACGCGATTCAGAAGAGATTACTGTCTGAAACAAATTTGGATTTTAAGAAGGCTCTAGAGATAGCATTGGCCATGGAAAGTGCAGTAAGGGATTCAAAAGCCATACAGGGAGTGCAAAATGGTGCCGTCCTCCTTGGGCAGGAAGCCCAGCCAAAAAGGGTGTGAAAATACTCGACTCTGCCGAGAAGTGGGAAACAGCCACCGTTAGCAGACAAATAAAAAGAAATGACTTAGCAGCGAAAACAAGGAATAATTGCAACAGAGGTGTAAACAGACAACCTTATAACGATTGACAGTTTAAAAAAAATCGAATGTTTTTATTGTCATCAAAATGGACACCGAATGAGACAGTGCAAGGAAAGAATCAGGCAGAATTTCAAACAAAAGAGAAAACCCTGTAAGATCTACCTTGTAGAAAAAGCCTGAGGTAACAAATTCAGATATTTATTCGTTTTTAATTTGAAGGTTGGAAAACAGAACCAATATGTGTAACAGCGAAGTTAAATGGCAAATCTATTAGAATGGAAGTGGACACAGGAGCTTCCATTACATTGATTGGTGAACATACCTTCAAATATCTGAATTATGGTGAGTATAAATTAATTTTGGAACAAACTGATGCCAAATTAAAAACCTACACAGGTGAAGACATCCAAGTCAAAGGCATAAGCAAAGTTACTGGCTATTTCGGAAGCCAATTGGTAAAACTACCCTTGAAGGTGGTAGCAGGCGAGGGGCCAAGTCTTCTTGGACAAAACTGGCTAAAGAAATGGGCTGAAATTTTTCAGTTGAGAGCAAGTGGGTTACCAGAGCAACTGCAAAAATTCACCTCAGTCTTCAAGGACGAACTTGGGAAGACCCAAGGGCTGCAAGCAAACATTCATGTGAATCCAGAGGCAATCCCCCAATTCATGAAGACAAGATCAGTACCTTATGCATTTCGGGAGAAGGTCGACACTGAACTGGAGAGATTAGAGAAAAAGGGCTTTATACAGCCTGTGCAGTTCTCAGAATGGGCAGCACCAATTGTGCCAGTCCCTAAACCCAACCAAAGCGTTCGAATTTGTGGAGGCTACAAATTAACAGTTAATAAAGTGACTAAACTGGACAGACACCCCATACCAAAAATTGAAGACCTATATGCTAAGCTGGCAGATAGAACTGCCTACATTAAGCTTGATATGAGTCATGCTTATCAACAATTCGAGTTAGAGAAGGCCTCCCCAAAATTTGTCACAATTAATACACACAAAGGGTTGTATCAATACAACTATTTGCCTTTCGGCATCTCCTCAGCTTGCGCCACATTCCAGAGAACATTGGAAAGTTTTCTGCAGGAACTGCCCCATGTTGTAGTTTATTTAGATGACGTTCTGGTGACAGGACTCACTGAAAAGGAGCATTTGGCGAATTTAGAAGAAGTCTTAAAATGTTTCTTAAAGGCTGGAGTGCATTTAAAAAAAGAAAAGTGCACATTCCAACCAAAAGAGGTAATCTATTTGGATCACCGGGTAGATTCACAGGACCTCCGCCCGGTTGAGGAAAAAGTGAGAGCCATAAGAGAGGCACCTGTCCCAAAGAACGCCTCAGAGCTCAAATCATTCTTGGGGATGATCAATTATTATAGACGTTTCTTACCCAATTTGTCTACAGAATGGGCACCCCTATATTATTTACTCAAGAAGAACCAGCGTTAGCCTTGGGAGACACCACAGAAGGAAGCTTTCATAAAGGTAAAAAAATTGTTGCACTCGTCCAACCTATTAGTACATTATGACCAGAGGAAAGAATTGGTGTTGACATGCGATGCATCTCCCTGCAGAATGGGAGCAGTGCTGTACCATCGAATGGACGATGGCACGGAATGGCCTTTTGGATATATCTCAACAACGCTCACCACAGCGGAAAATGGATACTCACAAATAGGAAAAGAAACAAAAACAAAAATATCTGGAAAAACTCAGCAGGTCTGACAGCATCTGCGGAGAGGAATACAGTTAACATTTCAGGCCCGTATGACTCTTCATCAGAACTCAGAGAAAGAAAGCCTGTCAATCACCTTTAGTGCCAAGAAATTTCACCAGTATGCACATGGCCATCATTTTACAATCATTTCAGACCACAGGCCATTGCTAGGATTATTCAGCGAGAATAAGGCTATACCACCCATAGCATCAGCAAGAATACAACGATGGTCATTGATCCTGGCAGCATACGAGTATACTTTCATTCATAGGCTTGGAAATCAAATTGCAAACGTTAATACACTGAGTTGTTTACCCTTACAAGAAAAAGATGAGGATGTCCCAGCTCCACAAAAACTGGTTTTGTTGTTGAATTTCATAGATTCATCTCCAAATGAGACAGAACAGAGACTGGATAAGTCGAGACCCAGTCTTAGCCAAAGTACGAGACAAGTGCTTCATGGTTGGCCAGCAGTGCATGTGTCTGATGAAATGAAAACGTACTTTAATAGAAGACATGAAGTAACCTGCCAGGATGGTATCTTATTGTGGGGAGCAGTGAGTGATTGTTTCTCCAAAAGGACGAAAGCCATTGTTAATTGAACTACACAGTGCACATCCAGGAATTTCCTGAATGAAGACCATAGCACGCAACTATCTATGGTGGCTTGGGATGGATGGAGAAATAGAGAGCTTAGTGAAGAATTGTGTACAGTGTCAGCAATTGCAAAAGTTACCTTCAATAGCTCCATTACGCCCTTGGGAATGGCCAGGAAAGCCATGGGTACAATTGCATATTGGCTATGTGGGACCTTTCATGGGAACAATGTTTCTGCTCATTGTTGATGCTCACACAAAATGGATGGATATATGAGGTGAAGTCACCAACGTCTTCTGCTACAATTGAGAAGCTACCTCAAAGTTTTGCCGTTCACGAACTACCAGAAGGAGTCGTATCTGATAACGGCACGGCATTTATGAGTGCTGAGTTTCAGCGGTTTATCAGTCTCAAGGTATCACTCATATAAAAACTTCACCGTACCACCCTCCTTCAAATGGACTGACTAAAAGAGCGGATCAAACATTCAAGGCTGGCATGAAGAAATTAACCGGAGATTATATGTTGCTCTTGACCATTACACTTTAGTGATCTGTGTACATGTGCCCCTGTGATGGCCATTGACCCAGAGTAAGTAACAGTCAGGAAAATTTGTAATCACTTTAAAATGTTTGGGGAACCTGTAATTGCTTTTAAAAATATTTGAAAGGAGTTACAAGTTTGTAAAGGGATCAGTTGTAATAAGAAATATAGGCCATGTTACCTGGTGACCCCTGACCTGGAAGAAGTACTCATAGGAAGGATGTTAAAATTAAGAGGCAGTGTGGCACACAGACAAGAATAGAGAAAGCAAGCAATACTTTGTGGTATCTACTATTCCACGTGTAATTTATGGCTCATAGCGACTGTGATTTTTCTGTTAATTAATGTTTAATTTGCAATGATTCTGATTCATGTTAAAGTTACAAAAAGTGAAATCTTGTCCAGTGATTTCTTCATTTGGGAGTTGTTTGGTAAATGTTGTTATTTTGATTTACAGATCCCCATGAAGATCATAACATCCCTAAATGTCTTTGGACCTCCTCTATTCCTAGCTTTTCACCATTTAAAAAATACTTGGATCTATGCTATCTTGGTCCAAAATGGATGCCCTCAAATTTACTTGTTTTGAAACCCATCTGTCATAGTTTTGCCTGTGCCTTGCTTGTGCCAAAATATTTAATGTAATTCCTCCTTGAGAAAGTCTTCAGCAAGGCTTTTTCTGTTTGTGGAGAGAAAGGAGCAAGAAGGCTCTACTTGGCCATGGATTTCCTCAGAGCTTTGCCCACTTCACCAGCTTAACTCTGCCAGAAATATGAAGGGAAAGCACAACAAAAGTGCAATGATAGAACCGGGGAAGCTGTGAAGAAATTCCTGGTAAATGACTATAGATTTAGGAATGGTAAATGCCCAATCCTATGAACCCGCGTGGTTGTTCAGCAAGCTTTCGTGGCAGTAACAGATCCTGAGGGATTTCTTGGGAGTTCTCTTGATTGGCCACTGTAACTTTGGCTGAAGGCCAGTGGAAACACGACTTGTGCCCAGAATGTCTGCCAATGTTACAGCAGTTGATTGGGAAAATCCATGAGGAAATCTCAGTGAGCATTCCTGAAAATTCACCTCAGCTCCCAAGTTTGATTGTTGGTCTGGATGAGTTAACTGATCTCAGCTGGAGATTGATATGGGCACTGCAATTGAAAATCCAGAAATGCTGCCAACCTCGATTAGTTGCCAAAAGGTACACAGATGTTGTGTTGCCAAATTGCTGAAATCAACTGAGGTATGGTCTATTTCATGGTTAATGGCGTGGCACTCATTTAATGGGCAGAATTTAGCTCTTGATGGGCGGGTGGGCTCCACCGGCTCCGCAGCGGGCGGGCAGCTGAACTCTGCCGCCGAAACGGGCCCTGCCGCCATTTTGAGTGCACGGGCCTTAATTGGCCCGCCCAGCGGGCTGCCCAACAGAAAGTGCTATGCATTTCCTGTGCGGGGGGGTGGGTGGAGGGATTCCCCAACTGTCAAAGTGCGCTCTTTTACGCATGCATGCGAAAGAGCGCACTGCTCCCTGAGACTAAGCGCTGTCTCAGGGAGATTGGTGTCAGTTTAAAAAACCTCAAAAATAGCAAAATAAAAAAATTATTAACATGTCCCCCTCATGTGACAATGTCACACGAGATGGGACATGTTAATAAACATGACATAAAGTTTATTAAAGATTTTTAAAACAGACATGAAACCTCATTCCGCCAGTGGATGAGGTTTCATGTTTTTCTATTGCCCGCTGGGGCTCTTGGCCTGCCCGCCAGCCTTAAGGTTGGATGGGCAGGGCCTTTATTTGGGTTAATTATCCTGTCAATGGCCTCAATTGGCCATTGACAGGTCGGCGGGCGGACAGTGAAATCAGCTGTCCGCCCGCCTTCCTGAATATTTACGTGGGGCGGGATGACGTCATCCCGCATCATTTTCACGTCAGCGAGCGGGCCTTGCCCCCAACTTGCCGACAGAAAAATTCTGGCCAATGGATAAATTGTCCTGCTCACCATTCATGAGAAATACCCACTCAGTAATATTCAGTTAGCAGTGACCAACTAGCGACTATTGTCCTTGAAAAGGAGGTAAGCAGGGTCTTTTTAGAGTTGATTAGACTTCACGGTAATATACTTGGTATAGGACTTTGCAATTGAGATGTTTTTCTTGGGGATCTTCTGATGCATGTATGGCATGCCTGCGTGAGTGCCTTCCTAGTATGGGCACTACATAGGCCATGCTGAAATCAGCCAGAGGCGCTGCAGACTCCAATTGCAGTGCTTTTGGTTTCTGTTGCACTGGCTCAAGCTGTGCTATGGGTCTGAATATTGAACTATAGAAGTTTACAGCTCAGAATGAGATAATTTGTTCCATCATGTCTGTCCCGGCTTGTTACTGGAGCAAATCAGAACAGACCCTTCTATAGCCCCGAATCATCTTCTGCTTCTACTTATTCACTTTTCTCTCAAGAGGTACAAAGGTGACTGTCTTAGCTAATCCTGAGACAAATCATTTTATTCTTTAAAAATTCTCTGAAAAAGTACTGAGTTAAGTTCATAGTAAATATTCTTGTAAAATTTCACATAAGCATTTTAAGGGAGATCAGATCACTTTGTGCTTATCTGAATCTCAATCTCAAATGCATGCCTTTGATTTTAGGAAAAAAATGTCATAATATTTTTGAATAAAAATTGTTATATCTGGTATCTTACATCACAACAAATTAATCATTAAACTATATAAATATACCAGCGCTTTATGAAAAATGTTCAAATTTACAGTTGCTTTAAATAAATGTAGTTGACATTTTAAAAAATGATGTTAACATAAATGTACCATTTTGAATACAGGTCTTATGTAGCATTTTTCCAATATTGATAATTTTCCTCTTAAGTAAGAAATCAAAACCCCCAGTGGCTAAAGTTAAGGTTGTCTTTAGCTTTTAATATTTAGTCTTTGATCACTTCCCACAGATACAGTTGTAATTCTTGTCAGATTCATCTCTCTCGAGACTGTAGACCATGCTAATAATTCAAGGCAACTGATCAGTCTGTCAGAACCCATCTGCTACATTGTTTTGATGATGACCTGCAGATCATATTTCAATGGATTGAATGGATTGTACAATCCCATTTATGGTGCTATACTGGAAGGATTCCCCATGCTACATTGTAGAAAAGTCTTTAGATCTTAAAACTAATTTATTAATTCCTTAAAAATAAATTTGCATCCAAAATGCATTATTAAAGCTATCTCCAATGAAATTAGATATTTTGCCTGAAATATGGTTCCAAATCATCAACACTTAATGTACTTGTCAATAGCTCATTTGGGATGTCTAAATATTTGCCCGAGATATAAAACCTATTATCATGGAGAATTGCTATTACAAATATGAAAATTTTCATAAGTGCATTTCCAAAATGAGGCACATTTTAGTATAGAAGTGGTTGTTTCTGTAAAACATTGACCCAAACATTGCTGTCAAGATAATCGTGAGGCAAATGGTGTTCACTGTTATTTATGTGTAAATGCTACAGCAGCTTCAGGTAAGGGAAGATACACGATTAAACACAGAGATCTAAAAGTTCCTCTCTGGATGTACCACTCCACAGTTAATTTTGCAACATGCCTATATCCCTATTGAAATTCATTTAGGGGTGTGAAATTCCTGTATTTGCACAATAGGATATGAACTAAGCTCATCACAGGAAATTAGGGTTTGTCTATTTCAGTGAAGTGTCCTTTTAATGGTGTGATAGGTGATAATTACTGACAATCAACCTGTAACTCACAGTCAACCAGCCAACTAAAAATTGTGTGGAGCCTCATTCCAGCAGGCTTTAACTATTGTTAGAAATTCAAAAATAAGATTATTTTAAATTAAAAACATTTTAACTTTCTCTATTTGTCTTTTTTCTCACTCCCTTAATTCAATCTTTCTTTCCCTCTTACTCCTTTTTCTGTATCTGATTTGACATTGAATTCACCATTCTAACTTCCACTTCCATGTTTAGACCTAGTGTGCCTAATTTCAGAAACCTCCCATCCAACTGGTTAAGGAGCTAGCTTACCCTGCTCACTCTGATCCTAGATGCCCTTATACAGGGCACTGCACTGTTTTCATTTGCATTTCCAACAATTTACAGGGTAAAATATCGTCAACATTGAATGGGCAGTCTTAACAGCAGGTGCCGTTCATTGGCCGGTCACACCAATATTTGGGCCATTATGTCAGCAGAAATTGTATAATACTGACTGTGTTATTTTTGGAGATTCTGATATTTATGTAATTCCCAGTTGCTTGGAGTCTGTCAGAAAATTGTTGCAGGGTTTTACACATATGTGATGCATTAATCTCAGAAAATGATGTGAATGTTAGGGCTTTTTCATGTTTCCATGTTATAGTTTCTATGTATTAAGTTCTCCCCTGTTGAGCATCAGGATATTAATGCTGAATTTTGAGTTTCTTTCCATTTTCATCCACTTATTATCTCTTCAGAGGTTCTGTTGAACTCCCAGTGACTTACAGCAGGAAGTTTGGACAACCCCCACAAGATTCAGAGCCAATCATTTTTAACAGGTAGCAGTTCACAGCAAATGGAATTTTTATTTTGGTGTTCCCATGTCACTTGCCATGGTGGTGGAAGATGAACGGGGCATGGAAGGCCTGCCAGTTGTGACAGATGACACCTGAGACATAACTGTCATCACTCACCATTATGCCATATTTACATGTCTAGGCACAGCTACCTTAAACTCGACCACTGATGGTCCAGATTCAACAGGAGTTAGTCACAAAATTGTTTCAATGACATGAAGCAGATCCGCAGACCACCTCAAACATAATAGCAGCAGAGGCAGTGACTGTCAAGCTGACCATGTTTTCAGTTTTTATATCTTCATCATTTCCCTGGTTGCTGTAGGTCACATCGGTGCATCAGTCAATTTATTGTGCACAGGTATATCAAATAAATGGTCCCACTGAACGCAGGGCTCTCACATTTCACCAGAGTGTTGATTTTCCGAAAGCACAAGGGGTGATTGATGACAGCTCTGAGGCCGTCTGAGTATTACTCACAGTGTAATGGCTAAATTGAACAAAACGGGATCCTATTGCATCAGTGTACGGCTGGTGAATAGCCAACAGCACCATACAAAGCTGGCCAATGCCTGCTTCCCAGGGAGAAGCCACAATGCTTTCATTTTGTCACAACCGTTTGTGCCAAGCTTACAGGAAGGTAAATGAACACTTACTGAAGATTGCTAGGAGGTTGTTGAACAGGAATTGGCTGGATTACAGTTATACTGTTTTTGTGGATAAAACATACTTGGGCAATGTCTTACATTTTGAGTAGATGCTGTATGAGAACATCCAGTGAACTCAGTTGCTCGTTGATATCACGTAAAGTAAATCAAATTGATTGGACACTGCCATCTTTGTTGGAGGGCTTCTTTGGGGGAATCAGAATTGGATTGTCCACTTGGCATTTTTGGCTACCAATGCTTGGAAACACTTTAGTTTTGACTCTTGTATTCAGCACAAAGATAAAAACAAAAAGCTAAAAGCTACTGCGGATGCTGGAAATCCAAAACAAAAACAGAATTACCTGGAAAAACTCAGCAGGTCTGGCAGCATCGGCGGAGAAGAAATCAGTTAACGTTTCGAGCCTTCATGGCCCTTTGAAGGGCCATGAAGGCTCGAAACGTTAACTGATTTCTTCTCCGCCGATGCTGCCAGACCTGCTGAGTTTTTCCAGGTAATTCTGTTTTTGTCTTGTATTCAGCTACTGGTTGAAGATGAGGAATTTCATGGAATCTCTTCCTTCTTATTTGATACCTCATTGTCCACAAAACCTCTTGACTTGATCTCATACCTTAATTCTTGGCTGCCCCGACAGCATCTACAGAAGAACAAACAAAAGCCAGAGTTTAAGACTGAAGCCAATGCTAATTAACTGCAAGTAGTGTTATGCAACAATGTTCATTAGGCACAATTGAGATCATAAAATCATAAGAAATAAGAGCAGGAGTAGGCCAGTCAGTCTCTTGAACCTGCTCTGTCATTGAGTCGGAGCATGGCTGATCTGATTGTAGCCTTAACTCCACTTTCCTGCCTGCCCCCCAAAACCCTTGACTCTCTTGTAGATCAAAAATCTGTTAACTCAACTGTGCATATATTCAATGACCCAGCCCCCATTGCTTTCTGGAGAAGACAATTCCAAAGGTAAACATCCCTCCAAGAGAAGAAATTCCTCCTTATCTCCATCTAAAATGGCGACCCCTTATTTTAAAATTGTGCCTATCCCCTCACAGTTCTCGATTCCCTTATGAGGGGAAGCATCCTCTCAGCATCTACCCTATCAAACCCCCTCAGAATCTTATGTTTCAATAAGATTACCTCTCATCCTTCTAAACTCCAATGATTATAGGCCCAACCTGTTCAACCTTTCCTCTTAAGGCAACCCTTTCATCCCAGGAATCAGCCTAGTGAACTGCTGAACTAACTTTAACACAAGTATATCCCTCCTTAAGGTAGGAGACCAAAACTGTACAGAATGCTCTTGGTGGGGTTTCACCAACACACTGTTTAGTTATAGCAAGACTTCCTTACTTTTATGCTCCATCTTCTTTGCAATAAAGGCCAACATTCCATTTGCCTGCCCTATTATTTGCTGTACCTGCATGTTAACTTTTTGTGATTCATGTACAATGACATCCAGATCCTTTTGTACTGCAGCATTCTGAAGGCTCTCTCTATTTAAATAATATTCTGTTTTTCTATTCTTCCCACCAAAGTGAATAACCTCACATCTGCCAAATTTTTGCCCACTCGCTTAACTTACCTATATTCCTTTGCAGACTCTTTGTATCCTCCTCACAACTTGCTTTGGTGCCTATCTTTGTAATATCAGCAAATCTGGCTACAATACAGTTGGTCCCTTCACCCAAGTCATGAATATAGATAATAAATAGTTGAGGCCCCAGCACTGAGCCCTGCGGCACTCTACTAGTTACACTTTGCTAACCTAAAAATGACCATTTATCCTGACTCTCATTGCTATTAGTTAGCCAATCTTCTATCCATGCTAATATGTTATCCCAACATCATGAGCTCTTACCCTATGAACACCTTATCGAATGCCTTTTGGAAATCCAAATATACTACATTTATTGGTTCCCCATTATCGCCATCCACCCTCCCACCGCTTGTTACATTCTGAAAGAACTCTAGTAAATTTGTCAAACATCATTTCCCTCTGTGTTGACTCTGCCTGATTGTATTATGATTTTCTAAATGTCTGCTACTACTTCCTTATGGATTCTAGCATTTTCCCAATGACAGTTGTTTCTGGGAGATGTCATAAAATACTGGACATGTTTGTTTATTATGTGACCTTACCATGGGTAAAAACATTGACATGATGGTAACAGTTTATAAACTATTGTGTTCCAACTAGCAGTCATTCTGCTTGTATGTTTTTTTTTATATACACATATCAACCATTTCTAACAAGGTACTCATCAATTTCTTTTAAACAAAGGTGAATTAATTGTGTGACTATATTTCAGGGAAAGCTACAAGGAAAGATAATCAATCCACTGTCCTTATACGTCTCAAGGATTGGAACATGTGGGATTGATGAACTTTTACATTGACATCGGCTAATAAATACATCTCCACAATGGCTGGGAATTTCCTCAAAGCTGCTTCTGCTCTGTTGCCAGAACTTTGCCAGGAGTCCAGTGGAAAACCTTGCTCTTGCTAATGAATGGGTTTTCCGTAGAGTTGCAGTGGTGAAGTAGGAGCACCTACAAGGCTAGGAATTCTTTATCAGTTTCACGCTTCCCACATTGGGTGTTAGAGTGAGGTCTGTCAACTTGAACCTATCTTAATAGAAACACATAGGGCTGGATTTTATGCTCCCTCACCAGTGGCTTTGAAGGGGGGGGGGGCTTGTAAAATCCAGCGGGCAGCATTCCCCACTGCCTACCCACCTGTCCTTGCCCCCACTGTAATTATACCAGTGGCAGGGATGGCATCAGGCAGCCCACTCGCCAGTGGGTCAACTGAGGCCCTTAAGTGGGCAATCAATATCCATTTAAGGTTGTCATCCCAACGCCACCAGATTTAACTGACTGTGGAAGAGGCCAGCCTGGCAGCTTTCCCTGCCCTTTCAAACCTTATTCCCCTCACTGGAGCCTAGCAAGACCCCTAAAAACTTAGGCCCACAACTTCCAAGCTCCCCAGCGTCGGATTTGGGGATGCACTGGGGAATTCCTCTGGGAAGTTCCGAGGTAAGGGAATTGTTCAGAAGTGCTAAGTTCCTCTGGACAATCACATTGCGTTGAGAACCATCCGAAAATGTGGTTTAAATCGCAAACTTTGGATGGTTCCTCCAGGGTTATACCAATAGATACCCAGAAAAAGTTAGAAGAATTAAAACCTCTTCTAACTTCTGAGTAACTATTGTCATGACCCAGCCCAACCCCTCCGCTCGGGACTCCCCCCACTCCCGACCTCTGGCATTCCCAACTCCCTGACCTCTGACAACCTCCCAACCCCATCCCATGAACTCCGTCACCCCTACCTCCCGCATCCCCCCGACCTCCAAAACCGTCCCACCCCACCCGACCTCCGACACCCTCCCAACCCCACCCCGACCTCTGACACCCCCTACTCCCATAACTCCGACACCCCAGGCCCCCGACCTCCGATAGCCCCCCAACCCCACCCCTCAAACTCTGACACCCCCAAGCCCTGACCTCCAACAACCCCCAACCCCCACCCCCACCTGCGACAACCCCCACTCTCCAGAACTCCGACAGTCCCCACCCACAACCTTCGGCAACCCCTACCACCTGACTTCTGACACCCCCACTCCACCAACCTCTGCCACCGCCCACCCCTGACCTCCGACACTACCCACCCCTGACACCCATCCTTCCTCCGACCCCAATGCCCCCACCCCCCTCCAACCCCCACCCCGCCACCAGACCTCCGACCATCTGACCCCTGACCCCCCCCACCTCCGACCTTCCCGGACCTCCGACTGACCTACCCCCCACCCACCCAGACCTCCGAGCGACACCCCACTACCCCCCACCACCGGACCTCCGACCACCACCCTGGACCTCCGACCAATCCCCCCACACACCCGGACTGCCCCAGGATACTGCCACCCCACAAATCCTATGCACTTGCCTTCTCCCCGGCCTGCCAATTTCCCTGGCCCTTTAAACTTACCTGCCTTACAGCAGCTAGTGCCATAAAAAGGGGGGCATGAATCTTTGAATCTGCTGGAGATACATTTCGCTGAGACCTGCAAGAGTATTTTGATGCAGGCCCCAAGCAGCTCCTGCGAACAGAAGTAGCAATGTAATTTTCAAGACCACGTCTGTATGTATTTATTTCTTCTAATTCCCATGGCCCGGCACTTTCCGATGCTAGTCAGAGGTTATGGCGCATAGAGTTGTGATCTCTAGCCCTGAGTGCAATACCAGCAGTGGCCACTGGTCCCGGTGGCATTGCTGGTACTGGAGAGCTGCTGGCTGCTGAAGTGAAATAACGGCAGCAAGAATGCTTCTGGTCACATCCTTTGTGGCCTGCATGGTATGGACTGACTGACAAGATATCAGCAAGGGCATACCATGTGTCTTAAATAGGGTAGCGAAAGCATGGTAGCTAAATTTGGAGATGACACAAAGAGATGTAGGAAAGTATGTTGTGAAGAGGACTTGAGGAGGTTGCAGACGGACATAGATAAGTTGAGTGAGTGGCCAAAGATCTGGAAAATGGAGTTTAATGTGGGAAAATGTGAAGTTGTTCACTTTGGCAGGAAGAACCAAAGAGCAGAGTATTAATTAAATGGAGAACAGCTGCATAATTCTGAGGTACAGAGGGATCTAGGTGTTCCAGTACGAGTCACAAAAAGCTAATATGCAGATTCAGCAAGTAATTAAGAAGGATAATGGAATGCTATTCTTTATTATGAGAGGAATCGAACATAAAAGTAAGGATGCTATGCATCAGTTATACAGGGCATTGGTGAGACCACACTTTGAATACTGTGTACAGTTTTGGTCTCCTTATTTATGGGAGGATGTAAATGCATTAGAGGCGGTTTAAAGGAGGTTTACTAGATTGATACCTGGAATGAGTGGGCTGTCTTATGAGGAAAGGTTGGACAGACTGGGTTTGTTTACACCGAAGTTTAGAAGAGTAAGGGGTGATTTGATTGAAGTATATAAGATTTTGAACAGCCTTGACAAGGTGGACATGGAGAGGATGTTTCCTCTTGTGGGTGAGTCCAGAGCTAACGGGCACTGTTTTAAAATTAGGGTTTGCCCTTTTAGGACAGAGATGAGGAGAATTTTTTTCACTGAGTGTTGTGCGACTTTGGAACACTCTGCCTCAGAAGGTGGTGGAGGCGGA
The DNA here is from genome assembly GCF_964194155.1 of Cetorhinus maximus. NCBI lineage: Eukaryota > Metazoa > Chordata > Chondrichthyes > Lamniformes > Cetorhinidae > Cetorhinus > Cetorhinus maximus. The sequence continues at coordinate 82,409,493 of NC_135879.1, forward strand.
GTCATTGAATATTTTTAAGGCAGAGGTAGATAGATTCTTGTTAGGCAAGGGAATCAAAGGCTATCGGGGGTAGATGGAAATGTGGAATTCGAAACACAAGCAGATCAGCCATCATCTTATTGAATGGCAGAGCAGGCTCAAGGGGCTGAATGGCGTACTCCTATTCCTATTTCTTATATTCTTATGTCTGCTAGAAGCATGTAAGTTGGAGCTTAATTTTGGAAAGAGGTCTTGCCCGTCGGCTCTAGAACTGCCGGAAGCCCCGCATTGCCTCCATTGAGGAAAACCTACCAGAATTAAATGCCCACCTGGCCAGTGTTGGGGGTCTGAAATCCTGCCCTCCAAGAGCAGCCAAACAGAGGCTGGCTGCTCTCCATTGCCCATCAGTGCCACCAGGAATGGTGGCTGTTGCCAGTAATGTACCTGCCATATGCTTAGGATCGACAAAGGGCCAAGGCTACAGGTGACTGAGGGTGAAATGCGGGTTACTGGGCAGTGGGCATCAGAAGAAAGGGCAGGGGTTGGCTCTCACCAGGCCCTCTCTCTTTCCAAAACTGGATCCCTCACTCAGGCACTGAGTGCCTTTGAACATGGGACACTGCCCTCCTCCCTGGAAGCCTGCAAGAAAATCTGACAGGAATTGCTTTTTGGGCTTCCCGTGTGGTGACTCCCGCACATTCTGCTGATTGAATATACTAAGTCCTTGTTTTAGACTGCCCCAATTTAAGTTGATTTGTTATTAAGTGGTGTGTGTTTTAGGTCCCGCTTCCCCAATATAAATCCCAATCTTCGGCACAGCGTTTTCTCACACCATCATGTTTCGCACGTCATTGGGTCCTGTCGGGTTGGTGCCATTGTTAGCTGTGTGGTACTATATTGTATTGGCGGCAACATTGATCATTTTTCTAAAAATCAGAGGCATCCAAAGCCAAAGTTTATTACATTTTTGGAGTTTTGATGTGGATGAGACTTTTAAATCATTTTAATGTTTTTCTCAAACAAAAAGTTGGAAGATTTAAATTTGATTCAAACTTTGGAGTTTAGCTGTGGGCGATACTTTAATTAGTTTTAAGCATGAGGGAGAAATGCCCAGCAAATGGCTCATAGAAGAGACAATGGAAATCATCATGGAGGATGACCCAAACAGAGAGCGCAGTGCCAAAGTGAGCAGGATGATCAATGATGACATTCACTGCTGCAGAGAAACCTACCGGGGGAAGCAAAGGAATACTGCCCAACAGCCCTTGGATCAATTTTTCAGGGTTTTGATGATCCATTTTATTCGCCAGGACCTGGCTGTTGCACGTCGCCTTCAATGTTCAAAACCAAATCACTCCAACTTCAGGCATTGAGTTTCTCAGAAGAGGAGGACCAGGATCTCAAACCCTAAGGTCATGGCACCATGCAGGAAGCTCAAAGCTCCACTAGCGGTATCTTCAATAGTTCCTCCAAACCCAGTGGTAAGAAAGGCAGTGCAACATCCAGGTCTTCCCCCAAGCCAACATGCCCAGCGTCAAGGCTCTCAATCACTCATAGTCACCTCCACTGAAATGCTTCAGGGATGCCCTCAAAGCATCGCTGAAAATGTAAAACATCTCCCCAACCCATCGAGCCAGAGTGGAAGCAAATCATCCCTGAACCCGAGGGACTGCCTAAGAAGAGAGAGAGGGACTGGCGAGTGTTATCTCATTTGATGTTATACAGGATTTCTTTTATATTGAGTGATTTATTTTATTTTGCAAGTTATTTCAGGCTGGAATACATAGTGCTGCACATGTATGGTACAGTATTTCAATTTGTACATTGTTTTTTCTGAGCGAGAAATGTCCGACGGAACCTAATTCCAGCTTAAACATTGATTCCGATGGGAACCCATGATTCACATAAAGTTCATTCACTTAAAGTAGCAAATTTAAGAAACGTAACCGCAACTTACAGTGAGGACTTTCTGTACCAGCAGCAGCGGGGTTTGAGGTCTTTAACTGGCCATTAATTGCATACTAAAAGTGTCTGTGCGGGAAAGCTATCCATGAGACGTCCTGCCCAGACTTAATCGAGCAGAGGTGAGAAGGCTCTGGGATCCCCACCTGCACCCTGCCAAACGATTAAATGCCCGCCAGCTCCAAACTCGCCACGGCAGGGGATATTAAATTACACCCGTAGTGTGGGCTGATTGAGATGTCAACCAGCTTCTAACATTGATTCTACACATGATTTGCCATTTTGGACCACTGTAAACATACTCTCATAATCACTCGTGCCTAAGTATGTGCATGAGGGACATCCCATTAGGGTTATTTAAAGAACCAAGCATTCAAGTTCCAGATGAGGTGCTTTTGAGTAACTTTTGCTCATTGTGCAGGGCTCGTGGCAGGAGCATGTGCTGTTTTTGGAAGAGTTTTGCCAAATCTCAGGATTCTCGAGGTAGTGTTGTTGGATCCAGGTAAGGAGGTCAGAGGAGTTGGTTGACCCATCAGGAGAATAATGATCTTAAAGTAGAAGATCCCCTAGGGAACAGTAACCAGAATATAGTTGAATTTAGCATTCAGTTTGAGAATGAGAAACTGGGTCAGAAACAATTGTGCTAAGTTTAAATAAGGATAGTTACAAAGGAATGAGGGCAGAGTTGGCTGGAGTGGACTGGGAAAGGAGTTTAGCAGAAAAGATGGTTGATGAGCAATGATAGAAGTTTAAGAAAATAGTTCATGACTCACAACAAAGATATATCCCAGTGAGGAAGGAGTTTTCTAGGAAGGGGATAAACCAACCATGGTTAACCAAGGAAGCTAAGGACAGTATCAAATTGAAAGAAAAACCATACAATGTGGCCAAGATTAATGGTAAACCAAAGGATTGGGAAAGCTTTAAACACCAACAAAAGATGACCAAAAAAATAATGAGGGAGAAAATAAACTTTGAGGGTAAACTAGCAAGTAATATATAAACAGACAGTAAAAGCTTCTTTAAATATACAAAAAAAAGACAGGCCAAAATGAACATAGGCCCCTTAGAAAACAAGGCTGGGGAAATAATAATGGGGAACCAGGAAATGGCAGAGTAGTTGAATAAATGCTTTCCATCAATCTTCATGGTAGAAGACACTAACAGCATTCCAAAAATACTAAGTAATCAAGGGGCAAAAGTGGGGGAGGAAATAAATAAAATAACTGTTGTCATGAAGAGATTAATGTCTTCAATGTTACTGGAAATTATTTTTTTTAAATAGAGTTTGGTGGTATCTGTGTCTCTATGTGTGTCTGTGTGTGTCTTAATTGGATTAAAACCAGCTAATCTGGGCACTTTGATGTATAGAAAGAAGTAGGTTTGAAATGGTAATTAGATAAACATGGAGAAGTTTAGAAACATAGGTGTTAAGGTGGACCATTTGCATTTGGTGAATAAAGCATTAAGGGTGGGAGTAAAATCTTGCACCAGCTGGGAGATGCCAAGCAATGTGTTTATACTGCTAATAAAATTAGTGGGATGAAAATGTTATTGTTAGGAGATGTGAGGTTAAAAACCTAGTATTACATTGGGAAATTTACATTCAAAGGAAAAGCTAGGTATAAACAGAAAGGAGTTTGTGTGTGTAAGGCAGAGGCATTTGAGATCTAACCAGCCTGTACCCCTGCAACTGTGTCTGCAAGGAACCTCATTTTGAATTCATAAGGTCAAATGTGCTTTGCCTGGGGTCTTTTTAAATCTATGAGTTTTACTGTTGCCTTAACGGGGGTCTAATTGAAAGTCAGAATAATTTGGGGATTTGTTTAAAAGTTATTATAGTAGGAATTTGTAGCCATGAATATATGTTTAGTTTGTTGTTAAGTTAATAAATGTTTAATTTAGTTTTATATAAAAAACCTCTTGAGACTCGGTGGTCTCCTAACTACTGAATTCAAAACCTGCATCTCGAAACATACAAATTGCAAAAATGGATTATGACAGTTGTGACAAGTTTCCCTCCTAGATTTGAAAAACTTAGCCCTTACCATCGGCTGTGTCATAATACTATCACTAGACAAAAAGTACTAGGGAAACAAATGGGGCTAAAGTCCGATAAGTCCCCTGGACCTGATAGGTTGTATCCTAGGATTGTAAAGGAAGTAGCTACACAGATAGTGGATGCACTGGTAGTAATCTTCCAAGAATCCTTAGGTTCTGGAAAAGTCCCAGAAGATTGGAAACTGCCAATGTAATGCCCTTATTCAAAAAGAGAGGGAGAAAATAAACAGGTAACTATAGGCCAGTTAGCTTAACATCCATCACTGGGAAAATGTAAGAGTCTATTATAAAGGATGTAACACCAGAACATTTAGAAATGCTTAATACAATCAAGCAGGGTCAGCATGGCTTCATGAAGGGGAAATCATGCCTGAAAAATTTATTAGAATTCTGTGAGGAGGCAACAAGCAGGATAGATAAAGGGGAACTAGTAGATGTAATATATTTGGATTTCTAAAAGGCATTTGATAAGGTACCGCACATAAAGCTACTTAAGAAGATAAGAGCCCATGGTGTTGGTGTAGTATATTAGCATGGATAGAGGATTGGCTAACAAGTAGAAGAGAGTAGAGGTAAGGGGGGCATTTTCAGGATGGCAACCTGTAACTAGTGGAGTGCCACAGGGATGAGTGCTGGGGCCACAATTATTTACAATATATATGAATGACTTAGATGAGGGAGGTGAATGTACTATCGTCAAGCTTGTGGATGACACAAAAATAGGTGGGAAGGCTAGTGGTGAGGATGACACAAAGAGTCTACAGAGGGATATAGTCAGGTTAAGTGAGTGGGCAAAAACTTGACAGATGGGATATAATGTGGGAAAATGTGAGGTTAAACACTTTGGCTGGAAGAATAGAGGAACTGAATATTATTTAAATGGAGAAAGACTGCAGAAAGCTGCAGCGCAGAGGGAATTGGGACTCCTGGTGCATAAATCCCAAAAAGCTAACATACAAGTTCAGCAGATAATAGGGAAGGCAAATGGAATGTAGGCCTTTATTTCAAAGGGAATGGAGTATAAAAATAAGGAAGTCTTGCTAAAATTATACAAGGCACTAGTTAGACCACACCTAGAGTACCGTGAACAGTTTTGGTACCCTTATCTAGGGAAAAATATACTGGCATTGGAGGCAGCACAGAGAAGGTTCACTAGGTTGATCCTGGGTATGGAAGGGTTTTCTTATGAGGAGAAGTTGAGTAGGTTGGGCCTGTACTCATTGGAGTTTAGAAGAATGATGGGCAACCTTATTGAAACATACAAGGTTCTTAGGGGACACAACAGGGTAAATGCTGAGAGGTTGTTTCCCCTTGTGGGAAAGTCTAGGACCAGAGGGCATAATCTCAGAGTAAGGGGTCACCCATTTAATACAGAGATGAGGAGGAATTTCTTCTCTCAGAGGACAATGAATCTGGGGAATTCTTTACCGCAGAGGGCTGTAGAAGCTGAGTTGTTAAAATATATTCAAGGCTGAGATAGACAGATTTTTAATCAGTAAGGGAATCAAGGGTTATGGGGGAAAGGCAGGAAAATGGAGTTGAGGATTATCAGATCAGCCATGATCCCATTGAATGGTGGAGCAGACTCGAATGATGTATTTCTGCTCCTACGTCTTATGGAGAATGTTTGCTTCAGTAATGGAGGCTATATTTTCCATTCCTCTTGAGCTGCGGCTAGATTTGGAAATGGAGCACAGGCAGCAGAGAGTGGAGGAAGTGCCAAGATGGAGGAGGAGAAAGAGGAAAAGGAGGATGTTAGAATTGATTTTCCAGGCAACTTTTCTTAGTGGACACATTTAACTTTATTTACAAGATAGCAGCAGCAGCTACATGCATGCATCAAACTCTATAACTAAAGAAGAACCCTCCTCAAGAGATTCCCCGTGCTGCTAGCTCATTGGTTTACACAGATCATGTGATCTTATGACACAGGATTACTCTTAAAGCTACAGTCCTACGTTTATCAGAACGACATTCCTCCCCTTTAACGTTTTTATACATTTTGTATTTACAAGGATATTTATCTCATGACATTACAATATTTACACAGATCATGAAATTACATGTCCAATCTTTCAGCTGGTTTCCTGATCTGTGTGGAACACCATAGCTCCACGACTTCTGATTCTTTTGCAGGGACTACATTGTCTGGAACTGCATTAACATCAGGCACCTTATTAGGTACAGGCAATTCAGTGCCTTCCACTCCGACAGAGACATCGGGCATGTCTGGCCTTTGTTGAGCAACTTCAACAGGAGCCATAGGTTCAGTAATGACTACAGGTGGAACATCATTTTGTTGGGATATCTCCCTTCTTCCTAAATGATCCACATTCTTACAGGTGATCTGGCCCTCCACTTCCACGTGGTACAACAATGGTCCGGTCACAGAGTTTACTTAACCACTTCGGTCCTCCACTGAAATTCCTCACATATACTGCTTTTCCAACAGTAAATTGCCACTCACGACTATTCAAATAATGAGTCACTTTTTGGTTCCCTTGACTTTACTCCACCTTCCCCTCCAAATTGGGAAGTAACAGGCTTAGTCTTGTTCGAAGACAGAGCCTAATCAGTAACTCTACAGGTGTTGCACCTGTCGTAGTGTGGGTGGGGGGCGGTGGGTGGGAGGGGTTGTTCTGTCGTGAAATAGGAAATGAGCAAGTTTAGATTCCGATGATTCACCTGTTAACTTTTTCATTCCCACCTTTTATTGTCTTTTCGGAACCTTCTTCCTTTTTGTCTTCTTCTTTCTACCACAGAGTTTAACCTCGGCCTTCTTTTTGACTTCACTGTCTGCTGGACCTCTCTCAGGTGAAATCTCAACTTGTCTAAGTTCAGTAGTTGAGCTACCCATGATTTCATTATTTATTCGCATCTTGGAAAGTTCTACAACTTTTCCTTTCAAAGCCTCTTTAGCTTTAGATTCTTCAGCTTTTCTGTCTCCTTCTTATATCTGTTGTCTTCCTCCTGGAACCTTGAACATTGCTGTGTCCTCTCTGCCAACTGGTTCTTCAGTTTGTTCAGAGAGATGTTAAATTCTTCTTGTTTCTCTTTGTAATTTTTCCAAGGTACAAACTTTGATCTTAGGGATCCTTGTAGTGTGTGAAGGTCTTTCAACACGTTTTCTTTTTCCTTGCGAAACTCACTCACTTCATCGTGAATTCTGTCATTCAGCAGAGTCTCCTTGAGTTTCTTCTGTTGTTCTTCCATGTCGTTGTTTAAGACAGTCTTCATTTCTTCAGGTTGCTAAATGCTTACACACTCCTTTTTCATCCAGTTGCGGTCCTTGGACTCCCCAGTTTCTTTCTGAAGTACCTTGCCTTGTTCTTTTTCCAACTTAGGAACTCTCCCGGCTTTCTTTTGAAATTGCACTGGCCAATCAAGTTTAATTTCTCTCAACCAATTTTGACCTAGAAGACTTGGTCCTCTACCTTTTAATATCATTACGGGTAGCTGTGCCAATTGGTGACTATAATGAACAGTTACTCTGGTGATACCTTTTACCTGGATTTCTTCACATGTGTAAGTTTTCAACTTGGCAGATGTTTGTTCCAAATTTAATTTTTGAATACCTTTACTTAAATATCTGAAAATGTGTTCTCCTATTACAGTGGTAGAAGCACCTGTGTCAAATTCCATTTTTAATGGTTTATCATCACTTGCACTATGACAATAATGGGCTCTGTCTTCCCAACTTTCATGTTGAATAATGAATAAACGTCAGAATTGGTTGTTTCTGTCTCTTCTACCTCTATACTTCATTGGACTTCGATTGCTGCCTGGAAGCCTGTTTAAATCTCGCTTTGCAATATTGCAGTATGTGTCCATTTCTGTGACAAAAATAGCACTCCACCTTTTTAAATTGCCAATTGTTAGGAGTATGATTGTTCCCACATCAATAAAAATTAGTTTTTGACTTTGCAGCGGAGTCCCAGCTTTTCGTGCCACTTCCGGCTGACTGTTCCCGCCCAACTAGGAGAATGGCACCCTTTTGCACCCCTTGAATTGCTTGTGAATTCCTTACAGTGCTTTCCATCGCAAGCACTATTTCTAACGCTTTTTTAAAATCAAGGTTCACTTCAGCCAGCAATCTTCGCTGAATAGCGTCTTCCTGCACGCCACATACCAAACGATCCCTGAGCATGTCATTCAGGGTTTCACCAAAATCACAATATCTCATTAGTTGTTTTAATTTAGACACATAGGTAGCAATGGTCTCTTCCGGTGCTCTATTCCGTGAATTGAACCTGAACCTCTGCATTGTGACTGAGGGCTTGGGTTGAAAATGTCCCTTAACAAGGTTTACTAGTTTACTGAAGTTCTTTGAATCTGGGATCTGGGGGCTGTCAAGCTTCAAATTAAACTGTAGGTTTTGCTCCCACAAATGTTCAGGAGAATTGCTCTCTTCTTTTCCTCTCCCGTGATTTTGTTGGCTTGAAAGTAGAGCGCAAGATGTTCTATATATTGATACCTGTCCTCCGTGGCTGACTCAAAACGATCAATTCGGCTAAACTGTGGCATCTCAGGTGAGTATATCTTAGAATCTCACAATTGCTGGAGAGGTACAACACTGGATCTGATTTATTGTCGTCGCCAGTTTGTTATCGTGTTGATTTTCCAGGCAACTTCTCTTAGTGGATATATTTAACTTTATTTACAAAGACAGCAGCAGCAATTACATAGATACATCAAAAACTATAACTAAAGAAAAATTCTCCTTAAGAGGTTCCCCATGCTGCTAGCTCATTGGTTTACACAGATCATGTGATTTTACAACACAGGATTATTCTTAAAGCTACAGCGCTATGTTTATCAGAGCTATAATTACTACAGAGGAGGAGGACAAAATGGGGGGTAGGAGGTAATTGGGACCCCTTAATTCCAAATGAGCTGCCTGTGAGTGGGTACTCAGACTCTGGATTCCCCCCAAGATACGAACCCTACAACACAACTGCTCCACAATTCCCCACGTTTCAATCCATTTGCTATATAGCATCATAGTGTCCTCTTGGCCAAAGTCCTGCAACAAAAGACACCAATAAAATCAATTCCATGACAACTTTATCCAACAACACTCCCAATAATATGTACAAAACTGAGTTACTCACCCTTATGCGTTCCCTTAGTGCCTGTCCTAGTGCTCCTACACAGTGCTACCCCAGTGGCATGGTTGGTGGAAGGCTGCTGACTTTCACTGGGGGAGACTGTAGATGAACTTGCTGAATGACCTTGAGCAGATTTGGGCCTTAAGGGCCTGCCTTCAGTCCACACCACACTGGCATGTGCGACAGCAGCCTGAGCTGGCTGGATGAGTGGCAGGAGTGGAGGACTGGAAGCAATGGGTACACAAATGATGTCATTCTGAGACAGCACAGCAGGTTCGTGATCCATGGAGCCACTGTCATTCCCCTGAGGTGGCCCCTCAGCAATCCTAGGAATCTAATGGAGAAAAAATTACAAGACCGTGAGAGACTGCAAACGCCTATTAGCACTGAGATCCACAGCCATGATGGCAGCAATCTGAACTTGCAAGGCAGTAACCTGGATCTCATGGGCTCAGTCTGACCTTTCGCTGCAGCTCTAAGGGGTTAGGTGGATTTTACCTGTGCTGCAATGGAAGATGAGACTTTGGCAATCATGGGTGGGTCTGCAAGTGCAGTCATGGAGTTGACCAGCACCTGCATACTGGAAAGGATGCTCTCCAAGCTTTGCACAAAGCCTTGTGGCAAATTGGTTCTCGACTCCACCATGCTCCTTAACAGTGATAGCTGGCTGTCTGACAGGCCAGCCAATGTAACAACACCTCAGTGTGCATGATCATTGACATTCTTCTGTAGGCCACCCATCAAGATCCTCATCTGAGCTCTCTGCAGCAGAATGCGTCTGTGACTTTGACCTCTGGGGAGCTAGTACATGAACTATCTTTTCCCTCTGCTTTGCTGCAATCCACTTGTACCTGCAGAATCACCACATGCTTATCCAGACTATGTGACCTTCTAAACTGCAGGCAGTTCCAGTATCTGTGCTGGTGGCTGCTGGCATCAGATCAAGTGATGGTGCTTCTTCATCAGGTGTCTTCTCTTGTTCAGGCCTTGATCATGAAGTTGCTCTGACTGACCAGGTGGCAGTTCTTGGGCATCTGAAAGCAAAAAATGCAGAAGGGGAGAGGTAGTATGAAGGAGGAGGGGTGGGGTAGAACTCAAGAAGTCCATGGTCACACCATCTGCAGCTTGCACTTCATGCCTGATAGCAGGATGAGGATAAGGCAGGCTTTGAACAGGGCCAGAAGGCTGGAACATACCATTATCTTGAATGTTCTTGGTTACGCTGGATGCAATGGCTTTTATGACAGCCAGCCCTATGATGTGGAGCACTGTCTCCTCCAGAGGTCTTCGTTGATGCAGACATTTCTGTCCCCCTCCAGTTCTGTCCTGCTCCCTTCTGTTGTGGACCACCTTGTCCTGCAAGAGTGTCACTGAGTATGTTGCAGTGTGTTTGGATGATGTGCCTGCCGTAGCTGGACAGCTGGAGGAACATGCAAGCAGCAAGAGACAGGGGTGAGGCTGGCAAAAATCGGTAGGTATGTGCGGATGAGGTGCAGTATCTGACTGTAAGGCCTGAATCCTGATAACTGCTGTTTGAGTGATGGGCCTGTGATGGATTGAGCAGCATTAGAAGCTGGTGATGTGGTGGAAAAATAGATTTACTAACCTTGAACACCTCTGTGACATCATTATACTTGTTCGGCACTACAGCCTGGTCTTTGGGACTAGAATCCACAAGCTGGCCTCTTGATCCCATTCACTGCAGTGTTTGCCTTGAGATCACTTGTGTCCCAGTGGAAACATCACAGGCAGAAATGTTGCGCCCTTCCCTACGGCGAGTTTGGTGCTGGGGGGGCATTTAATCAAGCTGGAGTGTGGCAGGTGGGGACCCTGCCAACTTCCTGCCTCCACCCCAATTAAGCCCGTGCGGGGAAGACCCGTATGTGCCCTTCCAGCCCACTGCCAGTTGAGGCTCTGAAGGGGAAGTTAATGTCTATTTAAGGGCCTCATCCTGTTGCTGCTGGTATTAACATGCCAGGCAGGGAGCATATCAAGCAAACCTTGGCATGTTTGCTTGCAAGCTCCCAGGGGGTAGGGTGGGATGGTCCCTCGTTCAAAAGCACTCAGTGTCTGATCAAGGGACCCAAAATTGGGACAGGGGGGCCAGCTGAGAGTCAACCCTCTGCCCTTGCTGCCAATCCATCTCAAACTCTGCTCTCACAAACCCATTTCACAATTCCCTTCCTGCCATCACTCACCTGTGCCTGTGTTCCTCCTTGATCTGAGGCTCGAGTAGGTGTCATACTGGTAGCAGCCACTGCCTCCCCAGTGGCGCTGACTCATAGACGTGTATAGCACAGCAGGAGGCCATTTGGCCCATCATGTCCAGGCCGGTCAACAAAGACCTGACTACACTAATCTCATTTTCCAGCATTTGGCCCATAGCCCTGGAGGCTATGGCAACGCAAGTGAATATCTAAATACTTCTTAAATATTACGAGAGTTTCTGACACAACTGAGCACAGAAGAGCTGCCAGCCAGCCTCTGATTGGCTGGCAGTGCTCAACCAGCGCGACTTTCAGGTTCCTTAATCCCGGGAGAAGGTCCACCACTGGCCCGTTAGGTGCTTGAGTGGCAAAAGATGCACCATGCCTTCCTGAAGAGAGATGATGTGGGGATCTTGCCGGATCTCCAGCTGGCGGCTGAGATCCCCGTTGTCTCCACAAGGTTCCGCCATGCATTCCTCCTCCTTTCCATTGTCTGGACTAATGCCACATCAGAAAATCTGGGACTCTTCTCTGACCCGTTGCTTCATTTTCTATGCTTTTGCTTCTCTCCAAGTTTTCCAGTCTATAACGATTTCTGTACATGAGTGCAGCTCCCCTTTAAGAGGGGAGGCTGCCTTTAAGGCATGGAGGGGTAGCTGAAATGTGCTCTCCAGGCATCCTGCTGGTCCCCCCTTTTCAATGTGCAACCAGTCAGCAATATGTTCCATGTTATGCTGAATGCTGAGATCATTTTCATGAGGAGGCAGCATGAACTTTGCTTGCTGCCTGCATCAACCGGACTGGGCACCCCAATACTCTGCAGCCTTCAACTGTGGCTGAGCTCATGGCACTCTCGCCTTTGAGTCACAAAGTTCTGGGTTTCAAGTTACGGTCCAGGACTTGAGCACAATAACTTCAGCTGAGACGTCAGTGCAGTACTGAGGGAGTGCAAAACTGTCAGGAGTGCTGTCTTTCAGGTGAGATGTGAATCTGATGCCCCATCTGCCTTCTTGGGGTGGATGTAAAATGTCCTGTGGCACTGTTTCGAAGAGGAGCATGGGGGTTTATCCCCAGTGATCTGGCAATATTTATCCCTCAATCAACATCACAAAGTAGACTATCTGGCCAGTATCATATTGTTGCCTGTGGGAGCTTGTTGTGTGCACATTGGTTGCTGTGTTTCCCACATTACAACAGTGATTACACTTCAAGAAGTACTTCATTATCTGTAAAGTGCTTTGAGATAGCTGGTGATCATGAAAAGCGCTATATAAATTTACCATTCCCCGTTCCTCCTCTCCACCCCCAGCCGAAAACAGGCCTTGACATTTTTTTCTCCCCATTACATCTTACAGAGATTATCTTTATGTAACTAATAATACAGACTAAACGTGTCCTGGAGTCCTTCAACTGCCTAATCTACCAAACCAATGATCACTCAAAGCCCATTGAATCTTTCGACTTTTATTCTATTAGACTTGGACCCATCCGTCCTAGTTGACTGCAGTGAAAAAACTTGATATTTTATTAGTTCTTACATTCTTTCTGTCCACCTCTCCTTGATAATTCTCACATGCATATCTCATTGATTGGTTCCTTCAGGCATATCCATACTCTTTATTGTTCATTGTTGGTTTGAAGTTTAGTGATGTTGTTTCATCCTGCATGTCTCTTGTTGCAGTTTAATGGAGTCTTATCTCAAAATTGTAGCACTCCATCCTGCTGATCCCATAGCAACCCAAGGTTTGTCCTTGGGCACTAGCTGATTTGCCTGACAAATAGGAGAGTTATAATTGACCCATTCAGAGTTGGGGATGGGGTGGCCGGTACAGCATGGGGAACCTGGAAGTCGGGTTTCCCCGCACACACTGCAGAATCTTAACTTCCCAGACCAAAGAGGAGCAGCCCAAATGAGGCCACAAGACCAGGTAGGTCTCTGACCTGACCAGTTGTGGGGGGTTGGTGGGGTGGGTGACGATCTGAGGTGGAGGAAAGAGGCTGAACCTGGGGGTGGGTGCCAATCCAGGTTGGTGGAGTGGTCCCAGGATCTTTGGGCAGTTGGGTTTGATCCCAGGGACCAGGAGTGGGGGTGGGTGTTGAAGGCCTGAGAAGTGGTCAAGGAGGATTCAAGGCCTCTTTGAGGAGGAGATCGGAAGCCTTGGTGGGAACTCAGAGGTCTGGTTGGGCTTTGTTGGTCTGGGGTTAGCTTGGAAGCCTTGCTAGGGAGATGGTGTGGTGAGGGGGGTAAGTTTGGAGGTGTTGGGGTTCGTATCAGAGGTCTCGTGGGGAAGATCGACAAGAGATTGTAAGGTTTGTAGGAGCAAGGGGAGGATGTCTGATCATGGGGGACGGGGGTGTGAGTTGACCAGAAAGCCTCACTGAATCCAACAGGCAGGCACTTACCTCCTTATCCAACAGTTCCTCTCTCAGTTTAGCTGGCGTGTTCATTGAGGCTTGGGAAACCCGGCTGACCAGAGGTAAATTTTTCATGGTGAATACAAATGAGACACTCAGCCTCATTTAAATATTTAACCTATCATTCTATCTCCTTGGAGAGGTTTGGTTGCCCACCCTGCCCCATGCCCCATCCCGCCTCACGGGGGACAGAGGTGAATCACTGGAAGTACAGCTCATGTTCTGACTTGCTTCAGCAGCCATTGCTGTACTTGCTGTTTGAACAGTAGCGTTTAAAGTTGGAAAAATGGAATGTGCAGACTTTTTACGTTCTGGAACATAGATGGAGCCATGGAACCCAGAATATGTAGGAACGTGGGGATTTGTTAAAATTTTTTTGACTTTTCCTGTGATGGGGTAGGCCCCCCTCTGCTCCACTAAGCCTCTTAGTTACACTTATAAGTTGGTCTTTTGTACTCTAAAGTAGCAGACCCTGTTCTCGCCACACTTGAGCTGGTCCACGTGAGACAGCTCCCGAAGGATGCCCCCACCGACCCTAAAAATTTGTAAAAAAACAAAGGCAAGCTCCTTATGAGCCCCTTCAGTGCCCTGTGTCTTAAGTGTACTGATCATTACTGTGGGCAAGTTTGCTATCCCGCCCTCCTCCCACCCCCGCTCTTGTGTTGCCCTCACAAAAATCGCCCGGGCTGGGAATGAAGCAGCAGAGTGGTACACAGAGCGCCAGTGCCATTTTTTTGGTTGCCCGCCTCCATTCCAACCAATTCAGCCTGCGAAAGTCCAGCCCCAGGAGTAGGTGGGTTGGAGGATGGTTGGGGTCGGGGTTCAGGCTTTAGATACTTCAATCCCCTCACCTGACCAAAACCCATCCCTTTTTGGGGTTACAATTCCTTCCATAATATCTGTTCCTGTTCTTGTTTCTCAGCTTGTACTTTAATGTAGTTTAGCCATCATTAAAGTTCTTCTAATATAATGACTAATTCAGATCTTTTATATTAAAAGCTCTTCCTGCTGTTATGGAAAAATCTGTTTTACAGACCTTAGATCTCTCCTCAGGTGTTTTGATAAGCCTTGCCTCCCAAATACATTTTCTAACTATGTTACAGGTCTCATACATTGAGTATAGAGATCATACAGATTGCATATATATATATGTATATAACATTTTTTTCTTTTTATATTCTGTTGTGTTGTTATAATGATATAAAGGTACCAATCACACATAAGGGATTGAGTAAACATGTGGGTTCATTTATTCAGACTAGGCACATGAGAACAGACATACATGGATAGAAAACTTGGGGATATCAGAGCTGTGCTGTGTTCTGTTCATAGGCAAAAGTGAAACTAAAACTGGATCACATGGCACACATCCCTTCTAGTGATGTCATGCTGCTGTACCTTAAAGGCATGTTACAAAATATTCGTGCCTTTATTATTTATATGTTTTAACAGATGGCAAGAAACTTGTTCTTTTACTTATGGTTTTTCAGCAGTTGCATCATTTCAATTTGATGAGAGCAGTTTTTTTGTATTCCATAATAATTGACAGGAATGCCACAGGGTTACAATCAGAACAACAGTCAAAAAAAACCTTGAACATAAATAAAAACATATGGCGGACCATCGGACTTTTCCTGCATAATAAATGGCTGCCCAGCATTCGTGTTTTCACAGGTTCAGCATATCCATCTCAATCAGCTGATTTCTCTGTTACACATTTAAACCAGATACTTTGGAAGGCGATACCTCAGTTTATCATTGATTCGAGACTAAATGATAGGTGTGGGATTGGGTGTCCCAAACTAATCTTTTTGATCTTCTGCTTCCTTGTACTGGTCAATTCTCAGTAGGACCAATGTTTTGCAATTGAACCTGTACACAACCCTTGCCCATCTTTGTGGTCAGTGTTAACATGTTCATGCTGAGACAATGCCTACGTCTTTCTTATCTTTGTTTTTAACCTCCCTACAAGCTTGCTTTGTTAAGTAATTAATAGGTGACAATTCTAGCTGTAAGGAAATCTTAACTTAAATAGCATTCTCATTACTAAATCTAATGAAACAGAAATACAACTAAAGTCTAGCAAACGTAATATTAAACTGCAACCTAATAATGCTTTAATACTAAAAATGCCAGTAGTTAGTGCCATGACTACATCTACGGATGAGAAGAGATAACACTACAGATGACTTCACCTCACAAACTAGTCCTCCCTTAGCCTGCAATAACAACTTTCTTGTGTATATCAGACATCCTCCACATGCTTCTTGTGGAATTGAAGACCTTAAAGCAGTTCATTGTAGCAGAACTGTAATTACACTTGAGACTTTAGTTATTTAAACCTTTCAAATATAGTTCCACGAAATAACCTCCAAAATCCATATTATTACCGCTGCCTTAAAGGGCAGAAGTAACCTCCAAGCCTATACTCAATAAGTTTTCTCATCTGTCTGTAGGAGGATAATTTCAAGTAACTAATACGTTGACCAAGTCTTTTAAGCATACACCCCAAAGCAACACATTATAAAACAAAGAAAAATCATAGTACATTGTACAGGAAGCTACAGTTTACCAGATAATCAAGAAAATCATAGACTTAAAGGTTCTCCAACTCTCCCATAATCCGTATTCACCTTGGGATTAATTTTTGCTAATTTCTCTCCAGCCTTCAATTGACCCAATCCAAATTCTATCGTGAGAATTTTCTCCCTGTCGGCAGGAGCAGGCGTGGGCGGGCGCACAGCCGATCACCACTTGCAATTGGTTGTGCGCCGCCATTTTATGTGGGAGGGCCAATTAAGGTCCACCCAGCGTGACGCGCACCTGGAAGCACTGAGCATTCCCTGTGCGGGTGGGGGGAGGAGGCTGAGTTGGGGCCTGCCTCAGGGAGATCAGTTTGATATTAAAAAAATTTAATAAAGGAAAAAAAAATTAAGACATGTCCCCTCAAGTGACAGTGCCATATGAGCTGGGACATGCCTATGAATTTTTTTGAACATTTTTATTTAAGTTCAAAAACCTTCATGAAACCTCATCCCACCCATGGATGAGGCTTCATGATAAAAGTGAAGGCCGCCTGGGGTCTTTGCCTGCCCACCAACCTTTAGGTTGGACAGGCAGCTCAGTTAATTATTTTAATTGCTGCTTAAATGGCCTTAATAGGCCTTTGACAGTTCGGGATGTGCGCAGCCGACTCCAGTGCGCGCCCGCCGAACTCAAGATCTGAATGACGTGCGGTGATCTCGGGCGTGCGCCATTTTACGTGTTGGCAAGCGGGCCCCACTCCCACTCACCGACCTGAAGATTCTGGCCTATGGGCGGAAACCTCCAAGGTTTGTACTAAGTGTGGTAACGGGTGCAAAATAAGACATTTTACCCACCAGCCGCAATGGCGGGTTTTCGCGCCATATCACCCCCTTCCTGCCTCATTAATTATGCAGCCACAGGAAACATGTCATCTTGCTGGTGGGCAGCCTCCAATTTACCTGCCATGCTGTTACCTCGCTGGTTCCTCACGCCAGGTCCCATATTTAAGCTGCAACTGTGTGCACGGTTCTCAATGCTTGCAGCCCAGGACTGCTCTGGTGAAGATATGGCCCCAAAAGCCAAGAAGAGTGCAGCCCCCTGATTCAGTGATGCTTCCCTGGGACACCTTCTGGATGCCGTGGAGTGAAGGGTTCTCAAAATTCCCACATTTTTCATATCATCAACAAGGATATGACTTTTGGACTTTTAAACTGTTGAGTTAAATGTAAAACCCTGCAGACATGAGGCTGGGCCCGTGAAGACCTGGGGCTACACATGCCCGGGCTTATGGAGTGCAGTGTGGATTGTTTTGCCTGAAACCAGACAATGAGAGGAGACAGAATACGCATTCTTCCCTTTAATACAATCAACCCAGAGAAAGACTTCACCTCACACGAAACTGAAGCCCATCAAATTCTTGCATAAATAATCGCTACTAACTACTAAGGCAGGAAGGCAAAATCAATTCAATTATGCGAATCCATCAATACTCCACACGTACAATGGCTTTCAGTTCAAAACTAGTTACAAGGACAGGAAGACAACGATAAACATCATGTGAGCCCATTAAAAACAACGAGACCACAATCACCTAAGGAAGCCCACTAAAGTCAAACAAAGAACTAACCTTAATTTGGATTCCGATAAGAAATTCGAAAGACAGTATAATTGGCCTCGTCAGTTGCGAAGGAGAGAGAGAGAAACTAGCTAGCAGGAGGGTGGCCAGTTTTGAAACGGTTGAAACAGAGTTTAAGCAAGGAGATCTGGAGGTTTGCAGGCCCGCAGGCAACATCACGGTGAGGGGCATGGGGTGGCAGGCTCAACCGAAGACAAGGTCGTAACCGCAGCCCTCCACGAAGATCGACCACCCACAACCGTGGACTCCACTCAACTGAGGAACCTTCGCAGATTCCACAGACCAGGACCATGTGGGGATGGCAGGCCCCAGAGGACACAAAGACCATACCCCAAAACTGTAACCGGCTTACCTGGCTGGATTTAGAACTGTCAAGGAACCCTGGGTTGGTGAGCATGATCCCTGACCTCTTCTAATTCAATTTAGTTAGGTTTTGGGGGTGGGACAAGGGTAAGGGGATTAGTAACGTGATTTTCCCTTGTTATGCCATGTGTCCCCCATTCTTAACTAAGTGTGCTTTGTCACAGGAACGTTCCTCTACCATCATCCTCTGCTTCCTACCTCAGCCAATTTTGGATCCAACATGCCACTTTGCCTTGGATCCCATGTGCTCTTACTTTCTTGTCCAGCCTGCCATGTGGGACCTTGCCAAAAGCCTTGCTAAAGTCCAAGTAGATCACATCAAATGCATTACCCTCATCATCACTCCTGGTTACCACCTCAAAAAATTCGATCAAATTTGTCAAACACGACCTTCCCTTAACAAATTCATGCTGACTATCCCTGATTCATCTGTGTCTCTCCAAGTGCAGATATACTCCGTCCCTCAGAATTCTTTCTAGTATCTTCCCCATCATCGAGGTTAGACAAACTGACCTGCAATTTCCTGGTCCATCCCTTCCTCCCTTTTTTAATAATGGGGCAATGTTAGCTGTCCTCCAGTAATCTGGCACCTCACCTGTGGCCAGAGAGGATTTGAACATTACTGCCAGTGCCCCTGATATCTCTCCCCTTGCTTCCCTCAACAGCTTGGGATACATCTTCTCCAGGCCTACAGATTTATCCACTTTTGAGGCCACTAAACCTGCTAGTACCTCCTCACTCTCTATGTTAATTTCCTCTAATATTTCACAGTCCTCCACCCTGATGTCTATATCTGCATCGTCCTTTTCCATTGTGAAGACCGACGCAAAGTATTCATTCAGGACTGAAAGATTGTCTTCCGGGTCCACACACATTACCTCCATGGTCCCTAATTGGCCCTACTCTTTCCCTAGTTATTCTCTTGTTCTTTATATATATATTTAAAAAACCCTTTGGGTTTTCTTTTATTCTACCCACCAATGCTTTCTCATGCACTCTCTTAGTTTTCCTAATTTCCTTTTTAAGTTCCCCGCTGCAATTTTTTATACTCCTCTAAGGACTCTGCTGTATTGAGCCCGCGGTATCTGCCATAAGCTTTTCTTTTTTCCTTAATCCTAACCTTTATGTCCCTTGACATCCAGGGTTCTCTGGACTTTGTTCTCCCCTTTGTCTTTATGAGAACATATTTGGCCTGTACTCTCGCTATTTCCTCCTTGAATGCCTCCCACTGCTCTGACACAGTTTTATCTGCAAGGAGCTACTCCCCTCCACTTGGGCCAAATCATATCTCATCTTAGTAAAATTAGCCTTTCCCCAGTTTAGAACTTTTATTCCCAGCCCAACCATATCCTTTTCCATAATTATCCTGAATCTAACTGAGTTATGGTCCCTATCACCAAAATGCTCCCCTACTGCTATGCCTTCCATCTGCCCAGGCTCATTTGCGAATATTAGGTCCAAAACTGTCCCCTCCCTTGTTGGGTTTTCTATGTACTGGCTAAAAAAGTTCTCCTGGAAGCAACTTAAGAATTTTGCTCCCTCCCTATCTTGGACACTAAAACTATCCCAGTTAATACTTGGGTAGTTAAAATCCCCTACTATTATTGCTTTATTATTCTTACACTTCTCCGAAATTTGATTATACATTTGATCCCCTATCTCTCTCTTACTGTTTGGGGGCCTATAGTACACACCCAACAACATGTTTGCCCTTTTTGTGTTTTTTGCTTCTACCCATGTGGCTTCATTTGATGATCCTTCCAAGATATCATCCCTCCTCACCCACTACTATAATTGATTCCTTGATCAATATTGCAACCGCCCCCCCCCACCCCCCCACCCACCCTACCTCTTCTATCGCCCTCTCTATCTTGTCTGAATACTCTATAACCAGGAATGTTGAGCTGCCAATCCTGCCCTTCTTTTAGCCAAGTCTCAGTCATAGCTATGATATCATACTCCCAAGTGCCTATCTGTGCCCTCAGCTTATCTGTCGTATTCCCAAGGCTCCTTGCATTAAAATATATTCCGTTTAGCTTTGATAAACTCACTTCTTTCTTATCTAGCCTATGTTTCCTCTGCCTTCCAGATTCACTAGTGTTTTAACTTCTAATTCCATCTCAGCTTCTCTCCCCTCTGAACTACTTTTCAGGATTCCATCCCCCTGCCAATTTAGTTTAACTCTGCCCCAACAGCATTAGCAAACCTCCCCGCGAGGATGTTGGTCCCATTCCTGTTCAGATGTGACCCCTCCAACTTGTACAGGTCCCAATGCCCCAGGAGTCTAAAGCGCTCCCTCCTGCACCATCTCTCCAGCCATGCATTCATCTGCTCTACTCTTCTGTTCCTATACTCACTACAGCGTGGCACCGGGAGTAATCCGGAGATTACTACTTTTGAAGTCCTGCTTTTCAATTTCCTACCTAACTCCCTAAAGTCTGCTTGCAGGACCTCATTTCTCTTTCTTCCTATGTCATTGGTCCCGACATGGACCACAACCCCTGGCTGTTCACTCTCCCCTTTCAGAATGCCCTGCAGCCATTCCATAACATCCTTGACCCTGGCACCCGGGAGACAACATACCATCCCAGGTTCACATCTACAGCTGCAGAAGCGCCTGTCCACTCCCCTCACTAATGAATCGCCTACCACTGTTACACTTCCACACTTCTTCCTCCTTCCCTGAGCAGCTGGACTGCCTACAGTGCCATGGTCTTTGCTCTGGTTGGCCTCCACAGAGAAACCATCACTCTCAACATTTTCCAAGGCCGAAAAAAGATTTGCAAGCGAGGTGCACTCAGGGGATTCCCTCACTACCTGCCTGGTCCCCATCTTCTGTCTGGCGGTCATCCATTCCCTTTCTGCTTGCAGTTCCTTAAGCTACAGGGTGACCACATCCTGAAACATGCTATCTATGAGCCTCTCAGCCTCATGAATGCACACTAGTGCCCCCAGCTGCAGCTCCAGCTCCAAAATCCGGAGCTTGAGTTGCTCCAGTCGGAGGCACCTCCTGCACACATGGTCATCTAGACACCGTCTAGGATTTCCCACATAGTGCAGGATGTGCAAATCACGGGACTGAGCTCCCCAGACATATCTTAACTAAATAGACTATGGACCCTTGCTATTATTTTACCCTTACTCTTACTTGAGTATAGACTAGATCTTCTAGATGCTGCTGACTGACTGTCCCAGAGTCCTCCTCTTGCACACTCCTCTAGATGCTGCTGACTGACTGTCCCAGAGTCCTCCTCTTGCACTCTCCTCTAGATGCTGCTGACTGCCTGTCCCAGGGTCCTCCTCTCAGACTCTCCTCTGGAGACTGCCTCTTCAGTCCACACCATCTTGAGGCCACTTGCGCAGATCAACATGTGTCCCCACAAACACCCTGAGATACCCCTCTTCCCCACCTCACCCTACAGCCTCTTCCTTTAGCTGAGGCCACTTCTCCCCTTTCCCCAAACGAACCCTAGCCCTGTAGCTATTGAAAAGCCACCCCCACCTTACGGCTGGACTGGTAGAGACCTGCCCGTGAGGCCCTCTAAAAGTGATGTGGTGTTGCCTGCGAAGCCTGGCGCTGATGACCACGAGTGCTGCCCGATGCAAGGTAGACAAGCAAACCTCGAAATCCAGGGCAAAGTGCAGCTCGCCAGGTGCACATCACTTATGTACAGTTTTGAAACACGTCAGTGTGGTGCTCGGATGTTCCAGCAGGGGGAGATGATTCCAGTGAGCAGAGCTTCTAATGAGATGCTAAAGTATTGAAATTAGGCTCCCAACGTGCGGCGGCAGGAAAGGTAGCCCGCCATTGACAGGTGAAGTGGACGATTGCAAACTGGTTCCACGATGGCGTAAAACTGATTTTTGGCCTTTTTGCCATATTGTCTGCCCACGCCCTCCATGATGTCTGTCGCCAGTGGGACTAGATGATTTTGCCCTATATCTCTCTTTAATTTTAATTCCTTTGACAGGTACCAGTGTGTTTAACTTTATCCTATTTCATTAAAAGGTTGGCTTCTCTATGGAGTATGTGTTAGTCCTTTGATGATTTTTTTTTAAAAAAGCATCACTTTCCTGAGCCACATTAACCATTTCATGTCATTCTGTCATCAATAACTTCTTTTTCTTATCGTGTCCACAGACAGTCTATACATGGTCCAGCCAGAACTGGACACATTTTTGCACCTTGTTGTTGAATTCGGCAGGATCTGCAACAGTGCAGGGTTCCTCTAGCGATAGACATTGCAGGAGATGTTGCATAGTCTGTGGCTCAGTTCCACATTCACAAGTTGTTGGGCAGGTTGTATATCCCCATTTGCTTAGTGACACCTTTGAACGACCTACACCAGTCCTAAGTCTGTTAAGGCACTTCCAGGTTGCCCAGTTGCAATTAGCTCCTGGGGGAAGGCTTTCATCCGGTAGAATTTCCATCGTTGGGGGTTGTTTGAGATTGGCGACAATAACTGTGCATGTCTGAGACCTGCCCTTCAGTACAAGTTCACATGGGGTGGATTTTAAGTGAGGGAGGGAGGATGGATCACCTGCCCCCTCCAACTGAAAAGTCAGTCGGCCCGGTGTTGACCAGAAACCCCGCTGTCCGGCGCAGTAATAGACTGGGAGCAGTCTTAATTGTTTCAGATGGGACTTCCACCCCCAATCTGATTGGCCGACAGCTCTATAGTCCCAGCAATGCCAGGATCGAGTGGTGGCCACTTCTGAGGCTACAGGCAGTCCCCGGGAAAGGAGAAGTAATGGATCCGAGACTTCAGGTAGGTTAAAGATTTTTGTTGGGCCAGGCTGGCAGACTCAAGTGAGCTGGGGAGTGTGGTGTTGGGCTTTAGAGGCCAGGGGGTGAGATAAAGGGGCCTACAATCTTTGTGGGGGGGGGGGGCGTGCTTCCGATGGGCACAGGGGCTCCCAAAAGAGGTGCCCCCCCACTTTCTGCCAACAGCAGCCCGCACACTAATAGCTGTCAGTGTGCTTACCTTGCCCCTCCTTCCCCCGCTGCAGCAGAGGTGGAATGAGGGTCAATAATTAGCCACTTAAGAGCCTCAATAAGGCCAAGTGCGGGTGGGATGCCTGAAGCGTTGGCTGCCCTCCATAATATGGCAGACAGGTCAGGGGTGGGCAGTAATGAAGCAGGCAGGCTTCTCATTTCACAAGAACCCTGGCCTTCAAATATGCCAGGAGGAAACTGAAAAACTCACCCCACAGGCTGAATATTATGTGCCCACGGCGGGGTGTTCCCCATGGGAAGGCATGCAAAATAGGCCAGGTGGCCACCCCGCTGCCTTTCCACCCTCCCCGAATTCACCCCCATATTATGGGGAGGGGTGGGGGGGGCGGGTGTGCGGGCACTGAAATCGGCTGCCCGCCAGCCATATATAAGTGAATAATCAAATGTCAGTTAGGCTTATTATCCAGTCAATTCACACTAATAATATGCTGCCCATGGCCACAAAACGTTTGGCGTGGTCAGCTGGGTGGGAGCGGGAAGTCTGATTCTGCCATTTCCCTGTTTAAAGGGCTGGAAGGTGGGGGGGCTCTCTTCAGGTGCTGCCCTTTGCCGACTGCAAAGCGCCCCCACTAAGGTCGAACCCCCGCCCGCCCCCTTCTTACCTGCCCCTTCCCTTAAACCCAACCCCTCCTCGCCCCTCTTGGTAATCTACCCAAACCCTCCCAGCCCATGAATCTGGACTTACCTGCTCTGGGATCCATCGGCCTTGTTTCCCTACTTCTGCTGCAGGCCTGGCAGCAGCCACTGATGCTTTCCTGGTGCTGCCAGGATTGATGGATTGGCCAGCAGCTCCAGAGGGCAGGATTTCCTCCCCAGTGAGATGCGGGAGTCCCCCTCAGCCCTCGTTAATCCACCCTGTAGCGCTTTATGGCTGTGGGGCGGGTTGGCGTGGAGCATGTTTCCGGGGGGTGCTGTCCGCCCCCTCGTATTATTCTGCCCCATATTTTTCTGCACACTAGTTGTTTCAGATACAACAAATCACATTTTCACACACCCTCTGGGTGTCCCAATATTAGGCATATGTGACATCCTATACAAGCCATTTTTAGCTTTTCGGGTCACTTTATCAAAAAATCTGGTATCTGGAGCTCTTTGCTCATTAATCCCGTCCCACCCCATTATTCTTTACATCAGAGGCAGTAATAGCCAGTCTATCAAATGCAGTTTACTTATTGTTTAGCATTATACAGGCAAAATCACCAAGAGAAAGCTATTAATTAACTATTCTTAACTACATTTCCTTGATTTTCACTTGCGTGTACATTGATATCAGCTTAAGATTTATTGTTGAATTATGTCCAGGTGATTGATTCCAATGCACCTTGGAAAAGCTGATTTAGAAAATTCCCACTTGGTGATGTAATTTTCCTGCTTTTTTCAAATTATATCCTCAATCACTTCCTCTCATTTAATTATACATAATAATTAGCATTTCACCTCATTCATGAGTCCTGTAGAAACTTTACTGTGCAATATAGTATTCTCAAAATATCTTTAAAACATCAATCAAATGTTCCCACTTGGTTCAAATTATTAGGATTTTTTTGTTTATTCACTAATTTAGCTTCTTTATTTCCCAAACATGACTTGTTTTATTGCACCTGAGTCCCTATTATCATTTCAAAATGATCCCAAAAATAAAGAGCTGTATTGCTGGACTGACAAATTTCGTCAATGTTCAATATTATTTCTCCAAATAATCTTTCCTCCTTGATGCACAGGAACCATCTAAACTGTGCTCTCTAATTTAATGAAAATTTGATTAATTTTCTGGCAAATTCCCCTTCTTGAGTTTTTAACAGTAACTCATATCACCCTCTCTTATCAACTACAATTTAAGAAACAAATGATGCACAGGCTAGTGGTTTTGCATTAGAGACAGAATTCCTGCGATTAGTTTGGAGGTAATGTTCATATGTCAACACCTACTCCCGCCCCACCTCCCTCCACACTCCACCCCACTGAACATTGTGTGGGCTGGATTTTCCCATCTCTGTGGAGGGCGAAAGTGTGTTGGGCTGGCTTTTAAAAAGGTGGGCGTGACCCAAATCTGGGATTCGCATGTCAATTCCTGGCACCAGCAAAATTTCAGTGACGCATGATTACGGGCAGGTCAGGAGAGCCCTCATGATGATGTCTCCGTATTGCTGGCACCAGTGCAGAAGTGGGCATTTCAGATCTTCTGAAATTCTGATAGAGCCAAGCCAGTTTTGGAAGTTGACTTGATTCATACCAGCACGGAGGTGTTGTGGCCTGGGGGAACCTTGGTTCGTTGTTGGGAGCTGTATGAAAGTTAAGTTAAAAAGACGTTGCCAACTTTACATGTCATAATGAAATGTGGTATTATAAGTTATATATATATATATATATTTAATACAGTAAGTGATAATAAGGTATTGTCTTTTAAAACAGCAAGTGACCATTAAATAAAATGGTTGCCAGGTTGTTACTTTTGATATTCTATCAAGGGACTGAACAACGTTGTGAAAGAAGAAACATTTTCAGATGCATTCGAATACATCATCCGTTGGGTCAAGTGATATTCTGCATTGTACAATAGTGAGATCCAGAACTGTAGACAACAGGCTACTTTAAATCTAGTATTGTGCAATGAAAAAGGGCTAATTAATAATTTAATTGTAAAGGAGCCTCTAGGAAAGAGTGACCATAATATGAGAGAATTTTATATGAAGTTTGAAAGTGTTTTAGTTCAATCCGAAACTAGTGTCTTAAATCTAAACAGAGAAAACTATGAAAGTGTGAGGGGAAATTTTCTGTGGTAGATTGGGAAACTACATTAAAAGGTATGACAGTAGGCAGGCAATGGCTGGCATTTAATGAATTAATACATGGTTCACAAGAAATTTACATTACTTTGATGCAAAAAAACCCAGCAGGAAAGGTGATCCAACCATGGCTAAGAAGAGAAGTTAGAGATCGTATTAGATCAAAAGAAGAGGCTTATAAAGTTGTTCAAAAAGTAGTAGGACTGAGGAGTGGAAACATTTTAGAATTCAGCAAAAGAGGAACAAGAAACTGATAAAAAAAGAAAAAAATAAAATAGGAAAGTAAACAAGCAAAAAGCATTAAAACAGACTGTAAAAGGAAAAGGCTAGCGAAGACAAATGTGGGTTCATCACAGACAGAGACAGGAGAATTTATAATGGGGAATAAGGAACTGGCAGAGAAACTAAAGAAATACTTGTATCTGTCTTCATGGAGGAAGACTAAACAAATACCTCCCAGGAATACTAGAGAACCAAGAGATTAGCAAGAATAATGGACTGAAAGAAATTTGTATTAGTAAAAAAGTACTACTGGAGAAATTAGTGGGGTTGAAAGTTGATAAATTCCCTTTCCTGATGATCTACATCCCAGAGTGCTGAAAGAGGGGACTGTAGAGATAATGGATGTATTGGTGGTCACCTTCGAAAATTCTACTCATTCTGGAACAGTTCCTGCAGATCGGAAGGTAGCAAATGTAACCCCACTATTTAAGAAAGGAGGGAGAGGAAAACGGGGAACTGCAGACCTGTTAGCCTGACATCAGTAGTAGGGAAAATGCGAGAGTCTATTATAAAGGATATGATAACTGGACACTTAGAAAATAATGGTAGGATTGGGCAGACTCAACATGGATTTACGAAAACCTTTGACAAACCTGTTTGAGTTTTTTGGGGATGTAACTAGCAGAATAGGTAAGAGGAAACCAGTGGATGTGGTGTATTTGGATTTTCAGGAGGCTTTCAATAAGGTCCCACACAGGAGGTTAGTAAGCAAAACTAGAACACATGGGGCAGAATTTTCAGGTTGGCATGCGGGTGTGATCCGCAGGCCTGGGATTGGCTGGGAAACGGGCCGCTGCCCGCGATTGGCCCAGGACCGTGATTTCACGCTGGCGGACCAATTAAGGCCTGGCCAGCATGAAATGCGACTCCCCAATGGTCGTGAAGGGTTGGACAGGGGTGGGGGTCATTCAGCCGCTGGGTCCAATGGTGACCCGGCGGCCAGTTTAAAAATGGCAGAGGGAGATCCTGGAAGGCTGCCAGTGACGAACATGACTTCAGCGTTGTGACCAGGAGGCTATGGCATCAAGTGTGGCTGCAGACGCCAGGCAGGAGGGCAGGTCGGGTGTAGACACTAGCACCCCCCCAGGTTTTCAGATGAGTGCCTTGCGGTCCTTCTGGAGGAAGTGGCTGCCAGGAGCCACACCCTTGTCCCCAGGGATGGCAGGAGGAGGCCACTGCACCTTAGAAAAAGCACTTGGGAGGAGGTGGTAGTGCTGGTCAGCAGCCATGATGTTGTGCGGTGCATCTGCGTCCAGTGCCACAAGAGGTTTAATGACTGGCTGCGCTCAGGAAGGGTGAGTACTGTGTTGGCATGGATCAGAGTGGAGAAGTGTTGAGGTCTGGCCATCCCCCCATGGAGCTCAGGGGTGCTAGAGTCTGAGTGCCAACTGTTAATCACGCCAGAGCTGGCCGAGGGGGTGAGCCCTGGCTGCTTGGACTGAGTGCCTTGCGGCTTGAGGCCCACAACTTGGATGTGCCCTGCAAGGTGTTCCTCAGGTGGGGCTGGCCAGGCTGCAATGGCGCTGCAGGTAGAGAGTGAACTAATCAATGCTCCCCTGTTCTTTCAGGAAAAGACGGCCCATAATAGTATTGAAAGGTCACAGACCGCGGAGGCCCCACTAACCTAACCAGGTATGAGCAGGATGCCCTGCAGCTGGAGAGCTGGCACACAAATCAGTCAACCAGCCACGGGGAGGCAGGGGTGCCAGATGATGGTAAGAGTGCAGTGCATAGGGGTGAGAGTTATGGATGGTGTAAACATTCTAGTGCAGTCTCATCATTGATGGGTGCCTCAAAACTGGATTCCCCATTAATCATTGAAAGACGATGGCACCATGATGCAGGTCTCCATTGTCTCACCAGGGTGCCTAGCACGCACAGTGACAGAGTGCTGACTTAAACTAATGACATGTTGTTGTTCTCCATTTGATTTGGCACCACACACCCAATCGCAGGACCCTGAAGAGCCATCCTTGATGCCAGACGACCACCAGGCTTCAGCTGCACCTGCATCACACCCACTCTCTGAATTAGGCACCAGCGCAGATACCAGCACCTCGTTGGTTGTTAGATCATTGGCTAGATGTCGGTGCACAGCAGTGAGGGTACTTCACCTTTGCTTGAGGTGCAGGCAGAGGCAGAGCGTGCCCAGGGTGTCTGCATGTGGGAGGGTTGTTGGAAACCAGGATGATGCTGAGTCAATGGCATATGATGAGCCTCTGGAGTCACCCATTAGGCGGCAGATGCTGGATGTCCAGCGAGATGTGTGCAAGGAGCTGGCAGAGATCCATGAGGGTATGCGTGCCATGGTCTCTGTTATGGAGGAGTTGATGCGGAGCATGAGCACTGCGTTGACTCTCATGGCCGAGCACACTACCTCCTCCATTGAGAGAATGATGACTCTCAATATGAGGCAGCTCCAGGGACAGAATCAGGGGTTCCTGGGGTTGATCTCGGACCTGCAAGCCCTCACACAGGCAATGACTCTCATGGTCAGTGTCAGTGTGGGAGATGGATGAAGCAGCCAACATCCCAGCTAGGTACCCGTCGATCAGTCATGCGCAGGGAGATCAAGAGCGACCTTACATCGGCACACAAGCTGCTTGTCATCTCTGTGGGCTCCTCTCGGGGCACTCTGGATGACAGCAGCAGCTCCTCTGCCCCTCTGTCAGTGACCATGGCTCCTAATGAGGTTGCAGCGACTGGGGAGATGCCAGCCCTGACACTGGACGCTCCTTCCCAAGTGAGGCCATCACAGGCTTCGCTGGCCAGAGGACGATGCCAAGTCCGTCAAAGCCAACAAGACAAAAGAGTCAGCAGGCTGTCACCAATGCCAGTGCCAGCAAGTGGGGGCACCTAGATGTAGCACTCACAAACGTAAGTTAAAGGCACCATGAGCACAAGAAGGACTGGTCACAGGTGATCTCCTGTTGAGCAATGTTTTGTTCACGTTTAGTGGTCTGGGGTTGAAGACCAGAGAAGGTTCTATTAATTTGTTTGGACTTTCAAAATGAGGTAATCATTTTTTGTAGTAATGGCCTGAGCATGCTTCACCTTTTTTATTTATTTGGTGCAGGGTATGCCAGAATGTAATGCTGTACGTGGGTGGCTCTAAACTTTATTGCACAGGCACTGAGGGGACTTTGGGTTCAAAGGAAAGAGTCATTTCAGGCATCCCAGATGGGGGTGGCAGCCCTGGCATGAGGTGGAAGCAGATCCTTGGCAGCCTAGCTGAAGGGGCTAGGAGCTGAAGGAACTCTGGTGCCCCTCCATGCCCTTAGCATTCTCCTCACTGTGCTTCTCTTCTGTCTCATAAGCTACCTTTTCAAGGGATAGCCCTTGTCACCCACCAGCCATCTATCCAGCCGGGCTGGAGCACTGAAGAGCCTCAGCACCTGGGAGTGTCTCAGGATGTAAGTGTCATGGGAGCTGCCAGGATACCTTGTACAGACTTGTAGAATCTGCATCCTGTGATCATACACTATCTGCACTTTCAGGGAGTGGAATCCCTTCCTGTTGATGAAGGCACCCGGCTGACCTGCTGACAACTTGATGGCCACATGTGTGCAGTTGTTTGTACATTGGATGTGGGGGAACCCAGCAATCGTTGCAAAGTCTCTGGCTCGCTCAGCCTGGCTGGTCTCATCCGTACGGAAATGAATGAAAGCCAATACCCGCCTGAACAGACTCCACACAGATCCCCCACTGACCTCTGGAAAGAGCCGAATGCATAGAGGTTGAGGGCCACTGTGACCTTCAGAGCCACTGGCATGGGGTGTCCACCCGTAAAGTCGGAGGTGATCTCAGGCCCAATCATCTGACAAATGGAGGTCACTGTCTTCCTTGTGAGGCAGAGCCTCCTTCGGCATTGCACCTCAGACATGTTGAGGTATCTGCATCGCTGCCTGTAAACCCTGGCAGCAGGATAATGGTGTCTCCTGTGGTCCCTTCTACTTTGGACTACCTGCTGGCCCTGCGCCCCTTGTGCCCGCACCTCTCCTCCCACAGGTTCCCCCCTGGAAGCTGCATTGGGACATGTGGCCTCCTCTCCCTAGAACCAGGAGACACAGTCTCAGAATAAGGACTGGGCCATTTATGATGGAGGTTCCACTAAGAGAAGCATGAGGTGATGCATTTGGGAAGGTCAGACAAGGCAAGGGCATACACGATACATGGGAGAACACTAAGAGGTGTAGAGGGAGTGAGGGACGTTGGAGTGAATGTCCACAAATCCCTGAAGGTAGCAGGACAGTTGATAAGGTTGTTGAGTATTGTGTGCAGTTCTGTTTACCTCATTACAGAAAGGATGTAATTGCACTCGAGGGAGTACGGGGAGATTTATGAGGATGTTGCTAGAACTGGAAAATGCAGCTATGAGGAAAGATTGGATTGGCTGGGGTTGTTCTCCTTGGAACAGAGGAGGTTTGATTGAGATGTATGAAATTGCGAGGGGCCTGGATAGAGTGGATAGGAAGGGCCTAACTACTTTAGCAGAGAGGTCAGTGACTAGTGGGCATAGATTTAGTGATTGGTAGAAGGTTTAGAGAGGAGATGAGGAAAAACATTTTCACCCAGAAAGCTTACAGGGTTCTGGAACTCACTGCTTGAAAGGGTAGTAGAGGCAGAAACCCTCAACTCATTTGAAAGGTATCTGGATATGCACCTCAAGTGCCATAACCTGCAGGGCTATGGATCAAAAGCTGGAAAGTGGGATTAAGCTGGATGGCTCATTTTTCGGCTGACGCAGACACGATGGGCCAAGTGGCCTCTTTCTGCGCCGTAAAATTTCAAGGATTCTATGAGGAGGAATTTCTTCATTCAGAGGGTGGTGAATCTGTGGAAGTCTCCACCCCAGAGGCTGTTGGGGGTCAGATTGATAGATTTCTAGATATTCAAGATATCAAGGGATATGGGGATAGAATGGGAAAATGGCGTTGAGGTGGAAGATCAGCCATGAATAGTGGAGCAGGCTTGAGCGGCCAAATGGCCTGCTCCTGCTCCTATTTCCTATGTTCCTATGTTCAAACCCTGTACCAGTACTCTTATTTAGTGAATTTTCTGGAGAGAAATTGATGCTTTTTGCCAACATTAAGCTTTGAGCTGACCCCATATCCATAAGAATAACTACCGTTTTGCCTCCATTATCAGACAAGGCTGGAGTTACTTCATCCTCAAATATGAAACCTCCATAATCTCTTATGCTCTAATTTATACCCACTGTAAAAACATTAGATGGTATCAGTATTCACCAGCACCACCAACTGGTATTCTCTGGAGAAACACCAAGCATGCTCACAAAAGCCACTGCCTTGGTCTTAATTTACAACAATCTGGGTATTGTCTTATGAGAATAAAAACATGTTGGTCTCCTTGAATTATTCCTACCTTCTATACTGCCTCTTTTACTACTTAGAGGAGCAACTATCTTTTTATATCCACTATCCACATCATGGTCACTATATCCTGTTCATTATCAACTTGTTTATCTCTCCAGCTTCTGCGTGGGTTTGCAAACAAAGGTTTGCTGCCACCGATGAGTTTGTGGGATAAGTCATAGCTATCAGCTAAAACAGCTGCCTCCCTTATATTAGAAACTTTATACCTTCCAGATGGGAATTGATACCTGAAGGAATACTATTTTTAAATTCCTCCCCTAACAACACCTCTAAGATTTTCAAAATCCTGTTCGAGCTTCGCTGACCGATACCATCAATCAAATACCATTTTTCTCTAACAAATTCCACAAAGGCCTGATTCTGCCTCTTCCTCAAATGTCTAACTTTGTATCTGTAAGCTTCTGGAACTAGCTGATATGTATTGAGCACAGCACTCTTAATCGTATCATAATCTGGATTTTCATTTGAAAGGATTGAATAAATCCCCAATGCTTTTCATACCAAAACGCTTTGTATTGGATTGTCCAAATTTCTTTGGCCATGGTAATTTTGTGGCAGTTTTCTCAAATGAGACAAAATAAATTCACCAAATTCTTCCTCACCAAATTTAGGCATTAGGCAAATATTCCTTGCCAAATCAAAACCATGAGTTGAATCTGACCCATTATCAAATCTGCCTGCTGATCCCTATTCATGGAATCAAAATCTTTCTCTGTCCAATTCAAATTTCCTGGCTTCCCTCTTTCTTTGCAATTCAAGGCTTTCCATTTTTCTTACTCTTTGAAAGTTTAATTCAAGTTTTTGCATTTCTGTTTTAC
The DNA here is from genome assembly GCF_964194155.1 of Cetorhinus maximus. NCBI lineage: Eukaryota > Metazoa > Chordata > Chondrichthyes > Lamniformes > Cetorhinidae > Cetorhinus > Cetorhinus maximus. The sequence continues at coordinate 82,442,049 of NC_135879.1, forward strand.
CTCCCTTTCAAGTTCAAGTTTCTTCATTTGTAACTGAATCCCAGCTAACTCAATCTGCACTTTATCTGGATTACCTTTTACTTCCTCAATGTTCAAATGTTGAGCCAATGTTTCAGCTATTTCTTCTTTCGTAGTGCCTACTTTTAACTCTATTTCCAACTTTTCTACCATTGCTTTTAAATTAACCTATGTTAATTGTTGCAAGGCACTCGAAGACAAATCATCTCCTTTGGGGAAAACTCCCTCAGTAGACATAGCCATTTTAAAATTTTCATTGAATACAGGAAAAGTCGCTGTGGAATCTTATTCGTATAAAGTCCGGCCACACTGTATTTGCCATAGACTGTGGATTTGAAATCCTGGGTAAGTCCCCAATTTTGACACTCTCCGTAGAGACTGATAACTTTTAAAAAGAGATTTGAACTTTTGGTTACTAGCTGAAAGGATGGCACAAAGAGATTTCATGTTTTAAAACTTTTACTGCAACAAATGACTGAAACAAAAAATGACTAAGCGCAATTATTGATCTCAAGAATTGGAACTAGAAGGAATGCAGGGAAGGGATTGAGGCAGTAATGAAAATCTTTTCTGCTTGTAAAGTTTTGGAATGTTGTTACTGTGTTTCTGCTTTGCTCAGAAGGAGATGGTGCTTGTACCTGTACCAAGAGGAGGGTCAATGAAGTGAATTTTGAGGACTCCAGATTTAGAACATTGAGTTAAGATGTTCAATGATTCCTTTATTAAGTTGGTTTCCTACAATATTAATAAATCCTGATGTTAAACCCATGGACTAGGACAAGGGCAACAAGCACATGGGGGCACCTCCACCCCTCCCCAAGTCATGCAACATTTTGACTTGGAAATATATCGCCATTCCTTCACTGTTACTGGGTCAAAATTCTGGAACTCTCAACCTAACAGCACTGTGGAAGTAATTTCACCACACAGACTACGACTACTCAAGGGTAATCAGGATTGGGCAATATATGCTGGCCTTGCCAGTGATATTCACACACTGTGAAAAAAGAAAAGAATATCCATAATCTTGTTAAATGCTTTAAAATTCTGTAACATTTAAGCCAATTGTTATTATAAGGCAGGTGGTAATTGCCAGGCTGACCAAATCCCAAAGGGAAACTTGGCCAAGCTATCACAATGATTTGCGGTTTGTGAATTTTTATTATGAAAAGGCATGTGTACCAAAGTCAGAAGTAAAGATTCCACTGTCATGATGGTGTGAAGGCAGGCAGCCTTCCGCTCAGCCTGCTGATGGTGATTCCTGCCATCGGTCGGTGGGGAGCTAATTGTAATACATTAGCATATAATTAAAAGGCCATCCCTCCAGGCTCTTGGAACCTCGCTGTATCGTCCATCCACGTGGGCGGGAAAGCATGCCAATGTGTTTCACAACAGCACACAGGTGAAGTGCACTTGGCGGCCTTCACTTTGGGGGAACCAAGGTGAGTGAGCAGCAGCATTCTCCACAGCTCACCCATTGTTTACAGGCCTCAGGGGTGACGGAGGAGAGGGATTTTGGGGGGGAACTGATGCCTGGCCCAGCAGTTGACTACTGAGGAGTGAGGGGTGTCTGGGGGCAAGTGCTAGCCAGCCTCGGAGGTGACTACTGAGGGGCAGAGGGGTCAAGTGCTGCCCTGGCACTGCACACTGGCAATTGAAGTGGGGGGAAGGGTAGGCGAAGGAAGTGGCCACTCATTATGGATACCTATATAAACTGACCATGCCTCTGCAACTAAGACAGATCAGGCGCAGACAGAGTGGTATGATTGGGGTCAAGCTCCTAGCCTGCCCACCCATGCAAGCAACGTGGAGGCACCAAAGGGCCACCAAGCGCTCCATACCTTCACCCCCCAACCCTCCACCCACCCCGACCCCACCACTTTATTGGACTGCAGAGGAGTTGGACTGCACATGTACAATCTCCTTGCCAATTCTGGCCATGTAGCAGTCACTGCTGGAAGCACTCACAGCCCCTTGCAATCTCAGCATCCTGGTTTGGACCAGGGTCCCCCATGTCGTAGGTTGACAGAGCGCACTCATCTCTGGCCATCTGAGGGGTGACCAGTACTCTCCTGGAAGCATTAAGGGGAGGTCACACAGGGCCAGGAAAAGTGCTAAGTACAGCCATGATAATCATGTCTCTCTTTCATGCTGCAGGAGGACCACGTTAGGATCATGGATCCTGGCGACCTAGCCTGATGGCCTACAGAGACCATAGAAGACAGAGGAGAGAGTGACTGAGGCACCTGGACACGCAAAGGCAGGAGCAGCAACCTCATGAAGAAGGGGCAGCAGGAGCTCCCACACGCACTACCCAGGAGTGACAGCGAGCAGTGGCTGGTCAGCGCCTAGCGGCACCCAAGGTCTATAGAAACCACTTGCCATTCCTGCAGATGACTGAGAACCAGTGTCACCGACAACTGCATGAGTCTAGGGACCTGGTGGCTCACATCTGCCACTTACTGCACGACTTGGTGCCACGGGGACATGGAGGGCATCCACTGCCAGTGGCTGTGAAAGTGACCGCGGTGCTCAATTTCTATGCCAGTGCCTCCTTTCAGAGCTCCACAGGCGACCTCTGTGGGATTTCACAATCCGCCACCCACAAGTGCATCCATTAGGTCACGGATGCCATCTTCTCCATGGCACGGATGCCATCTTCTCCATGGCACACAACTTTGTGCATTTCACCCGGGACCGGGACAGCCAGGATGCAAGGACCATTAGATTTGCCGTGATCTTGGGATTTCCACAGGTGCAGGATGCGATTGACTGAACTCATGTGGCGCCCAGGTCTCGATTGCTACACTCAGTGGACTTCATCAATTGCAAGGTCTTCCACTTACTGAACGTGCAGCTGGGGTGCGACCACCAGAAATACATCCTGCAGGTGTGCGCACGGTTTCCAGGGAGTCTGCATGACACCTACATCCTGAGTCACTCGCAGTCCCTGCAGTCTTCCAGGGTCCACAGAGGCTGCAGCATTGGCTCCTCGGGGACAAGGGCTACCCACAGAGGCCATGGCTGATGACACCCATGCAGTGGCCTCAGACTGCAGCAGAGCGACGCTATAATGTGGCTCATGCAGCAGCTCGCAACTTGGTGGAGACTATCGGGATGCTGAAGATGCGGTTCTGGTGCCTGGACCGATCTGCTGGAGCCCTGCGATAGTCCACAGAGGGTGTCAAACATCGTCAGTGTCTGCTGTGCCCTTTACAACCTGGTGCTGCAACGGGGTAAGGAGCTGGCTGAGGTGGAGGTGGAGGAGCTGCACGTTCCCTCCGATGAGGAGGACCCCGACGGGGATGAGGGTGAGGGGGCCCTTGGTGATGATGATGATGGGGATGAGGCTCTTGCACTGGCTAGACAAGACAGGTGTACTTGCTAGGCCCTTATAGCTTCCAGATTTGTAGAGGATGATGACACCATGCAGTGAGGTGTCCCTGTAGATCCTCACCGCGCAGTTGTGAACGTTTGACTCCAGTCTGGCTTATCTCAGCGCCAATACTGTCTGTGAGAATGCTCCTGTCATGGAGATGCAGTGGAGGCCCTAATAGGAGGATGATGACGACATGCAGTGAGGACATTCCATAGACATTCACATAGCCTCTGAGAGTGTCTGACTCCTGTCTAGCTGAGGGTAGTTGCTTGCGCTCCATGATCAGGGCCATCTCAGAGATGCAGCCATGAAACTTCAGATGCATCTGATGCTGTGTCCACCCTCAGCACCTCAACCCTTCAGGAGCTGGTGCACAGCACCACTGGTCGCAGGTACTGGTGTGATGGGGGCCAGCCCCACCTTAAAGGTGCTGAGAGCACACAGAGAATATTAGAGAACTCTGTGGCGCCTGACCACTACATTCTGGCAGCAATGACCAGCACTGCTGAGGTGCAGGCATCAGTAAGGTTCCCAGGGAGTGTGAGGCTGGACCATCACTGTGGCCTGAGGGCCGCACAGAGCACAGGGAAGAGGCCCTGGACTGAGACACCTGCCTTTATCTTGTGCAGAAAGGTTTCACAACTGAGTGACAAGAACACTGCTCATCAGAACAAGGAGCCATAGGCAGGGTGACATTCCTGGAAGTTTATTGACAATAGTGAACAGTATGTACAAGTGATCAACACCCATGGCCACGCTGTACAATGACTTTTACCTAACTGTCCTAACCCTGCCGTTACATCTTGGTGCTCCCCAGACATCCACAGCAGAGGTGGAGGCAGCCTGCTGACTATGCTACCCTGTCTGTGATGACTTTGGCGGCTGTCCTCTGGAAGGCCGAGAGTTGGAGATTCCTGGCCTGCTTTTGGGGTCCTGCTGTGTGGCAGTGACACCCTTCTCGGCCTGTGGAGCTGGATCTGTGGAGGTCACAGGAAGAGGGGGGTAAGCTGGGCCGGTCACTCCCAGAGTCATCTGGGTGAATAGCCCCAGAGTGTGCACCTGCTGATCTTCCTCCCTGTGGGTGCCCAAGGGCTCTTGGCTGACTCTGTGAGTGGAAGGGGTAGCTGCAGTGAGATCGAGCTGCCCAGAACCCCGCTCGTCATACACACTGTTGGAGGCCAGCTATGGCATCAGCAATGGAATTAAGCCCGTGCAGCAGTGCAGGAGTGACATCCTGGACCAAGGTCTCCTTGGCAGCAGCCATCCTGCCAGTGTTGGCCTTGGTGCGTTCCAATACTGGCGCTATCACCTCAGCCTGAAGACAGATGGACTCCTCCATTGTGCCTTGAATTCTGAAGAGTGCAGCGGACATCCCTTCCTGTTGTTCCCAAGCTTGCCTTTGCAGCTCCAGCAATTGTGACATAACCGAGTCCCAAGGCTGGTCATCTGACTCGGACTCAGCAGCATTCTGGCCTCCAGCAGTCCTCCGAGTGCCGGGGACCTGGGACGTGCCTGCCTCCGCCTGCTGTGGATCAGACAGTGTGATGTGCTCACCAGACTGTGATCCCTAAAGCTAGGTCTCACCGAGGTGTGTGTCTCTGCGCTGGTGGAGGGTGTGGGTGAGCACTGTGATGGGATTTCAGGGAGTCTGCCTTCAGATTCCTCTTCAGAGGTTTCTTTGGAGCTTGATTGGAGGCCCTGGGCCATGGACTCTGTCAGCTGTTTCCCACATGTGCCTGTGAAAACAAGGGTAGATAATTAGTGCATGGCAGTGGCCTGTGAAAGAGGACACACCACTCAGGGCATGGTTGTCTGATGGGTGTTGCACTGCTGGATCCTCATTTGGTAGAGCAGCACCGACCTCACTGTCAGCACAGGAACGGCTCCAGTCATCGCCGGCCAGCTGGATGGCTCTGTTTTCGAATTCTGTCAGAACTTTGAATTCTGATATCCCTCCACCTGTCTGCAACCTTTCCCTCCTGTTGTGAGCCAGTTTGTCCTGCATTGATAGAGAGGGCGAGAGTGTATCAGGACGCCTGCCAGGCCAGATGATAAGTATGGCCTGTGTGGGTGGTGAGTGGTCCCATGGACGGGATGAGGACAATAATGGTGTGTGTGAGAGAGTGAATGGTGATGTTCCTTGCACTGGCAGTGAGTGAGGACCCTGTGGATGTGTGATTGATTTGTGAGTGTGTGAGTTTGGAGTGATGAAAAGAGTGACTTACCCTGGCAGAACGGAGGAGATCATTCATCCTTTTGCGGCACTGGGCAGCTGTCCTCTTCTGCAGGGCGTTTGCACTGACCACCGCTGTCACCGCCTCCCAAACCAGGTTGGTGACATTGCTACCCATCTTGCAGTCGGAGTGGGGGTAGAGCACATCCCGGCGGGCCTCCACAGCATCCAGCAGTCGCTCGACGGATCCGTCGTTGAAGCGAGGGGCTGCAGTCTTTTTGCCTTTGCTGGCCATGTCTCCCCAGCAGTGGTGGTGAGCTGGTGGCAATGAGCACTTTGCTGGCAGGTGCCTTTAAAAGATGGCGGCCAGCATGATGCAACAATGGGTTGATGGCGAGTGGGTGAATGAGAGCCCACCTGCCATGGAAATGGCGCGTTTCGTGGGAGCGAATATATAATGAGGCGGTCTCAGGAAGATATGGCGTGAAAACCCGTAATTTTGATCGGCGGGTCACCCGCTGCCACACTTAGTACAATTCTGGGAAAATTCCTTGCGTTATCTTTATGGCCACTGCTTTCGGGAACAATGAACTTAATAATTTTGCTTTATTTATTTATGATCTTTGCCAGTTGTAAAACTGTTTAAGAAGGGTAGCAGGGATAATCCAGGAATTTATGTGAGCCTTACGTCAGTGGTAGGGAAATTATTGGAGAAGATTCTTCGTGACAGGATTTACTACCAATTGGAAGCAAATGGGCGTATTAGTGAGAGGCACATAGTTTTGTGAAGGGGAGGTCGTGTCTCACTAACTTAATCGAGTTTTTCAAGGAAGTGACAAAGATGATCGACGATGGAAGGGCAGTGGATGTTATCTACATGGATTTCAGTAAGGCCTTTGACAAGGTCCCTCACGGCAGACTGGTACAGAAGGCAAAGTCGCACAGGATCAGAGGTGAGTTGGCAAGATGGATACAGAACTGGCTTGGTCATAGAAGACAGAGGGTAGCAGTGGAAGGGTGCTTTTCTGAATGGAGAGCTGTGACTAGTGGAGTTCCACAGGGATCAGTGCTGGGACCTTTGCTGTTTGTAGTATGCATAAATGATTTGGAGGAAAATGTAACTGGGCTAATTAGTAAGTTTGCAGACGACACTAAGGTTGGAGGAGTTGCAGATAGTGAAGAGGATTGTCAAAGGATACAACGGGATATAGATCGGTTGGAGACTTGGGCGGAGAAATGGCAGATGGAGTTTAATCCGGACAAATGCGAGGAAATGCATTTTGGAAGGTCTAATACAGGCAGGAATTATACAGTAAATGGCAGAACCCTTAAGTGCATCGACGGGCAGAGGGATCTGGGTGTACAGGTCCACAGGTCACTGAAAGTGGCAACGCAGGTGGATAAAGTAGTCAGGAAGGCATATGGCATGCTTGCCTTCATTGGCAGGGGTATTGAGTATAAAAGCTGGGAAGTCATGCTGCAGCTGTATAGAACCTTGGTTAGGCCACACTTGGAATATTGCGTGCAATTCTGGTCGCCACATTACCAGAAGGATATGGAGGCATTGGAGAGGGTGCAGAGGAGGTTTACCAGGATGCTGCCTGGTCTGGAGGTTATTAGCTATGAGGAGACATTGGAGAAACTCAGATTGTTCTCACTAGAGTGACGGAGATTGAGGGGCGACTTGATAGAAGTTTACAAAATTATGAGTGGCATGGACAGAGTAGATAGTCAGAAGCTTTTTCCCAGGGTGGAAGAGTCAATTACTAGGGGACATAGATTTAAGGTGAGAGGAGAAAACTATAAAGGTGATGTGCGGGGCAAGTTTTTTACGCAGAGGGTAGTGAGTGTCTGGAATTCGCTGCCAAAGGAGGTGGTGGAAGCAGGTACGATAGTGGTGTTTAAGAGGCAGCTTGACAAATACATGAATAGGATGGGAATAGAGGGATACAGACCCCGGAAGTGCAAAATGTTTTAGTTGACGGGCAATATGATCGGCGCAGGCTTGGAGGGCTGAAGGGCCTGTTCCTGTGCTGTACTTTTCTTTGTTCTTTGTTCTTTGTTTCGTTTTTCTCTCTTTTTGAAATTGAATAGCTAAAATTTCACTCCTCATTTATCTCCTATTGCAAATTCCTATTCATGTTGTATCCATTGGTATCCCATCTTAGCTTGTTCATTTCCAGTTAAAAATGGTTGCTTAACATCTAATCCTTTGATGATTTAAACCTTGTATTCTAAATATCTTCAGTCTAATTAAATTAGTCTCACACACACGCACACACACACACACGCACACACACAACCTACACAGCCCCCTCAAGCCTGCTTCACAGTATCCCACAGTAATATTGGAAAAAATATATATTTTCTTTACATCAATGAAAGCCTATAGTAAACTTTTATAGGAGATCCACTGGATGATCAAGAGTCTTTAAAGCATGAAGATCAATGTAAGCTGCATATACTGATCTGAGACTTCTGTATATTTGAATGCACAACAATCAGATAGACTGAACTTATATTGACACTCAGCCCTGTCTTTTTAGAAATAGACTGGCTGTTTTTTGAGTCTGAGGACATAAGCATACCATCACTGTTGGTGGAACGATGCACACATTCATGATTGTTCACATGAGAGGTTGGTTCTCTGTTTGAATTTGCAGGAAAAGCAGTCAATTTAGTTTTTCAGCGAAACGGCAAGATTCTGTGAGGGTAAAAAAACAAAGTCTGGTAAGCCCAGCCTTACAGAACATTCTGCTTCATACTGTCACCCACGTACTCAAAACCAGTTGTGATAACTCCCGACTGGAGGGCTTTTCAATTGTTTTTCAAAGTGATGCAGTCAAATTTGTTCCTGAGATTGACTTTGTACATATAATGAAAAAGTGCAGTATAATTTGATCCTATGAAATCATGGATGTAGCAAATATATATTTGTTTCCTTTAATGAAATAAGTTTTTCCAGCAATATTAATATATAAGCCTAGTTTAATCACTGTGGAACTGTGATACAGACCCAGAGAAAAAATAGAAATCTAAGTTTACCACACGGCATTATTTTCACACTGGTGATTGCCAGTCAGAAACCCTAGGCCAAGTTCAAATGATGGATTTTTTAATGGGCTGGATCATTATGGGAGAGCAACTATACCCATTGCAGTGGTTAAGCACTGTTCGCTGGGTAGAATATTACAGTCCCCTGCTGCCCAGTCTTGGGTTGCTAGATCTGTTTGAAATCTATCCCAATTAGCACGGTGGTAGTGCCACACAACATGAAGGAGGGTATCCTCAATGTGAAATCCGGACCTTGTCTCCACAACAACTGTGCAGTGGTCACTCCAACTGATATTGTCACGGACAGATGCATCTGTGGCAGGCAGGTTGGTGAGGATGCGGTCAAGTATGTTTTTCCTCTGGTTGGTTCCCTCTTGTTACGACCAGGATGGGAGAATTGCACATATAGGCCAGAATTTTTCCCTTGTCGGGTGGGCTCGGCTGGAGCGGGCATGGGCAGTCGGGAAGCTGACCGCTGCCCACGATCGGCTCCACTCTGCGATTTCACGTGGAGGGGGGCCAATTAAGGCCCGCCCTGTGTGAATCGCGAGCAGCAGCACTCAGCGCAACCTCTGCGGGTTGGGGGAGGAGGGTGAACGGGCCTGGCACGCAGTTCGTGCATGTGCGCGAAAAAAGCACTTCATTCTCCCTGGGGCACGGAGCTGCCTCAGGGAGATTGAAGCACTTTTTAAAAAAATTAATAAAGACAATAAAACTTTAATAAAACATGTCCCATCATGTGACTGCATCTCACGAGATGGGACTTGTTTTTAATCTCAAAATAAAGTTTCTATTTAATGTGTATTAGCTTTAGAAAACCTAATCTCACTCGTGGATGAGGTTTCCTAAAAATTGTAAAGGCCGCTTGGCCTTTTCGCCTGCCCACCAACTGTTAGGTTGGACGGGCAGCGTAAATTTCAAGTTAATTACCTTGTTGATGGCCTTAACAGGCCTTTCAATTATCGGCGGGCGCGCAGCCGACTCCAGCACACGCCCACCCAATGAAATATCATGTGCGTGCCCGATGACATCGGGACGCACACCCAACGTCATCGCCCATCATATTACGCTTGGGCATGTCGGGCACGCTCCCGCACACCCAGCTTAATATTCTGGCCAAGGTGAATTTATGGTCTTTTAAAAAAAAATCCCAATTTAGCATCCAAATGTACAGATAATGTCATGTTCTTCCATTTTCTAAAAGAAAAATTCAGTCTTGAGATATATGATTCTAACACTCACCACCTGCCATAGACCCAGTCTAGCAGTTATGTCCTTTAGGACCTGGCCAGCTCAGTTTGTAGAGGTACTACTGAGCTGCTCTTGATGATGGACATTGAAGTCCCCCACCCAGGGTACATTCTGTGCCCTTGCTCCCTTCAGTGCTTCCTCCGAGTGGTGCTCAACATGGAGGAGTACTGATTCATCTGCTCAGGGAGGGCAATACGTGGTAATCAGCAGGAGGTTTCCCTGCCCATGTTTGACCTGATGCCATGAGACTTCAAGGGGCCCGGAGTCGATATTGGGTATTCCCTGGGTAACTCCCTCCCGAATGTATACCGCTGTGCTGCCACCCTCTGCTGGGCCTGTCCTGTCGGTGGGACAGGACATACCAAGGGATGGTGATGGTGGTGTCTGGGACATTATCTGTAAGGTATGATTCCGTGATGATGACTATGTCAGGCTGTTGCTTGACTAGTCTGTGAGACAGCTCTCCCAATTTTTGCACAAACCCCTAGATGTTAGTAAGGAGGACTTTGCAGTGTTGACATTGTCATTTTCGGTGCCCCTAGGTCAATGCCAGGTACCGTCCAGTTTCGCTTCTTATTGACTTGTTTTTAGTAGTCTGATACAACTGAGTGGCTTGCTCGGCCATTTCAGAGGGCATGTAAGAGTCAATCACATTGCTGTAGGTCAGTGGAGTCACATGTAGGCCAGACCAGGTAAGAGCGACAGATTTCCTTCCCTAAAGGACATTAGTGAGCCAGGTGGGGTTTTATGACAATCAACATGGTTTCATGGTCATCACTAGACTTTTAATTCCAGATATTTTATTGAATTCAAATTCCACCATCTACTGTGTTGGGATACGAACCCAGGTCCCCAGAGAATTACCCTGGGTCTCTGGATTACTCGTCTGGTGACAATGCTACTACCCCACCCACTGCCTTCCAGAAGTAGGCTGGTAGCTGGTAATCAGCAGGAAGTTTCCATGCCCATGTTTGACCTTAAGAGACTTCATGTGTCCAGAGTTAATGTTGAGGACTCCCAGGACAGCTCCCTCCCGACTGTATACCATTATACTGCCAACTCTGGTGGGTCTGTCCTGCCAGTGGGACAGAACATACCCAGAAATGGTGATGGAGGAGTCCTGTACATTGGCTGTAAGGTATGATTCGGTATGTCAGGCTGTTGCTTGACTAGACTGTGGGTCAGCTCTCCCAATTTTGTCACAAGTCTGCAGGTGTTAATGAGGCTGATGTTGCAATGTCGACTGGCCAGGGTGTGCATTTGTTGCTTCCGGTGCCTAGTCGATGCTGGGTTCTTTTTCAACTTTCCTGTACCAGTTTGATACAACTGAGTGGCTTGCTAGGCCATTTCAGAGTGCAGTTGAGTCACCCACATTGCCATGGATTGAGAGTCACATGAAGAACAGGTAAGGACGACAGATTTTGTTCCTTAATAGACATTAGTGAAGCAAATGGGTTTTTTTATGACAATCCGGTAGTTTCATTGTCACCAGTACTAAGACTAGCTGTTAATTGCAGATTTACTAATTAATTAAATTTATATTCCAACTATGTCCTTGATAGGATTTGCTTCTTCACAGCAGTAGTTTGGGCCTCTGAATTACTAGGCCAGTAACATTATGAGCAAGAGGAGGAGGATGAGCAGGTGGAGGACCAGGAATTGATAGAGGAGGAGAAAGACAAGGATAATGAGGAGGGAAAGGGGGAGGAGGGAGAGGGGAGGAGGAGGACCAGGATGAGGAGGGTGAGGAGGAGGGGGAGTGGGAAGACAAGGAAGGGGGGAAGGGGAGGGGGAGGAGGAGGGGGAAGACAAGGATGAGGAGAAGGGAGGAGGAGGCAGGGGGTGGAGGAGGTGGAGGAGGGGACAATGAGGGGGAAGGATGATCATGATGATTGTTTGTATAGCACCTTTGACTTAGAAGATGTGCTGAGTTAAAATTGAACTCAGAGTCAAAGGTTCAATATTAGGAGGGTTCACCAAAAACTCAAATATGTGGACTTTAAAGAGGATATATTTTATTATCCATTCAGTGAATGAAGCAGGAGAGTGAGATGGAGAGGTTTAGAAAGGAAATTCCAGAGCATGGGGCACAGGCAGCTGAAGGCATTACAACTGCAGTTGCATCAACCCTGACAATTGGAAAACCGTTCAGGTTAAGTTGGAATTTCTGTTTCAATATGAAATCTGGAAATATGGCAGAATCTTTCCAAGTGTGATGATCCCAAAGCTAGACCCATCACTCTGTGATCAGTTGGGGTACTCCGTGTAGTGAGCTACCAATAGGCTGCATGCGAAGGATCACTTGGCTGAGATAGCGATGTAATAACTTTTATGAAAAATAATTCCTCATACTGGTATTATTGACCTCCTTTGAAGAGGCTGACCAGGATGCTAAACTTTCTAATACACCTAGTAGCACTCTGACTAGAGCACTAGAAAATAAAAAGACCCTAACTCAATGGAGTAATTACACATTGTGAGGGACTAATGATAGACCCTGGCTGAAGAAAGCACTCAGGTCAATTTGTGAGAGTTTGCTATTCCTCAGATTCTAAGGAATCTTGCACATTTGCTGTCAGATTCCTCACTAATTGGATGGATCTTTCATTAGATTCTGAGAAACCATTTGATCAGATCAAGTGGAGCTACCTGGTGACATTTGACTTCAGCTCCAATTTCATTATTTGGATCAGAAAAATGTATGTTGCTGTCTGGCTTCAGATACATTGAATAATAATTCTTTCTACTCTAGACAAAAAATGCAGTGAAGAATACTGACCTCTTTGCCCAAATTCCTAATAAGTGGGAGTAGTGCAAATTTTCATCTCTACCTTACAGCGAACGATCGTAGGCACCTGATCCATAGCTAACATTGCTGTTCACCATTTGATCAGGTTCGATCGTTTAAATCAAGATTTTAATACTCTGAGATTAGCTTGAAGAACAAGGAATTAGGTTTCTCTTCACAATGAAAAACATCCCTTACCTTTGCTAGAAGACTCTGAATAAAAACTATCCTAATATCACACAGCCCAATCAACTGTTGTGACTCCAAGATCCAAAATATAGTCACCGAATGTGCAGACAGCAATTTTGTTCACTCTCCAAAATACAGGTGTAAGGCTGCAAGATGGGCTCTGCATTAGTGTTTTCAAAGGGGCATGTACCACAGTTGCAGGTAAAGTGACATTTTCTGGAACCTATTCTATTGCAAAGTATCTGAAAATACTCTGGAGTGTATTTGGAGGTATTTTGGTGAGTACCTGGATTTGCCAGAGTGCATTGTTACATCTTCACAGGAAGGGCCAGAGGTGACCTATCCACACAAAGGCCATAAAAAGTAGGGGGCAGCAGTGCCTCTGGGTCTACAGCATGACAAGAAGATGGAGCAGAGGCTGTGGGGAGTGCAAGTACTGTGCCATGGCCTCTGCCAAGTTGGAGCTGGCCTCTCCCATGTTCCTTGGCAGTGTCAGTCTGGCAGGCCAACCAATGAACACAGCATCTCAGTGTGCCTGCCTATCAGTGCTCTCTGCCGCCCCATCAGGGTCCTCATGTGTGTCCTCTGCAGCCGTACTCACCTTCTAATTTGCCTTCTGGTGAGCTGGAAACAAACCTTTACTCCTGGGGTTGCTGCCACTTGCTAGTACTTGGTAACTTACCACGTGCTGATTCCAACTCTATATTAGCCTCTAAGGTATGGGCAGCACCAATATCTGAGAGTGTCAGATCAAGTGACAGGGCCTTTTCATCAGTTCTGTGCTTTTGCTCTATCTCTCTCTCTCTGTCTCTCTCTCTCTCTCTCTCGCTAGCTAGGGCTGCTGTGGCTGGGTGGGCAACTCTTCCTGGTTCCTGAAAGCAGAAAAACAGAAGGGAAAGGTTGGGTGAGAGAGGCGAGTTGGGCTGGAAATCCATGGTCACTCCATCAACAACGGTACACCTCATGCTACATAACAGAATGAGACTGAGCCAAGAGTTGAGAAGGTGTATAATGCAGAGACATACCATCATCCTCAACGTACTCCATGATGCCAGATGCCATGGGCTCTGTCACAGCCTGCCCCATGATGCAGAGAACCATCTCCTCTCGTGCTCAGGAGGTGCAGGCATCCTTGTCATCACCAGTTCTGCTCTGTTTCCTTTTATAGTATGTCACATTGTCCTGCAAGAAAGAGGGAAGAATGTTTGTGACAAAACAAAAAATGCTGGAAAAACTCAGCAGGTCTGACAGCATCTGTGGAGAGAGAAAAAAACAAAGTTAATGTTTCGAGTCCGTAGGACCCTTCCTCAGAGCTGAAGAGAAGTGGAAACGTGGTGAAATTTACACTGTTTAAGGGGGTGGGGCAGATGGAGCTGGATAGAAGTATAAATTTCATCACATTTCCATTTCTCTTCAGCTCTGAAGAAGGTGATATGGACTCGAAACATTAACTTTGTATTTTTCTCTCTCCACAGATGCTGTCAGACCAGCTGAGTGTTTCCAGCATTTTCTGTTTTTGTTTCAGATTTCCAGCATCTGCAGTATTTTGCTTTTATATAAGAATGTTTGTGGTTATGTAACACTGTGTTTATGTGAGGTGCCTGTCATAGCTGAATAGCTGGAGGCTTGTGTAGGCAGTGAGAGGTGGGTATGAGGCTGGCGGCTCTGGTACATATATGAGGATGATGTGGAGTACCTGGATTGTCAGTGTAATGCCGAGGAGTGCTGCTGGGTGAGAGATGGGGATGTGGTGCATTGAGCAGCATGCGAGGTTGGTGGTGTGGTAGGTGGGAGATGTTATGTGAAGATGTGTTCACTGACCTTCACCATCTATGTGAGGTAATTAAACTAGTGGCACTGCTGCCAGGCCCTTGGGTCCAGGCTCTGGGAATTGACCTCCCTGGCCACCTGCTCCCACATCCTTCTGAGGGTGGTCCTTAAGGGTCTCCTGGCCATGGGACTATGGTGTCTCTCTCCTCCTGCCCATCTGCTCCACTATTGCCTTCAGCATTGCATCATTCACTCTGCAACACTCAGTATTGTTCTATGTCTTCTCCAAGATCTGATTCTGTAGCATGATCCTAACTTGATTCAACTCCTATTTGCTCCAACAAAACTGGCATATCTCCAGTCATGCAAAACATCCAAACTCTGTTCACAAATTTATCTAATCTCCTCCACCTTGTTATCCTAATGCTCTCTTTCAAAAGGCTCTGCCAAATCTCTTTGACCATACCTTGGACCACCAATTCTTTTGCCCCATCACTGCTCAGTATCCAATTCTTTTCATCTTCAAAAAGGCTTTGGGATGTTTATTTTGCTAAAGGCGCTAAATGAATGCCAGCTGTTGTCATGTAATATACAGTTTACGGTGCAGAGAAACTGGAAATCTATCATCAAACTTGGAATGCAGTGTGGAAGACACTTGTGGGTAAGTTATCCAAACATTTTCAGCACAGAACCTTGCCCACTGGGAGAACATAATCGGAAGTGGCAAAGGTGTTTCTCATAAATTTCTGTCCAATATTAAGGGATGAGAAATTATAGGGAGAACGCTAGTAATTTTTACTTTTGCACTTGCAGTGGTCAAGGTTGTGCATCAGGTGCATGTACTGGTAAAATTTACATCATGAAGTGTAAGGCTGAGATGCAAAGAAACAAAGCTTAGGGAAGGAATAGTAAGTCACTTCTGGACACATTTTAACTGATGCTAGAAACCACCCCTCTGAGGTCAGCAAATATACGAGAGGATGCAGTAGGTGAGCCCATTCAGATGCAGAACTGAGCAATATGTGATTATTATTTGTTTTTCCTTTTTTGAATATTTCTGTTTATTGGCTTGCATGTAGGGAGGAGGTAGTTGGATGGCACTAAAACATTTGCAGTCACAATCTGACACTAGCGTTGCCCATTGTTGGCTGCATGTGATTCTTTGGGGTAACTGTGTGATTCAGTGCTTTCAGTGGGAAGCTGTGTTCACAGCTCGTGCATGTCAAGAAATCATAGGCACCAAGCTTTTGATTTTTTATTGTTAACGTTTCGAGTCCGAATGACCCTTCAACAGAACTGTTCTGTTGAAGGGTCATTCGGACTCGAAACGTTAACTGTGCTCCTATCCGCAGATGCTGCCAGACCTGCTGAGTTTTTCCAGGTATTTTTGTTTGTGTTTTGGATTTCCAGCATCTGCAGTTTTTTGCTTTTATCTTTTTGCTTTGCTTTTTTATTTGTTAATTTTAGTGGAGTGACAAATGACATCACTGTGCCAGACAATGAATGGGTAGTGGGGGTGCATGGTGCGGGCAAGGTGGGGGTGACTTACAGAAGGACTTAATCAAAGATTGTCCATTTTTCAGGAAACACATTATTTAAACAGAATCCATTTACTCAGCAGAGTAAGAGTCACATCTGGCTCTCCACAGGTTCTGCTAGACCTGGTGAGTTTCTCCAGCTCTTACTGTTTTTATTTCAGATTTCCAGCATCCGTAATATTTTGCTTCTATTTAAATAGAGTCCTGAGAAACAGGAAACAGAACTCATGAGTGAAACTACAGCAAAGTATCCTGATAAAAGCTGGATTATTTCTCCAACATAGTGGAGATAGTTGCATAATATGAATTATGTGTGTAAAGTTAATCCCAGCCATTCACAGCAGTGATTGGGGGGCGGAAATTACCCAGTCACCTTCATTTTGGCTGGAACATAAATGAAGCCTTATTTTAATAGACATGCTGTAAGGCTGTGATTTTCCACCATGCATTCCCAGCAATTACTGCTTCCTGCTAGGACCGCCAGATCATCCCTTTATTTATCTTATTGATTGCTTTGTTCTTTCTTTTTGATTCGATTGAAAGAAATGAAATATCCTTGGAAAGGTTATTGGCATAACATTAGTTCTGTTCCGTGTGCTCTCTATGTGGAACTCTATGTGCGAAGCAATCCTTTTATCTCACTACTTTTCTCCCTGCCTTTCCTAAGGTTTCTTGCTGAGCTTCGATCCTATATGCATTCATCATCCTTCAGCAGGTTGCTAAAGCAGCATAATTTATGCATAAGCCTTCACAGTGGGTATTGGCTGGCTAACCCTGTATGCACCCAGCATCCACACATACTTTCTTAAGGGCGTCATGAGACACTAGTCAGGAATGAGAAATGGCATTGATTACATCAATACCGCCAGGTTTCTGCTTGGGGTCAAATTGGCATCAAGATGGCTCACCTGGAAATGGACTGGAGCTGAGCTGATCCTCTGTCACTGACTTGTTATTCTGGTACCTGAATCAAGGATGTCTGGACTCAATATTTCATTGCTGATAACTGACCAGCCAGATTGACTTATTGATGGAATATAAACAGAAAGTGCTGGAAATACTCAGCAGGTCTGGCAGCGTATTGGAGAGAGAACAGAGCCAGTGGCCCAAAACTTCCAATTAGGTTTGGATCCTTGGTAGGCGTGTGGGCCCCACCGGCTCAGTGGCGGGCGGACAGCCGACCCCCGCCCCCGAAACAGGGCCCGCCGCCATTTTGAGTGGGCGGGCCAATTAAGGCCCGCCCAGCGGCCTGCCCGACAGGAAGCGCTATGCCCTTCCTGTGCGGGGGGGGAGAAGGGAATCCCCAACTGTCAAAGTGTGCTTTTTCACGCATGTGCACGAAAGAGCGCACTGCTCCCTGAGGCAAAGTGCTGTCTCAGGAAGATTAGTGACAGTCTGAAAAACTTAAAAAATAGAAAAATAAAAATATTATTAACATGTCCCCCTCATGTGACAATGTCACATGAGATGGGGCATGTTTATAAATAGAACGTTACATTTATTAAAGATTTTAAAAAAGAACATGAAACCTCATCCCGCCAGTGGATGAGGTTTCATGTATTATCAAGAGTCCGCTGGGACTCCTGGCCTGCCCGCCATCCTGAAGGTTGGATGGGCAGGTCTTTAACAATCTTAATTAGCCTGTCAATTGGCCATTGACAGGTCGGCGGACGGACAGCTGATTTCGCTGTCCGCCCGCCTTCCTAAAAGTTTAAAGGGACTGGGATAATGTCGGGGATTCCTCCCGACGTCGTCCCGCGTCATTTTCCTGTCGACAAGCAGGCCCCGCCCCCAAATCGCCAACGGGAAAATTCTGGCCCCTGTTTCTGACACTGACCAGGCAAAAAAACTATCCAATTCCTCCGATTTCTCAGGGCAATCTTCTGATGGGGGATCCTGCAGAACTCGGTCAGCACAGGAAACCTCGGAGGGAGCAGCAAAGAGATTCCTCTCAGAAGCCACGTCCCCTTTTATGACACTAGCTGCCATGTTCTAGGAAGTAAGAGTTTAAGTGTCCCAAAGCTTCTCAGTGTGTCAGTGAATGAGTTTATGAATGTATGGGTATTTATGGGCTTGTTAATGGGTGAATGTGTAGGTGTATAAGTGGGTAGGGTGCCTGGCCAGGTAAGTGGCTAAGGGGATAGGGTGGGTGAGGTGAGTGGCTAAGGGGGTAAAGTGGCAGCTGGGTAGTGTGATAGGTGGTAGCTGGCTAGGGTAGTGAGGTCAGTTTAGGTCAGGTTGGAAGGGAGTCGGGGTTGGGGCAAGTGGGGTGGTGGTGGCTAGTCAGGTCAGGTCGTGGGGTGAAGTTGGGGGATCATGGGGGAGTCAGGGTTCAGGGGGAGTTGGGTGGGGGACAGTCAGGTCAGTCGAGGGGGAGTTGTGGGAGTCAGGGGGGTAGTTTGGGGGGTGTGGTCAGGGGGAGTTGGTGGGGGTGTGTGTGGGTCAGTTGTATGGTTACTCAGAAGTTAGATTAGATTTTTCTCTCTGATATTCCCTGGATAATTATTCAGGTAAGTAAGTAGGAACTGTCAAAAGTCTCCGGCTCTAATTCAGAGTTGGTCACTTTTTCATCAGGCCCCAGGGAGCAGGGGAATTGCCCATCGGAAGTTCAAACTTCCTGGGCAAATCCCATGGAGTCAGTGCATTGGGACTTCCGAGGTGTCCCGTATCGCATCTTGGGAGATCCAGAGACCAGAAGATCTGCACCAACGTTTCAAGTCAAATATGATTCTTCTTCAGAAACAAAGGGTTAAATCTGACTTGAAACATTAACTCTGTTTCTCTCTCCACAGATGCTGCCAGATCTGCTGAGATTTTTAAGATTTCCACCATCAGCAGTATTTTGCTTTTATTCACTTAATGATGGAACCTAGATGAGGTGAACTGTCAGTGAGACAATGATTTTGCCCAGACAATCATGCAAGGCAACGCCATGGTGGTCCTGGCTGGGCGAGGAGCTGGGCAGGTTTCTTACTGCTCTGTGTTAGTAAATTACATGGTTTAGATGATTAAATTCTGGCAGTTCCAAGCTCATGTTTAGGGGTTTGTAACCTTTGCCAACTGTGTGAGTTAGCTGGGTGTTGAACAGGGATGCGTTCTTACAGGAATAGCATGTGCTTTCTCATTAGGCAAACAGAAAATCTGGGGCTGATTAACCTTGTTCAACATTGGGAAACCGAAGGTAACAGATTGGCCGTCTGATTTACACCGAGCCTGAAATCAGTGGAAAATCAGGTGGAAAGGGCGGCTGAGCTGATTGCACCAGTTACCCTGTGAGCAGATGAGCTTACAATTACCCTGTTTCAGTAGATTTTTCAGGAGCTTGTTTAGAGATTCTTAAGTGCGGTGATGAGTTCACACATGTCACAACTCAGGCACCCAGCTGACCAGATTAAGAGGAATGCTACTGATTGTTGTCTTGCATTTTCTTCATTGCAAACACACACAGCAAGACCGTGAGTTCAAAGTTTCTATGGTAGGTAGACATAAATCTGCTAGTCAGAAACTTTTCACTAATTACCAAGGCAACAAGAATAGGCTGATGCCCATTTTGTTTATTTGTTGGGAGGTATAATCATGTTTTACAGACTTGTTTTTTTAATTGGCCACTTAACCTGGTCACTACCTTCCACATAGTGGTGAGTGCATCTTGTAATTCTGTTGTTGAGGAAAAGGGCATTCGAAGAATGAGTGAAACCATCGTTAGTTCATTCGTCACGTGTTATTTGCATTAAAATCATCAGACCATTCTAAGAAGAAAAATTGAAGCAGGGTAGAATTGTTGTTCTATTGCAATGGCTGTGTGATGTGAATGCAGGCACTGTGTTACTTTCCAAATCACAGTTGTTTTGGTCCTAGCTGGACACTCAGGGTGTAATTCTAATTGGTTTGGAGGATGCGGATGAGAAGAATTCAACAGAAATTGCGTTTGAGGTTTATTTCAGAGTGACAGAAAATATCTTCCCTTGAGTTCACTGGTTCTGTGGACAGACCATCCATATCCTGCCAAAGCAGAGGCATGTCAGAGATCTATGTTCATGGAGAATGCATTCATCTCTTTTTTTTTCAAAAAGAAATACAAAATGTTTCAGCAACAAGTATTTTGGAATGGTTGCATTCAGAATTAGGCAGTCAGAGGCCCTAAAGATATTTATGAAACTTTAACGTCCTTTAAGGGAGTAAACCTGCTGTCCTTAACTGCTCTGGCTATATGTAATTTCAGTCCCACACCTAGAAAACGACTCAGCTTCGAAACAGAAGCAATAAAAGTCAGCTTTGCTAGTGATGCTCACATTCTGATAATGAGTTTTTAAAAACCAGACAAGACAACAGGTACAAAATGAAATCCTGTCCAAGGGCAAGTTAATTGGGTAGATTTTCAAATTGGAACACTAGATGTAAATGGACTGTTATGCTGTGAAAATGGCTTCATGTCTCATTCAAGCCAATGCTCTGGCTGCTGCCATCCTCAAATGGGCCTTCTGCTGCAGAATTGGGCCCTTTTAATATAAAAGCTTGGGTTCAATGATGTAAATAGGACCCCGACTACAACGTTTGAACAAACCACTGAGCAGAATGTGCAATGTCCACTCATCATCCAGTTTTACCAGCTGGTACTGCAGAGGAGGCACCAAAAAAGTGCTAGAGGCAGCAGGAATACTCCTCCAGGCTCCACAAGAATAATGTGGGCCTTTGCAGCCCCAGGCACCCCTGCTTCCCCATCACTCCTGTACTAACCAAGACCCGCACCCCCTCCCTGCTCCCAGCACACTCAATGTCATAGCTTCTGGCTGGGGTGGCATTGGGCTGCCTGATATTATTATTGCCAGGGCTGTGGTCAGTGAGCTGCAGTGGGGCATTCAGTTGTGCTTCCAACTAGGCACTTTACAGCCTTCCGGACTGAATATTGAGTTCAACAACTTTAGATCATGAACTCTCTCCTCCATCCCCACCCCCTTTCCGATTTTTCCCCCTCCTTTTTGTTTTTTCCGATAATTTATATAGATTTTTCTTTTCCCACCTATTTCCATTATTTTTAAATGTATTTCCATCCATTGTTTTATCTCTACCTTTTAGCCTTTTTCGATTCCTTCACCCCACCCCACCCCACTAGGGCTATCTGTACCTTGCTTGTCCTGCTTTCTACCCTTAATTAGCACATTCCTTAGATAATATCACCACCTTCAACACCTCTTTGTCCTTTTGTCTATGACATTTTTTGGTTATCTCCACCTATCACTGGCCCTCTACCTAGCTCTTCTTATCCAAACCCCCCCCCCCCTTAAACCAGCTTATATTTCACCCCTTCTCTATTTTTACTTAGTTCTGTTGAAGAGTCATGCGGACTCGAAACGTCAACTGTGTTCCTCTCCACCGATGCTGCCAGACCTGCTGAGTTTTTCCAGGTATTTTTGTTTTTGTTTTTGTTTTGGATTTCCAGCATCCGCAGTTCTTTGCTTTTATTCAGTTATGCCTACAGCTCACTAGCGGCATACCCAGAAGGAGAAAACAGTTCAGACCAGTATTCTTATTCCCCAGTTTTTACTTGTGTTCCATTTTACGGTATGCAAGACCAGTTCAGACCAGCAAAATTTATGTGCTCTTGGCACTTACAGACAATGAACATAACATTATAAGGTGTTTAACAGTCGTACCAGTAAACAACTTGACAAATATTGGCAGAACAGGAGATCACCCATGAAAAGTCCCCCTTGTGCTCATGGTGATTTAAACAAACGTTTGCTGTATCTTGGTGCCCCCGGTTCTTGCAGGTAGCATTGGAGGAAAACTGCTGACTCAGGTATAAAAGCAGAAAATGCTGGAAATACTCTGCAGATCTGGCAGCATCTGTGGAAAGAGAAACAGAATGGACGTTTCGAGTCCGTTTGACTCTTCTTCAAAGTCTGCACAATTTTTATTTCAGATTTCCAGCATCCATAGTATTTTGCTTTTATATTTATGCTGATTCAGGTGTTGTGTCAGCCCTGATGACCTGAGTTTCTGACTCAACCTCCCTTTCAGGCAGTGAGTTACAGACTCACACTACCCTCTGGGTGAAGAAATTTCTCCTCCACTCCCCTCTTAGCCTTCTACCTCTTACCTTAAATCTATGCCCCCTGGTTATTGACCCCTCTACTAATAGAAAAAGTGCCTTCCTAGCCACCCTAACCAAGTCCCTCATAATCTATTATGCCTCTATCAGGTCCCCACTCAACCTTCGCTGCTCCAAGGTAAAAAACCACAGCCTATCCAATCTTTCCTCATAGCTCAGACCTTCCAGCCCAGGCAGCATCCTGGTAGATCTCCTCTGTGCGTGTAAATCTCTCTGTCACTGTGCATGGTAGGCAGGCTGGTGTGACAATGGAGACCTGCATCATGTTGCCATCGTCTTTCAATGAACAATGGGGACTGAAGGTTTGAGGTTTCCATTTCAGATGAGACAACACAATAATGTTTGCACACTCCGACACGCTCACATCTTTGCACTACACTCTTACTTCCCAGAGGCTTCCCAGCTTTTACTGTTTTTTCATTCTGGATACTAATGAGGCTCAAGCCTCATAATAGACTCCTGCTGGCAGAACAGAATGTCCATGGTAGATGTACTACGAGAGTTAAGTTCTACCCCAATGATTCACAGTGATATGTTTGAACTATGGGACTGGTGACACAGGCAGAGCTTCAGTTAGCTGGGACATTTGGCCGTGTTAACAGCACTGTAAGCCACCTTTGGGTTGCTGACACTCTGTTTACTCTGGCTGTTCCAGGTTAAAATCTATTCCACATAATCCAGAAATGCCATGATTTATACAAGCAAAGTTTGTATTTATTCTCATAAAGCACTAGAGGGCAGCAAGACACAAATATTGCATAAATCAACCCTAGATTATCTGTATATAAAAACCCTATGTATGCTTGTCAAATAAATATTTTACAGATTTCTTGTCATTCCCTTTTATCATATGTGAACTGACACATGATTTTTTCCCCCTGATTAACTATGACAATCAGTGCTGAAAAAAGCTAATTTGTTGCATGATATTCAAAGCCTTAAAATATATAGGCTGCAAAATCTGGCTCTGTAGTTCTGCTGGTTTGAGCACTACAGGAGTTGGGTAAGGAATAAAATGGTGGGGGCTGCATCTCCAAGGACTACTAATGTGGCCCACGCTAATTGCCAAGTTGTGGAGGGCGATAGCGCAGGAGTATGATGGAGACATGCAGAATGGGTAGGTCTGACTTCAGTCAGTGTCTAATACTGATTTGGGGCACCCAACCTGCCATTTTGGACTTCACTGCTCCTGTTAATGTCCTGTCTTAAGCACACATTCAGCTGTATTAGGGATACCCCCATCTGCTTCAGGTTTATTTAAAGGCATCATCATTTAACTTTCAGATTAGGTGCTTTTGACTATTGACTTGCTGCTGCAGGATTAGTGGAAGTAGTCTGTTGTTGGAGGAGTTGACAGGAGAAAGGAGTGATGCTGGACCTTTGAAAAGGAGCAGTGTGATTTTGAAAGGTCTCTGAGTACACCACTATCCTCCAGTCATGGGCTGCAGCATCACAGGAGATGAAGCAGAGGCAGCAGAAAAGAATGGGGTGGAGGGCTCTCTGCAGGAGACCTTACGCACCTAGGATCTTCAAAGGACACTTCTCCTACCTTCACCTCAGCTAGGAGTAGTGTCTGCAGTAGCTATGCTTCATCAAGGAGGGGTGTCATTAAACTAGCTGTGCCATCTCCTCGAACTGGACCTGCAGCCAAAGTACAAGGCATGGATGGCATTACCAGTGGTTGTCAAGGTCACAGTGATCTTCAGTTTCTCTGCTAGAGGATCCTTTACTTCACCAGCATCTCAGTTCTCCATCCATTGTTGCATCCGACAGGCCATGGATGCCCTGTAAGCCAGGAGAGGAGCCTTCATTGTGTCCTCTTTAAGAGGATTGAAGCAGGAGCATGCGGGAGCTTTGTCAAGCTAGGAGGCTTCCCCATGGTGTAGGGACCTATTTGATTCATGTACATGGCTCCATAAGTGCCACATGTCCATGGCAAGGTCCTATGTTTCTACAAGATGTACCGTAACCGCAAAGGTTTTGCCTCCCTGAATGTGCAGTTGGTGTGTGACCATGCATCGATCATCATGTTGGCGAAAGCCCAGTATCCTGGCAGCACTCATGATGCTTTTATTCTATGCCAGTTGGTCTTTCTTGACATCTTTAAGCCACCATATTGAACCAGAGGATGGCTGTTTGGCGACAAGGGTTACCCATTGTACACCTGGCTCATGTCTCCACTTTGCAACCTAACCACCTGCGGACAGCGCTCCTACGATGAGAGCCAGGCTGTAACTAGGATCATTGTGGAGCAGACCGTTGGGGTGCTGAAGCAATAGTTCTGCTCCCTGGACAGCTTGGGGGCAAATCTCCAGTACCCTCGGGTGTGTGTCTCCCGACTTATGACATCCTCGACAACCTGACAATGTGAGGGTGCAACCCTGTCACCAAGATTTTGATGGCTACCTCTGGAGGTGGAAAAATAGGAAGAGGAGGAGAAAGAGGACAGGCTGTCAGTAGGTGTCACATCAGAGTCAGAGTCAGATTGCTGTTGCTCAAGATTACCCCACCTTAGCATCCCCCTGTTACAGAGCATCATAGTGTCCGGTTGGTTAAAATCCTGAAATAAAAGACAACAAAAGCAACCATTCCATACCAACTTTATCCAACAAAACTCCCAATAATGCATACAAAACTGAAGCATTCGCCCTTGTGCATCCTTTTACTGCCCGTCTTCCAGACGCCTTTGCTTTGCCCAGTGCTCCTACAAGGTCTACTCCAGTAGCTGCAGTATGTCTAGTGGAAGGCTGCTGACTTTTACAGGGGGTGACTGCAGATGGCCTTGCAGGATGATCTCAAGCAGCTCTGGGGCATGAGAGCCTGGCTGTGGACTGCACCACCTTGACATGCAAGGCAGCAACCTGGGCAGCTTGGCTGAGAGGCAGCAGCAAGGGCCCTGGCAAGTGGCAGTGCTGCAAGGACGAATACTGTAATCCTGAGAGAAGACAGCAGGATCAAGCTACACAGAGCCACTGTCACTCACCCAGAGTATTACCTCAGAAATCCCACTAATCTGCTGGAGTGCTGTTCACTGGACTGCTGTGAGACTCTGAAAGCTGCTTTGGGCACTGGTATCCGCAGCCATGGTGATATCACTCTGAGCCTGCACGCCACCATGCTGGCCTTATGCAGCAACAAGCAAACATCTCATAAACTTAGTGCAAATCTGGGACGATTCTGCCTCAGTGCGGTAGTGGGTGGGTAAACTGACATTTTACCCACCATCCGCAATGCTGGCTTCTCACACCGTGTTGTCCAAAACCCACCGCATTAATTATGCAATCCCAGGAAGACGCCATTTCGATGGTGGGCGGGCTCTCATTCACCTGCCATGCCATTGCCTCACTGCTTCATCACTCCGGGCACCACATTTAAAGTGCAGCCGCGTGCACACCTTTCAGTGCTCCCAGCCCAGGACTACCTCATGGATGACAGGATGGTCCGGAAAGGCAAAAAGACTGCAGTCCCCTGCTTCTGTGACATATCCCTCGAGCGCCTTTTGAATGCCGTGGGGGCCTGCCGGTGATTTTTAAAAATTATTCATTCACGGGATATGAGCTTCGCAGGCTGGGCCAGCATTTATTGCCCATCCCTAGTTGCCCTTGAGAAGGTAGTTGTGAGCTGCCTTCTTGAACCACTGCAGTCCATGTGGTGTAGGTACACCCACAATGCTGTTAGGAAGGGAGTTCCAGGATTTTGACCCAGTGACAGTGAAGGAACAGCGATGGATTTCCAAGTCAGGATGGCGAGTGACTTGGAGGGGAACCTCCAGGTGGTGGTGTTCCCAGCTATCTGCTGCCCTTGTCCTTCTAGATGGTAGTGGTCGTGGCTTTGGAAGGTGCTCTCTAAGGAGCCTTGGTGAATTCCCGCAGTGCGTCTTGTAGATGGTATACACCGCTGCTACTGGCGTTGGTGGTTGGGGGAGTGAATGTTTGTGCCAGCGGAGAGTTTTCCCCCTGATTCCCATTGACTCCAATTTTGCTAGGGCTCCTTGATGCCGCACTCAGTCAAATGCTGCCTTGATGTCAAGGGCAGTCACTCCCACCTCACCTCGGGAATTCAGCTCTTTTGTCCATATTTGAACTAAGGCTGTAATAAGGTCAGGAGCTGAGTGGCCCTGGCGGAACCCAAACTGGCGTCAGTGAGTAGGTTATTGTTAAGCAAGTGCCACTTGTTAGCACTGTTGATGACCCCTTCCATTACTTTACTGATGATCGAGAGTAGACTGATGGGGCGGTAATTGGCCGGGTTGGATTTGTCCTGCTTTTTGTGTACAGGACATACCGAGACAATTTTCCACATAGCCGGGTACATGCCAGCGATATCCTCTACCCCATCTCTGGCTGCAGGATGGGTAGTGGCATCACCAATCCAGCATGGGAGGTGGTGGCAGTGGTGGTCAGCACCAATTCCCTGCAAAAGAGGACAGCCACCCAGTTCCGCTACAGGATGAATGGTCTCATCCGTTCCACCAGGGTGACTCACTCTTCTCATCACTCTCAACTCACACACTCACAAAACCCATCTCACATCCACAGGGATCTCACACCTCAAGGGACAACACCACTAACTCTCACACACACCTTCATATCTCCATCAGGCTCATACCCTCTCCAGCTTGGGTCCTCATCCCATCCATGGCTCCACTCATCACACGAACATTCCATGTAGTGCCATGCGTCCTGCTTCCACTGTCCGTCTGTTTTCATGCAGGAGAAATCTGCTGACATCAGCAGGGAGAGGTCCCAGACTGAGGGTGAAGTGGCCCACATTAACTGAGGCCCCTCAGTTACTTTGAAGAGTGTGCCATCACACTGACTAGTGAGGACATGGACCGTGCTTGCAGTGATGTTGAGGTTGGTGGCGAACACCCTCGTGAGGATCCCACAACACATCATCCCTCTCTCAATGCAACTGTGAGTGCTCTCTCTCCTGCTTTTGACTCTGCTGCCATGCACTAATTATCTCTACTTTGGTTCACAGGGAGCTCTGCCAAATGACCGATACCCTCAGCCAGCCAGTCCCTCAGCTCCATCCATGTCCTCACCTCCAGCCAAGAGGACTCCTCCTCCATTGAAGAGCTGGAAATAAGCAGCCTGGAAGACCTGCCACAGCGCTTACCTCAATCTGCAGAGACACACCTCGATGGGACCTAGACCTAGAGCAGGCTTGGGTTCACAATCTGGTGGTCACCACATGGACACATGTCCGCAGAAAGAGGGAGGCAGGTTCAATCGAGCTCCCCAGCACTCGGAGGACAGCCGGGAAAGAGGCATCTGTGAGGTCTGAGTCAGATGATGAGCCTATGGATTCGGCCTCCCAACTCATCCTGGAGAGTCAGCAGAAAGCGTGGGAACATCATGCAGAGCTGCTGGAAGACTTCAACAGAGTGACACACGAATCAGAGGAGTGCATCCACCTGCTCTCTGATGAAGTGCTGCCCACATGTGCGTATATGGGGGTCTCCATGGGGAGGCTGATGGATGCCATAGAGACTATCGTCCAGCAGAACACGGAGATGTGTGCAGACCTGCACTCCATCGCGGGACCTATGGGCAAGTTCCTGCAGTGGCAACACGAGAGGGCAATGGGGCACCTTGACCTCCCTCCAGGTGCTCCTTCCCCTCAAGGAGTCAGGCTGGGGCCCCCAGGCACCCGAAGGGAGGAGGAGCGGCAGCTGGACACCCTGGGTCATCCACTCAGGAATCTCAGAGGCTGTCCTCTCCCTCTGACTCCCCTTTGCCTGTGGGCCACTCAACCTCGTCCTCTGTCACCGCAGAGGGAGCAGCTGAACAATGCGTGATTCTGGAGGGAGAAGTGTGTGTGTGGCAGGGCCTTTCGGAGCCTCGTGCAAACACTGTCCCACACACTCGGATCCTTCACATTTCTCACTCACCTCAATGTCCTGAGCATTTTCAATGCTGCCTGCTGGGGTTTGCTTTCAGTTGTCCATCTGAGCTGACCTACATCTCTGCCCACCCACTGATCACAGTACCTGAGCTCACCCACCATGACCCTCGTTTCACTTTTGATTTAGGCAGCATGGTCTGGAAATGGCTTTTCATGCGCTCCCCTGTCTTATCCCCTCCCCCAGTCACCCATTTCCTTTCCCCCATTACTGTTGACCCCCCCTGGCATCACCTTCCACCTCCCCTCTGTGACCTACCAGCCATAGCCCTTTTCCTTTGGGGATGTTTAGATGAATGTGCACGTTCCCTTCCTTCCCGAAAGTCCCACCAACATCCACATTCACCTCCCCGACCTCATCATTCCAACCCCCAGGGTCCGTGTCTGCCTCTGAGTCCCCACCAACCACCCTCGCCGTCCCTTCTACCGCTAACGTTGAATCCTCACCCTCCCACACTACCGCCTCACTCTGCCCTTGGTCATTCTCACCATTCCCTTGTTCAACGCCCACCATCGTTGGGCTGGGCGGATGATCGCAAACTGGTTTCACGACGTTGTGAAACTGATTTCCGGCCTTCTCGCCATATTGTCAGCTCACACCGAGCACTCCTGACGCCGGTGATTCTCAGTGTTGCAGCACAGCAACATTGGGTGGCTCTGCCTGTGCTGCAATGGAAGTTGAGACATCCGCCATCAGACATTGTAGCACAACTGGGTCGGCAAATGTTCTCATGGAGTTAGCCACTACTTTCACACTGGAAAGAATGGGTTCCTAGCTCTGTACAAAGCCCTGTGCCAAGTTGGAGCTGAACTCTTCCATGCTTCTTAGCAGCCACTGCAGGCACTCTGGAAAGCCTGCCAATGCACCAAGCATTATTGTGTATATACCCACCTGTCTTTTACTCTATGCTGCCCCATCAAAGCCCTCATCTGAGCCCTCTGCAACAGAATAAGCCTGCAACCTTGCCTTCTGGGGGGCTGGCACATGCACTTTATTTTCCCCTCACTAATGCCCAGTTAGTCATTACATGCAGACCATGTCTTTAGGCCACCGTGTAAAGTATGTGCCGTGCAGTATCTGAGCTGGTGGCTGCAGGTGTTAGAGAAAGCGATGATGCTTCCTCCTCAGATGTCAGCTTTTCCTCTAGGCCTTCATGCGCAGGCACCACTGGCCCGCCCCAGGTGCTAGTTCTCAGATACCTGCAAGCAAAAGGCACAAGATATGGGCTAGGCAGAGGGAAGTGGCTGCAAAGCTGGAGACATATGGTAAGAGGTATGGGCCTTAACTTCCGAGCTCCAGGGCAGTGTATCTGGGGGGTACCCCAACGATGTGCTGGGGACCCCTTCCCCACCTAACTCCGAAAGTCCCCAGTTAAGGATTGCATGGCAATTCTCTGGGGAGTTCAAACATCTAATGGGCAATTGCTGTGCTCTGGGGACCATCAAAAATAGAATTTAATTCACAAACTTCAGGAGGTTCCGACTGTGTTACAGCAATAGTTACCTGGAAAAAGTTGTAAGAATTGAAAGTACTTCTAACTTCTGGATAACTTTAGCACTGACCCATCCCAACCCTCAACCACCGTCCCCCCCCACCACCTTAGCCTCACCCCCGCTGCCCTACCCCAGGGCTGACTCCTGACTGGCCCCCTCTCCCCGGGCCCAACTCCAGACTCCCCACCAAGCCCTACTCCCGACGTTGCCCACCCCCCCGCACCCCCCCCCCACCCAACCCCCTCAGCCCAACACCCCCAGCCCAACTCCATGCCACACCTCCCAGGCCTACTTAGCCCCTCCCCAGCTCTGACTCCGGAAACTGCCCCTTCAACCGAGGCCTAACTCCCAACACTCCCCACTCCAGGCCTGAATCCCAACATTGCCACCCCACCCCAAGGCCCGACTTCCCAAACCCACCCAAATCCTACCCACTTACCTTATACACTTACCTTCTCCCTGGCTAGACCTTTAAACTTAGCTGGTTTACGGCAGCTAGTGCCATTAAAAAAGGGGCATGTCTTACCTACCTGCGACTGAACTGCCCTCAGCTGTAGGCCTCGGGAAACTGCTGCACTACATAAATCTCAGTCGGCCTGAGTTGGAAGGTCATGCGAGAGAGTGTCGCCTAAATTTCCAGCTAAGTAATTTCGAGCGGAGTGGCACTCTGACTCAATTTCCACTCCATCAGAAGTTACAGTCCTTTAACTGCAGCTTGTACATCATGCCAGATTGTGGGATGAGGGTGAAGTGAGATTTGAGAAGGTGTATAAGGCAGAAACACACCATCATCTTCAATGGTTTCAGCAATGCTGGCTGCCACAGCCTCATTGATGGTAATAATGCCAAACACTATCTCCTCCAAGGGGTGAGGACATGCAGACGTGCTTGCCCCTCATTGCTGCTGCTTCCTGTCATGTACCACTTTGTCCTGTGAAAGATAGGGAAGTGTGTCAGTGAGTGTGCAGCAATGTGTTTGGGTGGTGTACCTTATCATAGGTGAATAGCTGGAAGTATGTCGAAGCTGCAAGAGGTGGCTGTGAGGCTTGCAGCATTGGTAAGTGTGAGGGTGAGGTGGAGCAGAGTAATGTTAGTATGAGTCCTGATCGTTAGAGGTTGCTGATGGGAGTGTTGTGCATTGAAAAGTATGTGAATTTGTTGGTATGTTTGGTGGGAAGTGACATTGAAGATGCATTACTGACCTTTACCACTCATGTGAGGTCATTGAACTATAATGGACACTGCAGCCAGGCAGCACTGACCTCCAGGGCTATCTGCTCCCACTGCCCTTACAGTATTTGTTTGGAAGATGACCTTTTTCCTCCTTTCCACCACCTGCACTAAGGCTTCCATCTCTGAAAAGCTAGAATGCTCTCTGGCCTGCTGCTTCATTGCTGCAGTTTCTTTCTGCTCAGGATCTCTTCCCCAGCCATTTCCAGTGCCTGCTGCAGCCAGAATGCACCTCCCCTTTAAGAGGCACAGGCTAGTTTAAAGAGTGCAGGCTTGCTTTAGTTGGTGCTAGGCTCATGAAACTGGACTCTGTGCTAAATGTGCAGCCACTCAGCAGTGCATTTAGCATTGGGATGCGACCACAATCATGGGGATGAGCAGGCAGCATAAAGTTTGCTTGTTGCTTGTATTGCTTCCGTCAGGCATTGCGATTCACAAGGATTGGATATTTCCCAGAATACCTTAATGCTTGTGTTATCAATATATCCCGTGCAATTTATTGTGAATCATTGGTGAAACTACAAGGCTCCGCTAATCTGGCCAATCATGGAACGGATTGCAGGATAGCAATTAATTTGAGAAGAAACTAACAAACATGGGAGAAAAATGCAATTGGTGCAATATGTATTCATATCCAACATAAATATGGAACTGCATGTAATTATTTTTAAATTGCAGTTTACCCAAATCTTGGCACTCCTATAATGCCCATAGATAGTTTACCAGAGCAAGAATTTAGTTCAAAAATTGTTGTGTAGACATTTCAATAGTCTTTCTGGAAAACTATAAATGACTTAACGATGGCAATATTTTCAGCACCAGTTTAGAATATATATTAGGCAGACACCAAAAGCCAATAGGATTGAAGCTAACTTGTGGGTGCCAATAATAGAACGACTGCAGAGACCGGGGAGATAGTCGGCTTGAGGTCAGCAGCTGAACCCTTTAAATAATAGAGAATGGTCACAAAGTAATCTATGTTTTTGAAATCAGGAAATTGGGTTGTAAACAACTTTTTAGCCCACTATGTAGAGATGAGGTCAGCCTGTGGGAGTTACTACGGCCCTGAATTTCGAGTTCAGTGCCTACTGTTAACTTACAAGAAGTTGGGAACATGAGAGAAATGTGTCATTACCTCTAGCTTGATTTATCACCACAGCTATTAATCTGAACATTAGCAAATAAGCAGAAGATGGGACTAATGTTTTGCACAATTGCTGATGACTATGTAGCCATTATAGTCCCATTTTCACTTGAGGGAATCTTGGCCACAAAAAAAATCTATCTCTGTAATGAGCTCTCTTTAGGGATGTGATTTTTTACCCTTGGCAAATATCACCAGTCCTGATATAAAAAAAAATAGCAAAAGCAATTATGAAGTAAAGATAATTATGAGCATCTGTTTTTTTTTCACATTTCCATCCGCCAAATAAAGAACACAACAGAACTCTAGTAAGATCAGAACGTGTTGATGGCAAAATCAAGCCAAATAGACCGCAGAGGTATCTGATGTGCATAAACTCCAAGGGAAAAGGGAGAAATGTGGTTATAAGTTTTCTCAATTATATAGCTAAATGGTTAGTTTTCAAAGAAAAATGGAGTGAATTTTGGGCTCATCAAGATGAAAGATGTCAGTGTTGGCAGTGGAACACTTCTCCACTTCTGTCAATCAGTTTTGGCATCAAGTTGCCAACAGACAGGAAGACTTTAAATTCATCAATCTAGACTAGACTGACTTCAGTGGAAAGGAAAATGGGGAAGGCTGTATAGCAGGTGGTCAATCCGTTTAGCACCCATTATATGTCCACAACAAAATTGAACATTTTGCCCAGTGCCTCTGTTGTATAGCGTCAATGTCATAACCAGCGGTGTAATATGATAAATACCATTACAACTGAAACTGACTGAAAAATGCATGATCTGTAACCATGATAACTCTGTGTAGTTAATGGGTTTTGAGTGGGTTAAAATTGGGCCCATGCATAAGTAGACTATGGTCACCCTCACAGGAAGATAATGAATTTATGGGGCAGGGTTTTTGGTTCGGCAGACTTGTGCCATTGGCAGGCCCTGGAGTGGCTGGGGAATGGACACCTGACCGCGATTTCACACTGGCTGGCCAATTAACGGCCAGCCAACGTGAAACGCGCACTGAAAGGCTTAACTCTGCCGGGGTGGAGGTGGGAGGAGGGCAAGCGCTGAAGTCAGCACAGGTGCAGGGGCAGCGAGGACTGAAAGTCCCCTGAAGGCAGAGAGCTGCCTCAGGGAGCTGAAGAATTTAAATGCAATAAAAACAGATTTTAAATTCCGGAAAAAATGCCCATGCATCAGAATCAGCCCCTTGAACATTTACAAGATGAAAATTCTGTCCATACATTTTTTAAAAATTTAATAACGGAAACCTCTCCCTGCCCATGGATGAGGTTTCCTGAAAAATGCAAAGGCCGCCTGGCTGATTCGCCCTTCCGCCGACCTTAAGTTGGACGGACAACGATAAGTCTCCATTAATTACAACATTACTGGCCTTAATAGGCCTCTTAATTGTTGGCGGGCTGATTCTCACGTGCACCCACTGACCGAAATATCGCATGTGTGCGCAAAGACTTTGGGACGCTTGCCCGACGTCATCAGGTGCTACTTCACGCCTGAGCGGTTCGGGAGTGCGTCTGGATGCCGAACAAAATATTCTGCCCATGGAGAATGCTACAAGAAATGATACTTTTGAATTCAGTGCAGGCAGTGATGGCCCCAGCAATGGACCAGGAAACCAGGAACAGTGCTGTCCTGACCCAATTCTGTGCCCATCAGGCAATTCATTCCCTGGCACTGAGGCTCCTGCCTCAGCCCACAGCAGCAACATGGATGCCATCCTGGAATGTAGGTGAGTGGGATCAGGGTCATCGGGGCCTGTAAGGCAGGCCCTGGTGGGGGAGGTCTTGCCTTTGGTGAGGGCAAGGGGTGTATTTCTACAGAGGCGCTCCTTGCCAACAGCAAGGTCCTCCATGGTCCATGGGGTGCTATCAGGATGGCCCCACCCCAAGCCCAGGTGGAGGCTGCCTGCTTTTACTGGGCAGTCTCCCCATGTAGCAGAGGGCTGCTGCGCCAGTGGCAGAATGCCAATGGTGGTGAAATGAGACCTTTAAGGGGCCCTTAACTAGCCACTTGAGGGTCTCAATTGGTCTCTGGGTGGGAAGGATGTCTTCAATATTCCCCACCACAGACATAGTTACGAGGAGTTGGGAAGGCAACAAACACTCCACCTCCCCTTCACTCCCAATTCCACAACCCTCACGCCTCACAGTCTTGGGAAAGATTAAATTCTGCCCATTGTCACTGATGATGTGCCAATGGAAATATGCCTTTTTATTTTATGCTTGATTTTGCATATAATTGTTTTAAATATGGAGAGAAGGGCATAGAAATGAAGTTGTTATGTAGCTGATTGATTTGAGCACAGCAAGATCCCACCAACAATCAATTAGGTGACCAGTTAGTCTGTTATGGTTCTGTTGAAGTTTGAACAATAGATGTTTAATAAACTATCAAAAGAACACCTTGCTCTACTTCAAATGGTGCCTTGAGATCTTTAAATTCCCTCTGAACGGGCAGATAGCAAGCCAATAAAAAAAAATTGAGTATGTTGGAAATTCATAGGATTATATAAGATATACAGCACTGAAACAAGCCATTCAGCCAAACAAATCCTTTCTGGCGTTTATTCTTCACTGGAGCCTCCTCCCATCTTTTCTTATCTAAATCTTTCCCTTCTCCCTGATATGCTTGTCTAGTCTCTCCTTAAGTACGTCTACAGTATACTATTTGCTTTAAACACCCCGTGGTAGCAAGTTCCACATTGTCACTACTCTTTGGATAAAACATTTCTTCTGAATTCCCTATTGGATTTCTTGGTGACTATCCTATATTGATGCCCTCTAGTAATGCTCCTCCCTATAAGAGGAAACATTCTCTCTGTATCCACTCTGTCAAAACCATTCATAATTTTAAAGACGTCTATTAGGTCACTCCTCAGCTTTCTTTTTTCAAGGGAGAAAAGACCCAGCCTGTCAATCTGTTCCTGATATGTATACCCACGCATTTCTGGTATCATCCTTGTAAATCTTCTCTGCATCCTTGTCAGTGCCTCTATATTCTTTTTATAGTATGGCAACCAGAACAGCACACAGATTGCTAAGTGTGACCTAACCAAGGTTCAATACAGATCAAAATCAACAGTCAACAGCAGTGGCCAGAACAGAAAACTTAACATTCATGTGTAACCTTTAAAACGTTCTAATGAAGAATTGAACCCAAAACATTATCTGTTCTCGCCACAGGGGTAGGGCCCTCCATTTAATATCTCAGCTAAAGGACAAAAGGACACAATGTCACAACAACAGGACATTGTGACTGAGTGAGATTTACCTATAACTTCACCAGCTAATCAAAAGCACATTGAACTGTTTAAGTAGGACCGTTTAAAAAAAACACAAGAAAAGATGCTGACCAAAAATGGCTGCCATGTGTCATTTGGTATTTGGGATTGTAAATTGACCTTTTCTGTAAATTAATATATGGATTGCACTGCTGACATGTTGCTTATGGAATTCCACAACTGGGGGCACCAAGGTCCACTTCAAAAGGAACTCTGAATTGCAAAGTGCTGGGCTTTAATCAACTGTAATTCTGTCAAGACAATGGGAATTGCTGACCAGTCAGATACTCAATAGGCATTCAATAACTCCAGCTCCTGGTGGTTTCCACTATCTTGAAATGTGTCAAAGGTTTCTGAGATGAAAGATCAAAAATGTAATTACTTGTTTGACAACAATGACTGCAAGTCATTTTAATCAAATTCCTTCTTGGAATATATAAACAGAATGTTTAAGAATTGGCTTTGCCAAGCCAGAAACCGAGAAAAAAAACAAAGTCATCTGGAAACACTGCTAAAGGGAGCAGGAAAGAATCTCTCTCTCTTTCTGAAAATAAGGTTGACTCCAGCAAGCTGCAGTTACCTAAACTTCAATTCAACTCCAAAGGAAACCAGCACTGGAGTGCTTCTTTCAGAGTATTAAAGTGTTTAAGTTGGAGTTTGCTGATTGAATGTCATAGGAGCCCATAAATAAGTGGTGAGAGAGAGAGAGCCAGGAGTTTACAGATAAAATCTAAAAGTTTTACGACAGGAGTCCCATAAGCTGATTGGTTGGTAAGTATAGGTCTTTCCGGCTGGGCAGAGAGGGGATGATTGGTGAGTGACAGGTGAGTTATTATATTATACTGTACTGTAGCAAACACTATATAAAGTCTAAGGTATGTCAGTGCAGCTCGGCCATGTGGATTGTGCATCCTGCGGGATGTGGGAAGCTCAAAGAAGAGCAGAATAGGGTGTTTAATATTCCTGGCTACAAGGTGTTTAGGAGAGACAGGAAAGGAAGAAAAGGGTGCGGGGTGCGGAGGGAGTGGCAGTATTGATTAAAGGTGGCATTACAGTACTGGAGAGAGGATGTTCTGAACGGTCAAGGACGGAATCTCCCTGGCTAGAGGCAAGGATTGAAAAAAAACACCAACTAATGGAAAGGATGTAGAGAAACAAATTTGCAAAGAAATTGCAGAGAGGTGCAAGAATTAAAGAGCAATTATAATTGGGGCCTTCAATTATCCAGTTATAGACTGGGATAAGAATAGTTCAAAGGTACAAGAGGGATGAGAGTTCCTGGAATGTGTTCAGGATAAATTTCTGCAGCAGTATGCTTCCAGTCCATTGAAAGATGAGGCACTGTCGGACCTGGTTCTGGGGAATGAGTTGGCCCAAGTGGGCCAAATGTCAATGGGAGCACATTTAGACAATAGTGACCATTGTATAATAAGGTTTCAGTTGCTGCAGCTTGGTGAGACCACACCTAGGGTCTCCTTACCTAAGAAATGATATACTTGCCATAGAGGGAGTGCAGTGAATGTTCACCAGACTTATTCCTGGGATGGCAGGATTGTCATTTGAGGAGAGATTGGGCCAAATAGACCTATATTCACTCGAGTTTAGAAGGATGAGAGGGGATCTCATTGAAACATATAAAATTCTGACAGGGCTGGACAGACTCAATGCAGGGATGATATTTCCTCTGCCTGGGGGGAATCTAGAACAGGGTGTCACAATCTCAGGATATGGGGCAGACCATTCAGGACTGAGATGAGGAGAAATTTCTTCAATGGGTGGGGTGCCTACGAAATTCTCTGACACAGAGAGTTGTGGAGGCCAAGTCACTGAATATATTTAAGAAGGAAATAGATTTCTAGACTCTAAAGGCATCAAGGGGCATGGGGAGAGAGCAGGAGTATGGCATTGAGATAGAGGATCAGCCATGATCATATTGAATAGCAGAGCAGGCTCGAAGGGCCGAATAACCTACTCCTGCTCCTATTTTCTATGTTTTTATGTTGACCATGGAAAAGGACAAAGAACAATCCAGAACAGGGACAATTAATTGAGGGAAAGCCAACTTCCATGGCATAAGAATGCACCTGAGTCAAGTGAGTTGCAACCAAATGTTGGCAGAAAAGACAGTGGCTGAGCAATGGGCCACCTTCAAAGAAAAAGATTTGCAGGCAATGCCAAAGCATATTGTCTTCAAGGGGAAAGATAGGACAAATAAATCCAAAGTGCCCTGAATGATGAGAGATATAGAGGTGAAGATGAAAGGGAATAAGTGCGCATATGACAAATGTCAGTTAGAAAATACAATGGAGAAATACAATGTCTGGATATAGAAAGACCGGGGGAGAAAGTAAAAAAAAACTATTAAGCTAAGCAAACAGAGAGCATGAAAAGAGACTGGCAGCTAACATAAAAGGGAATTGATGAAAAGAGACTATTTTTTGAAGCTTTTCATCTTGTACACTTCAGGACAATCGCAAGAATACCAATGTCAGGAGAAGCCCAGCTGACAAACGTAGTGTAACATATTTGCATGCACTGGAAGCTACTTATATTAATATACAGGGCCCTGTTCTTTGCAAATAGAAAGAACATGTACAAACATTGCACCTGTTTCAGCTAAACAAAATAAGTGACAAAAACAAAAAGCTAAAAGCTACTGCGGATGCTGGAAATCCAAAACAAAAACAGAATTACCTGGAAAAACTCAGCAGGTCTGGCAGCATCGGTGGAGAAGAAATCAGTTAATGTTTCGAGCCTTCACGGCCCTTCGGCAGAACTGAAGCATAGTTAGGAGAAATGAGAAATATAAGCTGGTTTAAGGTGGGGGGCGGGGGGGAAGAGAGAAGTTGAGGGTGTGGTGATTGTGGAGATAAGCAAGCCGTGATAGGAGCAGATAATCAAAAGATGTCACAGACAAAAGGATCAAAGAGGTGTTGAAGGTGGTGATATTTGTCTAAGAAAAGTGCTAATTAAGAATGGAAGACAGGACACTCAAAGTACAGCTCTAGTGGGGGTGGGGTGGAAAAGACTAACAAGGTTTTAGTTTTAGATTTAAAAATAATGGAAATAGGTGGGGAAAGAAGAATCTATATAAATTATTGAAAAAAAAAAGGGGGGGGGCGGAGAAACAGCCATTCGCTGGTTCATTCCCCAGAGCAATGCCATGACCAATCAGAGTCAAGTTGCCTGTTTTAAATTTCAAACAATGTTTGGCAGTTAACTGTCAGTCACCATTAACTGGTGTATTCTCCATGGCAACGCCTCGACCAATCAGAGTCCACTTGCCAACCACTCAGCACTCTCTTCTCATACAGTATAAAATTGTTACTTCCCTTGACATTGATATTCTTGCGATTGTCCTGATGTGTACAAGGTGAAAAGCTTTGACAAAGAATGTATTCTTCAGCAATACACAAGTTCTGTACTACCAAATGAATAAAAGGGAGTCCCAAGGTCTTCTATAAGCAGATAAATAATAGAAGGGTAGCAAAAGAAAGAGTAGAGCCGATTAGGGGGTGAAAAAGGGGACTTGCACTTAGAAGCAGGAGAAATAGCAGAGGTATTAAATGAGTACTTTGCATCTGTCTTTACAAAGGAAGAAGATGCTATCCAGGCTGAGGTGAGAGAGGAGGTAACTTGTACACTAGAAGAATTTACAATTGAGTGGGAGGAGGCATTAGAAAGGCTATCTTTACTTAAAATGGATAAGGTACCAGGACCAGATGAGATATATCCAAGGGCACTGAAAGAAGTGAGAGTGGAAATTGCAGAAGCACTAGTGACATATTCCAATCTTTCTTAAACACAGGGGTCATGCCAAAGGGCTGGAGAATTACTTATTCAAAAAGGGGAGCATGAATAAAGCAGGCAGCTACACACCAGTAGTTTGACTTCAGTGGTGGGGAAACGTTTGGAAACTATAGTTTGGGACAAAATCAATAGTCACTTAGACAAGTGCAGGATAATTAAGGAAAGGCAGCATGGATTCATTAAGGGAAAATCATGTTTAACTAACTTGCTGGAGTTTTTTGAGGAGGTAACAGAGAAGGTTGATAAGGGCAACACTGTTGATGTGGTGTGTACGGATTTTCAAAAGGCATTTAATACAGTACCACACAACAGACTTGTGAGCAAAATTCTAGCTCATGGAATGAAAAGGAAAGTAGGTGCTTGGATAAGAAATTGGCTGAGTAACAGGAAACAGAGAATAGGGATAAATGGTTGTTTTTCAGAATGGAGGAAGGTTTATAATGGAGCTTCCCAGGGATCAGTGTTGGGACCCTTGCTCTTCCTGATATATATTAATCACCTGGACTGCGGTGTTCAAGGCATGATTTCAAAATTTGCAGGCGATACAAAGATTGGAGACTTCATCAACTGTGATGGGGATAGTCCAGTGTAGAACTTGTATAAACCATTAGTTAGGCCTCATCTGCAGTACTGTGTCCAGTTCTGGGTACCATACTTAATGAAAGATGTGAAGGCATTGGAGAGAGTATAGAGGAGATTCACAAGAATGATTCTAGGGATGAAGAACTGTAGCTATAAGGAGAGATTGGATCTGTTTTCCTTGGAGAAAAGAAGGCTGAGATGAGATTTGATAGAGGTATTCAATATCATGAGGGGTATGGACAGAGTAAATAAGGAGAAACTGCTCCCACTCAAGAGAGCATCAAGAACTAAAGGGTACAGATTCAAAATATTGGCAAAATGAGTAAAAGTGATGTGAGGAAAAAAAATTTCACCCAGAGGGTGGTTGGAGTCTGGAAAGAACTTTCTAAGAGGGTGGTGGAGGCAGGTTTGATTGAGGTATTCAAAAGGGAATTGGACTGCGATCTGAAAAGAAAGAATGTGCAAGGATATGGGGATAAGGCAGGGGAATGAGACTAGGTAGAATGTTCTTTCAGACAGCCAGTGCAGACTCGATGGGTTGAATGGCCTCCTCCTGCACTGTAAAAATTCTGTGATTCTATGATTCTGTGAACTTCAAAGGCCACAACGTCCAACAATCTATGCCTCGAGGACAAACCAAGTTCTTAATCGTATATTCTTTTAACTTATTTGGACTTTAACTTTTCTTACTTCTGAGATCTTGTGTATGTGTTTCATTGAGTCTTTGATTATTTTTTTCTTGGCTTTAGTAACTAATAAACTTAGTCTTTCTTTGACTCTCAAAACCTGGTTTGATTGGCTCCTTCTTAAAAAGTAAATACATTTAGATTGGGAAAGGCATTTAAGGGGAAAATAAATTTTAAAAAAACTTTGTTGCGGCCAACCGAGGGGGCTGATTGAAGGAGAGCCAGTTCACTCCTCCTCACCCGGCTGTTACAAAAAGAACACAAATATTAGGAGCAGGAGTAGGCCATTCAGTCCCTCAGGTCTGCTCCACCATTCGATAAGGTCAGGGCTGATATGATTGTGGCCTCAACACCACATTCCTGTCTGTCCCCCATAACCCTTGACTCCCTTGTCAATCAAAAATCTATTTCAACCTTGAATATATTCAATGACCCAGCCTCCAAAGCTCTCTGGGGAAGAATATCCACAGATCCACCACCCTTTGAGAGAAAAGGTTTCTCCTTTTCTCAGTCTTAAATGGGACAGCCCTAATTTTTAAACTGTGTCCTCTATTTCTAGACTCTCCCATAAGGGGAAACATCCTCTCAGCACCCAGCCTGTCAAGTCTCCTCAGGAACTTATGGGGAGGGTCTTTTCCCTCGTCAGCTGGGCACGGGGGAGGGGATGGACGGCGGCAGTTGGAAAGCTGACCTCCACCCGTGATCGGGGCCTAACTGTGATTTCACACTGGTGGGCCAATTAATGTCCGCCCAGCATGAAATGCGAGCGGCAGTGCTCAGCGCTGCCTGTGCGGTAGGGGGCAAGGAGGAGGGCGAGCGTGAATTTCGCACAGGTATGTGCTTGAAAATCTCCCTGAGGCACAGAGCTGCCTCAGAAAGAAGAAGATTTTTCAAAATAAAAAATAAAGATTTAAAAAATGTTATAAAACATGTCCCCTCATGTGACTCTGTCACATGTGCAGGGACATGTTATTAATTAAACTTAGTTTTTATTTTATTTTTATTTGCTGTTCGAAACCTCATCTCGCCCTAGATGAGGTGCCCTAAAAATTGCAAAGGCCGCTTGGCATTTTCGCCTGCCCACCAACTGTAAAAAATTTCTCTCAATTAACTTTTTAATGGCCTTAATAGGCTTTTTAATTGTCAGCGGGCACACTGCCGACTCTGGCAAGCGCCCGCTGACTGAAATATTGTGTGAGTGTGCGATGACATCGGGATGCTCACCCCACATCATCGCGGGCGCACGCCCACCCGCCAAGCTAAAATTTCTCCCCTATGTGTTTCAATAAGATCACCTCTCATTATTCTAAATTCCCCATGGGTATTGGCCAACCTTTCCTCATAAGAGAAAGAAATAAAAGGTTATGTTGATAGGATTGGATGAAAAGGAATGGGAGCAGGCTCATGTGTAGACCAGTTGGACCAAATTACCAGTTTCTGTGCTGTAGTCTCAATAATGTAACTCAAACCCATGGCCTTTACCACCTAGAAGGCCAAGGACACCAGATACATGGGAACAGCACCACCTGGAAGTTCCCCTTCAAGCCACTCACCATTCTGACTTGGAAATATATCGCCGTTCCTTCAGTGTCGCTGGGTCCAGATTCTGGAACTCCCTCCCTAACAGCACTGTGGGTGTACCTGCACCACATGGACTGCAGCAGTTCAAGGAGGCAGCTTGCCATCACCTTCTCAAGGGCAACTAGGGATGGGCAATAAATGTTGGCCCAGCCAGCAACATCCACATCCCGCGAAAGAATGAAACAAGACAGTAAAATAGAACAATGTCAGAAGGCAGTGTAGCAAATACCTCAAAAAACAAAATCTGTGGTGGAAATTTTAGCATGAGGGAATGGTTAGGATTGGATCTCAGTGGGTGTTTAAATGGGCAAAAAATGGAAGTGTGTCAGGAATCCAGTAACAACCCACTGACTTTAGGACTTTACTAAGACAGGAAAAGGGACAGGAAATAAACCTGCTCTGAGGGGGAAGATTGGCATTTCAAATGTATGAGTGAGACTGGGAGCTTGGGATTAAACTTGTAGGTTTAACTGTAGCTGACAGGGCTTCCCAGGCATCCGGAAACCCAACAGCTGCAGTGAGGTGAGGACAGCTTCAGGGAGAAGATAGGTGTCTTCACAGCACTGCTTGTGGGTGGGGAGAAGCAGGAGTGCTCCCCTCCACTCCATCCCCCCCAACACACACCCCACTGCGCCACAGGTTCTGGCACCATTAGACAAAGTTCCCCCCCCACACTCCTGGATTGGATCTCCCCCAAATCCCAGAGTGGATAACCATCTCCTCCCCTACCCCTGAGTCAGAATCAGGGTTCAGGCACCTCGTCTGATAGGGCACCCCATGCGATAGGACCCCTCCCCAGGATTGGGGATCAAACCTCCATTGGGATCAGCCTCCCTCGGGCCAGGGATTGAACCTACCCAATCCTGCAGCCTCCTCTAAACTCCTCTCCTCTCCTCTTGGATCCCAAGCCTGTTAATCAGGCTGACTTCTGGAGGAGGGACCCTGTCAAGGATAGATGTCACACACTGTGGAGTTAAACTCCACAGCATGTAGGGAAACCCAGACTTCCTGTGGGCCATCAGGATCC
Source organism: Cetorhinus maximus (assembly GCF_964194155.1). Taxonomy (NCBI): domain Eukaryota; kingdom Metazoa; phylum Chordata; class Chondrichthyes; order Lamniformes; family Cetorhinidae; genus Cetorhinus; species Cetorhinus maximus. The sequence continues at coordinate 82,485,070 of NC_135879.1, forward strand.
CCAGCTCCCAATGCTTCAGAATGTCAAAAGCACCACCCCATCCCCCACCCACCCCTGTGAAAGTGGATTCAAGAATAGTCAAAGTTGGATAAAACTAATTAAAAATATGAATAGAATGAAAGTTCTGTTTTTAAAAAAGCAAATTCTCCTTTGCAGTTGACATCTTGGATGAAACATAACAGTGATGATCACAATGATGATGAGATGATTTCTACATTTCCAAAATATATTTTGGAAAATATCAAGTCTAACTTATCAAGAAGCAAATACTGTATGTTGCAGTCTTCAATCTTGCTTTCGTCAGCTGTCTGAATTATGAATCTGGATCACTTAGCCACCAGTTCTCAAAGGGCGACCATGCATTGTGAGCAAGTATGAAAGATTGGCGGCAATGGCGATGGTGATGACAAATGTCATGAATTAAACTGATGTGCTCCTCAATCCAGAAGTGGTGAATTTACTCCACAACTTGCTCGATAAATAATTAGAATACGCTGCAGCAAGTCATGCGCTGGATTGGGAGAATCTTTGCCAATGGCCAAAGTAATAATGAATTGCCATTTAGTATGAGCTATTTAAATTGAATGTTTGAAGAGTGAACTGATGGGCAGAAGCAGGAACAAATTTATATTCTAGAGAGCTGATTGGCCTTGAGAACACAATAAAAAGAGTCTGTTTAAAAAGCAAGCTACGGCAAACAGAGCTTATTTAAAAAGAGTTTTTACAAACTACAGCAAAGAGAATTCATGCCCAAAACTACAGCAAAAATCTCTTGATATGAGCAAGGCGGTTTCTCCAGCAAAATGCAGTGAGTGCAAAACAGTAACATACAAATTAAGTGTATAAGTTGATCCTAGTCACTTACAACAGTATGGTCTCCTGGTGTGATTGACGAGGGAAATACCCAATTATCTCTATTCTAGCTGGGAGTAGATGTATCATTATATGCTGGCTAATTTTTGTTACTTTGCATTTTGTACCAATGGCCTCAGACATCATCAGGTCTGCACTGCTGAATAATTACAGAAAAACATTGAGGGGAACACAATTGTTTCCTATTCTAAACAGTAAACTGCAATTCTTGTGACTGCATCAAATATACTGAGTTCACCAGTGCCATTATGCAATAATCTAAGTGGTTGTGGCAATCATAGCACCCTTAATTCAGCAAATTTGATTGTACATTGGTAGTAATAGAGGGCAGCTATGATAACTAGCTATTCATTTCTTTCACTGAGCATCTTTGTTGAGCAGCATATATGTTCCTGCAAATTCTGGTATGGTATTAATAATAACATTAATCACTTGCTATAATTCCTTAGAATTTCTGTGCCAATAAAATGGTGTATGCCATAGATGTGCCATTGTATTGGCCCAGGTTTTCAGCAAGTTCAAGTCCAATGGGCATAATCATCCCTGATTTGCAGTAAGTGTGGTGGCGGACATCATAAAAGATATTTTACCTGCTGGCTTCAATGGCGGGTTTTCGTGCTGTATCGTCCCCTTCCTGCCTCATAAATTATGCAGTCATGAGAAACACGCATGATTGCTGGTGGGCGGCCTCCAATTTGCCCACCACGCTGTTACCTTGCCACTTGCTCGTGCTGGGTGCCATATTTAAACTGCCGCCATGTGCACACTTCTCAATGCTTGCAGCCCAGGACTGCTCCGGTGAAGACATGGCCCCAAAAGCCAAGAAGAGTGCAGCCCCCCAATTCAGTGACACATCCTTGGGATGCCTTCTGGACACTGTAGAGGCTCGACAGGGTGTCTTCTACTCCTGCTCTGGCTGCAGGAGGCCCATCAGCCTTACCACTTCGGCTTAGGAGATGGTGGCAGAGGTAGTCAGTGCCAACGCTGCACACAAGAGGTCGGCCATCCAGTGCAGGAAGGGGATGAACGATCTCATCTGTGCTGCCAGGGTAAGTCAACCATCTCATTAATCTCAACTCACCCACTCACAAGGTCATCACACATTCACTGACATCTCACTCACTGCCAGGTCAAGGGACATCGTCACTCAATCTCTCACACACACCCTTATATCTCCATCTGGCCTCATCTCCTCTGGAGACTGCCTTCTCAGCCCTCACCATCTTGCGGCCACTTGCACAGATCAACATGTGCCCCCGCTCACACCCTGGGGTGCACCTCCTACCCCAGTACAGTTCCCGCCCTGCAGCATCTTCCCTTGCCTGTGGCCACTTCTCCCCCGTCCCCAAGCAAGCCCGAGCCCTGCAGCTGTTGAAAAGCCACCCCCGCCTTATGGCTGGCCTGGTAGGTAGATCCTTGCCCATGAGCCCACTAAAAGTGCTGTGGTGCTGCCTGCGAAGCCTGGCGCTGACAACCACAAGTGGTGCCCGAAGCAAGGTAGACAAACAAACCTTGAAGTCCCAAGCGAAGTGCAGCCCATTGGGTGCACGTCACTTTTGTACAGTTGTGAAACACGTCAGCGTGGTCCCTGGATGATCCAGCGTGGGGGGATGATTCCAGTGAGCAGGATTTATAACGAGATGCTAAAGTATTGAAATTAGGTTCCTGATGCGTGACGGAGGGAAACGGGACCCACCATTGACGAGTGGAGCGGATGATCGCAAATTGCTTTCACAACAGTGTAAAACCAATTTTTGCCCTTCTTGTCATATAGTCCACCCACGCTTGCCATGATGCCCATTGCCAAGAGGACCGGATGATTCTGCCCAATGTGTTTTTTTTTGGACAGGGCACAAAATCAGGTCCCAAAATCAGTTTGGGACTAGTGGGATTTCTCCTCCACCTACGTTAGTTCACTGCAAACTATTAGACATAAAATGTTATTACATAAAGAGAAAAATGAAAGGGTTAATAATGTTCAGCTGTAGTATAATCTTTAAAATATTGTAATTTACTTTGGAATGATTACTGTCAAACAAAAAAAAATCCTGAAATAGTTAATGGTAGCATTCGAATAGGCATTTACAGATGCACTAAGCATGTGTTTTGCCACTGGCTGTGACATTTTCCAGATAGAATGACCTTTTCCTCTATGCAGAAATTAGGCTGTATACTGCCAGAAGATTTAATCGGAGAAATGCCTTTGTTCGTGTTTTAAAATGTGTCATTTTGTAACTAAAATGTAATCCTCACAGAATAATGTTACAAAAATAGCAGATAATTTGCAATGGTTTTGTTAAAGTGGGATAGCACTATGGGCTTCCCTGTAACTATGAATTATCTTCTGCTCCATTGCCCCTGGTTTCCCCATTTTTACCCCTTCCCCGGATGGAATTTCATAAGAAAAGTGCAGCTCCCGATGGCGGGTCAGGAAGAGGGCCACTTCCATTCACTTGTTGGGAGCTGCTGTGCACCCAATTACCATGTAAATTGTAAGTGCGTGCGGTAGGCACATGTCCCACTTGTAATCACGTGGCGATGGTGGGCAGGAAGTGTCCACCTCATCATCAGCTGACTCCATTTCAGGTTGGGGAGAGCTATAGAAGGCTTGGCAAGAATCGAGTCTCTGCAGGCAGGGAGAATTAGTGCCATTGGGGGAAGTGATTATCCACCTACAGGGCCATCTGGAACAGTTTTACATCACTTGCAGCCTCCATCAGTTAACCACTCCCCCAACTCCCCCCATCACTTCCTCCTTTCATCTGTCAGTTTATGTTCTTGATTCCCTGTCAACCACCCCCCTCCCTCCCTGTTTTCATCTGCATCATTATCTTTTTAGACACCTATCACATCACCCCATTCAAAAGGGTGTCTTGCCACAGACAAAGGGCAGCCCCATGATTCAGTGATGCCTCCCTGCAGATTCTCCTCCAAGCCATCTGGGACAGTGGGAAGCTCTCTTCCTTAGGGATTGCAATTACTGACCCTCCAGCTTGACCAAGGTGACCTGGATAGAGATCACAGAGGAGGTGAGCAGCCATGGGGTCCACCCAAGATCCTGGGTCCAGTGCTGCAAATGGATGAGCCAGTGTAAGTGGTAATGTGACATTGAGGGTATCAAGCAAGGGACTTTGCAAATGGGGAATGAGGCCAGGCTGGGAAATGTGTCGTCATCATCAGAACCACATGGCAAAAGAGGCCAGACTGTGTGACAGTTGTGTGATAAGATAATGGGGTACCTGTTAGATTGTGTGGCCTATATGTGTGGCATGCAGATGCATAAGGGCAAGAGAGTTCAATGTATTTTGACATGCTAACAACTCCACTCTATCACACAAGACAAGGAGGCCTTCAATGGCAGGGAGAGGGCCAAGACTAGAGGAGGAGTGGACAAGCTGAGAGTCATCATGCCTTTGGGGCAGGATACCTTGGAGATTGCTGGAGAACAGGGAGGCTGCTCTATGGCAGACGGCGAGGTTAGACGAGCCAGCCAGCGGAGTGAGCATGCCTCTGAGCTGGTTGTCAGACATTGGCACATTAGAGACACGTGTGAAACTGTGGTTTCCTGATGGACTGAGCTGCTCCTTAATGTGTTTCTTGTTGATCACTTCAGGTCATTGCCACAGACTGAGGCCAAAGCCAGCAGTGGAAATGGATGACTCCATCTCTGATGAAGATAAAGAGCGTTCAGAGGATACACCATCATTTTCCCTCTCTCATCCCCCACCAGCTCAGGTCCATTCACGTGGGTTTCTGAGGGTTTGTGTGTAGAATCAGGGGCACATTCACAGGCACGTCCCAATAGATGATGGAAGCTCTGTCAGCCAAGGTCCCTGAGAGTGGGAGAACTGTTGGGGATCTGGGAATCATGCTCACGCTGAACCCCAGACTGTTGATGGGCCTCTGATCTCAGCCAGAATAAACCTGCTGGAGATGCAGAGAGAGGCAGGGGAAAAGTCTGGCGGAGGTGCCAGAGATCATGTGGAACCTTGCACAGGTGGTGGAGGAGTCCAGGTCTTGACTTCCATCATGGCTTTACCATGTTAGCACATAGCTCCCTCCATGGAGAGGTTGCCGATCAGCATGGCGAGCCAGGGCCATTACTCAACCTATATGTAAGAACCTGCATTCCGTCACTCTGGCTATGTGCTCAATACAGCAGTGACTAGGCGAGGGGGGAATGAGCAACCAGACATCCCTCCAGGTGCTCCTTCTCCTCAGGAATACAGGGAGATGCCATTGTACACTGAGAGAGAGTAGGAGTGCCAGCCAGCTTCCCCAGTGGGCATCCTCTCAGGGCACTCCCAGGGTGAGCGGGTGCTCCTCAACCCTTATGCCAGTGACCCCAGAGCTTCCAGTAGGCAAGGCCGGGGAGTTTGCTCCTGCGGTCATGCAGGAGTCTCCCAGTAGGCCGGGGCCTTCAAGGTCTTGGACCACCAGAGGATGTGCACCAAAGTCATCACAAGCAACGGGCATTGCTCTCAGCAGCCCACCTCCTCATCAGCTGCAAATGTCAGGGTTGCACCAAGGCATAGTCATTCTAAAAGGAAAATTAAGAAGTATTGCGGGCACAATGCTGGCATGTGTGTTGAGAAACTGTTAAGTTGTGCAAGGCACAGCAGATGATGACAATCCTCAACATCTCTGTAAAATGCATTGCAATCCTCTGCAGGACTGATCAAGGCAGTGGAATTGCATTTTGAGCAATGCTATGGTCGGCTCTATGATTGCCCTGGTCCATCTGTGTGCTGCATTGTAAAGCCCCTCTACAGGGCTGTGGGGATGACACACTGCCTTCATGGTCCATGTCCTCAGGGGAAAGCCATTGCCACCCAGGATCCAACCTTACACTTGGGCAGGGGCCTTGAATAGCTGCTGAAGCTGAGAGTTCCTTAAGATGCATGCATCATGAGAGCTCTCTGCAAAATGAGCACACACCTGCTTAATTCTTTTCCAGTGATCACAGACAACATGAATGTTAAAGGAGTGAAACCCTTTCCAATTTACAAATCCAGCTGGCTGTTTCCAGGAAACCTTAATGGCCAAGCGTGTGCAGTTAGTTACACTCTATACCTGTAGGAACTGTGCAATGGTCCTGAAGTCCGCTGCTCTAGCAGCCTGGCTATCAGCATCTGTTGTGAACGTAATAAATTTGTTTGCTTTGCTGAACATGGCATTGCTCATCTCACTTATGTGCCTATGTGTTGCAGCCTGAGCAATGTCACATATGTACCCCATGGAGGTCTGAAATGAGCCACTGATATATAGGTTTAGGGCTACAGTTAGCTAGGAGGGGGCTGACATGGGGCTCTCCAAAACTACGGGCTGCAGTAACTGTCTCCTACACCATTGCTGGCATTGCCTCTCAGACACCTGGAGGTAGTTGGTGTGCGTTCTGAACATGTGCTGATATGTCAATGCTCTTTGGCGATGAAGACAGCCCTAGTTCAATTCCTCTTGACCTCCCTTTCCCTTGGCTAGTGCCAGCTGATGGCCTTCTAGCCTATGTTTCTATGCAACCAAGGTCCTCCTCTTCTCCACCACCCAAGAGTGAAAAAATATTGGGTTTATGAGATCCATTGCGAATCCACAAAATGAACTGTGTGAAGAAGGCAGGCAATGATTTGAACACCTCTATTGACATGGCCTTCACTCCTAGAGTAGCTGGAGTTGAATAATGGGAATGCATATTCTCCCATTTGCCACACCCAGAACTCCTCTAATCCCACAGTGGCTCCCTCCCACAAAAACCTGATCCGCTGAAAGGTAAAATTTTCCTAGCAGCACCTGACCTCCAACAAAATAATAGTTTCTTAGCAACCATGTTGATGAACATGCACACTGTGACCCTGCAGCTGCAGCCCATCTACCTCAACCCTCTCTTCATCACCTCAAACTTCCCCCAATCCCCCTTGACCCTCCCAGCATACCCTGCATCTTCCCCAATCATCCTGGAGCATCCAACTATCACCTTTGACCCAGAGGTATTGACCCTCGACCATCTCTCACCCTTGGCCCTCCCACCTTCACCCTCGACCTTCCTGCCATCATCCAGGAGCCTCCCTCCATCATCCTTCACCTGTCTTTGCTTTTCCTCAACCCTCCTGTTATGTATTTACAGGTAGGAACTCTTTGAATTTTTTCACATTCTGAGTTTTGCACCTCAGTTGCTAGGCAGTGGGTAGGTGTGGCAGTATGGAGTCCATGTGTTTTCTTAGGTCAAAAGGAAAATCTTAAGAGAGAGTTATCCCTATGTGGCATTCTGCAAATCCGAGCAGCACATAATACTTCTGATGTAAAAAGTTCAATGTAGCACAGCACAAGCCTGAAAATGTGATGGAAGCAGATTCAATCTTGGCTTTCAAAAGGGAATTGGTTAAGCACCTGAAGAAAAAACAAATTGCTATGGGGAAAGGGTGAGGGAGTTGGACCAGCTGAGTTACATTTGCAGAGAGCTGGCATGAACATGATGGGCTGAAAGGTCTCCTTCTCTGCTATGACCATTCTCTGATTCTATGATCGTCGGCCTGCTGACCACAATCCTGTATCCACTAAACAATAGAGTAGAAATCAGGGGCTTTGTTGTTGCACTCCCATGTGTACTCGTCCCTGCAGCAAGTGTGAAGATGAACCTTGTCAGAACAGAGAAAGGAGGAATTGAGAAGCAGACACTACAGGAGAGACAAAAGAAGTATGCACTGATAAAGTAAGTTAGGGAGAGAGAGAGAAACCGAGAACGGTAGAAGCATCTATAGCTGATCTGGAAAGTTCACGGTGTGAGAAAATTACACTAACAAATAAAATAAGAAAACCAAGGGAATAAACCACTTATATTAATCCTCTTGAGTGAAACAAAGGTTAGGTAATTGAAGTTTTACTGTAACATCTTTTATAATAAAATTGCAGCTCTCCTTTACCTTGTTTATTTATTAAGACAAAGTTGACTTTCCCCAAATGAGAATAAATTATTTTTTGATTTAACAAGATTATATGAAACATAACTTTAATCAGTAGAATGATATAAAGAGGCAATTTCCCACAGGATGGTTAAATAAGCCAAGAAATCCAAAACACAAGGTGATTCTGTATATTTATAATTCTAAAGCATAAGTTTGCATCTGGCATTTTGCATAAATCAGAATGCAGCAAATATCCCAAAGCTGCCCTCACTACTTGTCTTCTGAGAAACTGCTGCTACATTCTGACATCTCCCCAGACTCCTCATACTGCAACAATGAACAAAAGCAAAGCTGGAAGAAAAAAAAAGACTTTGAATTAAAATAAATGAGTAGCAAAAATCTAACGTAAAAACCAAGGAGGCAGGGATGTAAAGATAGAAGATAATATGATTATAAAATGTCAAGGTCGGAATTAATTTCAAAACAACTGAAAAATAAACTGAATGGTATAGTAAGTAGGGAATAGGCAATAGTACTTAACTAAGAAGGTAAGGAAACAATGTGAGGAAAGAAAGGTCTCAACATAAATATGTAACATAGAAATGCAACAAAAATAAAATGTTGAGGGAACATTATCATGGCTGTGAAATTTATGCATGGCAAAAAAGTTTTGCTTTGCAATACTTTACTTGTTGCTTGTTACTCTACTTTGTTTTCTTTTTGTAAGGGCTCCTTGCATCCTTTTATCCCAAATTTGGCATCTGATTATATATCTTGTGGTTACAATTGAGCACTGAGCATGTGGGTCCTATGGGAGGAAGTGGAAGTGGGCCCAGTCCTGCATGCCAACTGCAATCATACGCTTGTCAGCAAATTAATGGACAATGGTGGAGAGGCCCAAAGCAGATTTGGAGGGGGCAATGAGGGCGGATTCAGGGGCGAAGATGCTGCTGGCTGGAGGTTTAAAGGCACGTCGGCAGTGTCAGTCTGCTCAAATCGGTCCTGAAGGAGAATGCCAGAGGGAAGTGAAAAGTGAGGCAGTGAAGGGCAGCTGCAGGCAAAGGGGCTGCCACAATCTCGTCAGTCCCAATGCACCTGAATGACTGTAAGCCACAGGAGGCTGAGAACAGAAGCTCAAAAACTGCAAAGGATTGTAGAGGCATAACCTTCATCCATTAGCATCGGCAGAAGAGTGTGCATGGATAGCCCCACAGTTTAATGATAACTCCCTTTGAACCCACTCCAGGCCATCAAAAAATGGCAGGAGATTCTCTCATGAGATGGCAAAAGAAGATCTCCCCATCTGACCTACAGGTACCTTAATGGCCACATGTGCACAACTGATTGCTCCTTGCACTGCAGGAAAGCCTGCAATAGCCACAAAGCCCCTGTCTCTCTCAGCCTGGTTCTCGTCATCAATGTAGAAAGCAATGGAGATTTCCAGTCTCCTGTGTCTGTTACAACTTTAATGCAGTGATGGGCTGCCAATTGCAAAATACTACACAGTTCACCTGCTGATACCTGAAAAGATCCTGACGCATAGAAGTTTAGGGCCACCATTACCTTCAGTGCCACAGACATTGGCCAACCACGCAGTTGGAACAGGCCTCCCCAGCAATCATGTTACATACGGATGTCTCTGCCTCCCTGGAGAGATACAGCCTTCTGCGACACTGGTGCTCACACATTTGAAGCTAGTTGGAGAGTTGGAATGCTGCCCATACTCCCTTCCCTCAGAGTAGTGTCTTCTCCTGGGGTGTACCTAACTATCCTCCTTTCGCTGGCCTCCTGGGCCTTTGGCATCACCATGGTGCTCATGTTGCTGACAGGTTTGTTGTTACTGCCCCTGGCCACCAGCCTCCATCTCCCTCCTTCTCCTTCCCTCCTCCTCAATGGATGAGCTTCCACTGGAGGGTATTCTTTCCAATTGGCAACTTTGGCTCTTGTTGCTGCAGACTGCCATTTAATTGCCCTCAATTGGCTCAAGCCCCTCTTCCCAATGAGTCCTCACAGATGGCCCCTTTAATGGCTCAACAGCAAACTTGGCCACAAAGTAATTACAGAACAATTTCACTGACCTGTCCTCCAGACTCAGCTGCAGTATCATACTCTCTCTTATGCTGGCTTTTATCCCACTCTCCAGGCCAATTTGGAGCACCCTGCTGCAATGCTGCCCACCCATGCAGCCCTTGCAACCAAATCGCACAGGCTGCATAAAACATTGATGAATTGACAAATCAATTGCCTGGATGTGTGCTAGCTGACCTTAAAATGAAGGCAGGTAGGCTTCTGACTTTTGGACCTTAATTGCCTTCCATTATATTAGAATTGGACGTAATGATGTCGGGGACTTGACAGGATCGGGAGCGATTTCTGTCCATGTGCCGATTGTAAGATTCTGCCCAACAATCAATTGTTTCCAATGATTATAGATATTAAAATATTGGGGGCATGTTTTCATCTTAATCACTCAGTGCAGTGTTTTACCTGCTGTGAGTATACATATTTCTTTCAAGCCAAGTATTTATTGACAAGGCATATTTCTTAGTACAAAACACAATTAATACAGTTCTTATTCACTATGGTACTAGCAAAGTCCAATGGGCATTGTGTTTCATTTAAGTTGGCTTCCATCTTTCAAAGTAAGTTATTATTGGCCCTAACCTTCACTAATGTCACAGTACTATGCTCCTGTGCTATTCCATTACTCCAGCTTCTTGGGATTGTTAACAGCAACATAATGGTACAGGACAACAAGGAGGAAAAGGGATACCCTCAGCATGTTGGCAAAGATCGCTAGCTGTACATCTGTGATCATTCTCCCAGGGGTTTATAAATTAGATCCCACTCCCAAGTCCTGACTCGAGGCCACATCTCTCGAACAGTGGCACTGTGGGAGGGCTTGATGCTGGGGGCATTAAGGACTGCAATTCACTCCAAATTTTGTATTACTTCAGGATTGCCTGAATTCTAAAGTTTTACATTATTTGGTCATTTTTTTTTCTCTTTGTTGATTAATTTCAGCCAAGCAGGAAACAATTTTCCACTTTTGAGTACAAGCCAAAGCATCAGGCATTTCCAGATCAATTATTGCATGGTCAGTTAGAGAGTAAAATCCTCAAAAACTCTATCGATCCTGACTATGTACCAAAACTTCACCTCAGAAGACCACTGGAGAAATTTACAGCTTATTCAAGACTGAGTGTTGGTCAAGCAGTCTGCCAACACAGTGGCAGTGAATTGATGAATGTAGTGGTGAGGAACGGTGGATGTCACCAGTGTATGCGTGCAACCTGATGTTGTATCTTCAAAAGAAGCAAATTATAATTGAGGTCCATGCTTTAGAAATTGACAAAAGTCTGTGTCCTTAAAGCCAAAGCAACTCAGAGTGACACAGCATATCAATATTCCAGTTTAATATGCCAGAGAATGGTAGGTTTGGGCCTGTGATTCATAGCATACGGTATTAGCTATCTCAGTTGTACAATCTTGGGATAGTGCCAAGCTGTGGCCATGAGATACCCTACAAGAAGGGAAGAGAAATAGAAGTCAATGCTTGCCCATTCTCACTGCATTCATAGCAGTTGAGTTCAGTGTTCCATTTACTGGGGTCTGGGGAACAGTTGCATGGGGGTAATGGGTGCAGCTAAATGACTCAGGAAAGGGCAATGAGCAAAATGTCTCAGAAAGCAATGGAAAAACGACGACATCCAGAAAACTGCAAAACCCGAGGAAAGTATCAAGTTGGACTTTCAGATAAATAATTGACTGAAAGCAGTTGTCAAGGAATGGGTAATATAAAATTTATTTGCTTTTAAAGAAAAGTAATAAAATGCTGAATGATTGTGTGGCGTAAGCACTACAATTGCTACATTCATATAAATATTTCTAATTCAATAATAAACTAATGGAAATAAAAAAGTTTCAGAATTTGTAGAAATGATGCTACCAAGGTCAAACCATAAGAAACAGAAAATTTAATTGGCCCGGATTTTGACGTCAGCACTCACCTGTGACCTTGGAGAAAACTACCCAAGAAGATCTAGTGATCACTTTGGATTTCACTTTTTCCCAACCTTAATTTAATTCTGTTGTCAGCTATAGGAGATCTCCACTAATGCTGAATAGTGATGTCATCAATTGTGTTAAGCAGCAATTCACAGTGAAGGATTTTCAGACAGCAAACCAGGAAGTAAAAGCTACTGACTATCCTCACTTTTTAATCATTTTGCGTAGGGCAAACTAAAGATTGGGACATACACAAGGGATTAAGATAAAGCCAAAATATCATAATCAATTTTTAAAAATAAATGTATATTATTTTAAAAATGTATTATTTTATTACAATGGAGAAATAGTACATACCACAAATGTAAAGTTAGTTTTTCAGGACAAGAGAGGTTGTCATAAGTATTAACACTTAGTAAGCTGTTGAAAGCCCAGTTGCACCTCATTCAAAAAGGCATAATTGTATGAAAAATTGAAGCTTTTTGTGAGTTTTTTTGTGAGAAAAATAAATAGCTTCTATTCAAAAAGCCCAAGGGTTTTTATAATGAGAATGATAATCTAAAAAGTGGAAGTTTCTATCAATTCAAGTGATTTCTAAAATTTTCATCTGCGATGATTTCTACAGTGCACCCCATGTAGGAGCAAAGTATCACTGACAGCAACTTCTGGACTTCTGCATTTAACTTTACAAGTGGAAACGCCAAAAGTTGCTGTCAATTTCACAGAACAGTGAAGGCAAATGCTGACAGTTTCGCCATCATAACAACCACAAAATCTATGCCATTATATTTTGAAAAAAGACCCCACTGTTGCAAATGAATAGAAGCTATTTATTTTCCTCACAATAAAACACACAAAAAGCTTCAATTTTTCATACAATACAGGAACTGTCATTGGAAATGTGACAGTCCTATAATGGTTGCCCACTGAGTTTAATCTCCAGGTTTATTCACCCTTTTCAAAATATAAATTTTACACCCAAAACACAACAGGAAACTTGTTTAGGATGCATTTCCCTTCAGTGTGTGAAAAAAAAACATTTAATTTAAAATTGATAAGCTACAACACAGAATAATTGTTTACACCATGCCAGCATAATTTAATACTGCCTTTATAACATGCCCATCTACTCAGGCCACCTATTTCCAATTGACAAGAGCTCATAGAACAGTCAGTGTGGTTGCCATATTTTAATTTTGCTTCGTAACATTCTTGCTCTTACTGCGTTTCTTCAAGAGCATTGAGTTGCTGGGAGCGATTTCTATTTGCTGCAATAAATCAGTTCTAAATAGTAAAATAATGTTCACCCTGCCAGATTTGGAGTAGCATTCCAATTTCATAGGAAATCCATTCGCATAGTTATTCATATATCCAAGTGCAGACTTGGTTTGTTTTCGGGTGCACACCCATTATTGGAGCTTTAAGGTAAATCTGTGCCCAGTTCTTTTACAAGTTCTTTTACTCTAGGATTACAAAATTGACTATTATTCTAGATAATTTCTGAATTCAATTTATTGTTCAAATTTTAATATTCAGACACTGGATGAGTAGCTTACAATATTGTGGCTGAAAATTTCCTTTAGTTTGAATCACAGCAATCTGTCGTAGTTTAAATGTAGTCAGTGAGTTGATCAAGCTGCTGCTTCTGTCTTCCCTTGGTTCTTCCTCTTGTCAACCATAAGGACCATTATTCCCCAGGTTATAAACCCCATGAGGCATGCTGGAAAGTTCTCCTTGAGTGAGACAGATCCTGGTTAGTCAAATACACATCATCCATCTGCTTCAACAATGCCACCTTCCTGCTCAGATGATATTCTTTGCTGTTTTCACCCACAGAGGTCTCAATCCTTTTTGTGTATCTTTTTGGAAAAGATGCCTGTGAGTCTTGATCATGTCTTACATGCTTATCAGCAGTTTCATCCTGTGGGCAAATCCATTGTGCTGATCACGAGGTTGATTGACTTCTTGTCCTGACAGAAATCACACTGTGCTGATCACCACAGAATGTCTTAGCCTCTGACGTCAGGTATCCTAAAGGCCTGCCGGACCTTTTTGGTCAAGTCATGCCCAGTTTTGATTGGTCAGGTAGCACCTGCATACCTTGATCAATTGAATTTGTGCTTTTACAGCATTAAAAAAAGTGTGAGATGTAAAAGATTGCAGACAATTAAACATTTAGAAAGTTGAAAGCTCATTTCATTACATGAGCAGCATTTAGTAATTCTGATGAGGTAGTGCCTAACAAAAATCAAGGGGAACAGAAACCCAAGGTGTAAGCATTGGCCTGCAGGCATATAATGGAACAGTCATGTATACCCCCCCCCCCCCCCCCCCCGCCGTCCTCCCGTTTCAGTTGATGGCTGCTGATGTTGGGCTATATTTGATGACTACAGAGCAGAGCTGTCCTCTGTGTCACTTGGTGGTACCATTCCCAAAGGTCTGAATTGCCATAAACCTGGAGGGAGATGGATCCAGGTTTGATGTTGCAGTTTCTGGTACTGTTATTGCCAATGTAGGTTCTATTGTGCATGTTAGTATCAAGCTTCCTTACAGCTGATGGCACAGCTCTCAACTTGGCTATTTGTTGGCCTAAACCTTTTAAAAAAAAATTTTCATGGGATGTGGGCATTGCTGGTAAAGCTAGTATTCATTGCCCACTCCTAGTTGCCCTTCAGATGGTGGTGGTGAGCTGCCTCCTTTAATCACTGCCTTCTTGAACCACTGCAGTCCGTGTTGTATAGGTACACCCATTGTGCTGTTATGGAGGGACTTTCAGGATTTTGACTCAGCGACAGTGAAGGAATGGTAATAAATTTCCAAGTCAGGATAATGTGTATCTTTGAGGGAACTTTGCAAGCGGTGGTTTTCCCATATGTCTGCTGGCCCTGTTCTTCTAGGTGATAGAGGTCATGGGTTTGGAAGGTCTTGGCAAGTTGTTGAAATGCATCTATGAGATGGTACACATGACAACCATGATTTGCCAGTGGTGGAGGGAATGAAAGCTTAAGGTGGTGGATGGGTGTTGATTGAGCAGACTGTTTTGCCCGGCATGGTATCGAACTTCTTGAATGTTGTTAAAGTAGTACTCAACCAGGCAAGTGGAGCAAATTCCATCACAGGCCTGCATTGTGTCTTGTAGGCTGTGAACATGCTTCAAACAGAAATCAGCCTAGCGAATCTTCTCTGCACTGCCTCCAATACAAGTGCATCCCTCCTTAAGTAACTCCAAAACTGCACACAGCACTCCAGGTATGGTGAGGGGCCAAGAAGGTTCTGGAGAAGTGCACCATTTTGTTGAAGGTTGAACCTTTGGAACCTGATTTGAGTGGGAGCTGCTGTTGGATAAGAATTGGTGGCTAAATCCTTCAGGAAAAAGATTTGTAATTCTACCTGAAGAAGATTAGAGTCTTAAAGAACTTTGTGACTGAAATTGGTGTCATATATGCTGAGTGGGTTGCCTGATAAATTGGTGAGACCTATCTTTGTTGTATCTATTATTTAATGTGTAATTTATAATTTATATTGACTGTAATTTGCCTGTTAATTCATGTTTAATTTATGTTAATTTTGGTTTCATTGTCAAAATTATGAAAAAGCTACATCTTGCCTATTGTTTTTTCCATTGGGGTGATTCGGTAAATGTGTTTTTTTTTGGTGTGTTGTCTCCATGGAAATCATAACAAGTGGTAATCAGACTTCCCTACTTTTACACTCCATCCGCTTTGCAATAAAGGTTAACATTCCATTTTCTTTCCTAACTACTTGCTGTAGCTGCATGTTAACTTTTTGTGATTCATTTATGAGGACACCCTTATCCCACCACGTCACAGCATTTAGAAGTCTCTCTCATTTAAAATAATATTCTGTATTTTTTCTGCCACACTGGACTGCCTCACATTTTCCCACGTTATACTCCATCTGCAAAATTTTTGCCCACTCACACCACCTATCTATATCCCTTTGCAGACTCTCTGTGACTTCTTCACAACTTGCTTTCCTATCTATCTTTGTATTGTCAGCAAATTTGGCTGCAATACATTGGCCCCTTCATCTAAATCATTAATATGGATTGTAAATATGTAAGGCCCCAGCACTGATTGTTGTGGCACTCCACTAGTTACAGTTTGCCAACTTGAAAATTACCCATTTATCCCAACTGTATCCTGTTCACAGAATCAAGGAAGTGTCACACCATTCAGCCCATCTTGTCTGTACCAGCTTTCTGAATGAGCAATTCACTTGGTGCCATTCTCCTAACTTCCCCCCATAATGTTCTTCCTTTTTAGATAACAGTCTAATTTCCTTTTGAATGATTGAACTTGCCTCCACCACAGTCTCAAAATAGTGCACTCAAGACCATAACCAGTTGCATGAAAAGGTTTTTTCTCATGTCACTTTTATTTATTTTACCAATTTCTCTAAATCCGTGCACTCTCATTCCTGATCCTTTAATGAGTGGGAATAGTTTCTCCCTATCTATTTTGCCTAGACCTCTCATGATTTTGAATACCTCTATCAAATCGCCTATCAGCCTTCTTTTCTCCTAGGAAAACAGCCCTAACTTCTCCAATCTATCTCAATAACTGAAGTTCTTCATCTCTGGAACCATTCACGTGAATCTTTTCTGCACTCTCTCCAATGCCTTCACATACTTCCTGAAGTGCGGTGCCCAGAACTGGATGCAATACTCCAGCTGAGGCTGAACTAGTATCCGATACAAGTTCAACATAAACTCCTTGCTCTTGTACTCTATGCCCTATTAATAAAGCCTGGGATATCGTGTGCTTTATTAACTACTCTCTCAGCCTGTCCTGCCACCTTAAATGGCTTATGAACATAAATGCCCAGGTCCTTCTGCTGCTGCCGCCACTTTAGGATTCTGCATTTTATCTCTTCGTCTTTTTTCCAGAAAAATGAATCACTTCACATTTCTCTGCATTGAACTTTATCTGCCACCTGTCCGTCCATTCCACCAACTTGCCTATGTCCTTTTGAAGTTCTACACAATACCCCTCACATTTCAAAATGTTACCAAGTTGCGTATCATTCACAAACTTCAGAATTGTGCCATGTACACCAATGTCTAGGTCATTGTAGTAGTTATAGTTTTAGAAAATGTTGGACTGTAGCTTTAAGAATAATCCTGTGCTTTAAGATCACATGATCTGTGTAAGACAATGTGTTAGCAATGCAGGGAACCTCCACAGAAGAGTACTTCTTTAGTTATGGAGTTTGATGGACGTGTGTAGTTGCTGCTGCTGTCTTGTAAATAAAGCCAAATGTTTCCATTAAGTAAAGTTGTCTGAAGATCAACTCTATAACAGTCATTAGTATATATCATGAAAAGCAAGAGTTGCAACACTGACCCCTGCGGAACCCCAATACATATCTTCCTCCAGCTCAAAAAACATCCATTAACCACTACTCACTGTTTCCTGTCACTCAGCCAATTCTGTATCCATAGTGCTAGTGTTTGTTTTGTTCCATGAGCTATAACTTTGCTCACGGGTCTGTTGTGTGACACTGTATCAAACGTCTTTTGGAAGTCCATGCACACCACATCAATAGCATTGCCCTTATCAACCCTCTCTTTAACATTTTTGAAAAGCTCCAGCAAGTTAGTTAAACACGATTTTCCCTTTAAAAAATCTATGTGGGCTTTCTTTTATTTGTCCATGTGGCTATTAATTTTACCCTGAATCATCCCAGATTTGTACCAAGTGCGGTAGCGAGTGGGATAAAGAGTGTTTTACCCGCCTGCTGCAATGGCAGCTTTTCACGCTGTATCGCCCCTAACGTGATGGCTCTCACTCATCTGCCACATCATCACCTCGTTGCTTCCTCACGCTGGGCACCACATTTTAAGTGCAGCTGTGTGCACACCTCTCAGTGCTCCCAGCCCAGGAGTGCTGCACAGAAGATGTGGCCCCAAAAGGCAAGAAGACTACAGCGGCCAGATTCAGTGTGCATCCCTGGAGCCCCTTTTGGACACCATGGAGGCCTGCCCTGATGTCTGCTACCCTCGCTCTGGCCACAGGCTGGGCAGCAACATCACTAATCCAGCTTGGGAAGTGGTGGCAGCAGTGGTCAGTGCCAATGCCCTGCAAAAGAGGACAGCCACTCAGTGCCAAAAGAGGATGAATGACCTCCTTCATTCCACCAGTGTAAGTCACCCTTTTCATCACTCTCAAATCACACACTCACAAACCCATCACACATCCCCAGGGATCTCACTCACTGCCAGTTCAAAGGACATCACCATTCACTGTCTCTCACACACATCTTCATTATCCTCATCCCATCGATGTGATCACTCATCACCCACACATGCCAGGCATACTTATCATCTGGCTTGGAAGGCGTCCTGCTTACACTCTCTCCACCTCTATTTGTGCAGGACAAGCTAGCACACAAAAAAAGGGAAAGGTTGCTGCCAATGAGGTCGGCAGTGCTCTACCATGCTGTAAGTGCTGTGTCCTGTTTCACAGGCCATTGCCATGCACTAATTATTCCTCCTTGCTTTCGCAAGCACATCTGGGAAACAGCTGAAGAAATCCCTGACCCAGGTCCTTGACTCAAGCCCCGAAGACACCTTGGAAGAGGAATCTGCTAAAACCCCAATTGAAGACCCATTACAGTGCTCACCCACACCCTCCACCAGCGCAGAGACACACACCTCAGTGGGACCCAGTTCTAGAGTAGCCTCGGAGTCGCAATCTGTTGAGCACATAGCACTGTCTAATCCACAATAGGTGACGGCAAGAACTTCCCAGGATTCTGGCACTTGGAGGGTTGCTGGAGACCAGAAATCTGCTGAGTCTGAGTCAGATGCCAGTTTCTGGACTTGATCATACCTCAGTTGCTGGAGCTGCAAAGGCAAGCCCAGGAACATCAGGAAGGGATATCCACTGCACTCTTCAGTTTACAAGGCACGTTGGAGGAGTTGGCCTGCTTTCAGCCTGAGGTGATAGTGCCAGCATGCCAACACACCCAAGGTCAACAATGTGTAATCATGTGGCAGATGATGTGCGCCACCAAATCCACAAGGGAAACTTGGTCACGTTATCACAACGGTTTTGCAATTTGTATTTATTATGAGAGGATATGTGTACTGAATTCATAAGAACATAAGAACTAGGAGCAGGAGTAGGCAATTCAGCCCCTCGAGCCTGCCCTGCCATTCAGTACGATCATGGTTGATCTCATTTTGGTCTCAGCTCCAATTTCCCACTCACTCCCCATAACCTTTCAATCCGTTACTAATTAAAAATCTGTCTATCTCCTCCTTAAATTTATTCAGCATTCCGGCATACACTGCACTCTGAGGTAGTGAATTCCACAGATTCACAACCCTTTGAGAAAAGTAATTCCTCCTCATCTCTGATTTAAATCTACCACCCCTTAACCTAAAGCTATGGCCTCTCATTCTAGAATGCCCCACAAGGGGAAACATCCACTCCATGTCTACTTTGTCTATCCCCTTTAGCATCTTATATACCTCAATTAGATCTCCTCTCATCCTTCTAAATTCTATTGAGTATAAGCCTAAACTGATCAATCCTTCCTCATAAGACAAGCCTCGTATCTCTGGAATCAATTTGGTGAACCTCCTCTGAACCGCCTCCGGTGCAACTACACCCTTCCTCAAGGGGACCAAAACTGTGCACAGTAATCCAGGTGTGGTCTCACCAATGCCTTGTATAGTTGCAACAACACTTCCTGATTTTTTACTCTATTCCTTTAGCAATAAATGCCAAAATTCCATTTGGCTTCCTTATTACCTGCTGTACCTGCATCCTAGCTTTCAGTGATTCATGCACGAGGACACCCAGATCCCTCTGCACTGAAGCATTCTGAAATTTCCCTCCATTTAAATAATAAGTCGCCTTTTTATTCTTGTGACCAAAATGGATAACCTCACACTTATCTACGTTAAACTCCATCTGCCAAATTTTGGCCCATTCACCTAACATGTCCATACACATTTGTAACGTTCTTATTTCTTCATTGCAACTTACTTTCCCACCTATTTAGGTATCATCTGCAAATTTAGCTATAGTACCTTCTATCCCTGAATCCAAGTCATTAATATAGATTGTAAATAGTTGGGGACCAAGGACTGAGCCCTGTGGCACCCCACTAGTTACAGCTTGCCATCCAGAAAAAGACCCATTTATCCCGACTCTCTGCTTTCTGCTGGTTAACCAAACCTCTATCCAAGCTAATATATTACCCCTAATTCCATGTGATCTTATCTTGTGTATTAATCTTTTGTGCGGCACCTTATCAAAGGCCTTCTGGAAGTCCAGATATACTACATCTACAGGATCCCCATTATCCACTTTGCTAGTCACATCTTCAAAGGACTCTAGCAAATTAGTCAAGCATGATTTACTCTTCATAAAACCATACTGACTCTGATGGATTGCATTTTGACTTTCCAAATGCCCCATTACTACTTCCTTAATAACGGATTCCAACAATTCCCCAATGACAGGCGTTAAACTAACTTGTCTATAGCTTCCTACTTTCTGCCTCCCCCACTTTTTGAATAAGGGCATTATATTAGCATTTTTCCAATCCACTGGAACCTTTCCAGAATCCAGGGAATTTTAGAATATTATAGCCAATGCATCCACTATCTCCATTGTCACTCCCTTTAAGACCCTAGGATGTAGGCCATCAGGTCCTGGGGACTTGTCACCCTTTAATCACAATAGTTTGCTTAGTACTTTTTCTCTAGTGATAGTGATTGTTCTAAGTTCCTCCTTCTCTATACCCTCTGCACTACCTGTTACTATCGGGGTGGTACTCGTGTCCTCCACCATGAAAACTAAGGCAAAATATTGATTAAGCGTCTCTGCCATTTCTGTGTTCCCCACTATTAACTCCCCAGCTTCATCCTCCAAGGGACCAACATTCACTTCAGCTACTCTCTTTTCCTTTTATATACTTGTAGAAGCTTTTTCTATCAGATTTTACATTTTGCACTAGTTTTCTTTCATAGTTTGCCTTTGCTCTTTTTATTATTTTTTTAGTAACTCTTTGTTGATCTTTAAAAGTTTCCCAATCTTCCAGCTTGCCACTGACCTTTGAAATTTGGTATGCCTTAGTTTTTTGCCTTTATGTTATCTTTAACTTCCTTGCTTAGCCATGGATGTTTTTTCCCCCTCTTACCTACTTTCTTCCTCTTTGGAATATATTTTACTTGGGAGGAATTAAATATCTCCTTAAATATCTGCCACTGTTCATCAGCTGTCCTACCTTGTAGTCTTCCTACCCAGTCCACTAGGACCAAATCTGCCCTCATGCCTATGTAGTTACTTTTGTTTAATTCCAGAACACTAGTGTGGGATTCAGGTTTCTCGCTCTCAAACTGAACTTGAAATTCTAGCATACAATGATCACTCTTCCCTAGAGGATCCTTTACTATGAGATCATTAATTAATCCCATCTCATTACACAAAACCAAATCCAGAATAGCCTGCTTCCTGGTTGGTTCCACAACATATTGCTCCAAGAAACAATCTCTAATACACCCTATGAACTCTCCCTCGAGGCTACCCTTGCCAATTTGATTAGTCCAGTCTATATGCATATCAAAATCGCCCATGATTATTGCTGGGCCTTTCTTACATGCTCCCAATATTTCTTGGTTTATACTGTGCCCTACTGCTGAACTATTGTTTGGAAACCTATAGATTACTCCCACCAGGGACTTCTTTCCCTTGCTATTTCTTACTTCTACCCAGACTGACTCTACGTCTTGCTCTCCAGTGCCTATATCATTCCTCACTATAGCACTGATCTCTTCCTTTACTAACAAAGCTACACCACCTCCTTTCCCTTCCTGCCTATCCTTCTGAAACATTGAGCACCCTTGGATATTCAACTCCCAAACCTGTTCTCCCTGAAACCACGTCTCAGTAATCGCCACCAAATCATACCTATTTATCTCTATTTGCACTGTTAACTCATTAGCTTTATTCCGAATGCTACGCACATTCAGATACAAAGCCTTTAAGTTTGCCCTATTGTCAATTTTCCCTACCCTTATATGATTCTTTGGTGCAATATGGCATTCACACACTCTGTCCCTTTCTTTCACTTTCTGGTGACAATCAGCCTCATCACTAACCTGCACCCTTACACGCTCCTTAAACTTTGATTTTTTATATTTCCATGCAACTGAACCTTTCCTCCCACTATTTAGTCTAAAGCCCTATCTACAACCCTAGTTATGCGATTCGCCAGGACTCTGGTCCCAGCATGATTCAAGTGGAGCCCATCAGAACGGAATAGCTCCCTCTTTCCTCAGTACTGGTGCCAATGTCCCATGAGTTCAAACCCATTTCTCCCACACCAATCTTTGAACCATGCATTTACCTCTTTAATCTTATTGACCCTGTGCCAATTAGCTCATGGCTCAGGTAGTAATCCAGAGATTATTACCTTTTTGGTTCTGCTTTTTAATTTAGCCTCTAGCTGCTCGTATTCCCTCAGCAGAACCTCTTTCCCCATTCCACCCATACTGCTGGTACCCATGTATACCACGACAACTGGATCTTTCCCCTCCCACCCCAAGCTCCTCTGCAGCCCAGATGAAATATCCTTAACCCTGGCACCAGGTAGGCAACACAGCCTTAGGAACTCTCGATCCTGGCTACAGAGAATTCAGAAGTAATGAGTCCACCAAGACATTTAGAGATTTAAAAAGTTAGATTAAAATATTTATTAACAAAATAAAAGATTTCAGGCACATACATAAGACTACAATTACTTAATACTATAAAAAATCCTAAAATTCCTAATTAACCTGACTCCCACTTACAGACCCCCTTTAAGGCAACAGTCCAAAATAGATTTCAGATTTAAAACAAAACCAGCAAGTTAACACAATCCCCACTTGACAGTGGAATTCCAGATAGCTTTCTCCAACTGTTGACTTATGCACAAATGGCTGGAGGTTTCTTCAAGACTGGTTCACACACTCCTGTTAGATCTTACATGGCCTTCTCCTCACATAGCCTTCATGCTCCTTTATATATGTTTCTCTTTCTTTAACATGTAAATTTCATTCTTCCATATATCTTTGGAATGGTACCTTTCGCATAATATAAAAACTTTAATGTTGCCAATATTCTCTTGGGGAAAATAAACACACTCCTTAGCTTTGCTTATCTGGCTCATTGTAAACAGACTAACATTCCTTTGAAATCCAAACAATCCCTTCACATATCTAAAAATGCAAATTCCCTTCACACTTTACATGCCAAGCCAGCATTCATATTAATTCATTAGCATTTCAAACGTATTTGTACATCTAGCTTCTTTTGATAATTCCAAGATTGCAGTCTATCTGAATCTAATTAAATCAGACAGACAGAACCAACTTTACTCACCGCCATAAACCTACTTTACAACAAACCAGAAAAATATTATGAAAATTATTATACTTTTGTAACAACAGGTAGGAAGGTGGCCGCCATGGAGACCTTTGTCCAGGATATCGGTCCTGCATTGCTGCGCTAGCTGAACTCCATCATTGACGCTATAATTGGCCTCCAACAGTGTAAATTCAAGAGGGGTGTGGGGTTGTTCGATCTCACTCCAGCTTCCTCTTCTTCTCAAGGAGTCAGTCAGGGCCCTTGGGCACCATAGGGAGGAGGTCATCAGGTGCACACCCCGCGGTCATTCACCTCAGTGCCTCCGGGATTGTCCACCCCATCTGAATCCCCTCTTCCTGTGATCTCAGCTGCTGCAGCTCCACTTGCTGAGGAGGGTGCCACTGCCACACAGCAGGACCCCAAAAGCAGCCAGGCTCTCCAGGTCTCAGCCCTCCAGGAGACACCTACCAAGGTCATCACAGGCAGGGCATTGAGGTCAGCAGGCTGCCTCCATCTCGGCTGTGGATATTTGGAGAGCACCAAAATATAGCAGCAGGGTTATGAAGGTTAAGAATATGTAGTTGCATAGCCTGGGCATGGATGTTAATCACTTGTACATAATGTTCACTATTGTAAATAAATTCCCAAGAATGTCTCCTTGCCTGCTGCTCCTTGTTCTGATGAGCAACGTTCGTGTCACTCAGATGTGAAACCTTTCTGCACAAGATAAAGGTATCCTTTTTTTATTCATTCACGGGATGTGGTCTTTGCTGGCTGGGCCAGCGTTTATTACTCATCCCTAGTTGCCCTTGAAAAGGTGGTGGTGAGCTGCCTTCTTGAACTGTTGTAGTCCAGGTAGTGTAGGTACACCCACAGTGCTGCTAGGAAGGGAGCTCCAGAAGTTTGACCTAGCGACAGTGAAGGAACGGTGATATATTTCCAAGTCAGGATGGTGGAGTGGCTTGGAGGGGAACTTCTAGGTGGTGATGTTCCCATCTATATGCTTCCCTTGTCCTTCTAGATGGCTCTGGTCGTGGGCTTGGATAGTGCTCTCGAAGGAGCCTTAGTGAATTCCTACAGTGCATCTTGTAGATGGTAAACACTGCTGCTACTGTGCGTTAGTGGTAGAGGGAGTGAATGTTTGTGAATGTGGTGCCAATCAAGTGGGCTGTTTTGTCCTGGATGGTGTTTGGTTTCTTGAGTGTTGCGGGTGCTGCAATAATCCAGGCAAGTAGGGAGTATTCCATCACACTCCTGACTTGTGCCTTGTCGAGGGTGGGCAGGCTTTGGGGAGTCAGGAGGTGAGTTAGTCATCGCAGGATTTCTAGCCTCTGACCTGCTCTTGGAACCACAGTATTTATATGACTAGTCCAGTTCAGTTTCTGGCCAATGGTAACCCCCAGGAAGTTGATAGTGGGGAATTCAGTGACGCCATTGGACATCAAGGGGCGATGGTTGGATTCTCTCTTGTTGGAGATGGTGATTGCCTGGCACTTGTGTGGCGTGAATGTTACTTGTCACTTGTCAGCCCAGGCCTGAATATTGTCCAGGTCTTGCTGCATTTGGACATGGACTGCTTCAGTATCTGAGGAGTTGCGAACGGTGCTGAACATTGTGCAATCATCAGCGAACATCCCCACTTCTGACCTTATGATGGAAGGAAGGTCATTGATGAAGCAGCTGAAGATGGTTGGGCCTAGGACACTACCCTGAGGAACTCCTGCAGTGATGTCCTGGAGCTGAGATGACTGACCTCCAACACAACCATCTTCCTTTGTGCTAGGTATGACTCCAACCAGCAGAGAGTTTTCCCCCTGATTCCCATTGAAGCCAGTTTTGCTAGGGCTCCTTGATGCCACACTCAGTTAAATGCTGCCTTGATGTCAAGGGCAGTCACTCTCACCTCACCTCAGGAGTTCAGCTCTTTTGTCTATGTTTGAACCAAGGCTGTAATGAGGTCAGAATATTTTTCGGGCTGGAGGAAGGTTTGTAGTGGAGTTCTCCAGGGATCAGTATTGGGACCGTTGCTTTGCCTGATAAAAATTAATGATCTAGCTCTTGGTGTGCAGGGGACAGTTTCACTGTTTGTGGATGATACAAAACTTGGAAGCATTGTAAACCATGAGGAGGACATCATGGAACTTCAAAAGGACATAGACATGTTGGTAGAGTGGGCAGATAGGTGGCAGATGAAGTTCAATGTGGAGAAGTGTGAGGTGATGCATTTTGGTAGGAAGGACATGGAGAGACAACATAAAATAAGGGGTACAATTTTACAGGTGTGCAGGAGCAGAGGGACCCATGTGTATATGTGCATAGATCATTGAAGGTTGCAGGACCGGTAGAGAGTGCAGTTAATAAAGCATACAGTACCCTGGGCTTTATTAATAGCAGCATAGAGTACAAGAGCAGAGAGGTTATGGTGAGTTTATATAAGACACTACTGATCCCTCAGCTGGAGCAATGTGCACAGTTCTGGGCACTACACTATAGGGAGGATGTGGACGCATTGGAGAGAGAGTGCAGAAAAGGTTTACAACAATGGTTTCAGGGATGAGAGCCTTGAGTTATGAAGATAGATTCGAGAGTTTGGGACTGTTCTCCTTGGAGAGTAGAAGGCTAAGGGGAGATTTAATAGAGCTGTTCAAAATCATGAGGGGACTGGATAGAGTTGATAGGGAGAAAATGTTCCTGCTTGTAAAAGGATCAAGAATTTGCACAGATTTAAAGTGATTTGCAAAAGAAGCAAATGTGATGTGAGAAAAAACTTTTTCACACAGCGAGTGGTTCAGGTCTGGAATGTACTGCCTGGCAGTGTGGTGGAGGCAGGTTCAATTGAGGCATTCAAGAGGTCATTAGATGTTTAATTAAATGGAAACAATAGTGCAGGGTTATGGGGAAAGGGGAGGACAATGGCACTAAGCCACAATGCCCATTTGGAGAGCTGGTGCAGACACTTCTGCATCTTAACAATTCTGTGATTCTGTAAACCATTCAAGTTTCTGAATTACCTCCTCTTTCACTATGGCCTGGGTAGCATCTCCTTCCTTGGTAAAGACAGATTATAAATTTCATTTAATACCCCAGTTCTGCCCTTTGCCTCCATGTGTAAGTCCTCTTTTTGGTCTCTAATTGGTCCTACTCCCCCTTTTACCAAAAATCTACTATTCATATGCCTCAAGGACACATTGGGATTCCCTTTTATCCTGTTAACCATCCTCCATCCATACCCACAACACCATGCACTCTTATCTTGTGTAGTAACCTTTTGTGTGGCACCTTATCAAACGCCTTTTGGAAATCCAACAACACTACATCTACTAGTTCCACTTTATCCACTCTCTGCTTATTACATCTTCAAAGAACTCTAATAAATTTGTCAAACATGATTCCCCTTTTATAAAACAATTTTGACTCTGCCTGATTGTGTTATGATTTTCTAAATGACCTGCTACTGCCTCCTTAATAATTGATTCTAGCATTTTCCCAATGACGGATGATAGTCTAACTGGTCTATAGTTTCCTGCTTTCTGTCTTCTTCCTTTCTTGAATAGAGGTGTTATTTTATGGAAGAATAGAATGTAAACCTCTATTCACTTGGAGGAGGTACCTGGTTTTTTGGTGAACCGCTGTTGACAGAGGGTGTGGTGGACAGAGAAATTCTTATAATGTGGTTAATGAAGTGCAGCCAACGAAATGGTAAACATTTCTCAAGTTACATTGGTTTTGGCCACCAATAAAATCTTGTTCTAAATTTTTATTGATGTGATCATCAGAACAGTCAGGCCTGATGTTGTAAGGGTTCAAAACGTATTCTGCTGTGGGAAAACACGTCATTGCTGACATGTTAACGCTTTATAGAAACTGCTAATTACACAGTATGCCAATAGTACATCTGGGCAATGTTCAGGAAGTTATAGTTGCAATTTGTTGTTCTATTATGCTCTTTTATACTCTTTTTGCTTTGAGATTTAATTTTATTGAACTAATATGATTTATCCCAGTGTTGTTTATTCAGAGTTGCGCTTACATCAAGCATAAACATTGTTCTGCATTTTATTACTTTGCAACATATAGAAAAGTATCATCTGGTCCATGCTAAGTTGAGGAAGGTTCAAGGTGAGAGATAGAAAATACTGGTGCTGCATGAGGTTATGATAAGGCAGGTGGTAATTGCTGGGCGGACCAAATCCCAAAGGAAAACTTGGCCAAGCCATCACAATGATTTGCAATTTGTATTTTTATTACAAGAAGGTATGTGCATTGAAGTCAGAAGTAAAGATTCCACTACCACTTTTGGAGATTTCAAATATAAATTAAAACATTTATTAACAAAAGAAAAGAAAACTTAAACACACAATATTACAATTACATGATTACATTTTGTCTTATAACATTTCCCAAAAGATTTCTACCTAGCTAGACTCCCAAATAAACACCCTTTGTCAGGCAACAGCCCAAATAGATTCTTAATCTATAAAACATCCAGCAATATTACCACAAGGCACCCACTGTTTATATAAGGAAGGTATTTCACAGCTTCTTTCTTCCTCTCATTCGACAATGGAATTCCAAGGCTTTTAACAAAACCTTGCTTTCTAGAACAAGCAAGCTTGCCGCTTAGATGGCTAGAGGCTGCTTTTTTAACGGTACACTCTTTGTAATCTCACTTGGTCACTCTTCATATATCTTTCAATCTTTCCTTAAATATATTTTCTCCCCTTTTATTCTTTAAATCCATTGTTTTAAACTTTCTTTGAAACTCAATCTCTTCCAAATATAAGACCTTTCATGTTTCTATCTTGTCTTTGCTTTTGGGTCAACAAAACACAACATCCCCACTGCTTATTTACCTATGAACTCCTGCAAGATGCAACCATTTTCCTTGTCACCTTCTAATTCCCCTTTGAAATTCAACTTATCTACAAATGCAAATGTTAGCTCGTCTATTTATATTTCAAAATGTCTCCTTCCCCCCCTCCATCCCTTTGATGATTTAAACCTTGCAGTCTGACTGTCTTCAGTTAAATTAAAATAGTCACACACACACACACAGACCCTACAAGCCTTCTTCAGTATCCCACATTAATACTAGAAAAATGATATTTCATTTACAATGATACAATAAATGAATGGTTATTTTAAATGAGTTAACGTCTTTGATAAAATAGCAGCAATTCTATACAATATTTTGATACATTCATTGCTCACATCAAATAGGCAGATGTCAACGTGAGAAAAATACTTCCATGACAGACCTTCAGTTTTGAAATAAAAGCAAAACACTTGCTGGACATCTGAAATAAAAGCAGAAAATGCTGGTATGGTCTGGCAGCATCTGTGGAGAGAGAAACAGAGTTCACGTTTCGAGTCTGTAAGACTCTTCTTCTGAGCTAAAGGGAGGTAGAAATGTGATTGATTTTATACTGTTTAAGAGAGGGTTGAGCAGGTGGAGCAAAATAGAAGTTCAGGGATAGATTGGAGCTAAGGAGAGATTGACAAAGATGTCATGGACACAAGATAAAGGGACTGTTAGTGACAGAGTTAAAGACTAAAGAAGGTGCTGATACTGGTATAAAAGTAAGATAGCAGAATGTGTTAATAGCAGAACAAGGGTCAGCGCTCTGTGAAAGCAGCACTTAAGATCAAGTGGCTGCTGGCCCTGTTCGGTGGGGGGGGGGGGGGGGGGGGCGTTTGCGGGGTGGGTGGGGGGGGGGGCGTTTGTGGGGTGGGGGTGGTGGTGGGTGTGTTGTGGAAAAAAATATTGAATTAAAAAAGTGGTCAAAGTGGAGGTGATAGCTTATGGTCTGAAGTTGTTGAACTCAATGTTTAAGTCCAGAAGGTTGTAAAGTGCCTAATCAGAAGATGAGGTGTTCCTCTAGTTTATGTTGGGCTTCATTGGATCATTGCAGCAGGCCAAGGATGGACCTGTGGGCATGAGAGCAAGATGGTGTGTTGAAATAGCAAGCAACAGGAAGGTCCGGGTCTTGCTTGCGGACTAAGCGAAGGTGTTCTGCAAAGAGGAGACTGCATTGGGAGCACTGAATACAGTAGATCGGATTGAAGGAGGTGCAAGTGAAGCACTGCTTCACCTGAAAGGAGCGCTTGGGGCCTTGGATGGTGAGGAGGGAAGAGGTAAAGGGGCAGATGTATGCTTTAAGCATTCACACATGCTCTGGGGTACATTTTTTATTTCTCTAATTTCTCTCAATGTGCCTCCTTCTGTTTTATGCCAATACCTTGCCTGTCATTTAACTATTTCCTATTCTCTGCCAAAACACTCTGTATGTCATTCTTTTCTGGTGTATGTGATCATTTTATCCTTTGCTTTATTCCTCTTTATAAATTGTTTATCTGTAACATTTTATAGTTCTGAGAAATGGTCATAAGATTTGTATCATCAATGATTTTCCTTTCTCCACAGATGCTCCTGACATGCTCAGCAGGAATAGATCTACAATGAAAGATAGAGGAGAAGAAGTTTCAATATATTTAACTTTGCAAGTAACTTCTGAAGTACATTGTCCAAGGATTCCGCTGAAAGTACCTTTACCGTTGTAAATTCAAACCATTACACAGTTTAGCCAGTCCAGCAATGGCTCAAATATAAAATTCTCCTTGATAGCTTCCCTCAATAGCTTCAACCCTCCATATCTCTGTCACCTCTACAACCCTCTCAGAACTCTACGTTCTCCAATTCTAGCCTCTTGTGCATCCCAATTTTCTTTGCCCCTTTGCCATACCTTCAGCTTCCTAGGCCCTAGGCACTGGAATTCCCTCCATGAAGCTTTCCACCTCTCCATCTAACTCTCTGCTTTTGAGACAGTCCTTTAATCTACTCCTTTTACCAAGCTTTTTGGACACCTGTCCTAATATCTTCTTATGTGGCTTGTTGTTAAGGTTTGTCTGATAATAATCCTGCGAAATGCCTTGGGACCTTTTATGAATTAATGGTGCTATGTAGTTTCTTACTGAAGCTGCAAAATTACTCAGCAGATTTCTATCTGCACACGTAGTCCAGATTTTAGTGTTCAGGCAATATGCAACAGGGGTGCCAACGTTTTTGTTATTCTTCTGCGGGATACAGGTGTCGCTGGCTGGACCAGCATTTTTTGTTGGTCCCTAATTGCTCTTGAGAAGATGCCTGGTGAGGTGCCCTCTTGAAATACTGCAATCCATGTGGTGTAGGTACATCCACATAGCTGTTAATTCCAGGATTTTGACTTGGTGGCAATGAAGGAACAATGACATTATTCCAAGTCAGGTTGGTGTATGGCTTGTGGCTTGCAGGTGGTGGTATTCCCTTGCATCTGCTGTCCTTGTCCTTCTTGGCAGTAGAGGTCATGGGTTTGGTAGGTGCTGTTGAAGGAGCCTTGGTGAGTTATTACAGTGCATCTTGTCTTTTGCACACACTGCTGCCACTGCTTCAAGCAGTTGCTTGACTAGTCTGTCAGACAGCTCTCCCAATTTTGGCACAAGCCCCCAGGTGTTAGTAAGGAGGGCTTTGCAGGGTTGACAGGGCTATGTTTGTCATTGTCATTTCCGGTGCCTAGGTCGGTGCCGGATAGTCTGTCCAGTTTCATTCCTTTTTGTAGGCTTTGTAGCAGTTTGATACAACTGAGTATCTTACTAGGTCATTTCAGAGGGCAGCTAAGAGTCAACCACATTGTTGTGGGTCTGGAGTATCACTTAGGCAAGGATGTCAGATTTTCTTCCCTAAAAGGCATTCGTGAACCAGATGGGTTTTTACAATAATCGTTTCATGGTCGCCATTACCGAGACTAACTTTTAATTCCAGATTTATTAATTTGAATTTAAATTCCACCAGCTGTCACTGTGGGATTTAAACCTGTGCCCCCATTAGGCTGGGCCTCTGGATTACGAGACCACTGACATTACCACTATGCCACCACCTCCCCCCTATTTACAGCTTTAACCCATTTTAGAATACAAATAATCCTTAAGAGGCTGTTTTATCAGGATTTTCTGATGGACCGGCAAATCAGATATTCTGATTTACAATAACTCAGGCGTAGGATTTCACTTCAGAGTGCAGACAGACTTAGGATAGCAATTTTTTATTTGCAATACAGGGAGTCCTTTTCAGGTCAGGGTTGCAGCCAAAAGAGCCAAATGCAGAACATTCTTTAGATTTGCAAGCCTTTGAATCAGTGTGGAGAATGCAAGCAATTCCAGGCTGTGCTGGTCATTTATTGTGACTGAACTTGAATTTGCTGCTTTTTCATTAAACTGTCACTCAGCCAGCTCCAGACTTTTCTTTTTGTGGCAAATGAGATTTCATGTTAAAAAGGTCCCACTGTATACAGTGTAAGAGATGGTCAAAACTAAGTCAATTACAGAGGTGTATTTAGCTTCAGCATAAGGACACCGACTCCAGAGACAGCCGCAATTCATTTACGCCATATATATGATTTTTTTTTTGTCTCGTTCCGTGAAAACTAGTTGGTGGGTCTGAGTGGAGTAATAATGAAAAATGTGGTACATGGCTTTGCAGGTGTAAGAGTGTAATGGATATCAGAAGTGGAAAAGGCAGACTTAAAGAAAAGTAATCTGTCTTCTGACAGACAGACAGACCTGTCACTTTCAAAAAGACAAGGGATTAAGGTTGAGGTATTCTATGTGCTATTATCCATTTCCTTTTCATATTAAAACAAGTGACCTCTGTGACAGTAAATCAAGATCACCATCTGTAGATGCCTGTATTCCCTCTTAATTAAATAATCGGAGAGTTGATTTTGTCCCGTGCAGACTGCAGGTGACCATGCTGAAAGTCCCAAATTTTGAGCTCCACACCTTGTTCGCATTTGGCCTGCAGACTGGTGAAGAAATCAAGCAGAGGGAAAGCCCAGTGGTTTTGGGCTGTAGCAGTAATGAATGGCCCAGAAAGTCTCCGGGCCAGTATAAAGTAGGGTGGCATAGGGGAGGCAGGGCAGAGAGAGGGTATACAGGGGAATGGAGATCTAAAGCAATTAATTGCAGCCCAGGCTATTTTTGTGGAACCCAGAAGAACACCTATTCCCCGACCCCATGAAGGTATAATAAAATGCAACTGTGGGCTGCTCTTTGGCTGGATCACCAGCTGAACTGGATGGAGAATGTGGGGTGACTAAAATGGCAAACGGGGTCCTATGTACACCTGAGAGGGGTGTTTCAGCCACTCAATGATCAGCCTGGGGGAAGATAATGGCAGTTAAAGCAATGGTTGGAATGAGACAATAAGTCACTTCCCACTATTTGCGAGGTCCTACTGCCCTGTTTTCACCAGACAGAAAGCCTCAAAATGTCAGGCTCAGAGTTTTACCAGGCAGAAAGCTGCTATTTGTCCCATTGCACCCATGGCATCTCCCTGTAAGAGCTTAGTCTCATTCTCCCCACCACCCCCCCCATCCCGCTGAAACATTTAAATTATTGTTTTCAAACGGTTTTTAATATTTGTAGTAAAGTACAGTGTGGGGAAAATCATTTGTATTTGTAAAAATAAATTATATTTGAAAGTGAAGAAATTCATCTTTAAAATTTCTTTTCCACTGTTCCAAAAATGCCATGTTTACATTTCCACGTTTCATCCCTTAACCTTAAAGATCCCTCCGTGCACCCTGGCAACAATATGCACTATAAGGATGCATTGCAGTAATTTCCCAAGGTTTCTTCAATATTGCTGTCCATAGCTGTGATCTTCACCACCTAGGAGAACAAGGACAGTGGGTATTTGAGAACACCATCACCGCCAAGTCACACAACATACCAGACAGGGCATAAATCAGCATTCCTTCATCACTACTGATTCAAAATCCTGGAACTCCCTCTGTCACAGCGCTGAAGCATGACTTCACTGTAATGTAAAAGAGTTAATGTTAAATATGAGGACAGTATACATCATCAGTGATGTAAGGTCACTTGACCACTGTTATGTTTTACTATGAGGTCGCTTTGCTCGTGAACCAGTTGCAGGCTTATCTGTCGGCAGGCGAGTCGATTACGATATACGGCAGTCACAGAGACCAATATGAAATGAAGCACAGGCTATTTATTTACACAAACAACAGAACACTAACATGATATGTGCTTATCCACCAGACCCGAGTCTAAACTAACATTAACATGGTAGCCCACGATACACAGCTATTGGGTCTTACAGTCATGTGGTCAATCTTCTCACAGTCTCTTAAAGGTGTATTACACCTCAGATTATCACAACCACAGAGTTTGCTGATGGATGGCTCCTTGTGAAACCACATGCTAAGCCTTGTCCTGTATATAGTTAGAAGAATGTTTCATAAAAGGTAAAGTTTACTAACAGGCTTGCCTCCTGCGGTCTCTGTCAATCCTAACCTAGACCCACAACGATGAGAACAGATCACCACCTGTACTGCAGCAGTTCAAGAAGAAGGCTCACTACCGTCTCCTCAAAAGCAACTAGGATGGGCAATAGTTGCTCGCTTTGTTAGCGAAGACCATGTGTCAAAATTAATAATAAAAGAGACTAGTGCCTTTTTCTTACAAGTTGCTTGACACCACTTTCTTTTGAAACAAACAAAACCTTCTGAGCTTTCCAAGCAGTAATTATTGCCCATTGCTTTGATGTTCCTTGGTGTGTTCAGCCATTGGCCATTTTCTTACTGTGGGTCCCTGATTTTGCTGACATAATTATTTAGAAAACACCTTACATTTTTTATCTAAAATATACAAGTGTTTGTATGTGTTATATAAACATTTGTTAAATTTGAAATTGTCTACTGAGAGCAACACTGTGATTCAACATAATGGCTCAGAACGTCCGACCTCCTGTCGTACCCAGGAGGTATCCCAGAAGATTCGTTGGGGTGTCCCCCAGAAGTTCCCATGCAAGGACTGCACGGGAACTGCCCTGGAAGTTCAAACTTCTGATGGGAAGCCACTCTGCATCTGGAATCATCCAAAAGTTTGATTTAAACCTGAGATTTCGGGATGGTTCCAACTCTCTTAACAGAATAGTTACCCAGGAAAAGTTAGAATAAAAACCACTTCTAACTCTGGGGTAACTATAGTGCTGACCAGCCTTCTGACCTCCTACTGGACCACCCTGAATACAACCCCCCAACACCCCACCCCCCACCCCGAGCACCCCCACCTTTTGACAACCCTCCGACCACCCCCCACCCCGACTACTCTCTAGCCCCCAACCACGCTAAAACAATTACTCTACCCACCCTTCCAACCACCCTCCCCAATTACTCTGCCCATTTTCTGACTACCCTTCTGACTCCTCAACTGCCCCCCCACACCTCTAACTATCCCAGTCCCTGACAGCCCCCACCCTCCGACCACCCTACTAAACCCCTGACTACCCCCAGTCCTTCTACACTTCTGAATATCCCAACTCCCTGACAACCCCCATAACTGCCCTCACACCCCTTAGCTACCCTCCCCAGCACCCCGATTACCCACCCGATCACCTCCCTCTGACCACCCAACCCCCCTCCTCCTGACCACCCGACCCACTCCCTTTGGCCAACTGACCCCCCCATAACCACCCAACCTCCTCACCTATTTACCTTATGCACTTACCTTCTCCTGGCTTGTCAAAATGGCTGGGACCTTGAGACTTACCTGGTTTACAGCAGCTAGTGCTGTAAAAAAGGGGCGTGGCTTCACTTATCCCAGTGCTGCTGCTTTTCACAGGAAGGACTTCAGTATCAGTAAATGAAAGACTCCTCTATTGTATTAAGACCTGCACCCTAATTATTGCCTTAATTGGTGTCTTGATTTGTTAGCGCTAATCTATTTCTGTTGCGTTAAGCCTTCATTAAAAAGTATGGCCTGGTTTTAACACTACCAAAATTCCAATTTTTCTCTCAATGTGAAAAAGGCTAATTCATTAATACATTAAAGCTAATCCATAAGTAGCCCCCAAGGTGTTTGAGAATGCACAGTTAATTGATTTTGTTTAACAATAAAAATAGAACATGCTGGAAATACTCAACAGGTCAAGCAGCATCTGTGGAGAGAGAAGGGTAGAGTGAAAGTTTCACATCGATAACCTATCATCAGATCCCTACCTTCCCCTCTCTACCGATGCTGCTAGAGAGTCTGTCAATCAAACCAAAACAGAATTCCATCCTCCTCTCTCCACAAATGCTGATGATCTGCTGAGTGATTTCACCACTTTTTGTTTACATTTCCAGTCTTTGTGGTATTTTGCTTTTTGCATTTGTTTAGCAACTTCCTGATAAAAGCCTAGTGAGTATCATTTTCATCCACCTAAAGTACCACAGAGTTTATTAAAAAATTATTTGACAAATAAGCAAAAAAAAAGGTTTGACAAACCATTGAAGTTATGATGCTACTTGCATCAAACAATGAATCACAAAACCATGATGACATCACGTATGATATCCTTATGACACAAATATACACGGCTCTTTCAGTGAAAACAAATTTTAAAGTTGTTTCTTTCTTTGCAGTCAACAGATACAAATACACAAAATGTGCTTTAAGTTCAGGAATACATATTCATACAGGACCTCCGCATACCCATGAGGAATTAAGAGGAATGTAGATTTTAGAGCACTTTATAAAGGAATTTGGCAAATGTTTCTTTCCATTTGATTTTTCTATATTAGTTTCTCACAGATTGTGACTTCACATATTTCAACTCAGGTACTTCATACTTTACCAAAGGCTTTGTAAAGCAAAGCAATATGCAATAAATTGGAAGGATTTCTGTTGGCAATCTTTCATACCCTCTCCCACTCAAGCCAGAGAGCCAACATATTCAGTATCCATAAATCTCCAAAAGCTCCATTGAGCACAGCCCCTAGCAGCTGCAGTTACAATCTAAGCAACAAGAAACAGCAGTTTAACAGAACTTCTTGACAGCAAGTTGCCATGACCATGTTACCTAAGAACAACTTTATTAATCATAAAGGTCAAGCAAAGGATTCTGGTGCTGTATCTTACTTCATACTGAACCACGAGAACCAAGAATTGAGGAGAAATGTTAAAGCTAATAATGAACAACACAGGTGGATTGATTGCAGTGCATTCTGGAGGCATCTGAATGTCTAATTTAGGGTGATTGACAGTAGTGAAAAAAATGATTATTTTGGAGATCTTACAGTTATCCCCACTCACCAATTATTACTGTGGAGCAAGGAGGAGGTTTCAGCTGGCTCTTATTGATAGCTCTCTCACCACTGGTTCAGATGGTCATGAGTTCAAGCCCCACTCCACAGATTTGAGCATATAATCGAGACTGATGTTTCAATAAAGTATTAGCAGCATGCTGCACTGTCAGAGATGCTGCCTTCTGGATGAAACATTAAGCTGAGGCTTTGCCTGTCCTCTTTGATGGATGTAAACAACCCCATAGCACAATTTCAAAGAAGAGCAGGGGTGTTCTCCCTGATGTCCTCAGCGTCATTACTAAAACATACCTCATGCTTATTACCTCATTAGCATTTTGTGAAAGCTTGCTGTGTGCAAATTGGCTGCTGTGCTTTCTGCATTACAACAGTTGACTATAGTTTAAGAGTACTTAATTGGCTGTAAAGAACTTTGAGACATCAGAATGTCAAGAAAAGTTCTATATAAATGCAAGTCTTATTCCTTCTGACTCCAGAAGCATGAACATTTCTGGAAATGTTAAAGCCTTTTTAAGCAGCCTCCAGTGGTCACTTTAAGAAACTGTTTCGGTAACTCATGGACATGGAAATATACAGGGCAGAATCATCCAGGTTACACTAAGCGCACTAGCGGGCGTTAAAAATGATGTTTATCTGCTGGCTGCAATGGCGGATTTTTATGCCATATCGTCCCCTTCCCTGTGAGTCCTGCCTCATTAACAATGCATCCACGGGAAACACTCCGGGTCGCTAGTGGGCGGTCTCGGATTTGCCTGCCACGTCATGACCTCAGTGCTTCCTCGCTCAAGGTGCTATATTTAAAATGCACTAGAGCACAGCCTACTTCATGTCTACAGATCAGAACTGCTCCAGGCAACAGGTGTCCCTGAAGGCAAAGAAGACAACAGCCCTCAAATTTAGTGACAACTCTCTGGGGCGCCTGCTGGATGCAGTGGAAGGCCACTACGATGTCCTCTACCCCCAATCTGGCCACAGGAGGCCCACCAGAGTTACCAATCCAGCCTGGGAGGCTGAAGCAGAAGTTGTCAGTGCCACTGGAGCACAGAGGAGGTCAGCTATCCAGGGCAGGAAAAGAATGAATGCTCTCTTCCATTTGGCCAGGGTAAGTCACTCATCTCATCATTCTCAACTCACACACTCACAAACCCATCACACATCCACAGGGATCTCACACCTCAAGGGACAACATCACTAACTCTCACACACACCATCACATCTCCATCAGGCTCATATCTTCTGGAGCTCGCGTCCTCATCCCGTCCATGGCTCCAAGGGTAGATTGGTCCACATTAGGTCCCTCACTCACTTTGAGGAGCATGCCATTGTGCTGACTGGTGAAGGTGCCGACTGTGCCTGCAGTGATGGTGAGGTCGGCGGCGAACACCCACCTGAGGATCCTACACCATAACACCCTTTTCTTAATGCAACTATGAGTGCTCTCTCTCCTGCTTTTGACTCTACTGACATGGATTAACTATCCCTACTTTGGTTCACAGGGGGCTCTGCAAAGTGACTGACACCCTCAGTCAGCTCCATCCAGGTCCGCACTTCCAGCCAAGAGGACGCCTCCTCCATTGAAGAACTAGAAATAAGCAGCCTGGAAGACCCGTCACAGCGCTTACCCTGACCCTCCACCAGTGCAGAGACACACACCATGGTGGGATCTAGATCTTGAGCAGGCTCAGGGTCACAATCTGGTGGTCACCGCACGGACATGTTCCCGCAGTAGGAGGAGGCAGCTTCAACCGAGCTCCTTGACATTCAGAGGACTGCTGGGGAAGAGGCATCTGTGAGGTACGAGTCAGGTGATGAGCCTCTGAATTTGACCCTCCAATTCATCCTGGAGGCTCAGCAGAAGGCGGGGTAACATCATGCAGGGCTGTTGGAAGCCCTCAGCAGAGTGGCACACAAGTCGAAGGAGTGCATCTGCCTGCTCTCTGATGAAGTGGTGCCCACATGTGTGTGGAGGTCTCCATGGAAAGGATGGCAGATGCCATGGAGACCCTGGTTCAGCAGAACATGGAGATGCACGCAGACCTGCACTCCATTGCGGTGCCATGGGTGAGTTCCTTCAGTGGCAACAAGAGATGGAAACGGGGCACATGGACGTCCCTCCAGGTGTTCCTTCCCCTCAAGTCATCTGGCCAGCTCCCTTGGGCACCCCAAGGAAGTAGTAGTGGCAGCTGGATACCCCAGGGTCATCCACTCAGGAATCTCAGAGGCTGTCGGCTCCCTCCAAGTCCCTTCTGCCTGTGACCCCCCTCAACCTCGTCCTCTGTCACTGTCATGAAGAGATTAATGTCTATAATGTTATTGGAAATTATTTTTTAAAAAATGCAGCTCAGTGGTGTCTGTCCAAGGGAAGAATTTTCAGCTCATCGGGTGGGTGAATGCCCGAGCCGACCGAGCATAAAATGACGCGCGATGATGTCGGGTGAGAGTCCCAATGTCATGGTCGGGTGCGTGCTGGAGTCAGCAGGGCCCCTCCACCCCTATGACAATTAAAAGGCCTATTGAGGCCACTAAAAATGTAATTGAAAGACATTTTTTGCTGCCCATCTAA
Source organism: Cetorhinus maximus (assembly GCF_964194155.1). Lineage (NCBI taxonomy): Eukaryota > Metazoa > Chordata > Chondrichthyes > Lamniformes > Cetorhinidae > Cetorhinus > Cetorhinus maximus. The sequence continues at coordinate 82,523,945 of NC_135879.1, forward strand.
CCTTGAGTTGGGCAGGCAGGCAAAAAGGCCAAGTGGCCTTTGCATTTTTTGGGAAACCTCATCAACGGGCGGGTTGAGGCTTGCGACAGCAAATAAAAATAAAATAAAAATTTTAAAATTACATTCATAACATGTCCCCACTCTCATGTAACAGAGTTACATGAGGGGACATGTTTTATAACATTTCAGAAATCTTTATTTTTCATTTTGAAAACTATTGACCTCCCTGCAGGCAGCTCTGTGCCTCAGGGAGATTTTGAAGCATGCACCCATGCGCATGTGTGAAGTTCGTGATCACCTGCTGAGCGCTTCTGCTTGTGTTTCACGCTGGGTAGGCCTTAATTGGCCCGCCAGTGTGAAAGTGCAATCAGGCCCCAATCACGAGCGGCAGCCACCCCTGCCCCCACCCCCCTGCTGAGCCCACATGATGAGGGAAAAGTCCTCCCCTTTGTGTGTGTATGTGTGTGTGTCTTAATTGGATTAAAGCCAGCTGGCCTAGAGGCTTTGATGTATAGAAAGAATTAGGTTTGAAATGGTAATTAGATAAACATGGGGGAGTTTCAAAACATAGGTGTCAAAGGGCAATTTGCATTTTTAAATAATCCATTCAAAAGATGGGTGGAATCTTGCACCTAGCTAGAAGACGCCAAGCAATGTGTTTATTTTTTTTATCAGCTTACTAATAAAATTGGTGAAATGAAAGGGTGTTATTATTAGAAGAGGTAAAATTAAAAGCCTAGTAATACAGTGGAACATTTACATTCAAAGACAAAGGAGATTGTGTGTGAGGCAGAGGCATTTTAAGATCCATCAAGAGTGAGAAGGCTCCAGCCTGTAAACTTCAAGTCTGTCTGCAAGGACCCAGGGCTGAAAGAAACTCAGTTTGAATGTGACTGCCCAGGGAGTGGTCTGTCAGGTCTCTCTTTAAATCTACGAGTTTTACTATTGAGAGTCAGATTAATTTGGGGATTTTTGTAGTTATTATAGTAGCAATTTTGTGGACATATGCATGTGCTTACAATTTTTCATGTATTAACAAATACTTAATTTAGTTTTCTAAAACCTCTTGAGACTCGGTGGTCTTATTACTGCTGAATTCAAAGCCTGCATCTCGTAACATACTGATTGCAAAAATGGGTTATGACAGTTGTTTTAAGTTTCCCTCTGGGATTTGAGCAACTCAGCCTTTACCATCAGCTGTATCATGATAGTCACTGCAGGGGAAGCATTTTGACAAGCATGGTCATGGTCAAGTATATCGTCAGCCGCACTGACATTCCCAATTTACTCCTTTCCACCCCCAGGGCCTGTGTCTCCTCCGAGTCCCTAATTACCCTCACCATCCCTTCTACCACTACTGACGCACCCTCATCCTCCCACCCTACCAACTGCCTGTGCTCCCTCTCACACTCACCATTCCCTCCTACCATGCCCACCCTCAGATCACTCCCCAGAAGGCTGTCATTGACTTCACAGACCCGTCCTTTTAATCGTTCATATGGACATTTCCCCCTGCCTTACTCCCTCCTCCACCCTTATTCTCTCCTCCCCACAGACACCTTCTCCCCTCCAAATTCCTCCCCCCAGACACCTTCCCCCCTCAAAACTAGCTCCTCTCCCCGGACACCTTCCCCTCTCCAAACTCCCTCCCTTACACCTTCTTCCCCCTTTACACTTAACTCCCCACTTGCTGCATTGTTTCCCATTGCACCCTTCTCCGCCGTGCTCCTTCCTCCCTTCTCCCAACCTCACTCCCCCTGACCCCTTCAGCGCCCCCCTCCCAGCATCAACCTGCTCCCGATACCTTTGCCCCTTCCCCCCACAACTGCACCCACACCTGCCCACCCCCCCGCCACCCCCCCCCCCCCCCCACATTCCAGGTACTCCCTACTCTCCCAGTCAAACTGAGACCTTCTTCTCCCATGCCCACCAGTACACCTTCATCTCCCACTCACACCTAGATCTCCCTCTCCATACTCTCCCACCTTCGCCGATCATCCGTAGCAGCTGATGGCCAAGACCGTGATGTTCTCAAGCAGATCCAAAGCATCAATGGAGACCATCCACATTCCGAGAGCTGCTTTGCAGTGGAGCCATGTCCGTGAAGATCCATCCAGCGAGCATTGCATGAGTTCGTCCAGGGTCCGGTAGCTATAGGGCTCCAGCATCTTCTGCAGCTTGGATGCCTGTGGCCTGAGCAAGGCCCTAAAGATAAGTCCCAACTTGTGCATGTCTCACTTGTCCGGGTGTGTTCTGGGCTGGCGTGTTTTCCCGCCGGTGTAACGGTAAATTGGGCGTGGGCAGACGATTTCAGTCGGGCCTTACTTTGCATCCCATTACCGGGATGCAAGTCGTGTGTGTGCCGTCTCCAGTGGGATTCACATTTTGCCATGGCGGACATCATCAGATGATCCCACAGTGAGAAACCAATTTCTGCCCCTCACGGCGAATTGTCCCCCCCTGCCCGCCATGACGCCCGCTTCAGCGCGTAGACATGCATGTGTCCAATAACAGTCATTGTTGGTTAACTTAAGAGTTCAGATCTGAAATGAGCACATCTCAATATTGAAAGGACAAGTCTTAAAATAAGTTATCAACCAAATCTATAGTGGTCTAAATGCATATGCAGATTAGGCGGGTATACTGTGAAATTGGTAATCATTGCACTCATTTTGCACCTGATTATGTTTTAAGCCCCAATATGCTCTAACCAAGACTTTCTTAGTAAGAAAAGGATAACAATAAGTTTTATTTGGTAAATTAGTTTATGAAGTTTCGGAAACCAGCATCGCAGATCAAGGGCCAGAATTTTACGTCTTGCAGGCGGAGTATGCCTGCCCCGAATGGATGTGAAATGGCACGAGGTGACGTTGGGCAAGCATCCTGACATCATCCCGCATGCGAGCAATCTTCGTGTAAGCGGGCACACGCGGGTGTCGGAGCCTCACCTGCCAACAATTAAGGACTTAAAAGGCAATTGATCCTGATGTTATGTTGCCCATGCAATTTCACGCTCATCACACGGGCAAAACAGGCAGGCAGCCACTTTTAACAAAACCTGATCCAATGGTGGGATAAAACGGGTCTGCAGCATTGCCATTGTGAGTAGTGAGGAGTTTAAGAAATAGTTTGCTGCTGGTTGCTTATTTGAACTTGACAGAATCATCTCTGTTCTGAGCTTCAGTCTTAGCATTTCTAGGCTTCATTTCAGGGCTCATTGGTATCTCCAAGGCCCCCGGAGAATTTTGACTGTGTGGACCCTTCCATGTATCAGACAGCCTTCTGTTACCATGGTAATGGGATTGCCTACTTTACTGGTGGCACCTCCTCTGTGGTGGAAGAGAGGGGCAGAAGAGAGAGGAGGCCAAGTGTCCCTATGCAGCTTCCAGGGGAGCGACCTGTTGGAAGAGAAGCGCAGACACAAGGGGCACAGGGCCAGCAGGTGGTCTAAAGCGGAAGGGGCTGTAGAAGATGCCACTATCCTGCTGCCAGGGTTTACAGGCAGTGATGCAGCTATCTCAGTATGCCTGAGGAGCTATGCTGAAGGAAGCTCCCCCTCTCCAGGGAGACAGTAACCTCCATTTGTCAGATGATTGGGCCTGAGATCAGCTTCAACTGTGTGGGTGGACACTCTATGCCAGTGGCTCTGAAGGTCACAGTGGCCCTCAACATCTATGCCTCTGGCTCTTTCTAGGGGTCATGGGGGAATCTTTGTGGAGTGTCCCAATCAGCTGTCCACAGTTGTGTCAAGCTGGTGACAGAAGCTCTGTTCAGGTGGGTACTGACATTTATTCATTTCCGTACGGACGCGACCAGCCTGGCTGAGTGAGCCAGAGGCTTTGCAGTGATTGCTGGGTTCCCCCATGTCCAGGGTGCTATCGACTGCACACATGTGGCCATCAAGGCGCCAGCGGGTCAGCCGGGTGCCTTCATCAACAGAATGGGCTTCCACCCAATAAACATCCATATAGTTTGCAACCACAAGATGCAGCAAGTCTGTGCAAAGCACCCTGGCAGATGCCATGGCACTTGCATTGTCAGACACTCACAGGTGCCAAGGCTGTTCACAGTTCTAGTCTCCTGGACAGACTCCAAAGATTCTCCCATGGCAGCCTTCAGAGAGCTGCCTCTGCCAGTTTTAAAGCACCCGTCGGGTTACCATTGGACCCGGCCAGGGTCCCGCCCCCACCCCTGCCCCCGCCCGACCCTTGAAAGTGTCAGACCTTAATTGACCATTCAGCGTGAAATATCATTTGCAATGTGACCGCGGCTGGGAGAGTATTCCATATCCGCTTCCGCTCCAGCCGACTTGGCGCACATGCCAAGCATGAAATTCAGGCCTAGGACAAAGGCGGAGGGCATAAGAGCATAAGGACATAACAAATAGGAACAAAAGTAGACTATTTGGCCCCTCGAGCCTGCTTTGCCATTCAATAAAATCATGGCTGATCTTCTTGTGTTTCGATTTCCACCTTCCCATCTACCCCAATAACCTTTGATTCCCTTGCCTAACAAGATTCGATCTACCTCTACCTTAAAAATATTCAATGACCCCGCCTCCACCACCTTCTGAGGCAGAGTTCCAAAGTCGCACAACTCTCTGAGAGAAAAAGTTTCTCCTCATCTCTGTCCTAAAAGGGAAACCCCTAATTTTAAAACATTTTTGTACATTTATGACATTTTAGTGCATATCAATTGAAAATTTGCATTTAATAATTTAATATAGATTTCACATGCTTTTCTGCCTTTTTGACTGAGCTTATGTGTACACCTTTGTTTATGCATAATATTTGTATCTGTGGGTGGAATTTTCTGTGCCTTCTGCCATTGGGTGACATGGCAGGCGTGAATGGACAATATGGCGGGAAGGGGTTTGCAATCGCCCGCTCCGCCCATCATTGGAAGGCTGCATTTCCCACTGCCGCATGTCAGGAACTTCATTATAATATATCTGCCTGTCATTATAAAAATATTGCTTCTTATATTCATACAAAAGAGTTTCATCCTGTTTGGTTTGATCTTTAAACTTTTAAAAATATTGTTGTTTCTCCAGATTCAAGCAGGTCTTTTCCACTTCTTTTTGAGCAATGCCAATTAAATTCTCCATGTGGAGTTTCATAGTTCATTCCAAACCTTCAATTCTTTTGCAAAATCCACCAACTCTACCATTCCACTCCTCTACAGGTTATGAATGGTCTTTCACAAATGGTACACTTGCCTGGATTCCAACTACTATATTTTGTATATTAGCACCAGTAAGCACTTGTAAATCTGTTTGTCTGGTTATTGACTATTCCAGGCCATTTTGCGCTTTCATTCCTTTTTGTTGGCAATTCTAGATTTCCAATTCTGCAGGCGCTTTAGTTGTTTTCATAATATCCATTACTGAAGTTGATACATCAGTTATTTTACTTGGATCAGCTCTTTGTTCAATGGGACCACAATTCAGCAAAGAGTTTTTATTCACAGGAACAAATTTGGAACTGTAACACGCCATACAACACATTTTCATTTTCCCGTTTGCTTCGAAGTTCGAGAATCTCTACTTTTTTTCCCAACGATGTTCTAACAGTTTGTTAGTTTAGGGTTTTAATTCTGCATTCAACCAATTATTCTGATTTACCAACAATTCCTTTTCCTGTTCAAAGCATTTACCATGATATTTCATAGCAACCGCTGATGCTTGAAGTTCATCAAATTTTAACTGAAGATCGACCTTTGTTAAATTTTCTTCTACAAGTTATCATTTAGACATTTCAAGTCCTCAGTCAAGTGTTCTACTTTCTGTGACGAATTCTCAATTGTCCTCACTGATTCTCTTCTTTCATTAGCAAACTCTTCCTTCATATATGAAAGTTGATTTTTCACTTAATCAGGTTTTCCTTCAATTGCTTGTTATCGGCAATAAGTGTTTCATTTTTAGCCACAATAGTTTTCTGAAGTTGGTGAAGATCAGCATGATCAACTGTCTGTTGCCTTATAGTTGTTGTCACATTACTGTCTCCACTAACCGAATTATTACCTAGAATAAAACTTCAATAGGTGATTTAGGAATAATTCCCACTGCAACAATTCCATTTACAAAGTGACTTTGACATGAAGAAACAGGTTCATAAATTCCATCAGCCACCATCAATGATTGATCTGCCCCTGTATCTCTCAAAATTTTAATCAGTTAACATACTTTGTTGGAGGAGTGAGGAAACACTTTTCCCTTTGACACAAAACATCTAGATCCTCTGTTAGCCTGACTTCCTTCACCAGTAATCAAAGAAGAATTCCCTGATTACTTTGAACCATATTCCCCTTTCTTGTACGTTCTGAGGGAACACGTTTCACTGCACTACTGTTACAATTTTAACAACCATGTCCTTTTTGTGATGCAAACTTTCCTGATGATTCCTTAGGCATTCCTACTATTGCAATAGGTCTGCTATTTAATCTCCAGTAATCTGCCCTAACACGTTCCACCATGTTACAATGGAAACATTTAGGCGTTCGAATGTCTCTTCCACCCTCAGTACCTTCCTTTCTGCTCTGAGGAGAAATTTCCTGAGAATTCCCAACTGCCCCTCCTCTTCCCTGGCTGCTTGCCTTCCTTTCACCTTCCCATCTTCTATCCTTCTTGAGTTTATGGGATGACAGAAAAAGGGTTTAGATTTATGGACCAGTTCATAATCGTCAACCATCTCTGCTGCCTGCCTAGCCATTTTAACCTTTTGGTCTTCAACATGGGTTCTAACTACAAGAGGAAGTTAATCTTTAAGTTCTTCCAAGAGAATTATTTCCCTAAGAGCTTCATACGTCATATCTACCTTTAATGCCCATATCCAACAGTCAAACATTACTTTGCTTTGCCCTCTCAAATGCAATATAGGTCTGCCCAGGCGGTTTCCTTATATTCTGAAATTTCTGCCTCTATGCCTCAGGGAGTAACTCGTATGCATCAGAATCCACCTATACCTCTTCTGAAAGTGAAGCGTAAACCTCATGAGCTCTAAATACCAACCTACTCTATAAGAGTAATGTCCAGATTTATTTTGCCCACTTCATTTGCCTTTTCAAACAAAATAAAAAAATGCCTCTACATCCCTTTCCTCAAACTCTGGGAGAGCTTGCACAAACGTAAACATCTTACCACTAGGTTTTAGGTTGAAGGTCTTTTCATCATCAGAACTTTCCTCAGCATCTGAGATCTCTTTTTTAAGGTCCAGCCTTTTAAGTTGGTATTCCCTTTCTCATTCCTTCTCTCTTTCCTCCATTGCTAACTTCTCCCTTTGGAGGTCGAGTTTTCGCATTCCTATTTATCTTTCAAACACCCTCTTTTTTATTTTCTGCCCTTTCTTTTTCTTCTTCTTCCATTTCAAGTTTCTTCATTTGTAACTGAAGTCTCACTACCTCCAGCTGTGACTTAGTCCCTGGAGAACATGGTCTCTCTAGTATCCCTTCCAGTTTTAAAAGCTGTGCTATTATATCAACTATGTCTGCTTTCTTCATCCCTTTGGATATTCCAAGTCCAACTTATCCACCAATTCCATTAGCTTACTCTTGGTTAATTTCTGTAAACCAGTCAAAGTTACATCCTCTAACTGCAAAAAAAAGTCTTAACAACCTCTGAAATTCCAACCTCCATAATATACCTCATAGCAACTCCAATTCCTATGTCTAATACCCCTTTACCTCCACATAGTCGTTTTATACAGATTCACAGATCCCACCAATGTTCAAGGGTTTCCAATCCCACCTTATAACCAATAAATCTGAAACCGATTATTATTCTGCATCCAATCACCTGCTGTCCGCGTTTCAAGTCCTGCAAGAGCCCTCACTTTATTATGAGCCCCAGCTGAGGTTACCACTAGACAAGCCTGATCCCAGGGTGGAACCCAGCTGATAGATCCTTACTTTTATTTGGTTGTTTAGATGTCTGGAGTGTAGCTACTGAACAGAGTCACAGGAGTCAGCTGATGAACTTCTAACAAAAACATAAAACATTTATTCAACAAGAAAAGATGAATTATATTATAATGTTCCTTCACCCACAACTATACCTTTACAGCTATATACAGTTTTGTAAGGATAACACAAGTTGCAAAATATATCTTATACTTTAATGTTCACAGTAAATGCAAAATCCATGGGCCAATAGGCACTATGTGGTCAGACACACCACACTCTGAAACTGAGGCCAGAATTTTCCGCTCGGCATGCAGGTATGCGCCTGACATGCTTGAGCATAAAATAGCATGAGATGACTTCACGCGAGCGGCCCGACGTCATCACACGCTCATGTGATGTTCGAAAGAGTCAGAGTCAACCCCACCATCAATTACGAGGCCATTTAAGGCCATTAAAAAGTCAATTAAGCTGTATTTTACCTTGCCTGTGTGATTTTGCGCTTGTCGCATGGGAAAAACGGGCAGGCGGGCAGCCGAAAATTTCAAAAGCTTCACCCAAGGGATAAAAAGGGTCAACAGCATTGCCAGTGTGAGTAGTGGGGAGTTTTGGAGATAGTTTGCTGCTTATTGATACTTCGCAGCTTCATCTCTGTTCAGGGCTTCATTCTCAGCATTACTAGGCTTCATTTCAGGGCTTATTAATGTCTGCAAGACCCCCGGAGGATTTAGACCTTCCAGGTATCAGATAGCCTTCCCTTACCTTGGTAATGGGGATTGTGGCCTCTGCTGGTGGCACCTGTTCTGAGCAGGGAGAAAGGGGTAGAAGAGAGAAGAGGCCACATGTCCCCATGCAGTCTCCAGGGGAGGGACTTGTGGGAGGAGAAGCATAGGCACAAGGGGTGCAGGGCCAGCAGGTAGTCCAAGGCAGAAGGGGCCGCAGAAGGCGCCACTATCTTGCTGCCAGGGTTTATAGGTGGGAATGCAGCTACCTCAATATGTCTGAGGTGCGATGCTGAAGGAGGCTCCGCCTCTTAAGGGAGACAGTGACCTCCATTTATCAGATGATTGGGCCTGAGATCAGCTCCAACTGTGTGGTTGGACACCACATGCCAGTGGCTCTGAAGGTCACAGTGGCCCTAAACTTCTATGTCTCCGGTTCTTTACAGGGGTCAGTGGGGGAATCTGTGTAGAGTTTCCCAATCAGCTGTTCACAGTTGCGTCAAGCTGGTGACAGGACCTCTGCTCAGACGGGTACTGACCTTTATTCTTTATCGTACAGACGATGCCAGCCAGGCTGAGTGAGCCAGAGGCTTTGAAGTGATTGCTGGGTTCCCCCACATCCAGGGTGCCATCGACTGTACACAAGTGCCAGTGAGTCAGGCGGGTGCCTTCATCAACAGGAAGAGATTCCACTCCATGAACATGCAATAGTGTGTGACCATAGGATGCAGATTCTGTAAGTCTGTGCAAGGTACCCTGGCAGCTCACATGACACGTACATCCTGAGACACTCCCAGATGCCAAGGCTATTCAGTGCTCCAGCCCGACTGGATGGATGGCTGCTGGGTGACAAGGGCTATCCCCTCAGAAGGTGGCTCATGATACCTCTCCGCCATCCAAGAACAGAGGCAGAGCAGTGTTACAATACGAGTCATGCCTCCAAAAGGACGATGGTAGAAGGTCTTCTCGAGATGCACTTCTGATGCCTGGACCGTTCAGGGGGAGCACTACAATACCCCCCAGAGCGGGTATCACTGCTAGTGGTTGCATGCTGTGCTCTCCACAATCTGGTACGGACAAGGGGGTACCCACTGGAGGAAGAGGATCTTGACGCAGCTCCACAGGCCACAGAGGAAGAATCCAGTAGTGAGTCAGAAGAGGAGCATGGTGAGGAGAATGCTGAGAGTGTGGAGGCAGACCTCAGTAACCTCCAGGGAGATAGGAACACCATGAACGCCTTGGTCCTGCGCTCCTTCAGCTAGGCTACCAAACATCTGCTTCCACCTCATGCCAGGACCGCCGCCTCCATCCCAAATGTTTAAAATGATCCTTTCATTTGAACCCAAAGTCCACTCAATGCCTGTGCAATAAAATATCGAGCCTCTCATGTCCAGCCTAACATACTGATGTACCCTGCAGCAGAAAGAAAAATCGTGAAGCATACTCAGGCCATCAGAACCAAAGCAAATTTCATCACATTGAAAGCATAATGATATTACCATCACTGGTGTTGATGTCCGCACCAACAGACATATAAACCAAACAAAAATGAACAGAAAATCACCCCTCTTGTTCTTATGGTGCCTCTAACTTACATTTCCGAGTGCCACATCTTGGTGCTCCTCCCCCCACCCCTCGCTGGCACCGGCATTGGAGACAGCCTGCTGATTCTGCTGTCTTGTTGGCCTAAATGACCTCGTCAGCCATCATCAGGCCAGTGGAGCCTGTGGTTGGCCCCACCTGGGAGGGAGCGGCCAGTGCCATGCCTGGCATTTCCCCAATCGCCGCAGCCCCATCAGATGCCACGGTCACTGGCAGAAAGGCGGAAGAATTGCTGCCGTCATCCAGAGCGCCCTGAGAGGAGCTCACAGAGATGACAGGCAGCTCTTGCACCAACGTGAGGTCGCTCTGGACCTCCCTGCTTGCCATTGATAGCTGGCACCTAGCTGGGATACTGGGTGCCTCATCCATCTCCCAAACTGGCACTGACCACCTGATGTCAGTGCCTGTGTGAGGGCTTGCAGGTCCGAGTGCAACCCCAGGAACCCTTCACTCTGTCCCTGGAGCTGCCTCTCCATGAGAGACGCCGCTCTCTCAATGGGGGAAGCAGTGTGCTTGGCCTTGAGGGTCAACGCAGAGCTCATGCTCCACATGGACTCCTCCACAATGGAGACTATGGCACGCAGACCCTCATGGATCTCCCCAGATCCTCCCACACATCCCGTTGGACATCCAGCATCTGCTGCCTAATGGACGACTCCCGAGGCTCATCATCTGCTTTCAACTGAGCATCGTCCTGGTCTCCAGAAACCCTCTGACTGCCGGCGCGCTGGGCACTCTCTGCCTCCACCTGCACCTCAAGCGAGTGTGAAGTGCCCTCACCAATGAGCACTGAGGTACTAGCCACCGCTCTGATGCCTACCAAGGTGCTAATGTCTGCGCTGGTGCCTGGTTCAGAGACGCAGATGCAAATGAAACCTGGTGGTCCTCTGGCATCAGGGATGGCTCTTCAGGTGCAGACAGCAAATGTGTGCTGGTGAATCTAAAAGGGAGAAGAAGGACACGCCATTAGTTAAAGTCATCACACTGTCACTGTGCATGCCAGGAACCCTGGTGAGACAGTGGAGGTCTGCATCATGGTGCCATCGTCTTTCAATGATCAATGGGGACTCCAGGTTTGAGGCTCCTATCAATGAAGAGGCTGCACTAAAATGGTTGCACAATCCAAAACTCTCACTTCTGTGCACTGTGCTCTTGCCGTCCTCTGGCACCCACCCCGCACCTCCATGCCTGGGTGCACATGGAGCTCTCCAGCACAAAGACGTCTTGCTCGAACCTGGTGAGCAGCAAAAGGTTAGGCAGGCCTCCGCCTGTCCATGACCTCTCTAATTGGTTATGGCTTTTCTTCTCCTGAAAAGACAGAGGAGCATTGATTAGTCTACTCTCTACCTGCAGCACCATTGCAGCCTGGCCAATCCCAGCTGAGGAACACCTTGCAGGGCACATCTGAGTCGTGGCCCTCGAGCTGCAAGGCACTCAGTCCAATCAGTCAGCACTCACCCCCTTCGCCAGCTCCAGCGTCACTGACAGTTGTCACTTAGACTCCAGCGCCCAAGGTCCACAGAGGGGTTGGCAGCACTTTAACATGCCAACACATGCCAACACGGTACTCACCCTTCCTGAGCGCAGCAGGTTATTGAACCTCTTCCGGCACTGCACCCATGTGCGCCTCACCATGCCATGGCTGCTCACCGGCACTGCAACCTCCTCCCATGCCCTCTCTGTTAGGTGCGGTGGCCTCCTCCTCCTCCCATCTCTGGGGACAAGGTTGTCCATCCTGGCAGCCACTTCCTCCAGGATGACCGTGAGGCACTCACCTGAAAAGCAGGGTGCCAGGTGCCCACCCAACCTGCCCTCCTGTCTGGCGTCTGCAGCCGCACTCAACTCCATCATTTTGCTAATGCAGAGCAGATGTTCTGCTGTGGCAGCCATCCAGGAGCTGCCTGGGCCATTTTTAAACTGGCTGCCAGGTCTCCATGGGACCTGGTGGCCAACAGGCACCCTCCCACGTCCATGCCTTCCCGTGAGGAGCCACGTTTCATGCTGGGTGGGCTTTACTTGGCCTGCCAGCGTGAAATCGCGGTTGGGGGCCAATCACAAGCAGGGGGCCATTTCCTGGCCGCTCCTGGGCCCGCCAACCGCACCCACCAACCGACCTCAAAATTCCGGCCCAAGTGACAGGTGCTACCTCAACCAGATGCTATGGATCTCTCCTCAACACCAACCCAGACGCTTGTCACACTGTGAGCCAACCGGTCTCACATGAGGGTGTCCGATCTCCACTCTCCAAGACCTCACCTTGGAATCTTCTCCTAAACTGACCCTTTCTCTCCTTCTGATGTTCCTCTTCCCTGGGTCAGCCCATGCTTTCAAGGTGTCTTCCATGCACTCTCTCTCTCTGACTCAGCCATCAACGGGACACCGCTGCGCCACATGACCATAGCAAAGAGTTACAGGCTGTCAGCCATCATTTTGATCTTCCTTCCTGATGCAATCTATTCTCTCTTTAAATCTGCTTTCTGAAGCTTTTGTCTCTTTAAATCTGAAGCTTGGAACCTTTCCCTCTGCCCCTCACTTTTAATCTCATTAACAGGACCTTTTGCATGTTCTTGCCCTTCCTTTAACAAGAAGGTCTGTTTATGACTTTCCCCTGTTCAACTCCTTTGGCCTTGGGGCCTTTTGGTTCTTTTGGGAAATCTGCAGATCCCTCTCCCAATGTCCAGTCTCTCTGGGGTCCTAGCTTCAAACTGAACTTAAAACTGCTGTTTCTTTAGTTTCCTTGTGTGTGTCTGTGGGAGGGACCTGCCTCTCTGGATCCCTGTTGCAATGCAACAGCCATATTCTTCTATTCTTGTTTGCTTGCCTTAGCTGCACCAGTCGTAAAAATCTCATTAGAAATGCAAGCACCTTTTAAAGTGAAACTAAAACTCAATTTGACCTTTCTTAACAGACAGACACAGAAATCACACTTAAACATTAAAGCTAAAACTCATTCCCAACACCCACAAATACAAATATAACTTACTTAAACTGTCTCTATTTCCTAACAACATCCTCACTTCTGACCTTATGATGGATTGAGGGTCATCGATGAAGCAGCTGAAGATGTTTGGTCTATACTAGCCTAACAAACTCTTGCAGCAATAACCTGGAACTGAGATGATTGGCCTCAACAACCACTACCATTTTTCTCTGTGATATGACTCCAAACAGTGGAGAGTTTTCCCTCTGATCCCCATTGACCTCAATTTTTCTAGGGTTCCTTGATGGTTCACTTGGTAAAATACTTCCTTGATGCCAAGGGCAATCACTCTCACCTCATCCCAGGAATTCAACTCTTTCCTCCATGTTTGAACCAAGGTTTTATTGAAGTTTGCAGCAGCTTAACCTTGGTGGAATCCAAACTCAACATCAATAAGCAGTTTTATGCTGAGTAAATGCCCCTTCGACACTTTTGATCATTTTGCTGATGATTCAAATGGGGTAAGAATTGGCTTGATTGGATTTTTCCTGCTTTTTATAGACTGGACACAACTGGACAATTTTCCATATTTTTGGATAGATGCCAGTGTTATAGCTGCACTGGAACAGCTTGACTAGGCTTGACTTTGATAATGATAAGTGCCAAAGCTAAATAGATTCTCTTCAGAAAATAATATTCTTCGATACAATAACTTGAGATATGACATGGTAAGTGTAACATGCTTGGGAGGAACAGGTGGCTTTGAATCTTTGGGCCTCAAAATTCATTTGTTCCAGGAAATTCTGCATAATGTCTTACTGACGGTAAAATAAAGCATCTTAATGCTCTGTGCCTGGCCTCGCCTCCCTAAATTGTTAATCAGCCCATTGTTTGGAAGTCTGGGGCAGTGACCATGAGAACATGTGTAGAGAAATAGTATCCAGCCCGTGTAGGAAGGGATTCTCATTGTTCCCTGGGTTATACTACTACACATACATGTATTGGGGAGCTAAGTCAAATCATGATTGGGAGGAACGCAAGGACCCCTTCCATGATAGACTGGTGATCCTTACCTTGAAGAACATTGAGGATGGCCCTAAAATTTGGGATAAGGATTCATGTTGGTCACGAAGGTGATATAAAATGTGGAAGTGAACTGAACTAAAACAGTAATATTATAAACTGCCTTGAGCAAAAGAGGCTGAGGAGAAACAGAGCCAGCAAGAGCCTAAGGAGAAATAAATAAAAATCATGTTTCGATTTGAAATGTTGTAATTGGAGACTGAGAAAGAGTAAGTGAGAGTGGTATAAACAGGAGGCAGAGTGGCAGAAGAGTTATGCAAATTAAAAGCAGAAGGGAACAATGTCAATTCAAGGCCAATGGGAAGGAGAAACAAAGTCAGTTTGAAGCTGATGGGAAAGAGATGTTGTGTCAGTATGAAGTCAGTATGATGCATACCTGAAAATGAGATACCAACTTGGTGAAACCATAACACAGGACTGCATGCATGCTAAACAACGGAAGCTGAATCTAATAGACAGAGTTAAGTGATCCCACAACCAATGGATCAGATCAGAGCAGTGCAGTCCTGCCACATCCAGTTCTGAATGGGCAATTAGACAACCAACATGAGGAGGAAGCTCCGCAAATATCTTGATCCTGAATGATAGCAGATCCCCGTAGGTCAGTGCAAAAGACAAGGCTGAAGCATTTGTAACCATCTTCATCCAGAAGTCCCAAGTGGATGTTTCATCTCAGAGTCCTTCTGAGGCCCTGAGCATCACAGATGCCACACTTCAGCCAAATCAATTCACTCTGTGTGATATATTGATATAGCTGAAAGCACTGGATACAGCAAAGGTTATGGGTCCTGAAAACCTTCCGGTTTTAGTACTGAAGAGTTGTGCTCCTAGCCAAGCTGTTGCAATACAACTTCAATAGTGGCAACTACTGACAATGTGGAAAATTGCCAGGTATATTCTGTCCACACAAAGCAAGACAAATCCAATCAGGCCAATTACTACCCAACAAACTACTCTCAACAATCAGCAAAGTGATTGAAGGTTTCATTGACAGTGCTATTAAGCAGCATTTACTCAGCAATAACCAGTTCACTTTGCTCAGTTTGGGCTCAGTCAGGACCATTTGGTTCCTGACCTCATACAGCCTTGGACCAAACATGGACAAAAGAATGAACTCCAGAAGCGGGGGTGACTGTTCTTGATATCAAGGCAGCACTTTACCATTTTACCTAGAGAAGAGTGCAAGAGGAGGGCCCTGGGACAGGCAGTCAGCAGCAGCTGGACAAGAGCGCGAGAGGAGGGCCCTAGGACAGGCAGTCAGTAGCATCTAGACGAGAGTGCGAGAGGAGGATCCTAGGACAGGCAGTCAGTAGCACCTAGAGGAGAGTGCGAGAGGAGGACCATGGGACAGGCAGCCAGTAGCACCTAGACAAGAGTGCGAGAGGAGGACCCTAGGACAGGCAGTCAGTAGCACCTAGAGGAGAGTGCGAGAGGAGGATCATGGGACAGGCAGCCAGTAGCACCTAGATGAGAGTGCGAGAGGAGGACCCTGGGACAGGCAGTCAGTAGCACCTAGAGGAGAGTGCGAGGGGAGGTCTGTGAGCAGGCAGTCAGCAGTACCTAGCACCTAACATCACAGGAGAAACATAAGTTCATTGGTTGGTGAGAAACTGCTGTTAGGGAGTGTCATCAAATAGCTGAGAATTAGAAAAACACATTCTTTTTGAAAGAAGGGGCTACTTACATGTAAGTGAGAAACACAAGCAATGGGGAAATAAAGTTAAGTTGAGGCCAGGTAAAATAAAACTGCTTAAGTAAACCAAAGTAAAATAAAGTTAAAGCAAGGGGAGTAAGTTGGAGCCATGGCAGGACAGCTCGGTTGTGTGGAATGCATATCTTTTAATATGTGGAAAGTTGTGAATGCTACCAGTCTCCTAGCTGACCACATTTGCAGGAAGTGTCGCCAGCTGCAGAAACTTGAGCTCCAGGTTTCTGAGCTCGAGGGGTGTCTGGAGTACTGTGGCGCATCCACGAGGCTGAGAGCTATGTGGGTATCATGTTCAGAGAGGTGGTCACACCACAGCTTAGGAGCCTGGAGGCAGAAAGTGAATGGGTGACCGCCAGGCAGTCCAAGAGAACAAGGCAGCTAGTGAAGGAGTCCCCTGGGGACCCGCTGACCAATCAGTTTTCCATTTTGGATACCAGAGAGGGCATTGATCCCTTGGAGGATTGCAGTTACAGCCAAGTTTGTGGCACCACAGACAGCTTTGCTGCACGGGAGGGAAGAAAGAAGAAGGGAAGGGCAGTGGTAATAGGGGATTCATTAGTTAGGGGAATGGACAGGCGTTTCTTTGGCCGTAGATGTGACTCCAGGATGGTATGTTGCCTCCCTGGGCCAGGGTCAAGGATGTCATGAAGCGGCTGTGGGACATTCTTCTAGGGGAGGGTGATCAGCCAGAGGTTGTGGTCCATGTTGGTACCAATGACTTAGGTAAGAAAGGGGATGAGGTCCTGAAAGCAGATGTCAGGGAGTGAGGAAGAAGAGTGAAAAGCAGAACCTCTAAAGCAGTAATCTCGGGATTACTCCCAGTCCCATGTGCAAGCGAGTATGGAAATAGGAGAAGTGAGCGAATAAACACCTGGCTGGAAGGCTGGTGTAGGAGGGAGGGCATCAGATTTCTGAGGCACTGGGACCAGTTCTGGGGAAGGTGGGACCTGTACAAGCCGGATGCTCTACACCTGAACAGGACTGGGACGAATATCCTCGAAGGGAGGTTTGCTACGGGGGGTAGGGGGGGTTAAACTAGATTGGCAGATGGATGGGAATCTGAAGGCAAATTCAGAGCAGGGAACGGAAAATGGAGAATTAGTGAATGACTCTGAAAGACAGAAGCAGCACAGGTTAAAAAGCGTACAGCACATGAATTTGGCAGTGTTGAAAGGGATATATGTAAATGCAGGGAGCATAGTAAATGAAGCCAATGAGCTGAGGGCACAGATAGACACATTGCAGCATGATATCATTGCTATGACAGAAACTTGGCTTAAGGAGGGGCAAAAATGGCAGCTCGACATCCCTGGATATAGAGTTTTCAGGTAGGATAGGGAGATAAAAAAGGTGGGGGGTAGCATTATTGGTTAAAGAATCAATTACAGCTATGAGGAGGGATGATATACTAAATGAAGCATCAAATCAGGCCATATGCATTGAGCTCAGAAATAAAAAAAAAGGGGCAGTCACACTGCTAGCAGTGTACTTTAGACACCCAAATAGTGAAAGGGAGATAGAAGAGCAAATATGTAAACAGATTTTCTGAGTGCAAAAACAATATGGCAGTAATTGTTAGGGACTTTAACTACTCTAATATC
This sequence comes from Cetorhinus maximus, assembly GCF_964194155.1. Classification (NCBI taxonomy): domain Eukaryota; kingdom Metazoa; phylum Chordata; class Chondrichthyes; order Lamniformes; family Cetorhinidae; genus Cetorhinus; species Cetorhinus maximus. The sequence goes on from NC_135879.1 coordinate 82,541,477, forward strand.
ATTTGGGATAAGAACAGTGCAAAGGGCACAAAGGGCGCAAATTTCTTGAACTGCATTCAAGAGAACTTTTTTAGCCAGCATGTAACAAGCCCAACCAGAGGAGGCACAACTCTAGATTTAGTCTTAGGAAATGAAACTGGAGAAGTGGATGAAGTAGCAGTGGGGGACCATTTGGAGATAGTGACTATAATATGGTTAAATTTAGCATCACTACGGAAAAGGAGAAAGATAGAACAGGGGTAGAAGTTCTAAATTGGGGAAGACAAATTTTATAAAGTGCAGAGGTGAGCTGGCGAGAGTGGACTGAATACAGCTATTGGAAGAAAAAATTGTGCCAAATCAGTGGGAGGAATTCAAAGGCGAGATTCTACGGGCACAGTGTAGACATGTCCCCACAAAGGGAAATGGTGGTACTGCCAAATCTAGAGCTCCCTGGTTATCCAGAAGCATATAGGCCAAGATAAAGCAGAAAAAGAAAGCTTATGACAGCCACAAAAGACTTAATACTGTAGAAAGCCGAGAGGAGTATAGAAAGTACAGGGGTGAAGTAAACATGGAAAGTAGGAAAGCAAAGAGAGAATAAAAAAGAATATTAAGATGAAAGCAAAATACTGTGGATGCTGGAAACCTAAAACAAAAACAGAAAATGCTGGAAAAACTCAGCAGTTCTGACAGTATCTGTGGAGAGAAACAAAATTAACGTTTCGAGTCTGTATGACCCTCTGAAGAAGAGTCATACTGACTCGAAATGTTAACTTTGTTTCTCTCTCCACAGATGTTGTCAGACCTACTGAGTTTTTCCAGAATTTTCTGTTTTTGTTATGAAAAAAATATTGGCAGGTAAAATCAAAGAAAATTCTAAGATGTTTTGCCAGTACATTAACAGCAAGAGAGTAACTGAGAAAAATGTAGGGCCTAACAGAGATGTACATGGTAACTTCTAGGTTGATGCAGAAGATGTGAGCAGGGTTCTCAATGAGTACTTTGTCTCTGTCTTCACTAAGGAGAGCTATGATACAGACATTCTAGTTAAAGAGGAGGAGTGTGAAATATTAGATACAATAAGCATAGTGAGAGAAGAAGTGCTGGAGGGACTGGCATCCTCGAAGGTGGATAAATCACCAGGGCCAGATGGATTATATCCCAGGCTGTTGAAGGAAGCCAGGGAGGAAATAATGGATGCTATGAGGATTATGTTCCAAACCTAACTGTACCAGCCACATAAGTACAGTGGAAAAAAGAGCAGGTCAGAGGCTAGGTATTCTGCATGAGTAATTCACTTCCTAATCCTCCAAAAGCCTGCCCACCATCTACAAGGCACAAGTCAGGAGTGTGATGGAATACTCTCCACCTGCCTGAATGAGTGTGGCTCCATTAAAATTCAAGAAGATCGACACCAATCAGTACTGGTGCACACTGGCAGCAATGTGTTCCTTCTACAAGATACACTGCAGCAACCACCAAAAGCTCCTTCAACAGCACTTTCCAATCCCATGATCCCTACCACCTAGAAGAACAAGGGAAGCAGATGCATGGGAAGCAAGTTCCCCTCCACCATGACTTGGAGCTGTATCACTGTTTCTTCACTGATGCAGTGTTCAAATCCTGGAACTCCTTCCCTAAGAGCACTGTGGGTGTACCCACAGGTGTACCCACACCAGATTGACTCCAATAGTTCAAGGCGGCTCACCATCTTCTCAAGGGTATTTAGGATTGGGTAAGAAATGCTGGCCTTGCCAGCAATACCTGCATACCGTGAACAAATTGGAAAAAAAGAAGAGACTGTCAGTATGACAAATATTACCACATCTCAGTGCAAAACAAATCTTGCCTTTGCATGAAATTTGTCAGTTTGGTAATCATGCAGTCCAACCAAAACAGAACAATAACATAAATATTCTTCATATGAGAAGACTTATCTTTTGTTTCCAAAATAGAACTGCACTAATGACAAAGACATGTGATTACAAACCAGGAGTTAGATAATCATCTTTTGCAAAGTGATTATTTGGAGAGATTAATTTAATAATCCATCTTGCACCCTCATTGAAAAACAATTAATATAAAATCCAAAAATAGTCACACAATCAATTCCCAGAGTAATAATCTGTCATCCAGTTTGTTCTATTAATTTGTTGTAAATAATTGCAAAACATTCCTGTACCATGATGTGCCAGTACATGATAAGAGCTGAAATGGAAATGATTATATCAAGGTGCTGTAGTAATTGTAGCTTTAAAAAATGTAGTGACCGTAGCTTTAAGACTTATTGTGCTGTATAGCATCCCGTGACAGTGTGAACGAGTCAGCTCTGAGCGTGGGGTACCTTAGAGTGGGAGCTCCTCTTCAAGTTGTGGAGCTTGATGTAAACATGTAAGTGCTGCTGCAGCCTGTAAATAAATTTCGATGTTTCTAATGAGAAACCTGTCTGGAAAATCAAGCCCATAATAAACTGGCGCTGAGGATAAATTGGGTTCGGCATTGTCCCTTGTCCAGTGACTGTGAGTATCTTTTTTAAACAGGAGAAAAGGAAAATATACTCATCATGAATGCTGCAGAGTTCAAACAGAAGGAACAGAAGCACTGTCATTTTAAGTTAAAGGAAAAAAGACAGGCCCCAATCCAAATGTCTGAGATATCTCCTACAACACTCCTGGCATTTAAAAAAGACCAGTACCTGCAGAGGCAAAAAAATAGAGAATCGGTACTTAAATTGTAAAATAGGTGCAGCCCCACAAGCTCAGCAAGTTAGAGAAGCTGGCACACAGCTGGAAGTAAAGAAAGGTTTAAAAACAACCTGCAGTGCACAGTAAAAAAAAAAGACTGCAGAGCTAAAAATTTAAAAAAAGCTTTCTGCAGAGTTGACAGTTTGCAAGGTAAAAAAGAAAGGCATTCAGGGCAGAAAGCAGTGCTGCAATTTTAAATTTAAAAAAAAGCCTTGATCAGACAATGAGGCTGCTTAATCTCCCAAAGTGCGGGACATCCAACTTCAAAAGATCAAATGCAAAAGGAATGTGTAACCATTCAGCAACATGAAGAAATGAAGACTGTTTTAAACAGTAGAATGGAAGCACAACAGAAGAAACTCGAAGAGGACTCAGGGGAAGCCCTGGGGCAGAATTTTCACCTACGCAGGAGCACACCCAACCTGCTCGACTGTGAAATGACTCGCAATGACGCTGGGTGAGCATCCCGACATCAATGCACAGTTGATAGTTGGGTCGGCGGGCACATGCGGGAATTGGCAGCGTGCCCACCGACAATTAGATGGCCTATTAAGGCCATTAAAGTATTAATTAACTTAAATTTTTCACTGCCCGTCCAACCTTATGGTTGGCGGGCAGGCGAAAAGGCCAAGCGGCCTTTGCACTTTTTAGGAAACCTCATCCACGGGCAGGATGAGGTTTCCAACAACAAATAAAAATTAAAATTTTACATCTCATTCATAACATGTCTCTGCTCATGACGGGACATGTTTTTTAACATTTAAAAATTCTTTTTTTTTTTGTTGTTCAGAAGTCTTCATCTCCCTGATGCAGCTCTGTGCCTCAGGGAACTATTCCAGCGCGCACTTGGGTGCATGTGCGAAGTTTCCCACTTGCCCCGCTCACCCTCCCCCCACCGCCCCCTCCGCACAGGCAGCACTGAGCGCTGTAGCACACCTTTCACGCTGGGTGAGCCATAATTGGCCCGTCAGCGTGAAATCGTGGTCTGGCCCTGATCGCGGGTGGCAGCTAGCGGTCAGCTTCCCGATCGCCCCCACCCACCCCCGCCGAGCCCGCCCAACAAGGGCAAAATTATGCCCCTGGTAATCAAAGAGGACTCACAGGAAGCTCTGGGAGTCGTAAGTAACTGGATACAGCCAGGAGACAGGAGTTTGGATAAACTCCAAGGCAGTGCCAGCTTAGTGAAGCCAGCTGTCTAGCAAAGAGCTGAAGAGTCAGCTGAATGAAGCTAAAGAGGCATGGAAAGGCAATGTCGTGTTACTTTCCAAGATGTGAGTAGTTACCTGGTGTAATAGTTTCAGTGACCATACCACGTAGAAGTGGAGGGTCGGATCACCTGCAAACAAGTGGATCATTTGAGAAGAAGGGAGAAACCCCAACAAAATGATGTTCCATTGCAGAGCCCGTGGTCCCTGTTGAAATTGTTCAGCCAAGGATAGACATGCCAGATGTCTCTGTTGGAGTAGATAACACTGAACTGCCTGTGCCTAAAGAGGTATCTGATGTTGCTGCAGTTCCAGTTAATGTGGATCCTGTAAGAGATTCGTAAGTTACGGAGCTACAACATTCCACCTAGATCAGGAAGCCACCTGAGAGACTGAACTTATAATTTCATAACCTGTGTATATATTTGTAATGTCATGAAGGTTGTTGTTCTTGTAAATACAAATGGTACAAAATAGTTAAAAGGGGAGGAATGTAGTGACTGTAGCTTTAAGAATTATTGAGCAGAATTTTAAGCCTCGTGGGCAGGTGCACGCCCAACCTGATCAGGCTTAAAATAGGGCAAGAAGACGTAGGGTGAGCGTCCCGACGCCATCCCGCACGTGTGTAATCTTTAGGTCGGTGGCATGCGCGGTGTCGGAGGCCACTCAAAGCCATTAAAAACCCAATTGAACCCGATTTTGCATTGCCCATGCAATTTTGTGCTCGTCGCAGGGGCAAAACGGGCAGGTGGGCAGACCACATTCAGCTAAACCTCATCCAAGGGCAGGATAAAAAGGGTCAGCAGCATTGCCAGTGTGAGCAGTGAGGAGTTTAGGAGATAGTTTGCTGCTAGTTGCTTATTTCAACTTGACAGCTTCATCTCTGTTCTGAGCTTCATTCTTAGCATTTCTAGGCTTCATTTCAGGAGTCATTGGTGTCTCCAAGGCCCCTGGAGGGTTTTGAATGTGTGGACCCTTCCAGACAGCCTTCTGTTACCCTGGTAATGGGAATTGTGGTCTCCACTGGAGGTACCTCCTCTGAGGAGGAAGAGGGGGGCAGAAGGGAGAGGAGGCCAAGGATCCCAATGCAGCTTCCAGGGGAGGGACCTGTGGGAGGAGAGGTGCAGGCACAAGGGGTTCAGGGCCAGCAGGTATTCCAAGGTGTAAGGGGCTGCAGAAGACACCACTATCCTGTTGCCAGGGTTTACAGGCAGCGATGCAACTACCTCAATATGTCTGAGGCGCAATGTCTAAAAAGGCTCCACCTCTCAAGGGAGACGGTGACCTCAATTTGTCAGATGATCAGGCCTGAGATCACCTCCAACTGTGTGGGTGGACACCCCATGCCAGTGGCTCTGAAAGTCACAGTGGCCCTCAACTTCTTTGTCTCTGCCTCTTTCCAGGGATCAGTAGGGGATCTGTTTTGAGCGTCCCAATCAGCTGCCCACAGTTGTGTCAAGCTGGTGACTGATGCTCTGTTATGTCGGAATAATGACATTTATTCATTTCCATACAGAAGAGGCCAGCCAGGCTGAGCGAGCCAGAGGGTTTGCAATGATTGCTGGGATCCCCCCCATCCAGGGTGCTATAGACTGCACACATACAGTCAACAAGGTGCCAGCAGGTCAGCCGGGTGCCTATGTCAACAGGAAGGGCTTCCACTCCATGAACGTGCAGATAGTGTGTGACCACAGGATGCAGATTCAGCAAGTCTGTGCAAGGTACCCAGGCAGCTGCCATGACACGTACCTCCTGAGACACTCCCAGGTGCCGAGGCTGTTCAGTGCTCCAACCCGACTGGATGGATGGCTGTTGGGTGACAAGGGCTATCCATTGAAAAGGTGGCTTATGACGCCACCCTGCATCCCAAGAATAGAGGCAGAGCAGCGTTATAATAGGAGTCATGCCTCCACAATGGCGATGGTAGAGAGGATCACAGCACTTCTGAAGATGTGCTTCCTTTGCCTGGACTGTTCATGGGATGCACTACAATACACCCCAGAGTGGGTGTCACTGATAGTGGTTGAATGCTGCGCTCTCCACAATCTGGCACTGGCAAGGGGGAACCCACTGGAGGAAGAGGATGTTGATGCAGCTACACAGGCCAAAGATGATGAATCCAGTAGTGAGTCAGAAGAGGCGCATTGTCTTCAGCACGCAGAAGATATGTTCTTCCCTGGCACCCTTCAAGGAGATGCCTGTGCTATTTTTAAACCATCCACTAGGTTGCCATTAGACCCAGCGTCCGACAGGCCCCCACCCCTGCCCCCGCCCCTGCCCTCGCCCCCCGCCCAGCCCTTGCTGACCATTGGGAAGATGTGTTTCATACTAGGAGGGCCTGAATTGGCCATCCAGCATGAAATCGCAGTCGGGGGGCCGATTGCGGGCAGAGGCCTGTTTCCCGACCGCCAAGGGTTAAGTTCAGGCTGTTGTGTTGTATAGTATCATGTGACAGTGTGAACAAATCAGCCCTTAGAGTAGGAGTTCTTCTTCGAGTTGTGGAGCTTGATGGAAGCATGTAACTGCTGCTGCAACTTTTAAATAAAGTTTGATATTTCTAATGAGAAACTTGTCTGGAAAATCAGGTCCATAATAGGTGCAATGAATTTTTGCATCTTGCCTTTGTAATTATCTTTCATCGGAGGCTAGGTTGATCTTCAGTTATTTTATTTGTCGTAAAGCACTTGCACCTCATAGGTGTGTCTCAATGAAAATAGTAATTAATCTTTTGAAATGAATTAAGGCATTACATTTGATCCTCTGTAACATTAATACTCTGAGTAAAATTGTAGAACTATTTTTCATAGACCAACCACTCAATTTCTTGTTTAAAGAGTAAGCAAAATAATAAGGAAAGACATGATAGAGGTCAGTTAGTAAGTTGTGCAGAGAAAGACAAGTGAAGGCTCCAGTCAGTCACACTTAAGAAAAGAGCAGATCAGGCTCAGGCCAAACGTTGGTCTGATTCAATGTTGGAGCTAAACTCAGGCTTTTTTTTTTACCTTATTGCTTTTCATATGGTTATCCTGGTGAATGGAAAGATCAATAAGGAGAAGAAGAAGAAGAGAAATTAACTGAACTGCCATTGAACTTTGAAGTTGTATTCATTATTTAACATGAAATATCTGCCATCTATTTAGAGAAGTAGACATGAAAGGCTTGTTCCTTTGAAGATTGAAGAAGGGCTTGTCAGTCTGGCAACATCTTATTTGACTGAGAGAGTAGTTATGGAAGATTAGGGACAATACTTGACAACAATTTGATTAAACAGAGAAGAGCATGCATGGTTAACTCTTGAAGAATACTATTGATTTTCAACCCCTTTAATCCGAAGTTCAAGGAACATTCCATGCTGTGGACCATTTCTTTACTAGTACACAGAGGAGGATGCTATAATAATGGGAATTGTCGATGTTTATAGAAGCAGAGCTAGATGCAGTGAGCGACCTCTGTCATCTGCACTTGTGCTGTGAACAGATAGAGTTTCTGGGCTGTAAATAGTTTTAGACCAACTTTCAGGACTGAAATAGGCGACTCACTCAGGTTACACACCAGAAGATATAGGCTTGAGGCTCGTCCTGTGCCTCAGGCCTTATCAGCACAATTGGACATCTAGTGGCATCTCACTGGTTGGCTCCCCATCAACTTGGGCTGGTTGTGATGCTGTCTACGGTTTTTAGGTGTGTCTTATGTGGGGGATAGGGGACAAAAAGCAATTAAGCAGTGAACATGGAACAACAATGGCTCACATGAGTGCTGTGAAGGCAAGAATAGCACCTCTGGAAAACCTAAGTAAGGTATGCCAGGGAAACCTAAATATCACTGAAACTAAAATGGCATTGGGTTTATTTCAGGCTTCAATGTACGCAGATGTATAAACCCTCAAAATGAATATTTTTGCCCATGACCTTTTACCCAAATAATAAGTGCAAAGATACTGAATTTTTCCCTTTCATTTTACAAAATTGTGCTCTAAGCTCCAAAGCTTCATCCATTGAGAACACATATTGTCAGCTTTGGTGTAGAAGTTAATGGGTTCTGTATGATTTTCTATCAGTTGAAGTCAAGGCTTTGCCATAAAACATTGTCATTCAACAGCAATGTATTTAAGAAGAGTGCTAGGCTTTAAGAATTCAGATAAAAATTGCTCAGCCATTTGCTAAAATTGCCCATTCAAAGAGTAAAATGAAACACTTAAGAACTGTGAGGGCAAAAATACATTTTTGTGCTGATATAAGATTTTTGACAGTGTTGCATTTTTTTGCCTAAGTTTTCGAAGTTACTGAAAATGGGAAATGAATGATAACCACATTTTCTTAAATGTTGATGCTTTTTCCCAACTCGCCATCAATTTTAAAATAATTCTCTTGCCATTAAAGGTTATTTAGTTAATATTAATGTATAATTGCCTGGAATTTGTTGTTATAATGATGGCGAAACTCTTAGCACTCACCAATGTTATTTTGTAAAACTGACAGCGACTTCTGGCAGCTGCAGATATGCAGTGAAATGTGGATGTCCAGAAGTTGCTGTTAGTACTACCTGCTCCTCCACAGGGTGTGTTGTTGCAGTCTTCACAGACGGAATCATTAGAAATCACTGAGTTGTCAGGAATTTCAACTTTTTGGCACTATGCTCACTGTAAAAAATAAATTAAAAATGTTAAGCCTTTTTGAATGAGGTGTAACTGAATCTTTTAATAGTGTATTAAATCATAATTACTGTTGAGCAACCTCTCTGGTCCTGACAAACTAAATTTACAAATGTGATATATCATTCCATCAGAATATCATTAAAAATTGTAGATTTTTAGTAAAGTATATAATTTTGTAATTTTTGTTCTGATGTATATTTTTTCTTAGCCCCATATGTATGTCCCAGTCTTTATTTTGCTTTCCATACATTGAATCAAATGTGATTTTTATTCCCACTTTTTAATTCCTGCATTGCCACCAATAAGAATTCTTCAATCTGATTGGCTGACCAGATCTCCTGCAGATGGTGGCAAATTAAAACTGATGTCAGAAATAAGGAAGCCTTTACTCTAGAGCACACTAAATCTTCCCAGGAAACTTCTTTTAAGGTCAATAGTGGGCACCATTCTTTTGCCACTAACTGCAAAATTCAGGCCTATGCCATGCCTCATTTTCCCACCTGGGTTTAACTGAGTGCGACAATGTTTATTGCCAGTGGATGTAAAATATCGATGAAGATGATTATTATGGTTTGGTAGGCCTTTTTATATTATTTAAACATTCTTACACCTGTATTAAAACATTTCAATAAAACCTGTGTATAACACAATAGACAGATAAAAGTCTGACAGTGGGAGTATGAAACAGATGGGATTTTATGATAATTGTGTTCTCACATGCACTTTCTAAGGCAGAGCAGAAGGAAAATTAAATTGGCACAGATAAGAGCCAGAACCAAACCTTGTCCAAGGGAAAGAAATATACTGGCCAATGCCAATATTGATATTTTAAAGGGGCGATGTGTTCAAAGGTTCAGGCTTACTATAAAGATAACATTGGATGAATGTCAAATATTGACTGTTGACCTCGAGGGTTGTCTGTGGCTGATTTAAAGAATTGAGCATTTAAATCTAACTTTTATAATTTCAATATTAAGATTTTTGATATTAAGATTGGTCTTATCGGCAACTTTGTAAATAGGGCCTGAACCATTTTCTCACTATGCAAGTTTGATGCTGAAATAGGGGGCATCAAAGGCATCCTGCAGGATAATGGCTACCATGACCAGATCATTTCATGGTGTATATCACGCAAACTCATGAATGGGCCTAAGGCTGTCACTTCCGGCCCTGAAAAGTGCTCAGCTTACCTCAGATAACCCTGGAAGGGCAAGATATCTCAAACATTTGAGCAACAGGTGAAGCTAGCAGTTTCACGCTGTTACTATGTAGTAGCAACATGAGTGGTATTTGCCACTAACAGGATGCTGCCATCAAGCCAAAGAGATGTCCTGCCTATCACACAAATGAGTAATGTGGTATATGAATTTCAGTGCCAGTGTGATGCTAGGTATATAAGCTGTATGTCCCAAAGACTGGCGGATCATATTAAGTAGCATGTCCCAGCTGCTGTTCACAGTGTGCAGGGTACAGACCATACACAAGCAGCCTCTGCTTGCAAAACTTAAAGCACACCGTCTAACATGAGATGTGATTTGCGATTGGACAGCATTTGCTAAATAATCCTCAGTGTGCTAAGAATTACGCTGACAACCAATTTAAGATTGTCAGTCGGACTTGCAATATGGCACATTTACGTGTACTGGAAGCCACATATATTAATACACAGGGCCCTGTTCTTTGCACACAGAATGAACGTGTACACACGTTGCAACTGTTTCAGCTAAACAAAATAAGTGACAGTCATTTGCTGATTCAGTCCTCAGGGCAATGCCTTGACTAATCAGGGTCAAGCTGCCTGGTTTAAATTTCAAATAATGCTTGGCAGTTAACTGTCAGTCACCATCACTGGTGCATTCTCCATGACAATGCCACTTCTCAACCAATCAGCACTCTCTTCACATCAGTATAAGTTGTTGGTTTCCCCTTACACTGGTATTCTTGCGAAGTGTCCTGATGAGTGCAAGACGAAAAGCTTAGACGTCTTTTTTTCAGCAATATTCATTAACTTTAAAAATATATTGTTTTAAATGTTACATAACTTTTATAATATATTATAAATATATATTGAGAATATGTATTTAAAACTATATGTATATTCTGACTTTCCACTGATTATTTTAGAATTTTCTATTGATTTTGTACTACTTTAAAATATTAGCCAACACAAGAATTATTAATGCACATTTCAAGTTGAGAGTTCCTTTGTGAATGTAACTTTATATAACTTTAAATCGGTTTGCAATTTTTTTTGGCAGCTGTAATTTTCCTTCAGGAAAGTGGCAGATGAGCCCATGCTTGGCAGCGTAATGTGACAGGTGGTCTTTGAAGAGCTTCTGGAATCATCTGTCCCATATGGCCCTCTTTTATGCAGTGGCTCCTGCCTTCATTTACATATTAATGTAGCATGTAGCTGAGATCACACAATCTCAACAATAATAAATAAAAAAGTTGGCATAGAATTACATAAAACATTCAACACAGAGAAAAACCATTCAGCCTAACCAGCTTGTGTTGGCATTTAAGCTCTACTCAAGCCTTCCCTCATATTTCCTCATCTTTAGCATAATCCTTTATTCCCTTCGCCCTCACATGCTTAATTGGCTTCCCCTTAAATGCATCAACACTATTTGCTTCAATTCACTGTGGTAGCGATTTCCACATCCTCAACATCCTCCTGGTAAAAAAGCTTCTTCTGAATTCCCTACTTGATTTTGTGATGACCCTCTGACATGGATGGCCTTTAATTTTGCCCCTCTTCACATTCTTGTTGTAAATACCCTTTACCCCTATTCTTTTCTTTCTGTTCTGCTGCTAGCTAGTTATCCATTCTGCTACTTGTCCTAAGATTCCATATTTCTGGTCTTTTTCAAGAATCTATTAAATGAGACCTTATCTAAGGACTTTTGGAAATCTAGGTATATGACATCTATTTCAATACTTTTGTTTACTCCCCCGATACCTCTCCAAAGAATTCACTGAGGTTGGTCAAGCAAGACTTTTCCTTTTGAAGTCCATTTCAGCAACTTTTTTCTGACAAATTATTAAATATGTATAATAGTGCCTTTGCTACACCTTTCTTAAATTCTTTTAAAATGTGTAGGTGCATTCCAAGGGAACGTGTGCACATAGGAACGGGAATAGGTCACTTAGTCCCTCTATTCTGCCATTGAATTAGATCATGCTGACTTGCAACTTAGTTCGAGCTCTAGCAACCTGCCTTTGCCCAATATCCTTTAATACCTTTGGGTGACAAAAAACGATCAATCTCAGATTGAAATTTAGCATCAGTTGTCGTTTGCAAAAGAGAGTTTCAGACTTCTAACACCTTTATTGTATGGGAATGTTTCCTAATTCCACTCCTGAAAGGTCCAGCTCTAATTTTTAGACTAATGCCCTTTAGTTCTAGACTCCCTAACAGCAGAAGTAGTTTATGTCTATCTATCCTATGTTTTCCTGTATTACTGTGAAAACTTTGATCCAATCAGCTTCTAAATTCCCATGGAATACAACACTGCTTTGTGCAATCTCTCTTTGTAATTTATTCCTTGGAATCCAGGTATCAGCCTGTTAAATCCCTGTTACATTCCCGCCAAGGATAGCATATCCTTCCTAAGGCGTGGTGCCCAGAACTGCTCACAGTACTCCACGTGTGGTCTAATTAGCGTAATGCACAGCTGAGGCATGACTTCTTCTCTCTTGTATTCTGGCCCTTTAGTTATATAGCCCTCCATCCCATTAGCCTTTTTGATTGTTTCCTGTATCTCTTAATGACATTTTGATGATATGTGTATGTGGAACCCCAAGTCTCTTTGACCTCTGCAGTTTCTAGGTCTTCATTGTTTAGAAAGTACCCTGTTCTGTTCATTTTTAGCCCAAAGTGGATGACCTCGCATTTGCCAATACTGAAATTAAAGTACACCAGGGGTGTTATCCTCTTTGAATTTTGCCAGTTTATTTAATATTTTTCCCCTTTTTATTTAAATGTGGTTTTGCCCTTGTGTTGGTTCACCCACCACCTGCCGCAAGCCCAGTTTGACAAATATGTCCTTCAGGACTTGGCCAGCTTGGTCAGTAGTACATTACTGAGTCACACTTGGTGAAGGACATTGAAATCCCCCAGCCAGAGTACATTCTGTGGCTTTGTTACCCTTAGTGCTTATTCTAAGCGGTTTTCAACATGAATATGGTTTTCATCACCTGAGGGAGGGTTGTAGGTGGTAGGAGGTTTCCGTGCCCATGTTTGACCTGATATCAAAAGATTTCATGGGTTCTGGAGTTAACAATGAGTACTCCCTGGTTTATTACCTCTTTTCTGTATACCACTGTGCTGCTACCTCTAGTTTGTCTGTCCAGCTGGTTGGACAGGATGTACCTATGTTGATAGAGATGGTGGTGGGGGGTGGGGGGAGGGGGGTTGGTCTAAGACATTGCCTTGCTGGTTTTGTTCCCATAAATACACATACATTTTCAGAAGCGTATTTCACAATTGTAGTTACTGCATATTGCAGTTGTATAATATGACTGATAATTTACATTCAAAAATGTCAGCATTCACCAATGTACCAAAAGTAACTTAAGCTGCAAAATAACAATAATAATTGCATCTTGCACAAGGTATAGAAGGGAAATAAGCAGTACCAGTGCAAACTATTCTTCAGCATGAAGTCAACATCCTTGAGAGAGGGAAGAAACTGGCAACATCAAAGTGCCAACTATTGATAACACATACATTTGGTAAAACATTAACATCCTAGGCGTGCAGAGACCTGACAAAGATTGATTAGGAAAAACACACAACAGACTGCATTCCTCCTTTTCCAGTCTCTAGACTTGGACATAATTATATGGAAAAGAAAAGGAAATGGTGATTTATTGTTAACTTCTCAAAGGAATTATTTAACTGATTAATAACTCCATAATTAGCTCCATTTCTCATTCAGAAAGTATGATGCATGACTGTCATTAAGCATTGAATTTATCATTTTAAAAGTACCTGAAAGTCAATTGTAATGTCAACTCCATCCTTAAGAAGGTGTCTCATCAATAAGCAGCTGTTTAAAAATCAAAGTTAAGAAGTTAATAACTTCAGCATCTTTTTCTATTTCAGTCGCTTGGTAGTATAGAATTTGAATGTTGTTGGAAAGAGAGACATGATGCTGAAACTTTTCGTCATGCACTCATCAGAAAAAATCCTGGAATGCCTAATTTTAAATGATCATAAAAATGTATATTACAGGAGAAAAGGGTGCTGGTATGTTGGCAAGTCGACTCTGACTGGCCGAGGCATTCCCATTGAGAGAGCAATGGGGAGCTATAGGCTCACCAAGCTCCCGGTAATTCAAAAAAGGAACAAGACTTTTGTTTGAACAAGATTTATTCCTTTTGTTTGAAGAGAATGGGCAGAATTTCACAGCCCCTCCTGCCAGCGGGGTTTTCTAATCCTGCTGAAGTAAATTGACTTTTGAATAGCTCTCCACATTTTCTGGTCCCGCCCCCGCTGCCACTGGGCTGTAAAATGCAGCTCCATGTGTATGAAGGTGTATCATTTCTAGCAAGCAGAAATGAGCCACATTATGAGCTCAAATAATTTTCTGAAATTGATTGTTAGTGTGGCAAATCCCACTCTCAGAGTTAGTCAGCAAGTGCTGCCTAATTGTGCAATCACACCTAACAGTAGATGTTTTGTTTTGGGTTTTATAAGTGTGGGCTGATTGAAAACAGTCCGTACTCTGCCTATTATGAATAACTGAAGGAACATGCTGTTTGATTTAATCAACCAATCACTAGGATGTACGGCCTGCATATCTGACATCGCATCGGCACTGAAATTCATACACACCATTGCTCAATTGTGTGGTAGGCAGGAAGTCTTTTTGGACCAACAGCAGCATCCTGTTTGTAGAAAATACCATTCACTCAGCCACTGGATAGTTGCAGTGCGAAACGGCTTGCTTAACCTGTTGTTCAAAATTGTCCAGAATACACTTCAGAAGCACGATCCTCTCTGTTCCTTTTACATGATTGCTATCGCAGCCTCTATTAGGATCATTGAAATCCCCAATATCACAACTCTATATTTCTTGCACATCTCTGTAATTGCCCTGAAAAGTTGCTCCTCTATACCTTCCCCACTATTTACTAGCTTATAAAATCGATCAAGTAGCGTTATGGTACACCTATTTTTTCTAACTCTAATTAAATAGACTCTATCCTCACCCCGATAGGATGTCCTCCATCCCTGGCACTGTAATGTTCTCTTCAATCATTACAGCTACCTCTACTCCTTTCTTACCTTCCCTATCTTTTCTGAACACCTTGTATGCAGGAATATTTAGTACTGTACCCAGTTTGACCTTTCTTGAACCAGGTCTCTATTATCACAACTTCATGGGCAGAATTTTCCCGTTGTTGTGCGGGGGCGGGCCCCGCACGCTGATGTGTAAAATGACGCATGGTGACTTCGGGTGAGCGTCCCGACATCACCGCGCGCCATCGCAATATTTCGTTGGGCGGGCGCGTGATGATATCCGATGCGCGCCCACCATTAATTATTGGGCCACTTAAGGCCCTTGAGGCACCAATCGATGGTGATTTTTCAGCGCATGTGCGATCTTCGGGTTGGTGCACAGGTGCAATGGGCAGGCAGGAACGACACATTTGTATAAACCTCATCCACGGGCGGGATAAGAGGGCTCAGTGGGGTCGCGAGAGTGCTCTGTTAAATATCGATGTTTCAAAGTTACTGATACTTGCCTGTGTGATCTGCAATACTTCAAAATGCATACCAGCTGCTTGGACTGGACTCACAAACTTCAGGTCAGCACTCTGTAGTGAGGAAGCTTTTTTGGGCCTGCAGGTTTCAGGAAGCCTTCCCTTAGCCTGTGATTGGGAGCTGAACTCTCCACTGGAGGCATCTCTTCTGAGGGGGAAGGGAGGGCTAGAAGGGGGAGGAGGCCAGGAGTGCACATTCAGCCTGCAGGGGAGCCACCTTTGGGAGGAGAGGCACAGGCACAAGGGGTGCAGGGCCAAGAGGTAGTCCAAAGCGGAAGGAGCTGCAGAAGACGCCACTATCCTGCTGCCAGGGTATACAGGCAGTGAAGCAGCTACCTCAATATGTCTGAGGTGCAGTGCCGAAGGAGGCTCCATCTCTCAAGGGAGACAGTCAACTATATCTGTCAGATGATAGGCCCTGAGATCTCCGCTAACTGTGTGGGTGGACACCACATGCCAGTGGCTCTAAAGGTCACAGTTGCCCTCAACTTCTATGCCTCTGGCCCCTTCCAAGGATCGGTGGGTGATCTTTGCAGTGTCTCCCAAACAGCTGTCCACACTTGTATCAAGCAGGTTATAGACGCTCTGTTCAGGCGTGCATTGACCTTCATCCACTTCCGCTGCGACCAGGCAAGCCAGACATAGCGAGCCAGAGGCTTCTCGGCCATTGCTGGCTTCCCCCACGTCTAGGGTGCAATAGACTGCACACATGTGGCCATCAAGGTGCCAGCAGGTGAGCCCGGTGCCTTCGTCAACAGGAAGGGCTTCCACTCCATGAACGTGCAGATAGTGTGTGATCACAGGATGCTGATTCTACAAGTATGTGCAAGGTACCCAGGCAGCTCCCAAGACACCCACATCCTCAGGCACTCCCAGGTACCGAGGTTCTTCAATGCTCCAGCCCAACTGGATGGATGGCTGCTGGGTGACAAGGGCTATCCCCTCAGAAGGTGGCTCACGAGGCCTCTCCGTTATCCAAGAACAGAAGCTGAGCAGTTGTACAATAGGAGCCAGGCCTCCATAAGGGCTGTGGTGGAGAGAGCCATTAGTTTTCTCAAGATGCGCTTCCGATGCCTGGACTGCTCAGGGGGCACACTCCAGTGCCTCCCAGATCGTGTCTCCGTGATAGTGGTTGCATGTTACGTTCTGCACAAACTTGCGCTGGAAAGGGGGGGATGCTGTGGACGACAAAGATGTAGACGCAGTGGCTGTGGCTGCACACGATGAGTCCAGCAGTGAGTCTGAGGATGAGCATGCACAGGAGAATGCTGAGGGGGTAGACCTTGACCTGGGCATACTCCAGGGAGGCAGGGATGCCCGGGAGACTATAATCCAACGAACATTCAACTAACACACAACATATGGACCTCCTGGACAAGCCTGGGTTGCAGGCTCCATACTCAATTCCTAAGTGCAAAATCTGCCTGGATAGGAACTTTAACTAAGGGCCTTGTTAATAAAGCTGAATGTCCCATAAATCACTCTTAACATTATTGGTAACCATCCACCTGCAGAAGAAAAGAGGCAACCTCAGCATTGGGGACATGTCTGAATTTAATATTACAACCAAAGGAACTTAAGAAAACAAAATGACAAAGGTGTTAAACATTACACCAACTCATAAAGACCTCATTGCCGGCCAACACAAAAGCACCAGTGATAAACCCGTTGTGTGCCTAAGGTGCCTTAAGTTTACGTTTTCGGGTGCTATGCCTTGGTGTTGCCCCCTTGCTGGGAGTGGCATCTGAGACAGCCTGCTCACTCTGCTGTCCTGTTGGCCTCGATGACCTTGGCGGTCGTCCTCTGGCCTGTGGAGCCTGTGCTGGCCCCGTTGGGAGGGAGCTGGCAGTGCCACAGCTGGCATCTCCCCAGTTGTCACAGTCTCACCGGATGTAATGGTCACTGGCAGAGGGCGGAGGAGATGCCACCCTCATCCGGAGCGCCTTGAGAGGAGCCGGCTTCAGACCTCCCTGGTCATCATGGATGGATGGGCACCGAGCTGGGAAGCTTGGTGCCCAGACCATCTCCCACACTGGCACTGACCAGCTGAGGTCAATGCTGCTGTGAGGGCTTGCTGGTCCGAGCGCATCCCCAGGAGGCCCTGATTGGTCTCCTGGAGGAGCCTCTCCCTGAGGGTCGCCACTCTCTCCATGGAGGACGCATGGTTCTCGGCCATGAGGCTCATTGCATCGGCAATGGTCCATGTAGACTCCTCCACCACGGACACCAAGCCAAGCATAGCCTCATGTATCTCCCCCAGATGCTCCCGCACACCCTGCCGCATTTCCTGTATTTGCTGCGTCACAGACGACTCCAGAGGCACATCATCAGGTACCGACTGAGCATGTGCCTGGTCCCCTGCAACCCTCCGACTGTTGCACCATGGGCACTCTCTGTCTCTGCCAGCTCCTCCAGTGACTATGAAGTGCCCTCAGCGCTCTGCCCCGGGACACTAGCTGATGATCTAATTCCCGCTGAGGTGCCAGTATCTGCGCTGGTGCCTGCCTGGCAGAAATGGTGTGATGCTGGTGAGTCTGAGACTTCAGGGCCCTCAGGCGAGAATGGGGGCTCCTGTTGCTCCTCCTCCCAGCCCTGCTCCGCTGATGCTGAAAGGAAGAACAAGGACATTGGATCAGTTAACGTGGAGACAATGTCAATGTGTATCCCTGACCGCTGGATCATTATGCGCTCATCCTTCCATAAGCAATGGTCAAACCATGTTGCAAGCTTCAATCACTGAACATTCAGCACTGCCATGGCTGTTAGGAGAACAATGGTGACTTCAGTGTTGGGCACACATACCTGCTCGTGGCATCGCAGCCTCACTGACACCGGTGGACCTGGGCGCATGGCGCCTCTCCAGATCTAGGGCCTCCTGCTCGAAGCGGCTGAGAATCGCCACCTGGGCCGGCCCTCCGCCAGTCCTCTCCCGCTCGGCGGCATTATGAGCATTCTTCTCCTGAAAAGGAGAGAAGAGCATTGATTAGTGCTAATTGTACCTGGTCTCTCCTCACGCACAGCCCACCCCAACCAGAGTGGGACATTGCAGGGCTCCAGTGCCTCCTCACCCCGCTGCTGCTGAACACTCACACAAAGATGCCAGGCCTGTCCCCCCTACCCCCCACCGCAACACCCTTGGCCAAATGCTGCCTACATCACATTAGGCACCACACGGTCTAACCTTCCATAACAAGGAGGCGCAAACACATGGAGCGCAGAGGACAGCAGATCGATTGGTGCCCCGCCGCCTTGAAGCTCCCCTCCCAGCATGTCATCACCCTGACTTTGACATGTCCTGGAGTTCCAGCACTGCGCCTAGGTGCAGCTCCTCCAGGCTGCCCCTACCACAGTAATGTGGGTCTCAGTGTACCACATGCTGCGGGGGCAGAACCCATCTTTTCATCATCCTCTCAGGGTGACCTCGGCATGGGCAATATCTACTGGCCCATCCAGCGAAGGACACATGCCGTCAATGATTCAATGCAGTCACTACACTCAGTCTTAGGGGGGCCTACTCTGGGTTAAGTGACCAATGCCAACATGGTACTGCCCCTTCCCGAATGTAACAGGTCATTGAAGCGCTTGTGACACTGGATCCAGGTGCGCCGCACCTCATCGCGGGAGCTCACCACCTCCGCCACCTCCTCCCAGGCACGTTTGGTCATGTGGAGGGGCCTCCTCCTCCCATCCTAGGGTACAAGCACCTCCCGCCGTGCTGCCACCTCCTCGAGGAGGACAGCAAGGCAATCATTGGAAAAACGAGAGGCACAGTGCCTCCCTGCCCTGCCCTCCTGCCTGGCCTGCTCACCAGCAGCGCTCTGGGGAGCCCTTCACTGGCCATGAGTCACAGCCTTTGAAAGGCTGCAGCAGTTTTTAAAACAGGCCCCCAGGTCGCCATTGGACCCTGTGGTCATTGTAGACCCACCGCTGCCCGCCCACTCCCGCTGTCCTCGGGAGTCGCGATCCACGCTGGGCGCCCCAGCGGGCGCCCGCCTGTGCCCGCTCCTGCTCCGCCCACCTGACAGGTAGAAAATTCTGCCCCACATTCCCATGTGGCTACCTGTGTCTGAAGCTCACCAACCTTAATTATCATGCTTCCTGCACATGCATAAACTGTAACCCTGAATTAGATCTCACTGCATTTTCTCTTTTTCTTAGTCCACGTAATACCTTTATTCCTTATGCCAGTGTTAGATGCCTCTCCCAATCCTTTGTGCATCTTGTTTCTCTTTCCTAATGTTAATTGTTTCCCACCGCTCACCCCGCCAAATAAGTTTAAACCCTCTCCCACAGCACTAGCAAACCTCCTAAAGAGGGCATTTATCAGTGCTCTTTTGAGGTGCAAACTGTCCAGCATGTACAGTCCCACCTCCTGCAGGACCCAGCAATTGGGTCAGCAGCAACAAAAATACCTTGCTGTTCCCCCAACTAACGAACCCCTATAATTATTTCTTTCCTGATTTTCTTCGTTCACCCTGCCATTCCACCAACCACACCCCCATACAGCTGAACCATTCATGATACCATAGAGTTGGTTCTGGTTGCACTTCCGACAGTAACCATCACCCTCACCAGTATTCAGAATCAAATTCAAGGTAAAGAGTGGGATGAACTCAGGAAAGTCCAGCGCTACCTGTCTGGTCCTCCTTGACTGCCTGCCATCACCCATTCCCTCTCTCCCTGCTCCCTCTTAAGCTGCAGGGTGACCACCTCCAGAAACATGCTATTCATTCGAACATACCTACGAATTAGGAGCAGGAGTAGGCCACTCAGCCACTCGAGCCTGTTCCGCCATTCAATAAGATCATGGCTGATCTGAATGTAACCTCAACCCTACATTCCTGCCTACCCCCGATAACCTTTTACCCCCCCTTGTTAATCAAGAATCTATCTAGCTCTGCCTTAAAAATATTCAAAGACTCTGCTTCCACTGCCTTTTGAGGAAGGGAGTTCCAAAGGCTCACAACCCTCTGAGAGAAAAAATTCTCCTCATCTCTGTCTTAAATGAGCATCCCTTTATTTTTAAACAGTGACCCCCAGTTCTAGATTCTCCCATAAGAGGAAATATCCTCTCCACATCCACCCTGTCAAGACACCTCAGGATCTTAAAGGTTTAAATTAAGTCACTTCTTACTCTTCTAAATTCCAGTGGATACAAGCCTTACCTTTCCTCATAAGCCAACCCATCCATTCCTGGTATTAGTATAGTAAACCTTCTCTGAACTGCTTCTAATGCATTTACATCTTTCTTTAAATAAGGAGACCAGTACTGTACATAATATTCCAGATGTGGTTTCACCAATACCCTGTCCAACTGAAGCATAACCCCCCTACTTTTATAATCAAATTCCCTCACAATAAACGATAACATTCTATTGGCTTTCCTAATTACCTGCTGTACCTGCATACTAACCTTTTGTGATTCATGCACTCGGACAGCCAGTTCCCCCTGAATCTCAGAGCCCTGCAATCTCTCACCATCTAGATAATAAGCTTCTTTTTTATTCTTCCTGCCAAGATAAACAATTTCACATTTGTCCACATTATACTCCATTTGCCAGACCTTCGTTCACACACTTAACCTATCTATGTAACTTAGTAACCTCCTTACGTCCTGTTCATAATTTACTTTCCTACCTATCTTTGTGTCATCAGCAAATTTAGCAACCATTCCTTCGGTCCTTTAACCCAAGTAATTTATATAAATTATAAAAAGCTGAAGTCTCAGCACTGATCCCTGTGGCACACCACTCATCACATCCTGCCAATCAGGAAAAAGACCCATTTATACCAACTCTATGCTTCCTGTTTGCTAGCCAATCTTCTAACTATGCCAATATGTTACCCACTATGCCATGAGCTTTTACTTTCTGCAATAGCCTTTGATGTGGCACTTTATCGAATGCCTTCTGGAAATCAAAGTACTGTACATCCACAGCTTCCCCTTTATCCACAGCACATGTGACTCTTTCAAAGAACTCCAATACATTTGTTAAACATGATTTCCCTTTTAGAAAACCATGTGACTCTGCCTGATTGCCTTGATTTTTTCTAAGTGCCCTGCTATAACATCCTTAATAATAGGTTCTAACATTTTCTCTATGACAGATGTTAGGCTAACTGGCCTATAGTTTCCTGCTTTCTGTCTCCCTCCCTTTTTGAATAAAGCATGTGCTATTTTCCAAACTAATGGAATCTTCCCCAGATCTCGGGAATTTTGGAAAATTAAAACCAGTGCAGCAACTATCTCACTAGCCACTTCTTCTAAGATCTTAGGGTGAAGTCCACCTGGACCTGGAGATTTGTCAGCCCGCAGCCCCAACAATTTGCTCAATACCACTTCCCTGGTGATTGTAATTTTCCTGAGTTCCTCCCTCCCTTCCATTTCCTGATTTACAGCTTTTTCTGGGATGTTACTTGTGTCCTATATAGTGAAGACTGAAGCAAAATACCTGCTTAATTCATCTGCTGTCTTCCTATTTTCCATTATCGATTCACCAGATGCACTCTCTATAGGACCAACGCTCACTTTATTACCTCTTTTCTTATTTAAATATATATAGAAACCCTTGCTATCCGTCTTTATATTACTAGCTAGCTTTCTCTCATCCTCTAATTTTCCCTCCTTATTAATCTTTCTGTCATTCTTTACTGTTCTTTATATTCTTTCCAATCTTCTGACCTGCCACCCGTCTTTGCGTAATTATTTGCTTTTTCTTTAAGTTTGGTACTGTCTTTAACTTTTTTAGTTAACCACGGAATGTGGGCCCTCCCTTTGGAATTTTTCTTTCTCATTGGAATGTATATATTCTGTGTATTCTGAAATGTCCCTTTAAATGTCTACCACTGAACTTCTATTGACATATCCCTTAACCTCATTTGCCAGTTCACTTTAGCTAGTTCTGCTTTCATGCCCTTACAATTACCCTTATTTAAGTTTAAAATATTAGTCTTGGGCGCACTCATTCTTCTCAAAATGAATGTAAAATTTAACCATATTATGATTGTTGCTACCTAGGGGTGCCTTCAGTAGGAGGTTATCAATTGATCCTATCAATAGCCTGCTCTGTGGCTGGCTGCAAAACGTACTGTTCTAAGAAACTATCCTGAAAACATTCTATGAACTCCTCATCTAGGCTATCTTTGTCCAACTGATTTTTCCAGTCTATATGTAGATTAAAATCCCTCATGATTATTGCTGTACCTTTCTGGCAAGCTCCCATTATCTCTCCTTTTATACTCTGTCCTACTGTGTAGTTACAATTATGGGGACTGTGCACCACCCCCACAAGTGACTTCTTGCTTTTATCATTCCACATCTCAACCCAAACTGCTTCTACATCCTGGTTTCCTGAACTTAGGTCACCCCACTCTAATGTGCTAAGACCATCATTGATTAACAGAGCCACCCCTCCACCTTTTCCTAACTTCCTGTCCTTCCTAAATGTGAATTATCCTTCGATACTCAGGTCCCAATCTATGTGATTATACATATCTCTCAGCCATGTGGATGCTCCACAGGAACTTGAGCCCCTCCAGGTAATGATACTTCCTGCACATGTAGCTAACTGGGGCATAGAAACATCCTGGAGTTCCCACATGGAACAGGATGCATATTTCATGGGACTGAGGTGCTCTGCCATACCTCTATTTATTCGGCCATGAAAGAAATTAAGAGGCATAAACTTAAACTTAGATAAATACTCAGCAGCTACTCAACAGCCAGCTCCTTCCCTTGTGCCGACATCACTTTATTTCACTGGTAGGTTAATTAAATGTCTTACTCTTGTCTATATGTCTAAAATCTTAATTTAATGAAAACATTGTAACCCTTTAGTACAACAATCCCTTTTTATTTAATTTTAACTTTATCCTTCTAGGCTCTAATTAATTAGGCACTGATTGTAATCATTTGGGCCAGAGTTTTTCGCTGAGCAGGCAGGTGCATGCACATCTGACCCGCTCAAGCATAAAATAACGCGCAATGACGTTGGGTGAGTGTCCCAACACCATCGCGCACTTGCGCGATATTTTGGTCAGTGGGCGTGCGCGGGAGTCGACAGCATGCCCGCCGACAATTAACAGGCCGATTAAGGCCATTAAATTAATAATTAAATGCGCTTTTTCGCTGCCTGTCCAACCTTATGGTTGGCGGGCAGGCAAATCTGCCTGGCAGCCTTTGCATTCTTTATGAAACCTCATCCAAGGGCGGGATGAGGTTTCCAACAGGAATTAAAAGTAAAATAAAAATGTTGAAATGTCATTAATAACGCGTCCCTGCTCATGTGACAGAGTCACATGAGGTAACATGTTTTTAACATTTTTAAATTATTTATGTTTTTAAAGTTCTTCAGCTAACTGAGGCAGTTCTGTGCTTCAGGGAGCTTTCAGAGCGCATACCCGTGCGCATGCACAAACTTCCACGCTTGCCCTCCACCCGCCCCCACCCTGGCAGCACTCAGCGTTGCAGTACGCGATTCTTGCTGGCCGGCCGTTAATTGGCCAGCCAGCATGAAATCGCAGTCAGGACCATGAGCCCGCCATGCCCGCTCCTGGGCTCGCTCACCACACCCGCCCAACATGGTAAAATCCTGCCCTTGATAATATACAATGTATAAAATGCAATATACAATGTATAAAATATGATAAATTAACATTTATATATTTTATCAAATTGCATTACCTTTAGTTTTTATACTAAATAATTAATCTAGTTTATGTTATAGGTTGACTAAACTAAATTAAGTGCTTACCTGTAGACTTGGCCCCTACATGCCTTCTTGTTCTTTGGCATTACTTTGTGATATATTTTTTCCCCTGCTATTCATTAACTCAGTCACAGAGAGGGACCCCCACTTTGCTCTCAGCTTCCCCCTCTGTGACTGCTCTGTACTCTGCCTTGCCCTCTGTGACCGCCCCACTTTCACCCTCTGTGACTGCTTTGCCGTAGACTGTGCATATCTGTCATTTATGATGATCTTTTACACTCTGTTAAACTGCACGAATTATTGACTGTGTGGGCAGAATTTCATCCCCCAAAAGCGGATGGGTTGGGCACAGGCGGGAAGTAAATGGGGTTGGGAAGGGGGAGCAGGTGAACAATCCACTCTCAGAGCATTTATTGGTCAGTAGAATCTCTTAAGGAGGCTGCATGCTTCCATTTTAACAGGATTGCTATTTTTAATCCTGGATGGAGCCCGAGACTCTTGGGGCTTGAGGATCCCGTTAAGTAAAATGAAAGGGACAGATCCATGAGGTAAGTGCATTTATAACATGGTTTGAGGGACTGGGGGAGCAGGAGAGCTCCCCTGGTCCAACAGGCTGACCTCATTATGTGCTGAATAACCATCCTCTCCACCCCAAACCCGACACCACACCATGATCTGCTACTGATTTGGCATCCTTTCCTGCCTGTCAGACAACCAGCCTGTCAATCTGCTAAAAACTTTACAGAAAGTCCTTCAAAAGAAATTTGGGGGAATCTAGGAAATATTACTTCAACAAAAGCCACCCTTAAAACATAATTCCTTAGTCCACATGCCTGAAATTGCACATATTATGGGCTGCATACTGACAGCTAGATTTAATGCAGGTCATGGTAATCAAAACAATCCTCAGGTTTTAGATTATTTTCAGGAACAAGAAAGCTCCTATAAACTGGGAGAGGTCTGTAATAGGTGGTGTATCTGTCCTCTCACTTATGGAGAGGAAGAAGCTCTATAAATCCTAGGGAATAGTGTAGACAGTCCATCGAAGGCATCAGAGACAGGGCAAGTAGGAGGGCATTTGGGAACTATTGTTTCATGATAGCATTCTGATTTTCTTCTTTCAAATCGTGCTTGTCCTATTTAACATCAGCGAAGCACATCATGAGACCTATATTGAAATCAATACATTAACTCTGCTCTTTAGGAAATTACTCTAAACTTTAAAAAAAAATTCTCTATCTGTGCACAAAGGAAATGAACAGGCTCGAGTGCTAGGCCCTGATAGAGCATGTGTTGTCATTCACGTTCTCCCTTAAAAGCACATGCAAGATATCTTCACCTCAGTCTGCAGAGATGGTGAACAGGCACTCGCATGTGGACATAGAGCGCCTCAATATCCCTTCATTGGCCCCTCTTCTTCCAAACATCTGACATTAGAAGAATTCCTTTTGGAAAATACATGGTGCCAGCAACATTACTAGGGGCAGAATCCTCTGGTCGGCGTGCGGGGGCAGGCCCAACATGCCGACGGGTAAAATGACGCGCGGTGACATCGGGCATGCGCCCCGACGTCATTGCACGCCATCGGGATATTTTGTTCAGCGGGCGGGCGCTAGAATCGGTTGTGCACCCGCCGAAATGTTAAGGGCTGATTAAGGCCATTGAGAAATTAATTAAAGTCCTTAAGAACGCTGCCCTTATGGTTGGCCCAAGCAGCCTTCGCGTTTTTCAATAAACCTCATCCACGGGCAGGATGAGGTTTCCTGAAGCTTTTATAAAATAAATAAATACATTTTCCCACCTTTACAAACATGTTCCAAGGGGACATGTTTAAATAAACTTTCACAACGCCTCAGGGAGATTGCTGCGCCCTTTCATGTGCATACGTGAAGAGCTGAGCGCTACAGAATGCGCATTATGCTGGGCGGGCCTTTATTGGCCCGCCTGCGTAAAATGGCGGTTCGCAGCCCACTCCCGCCCAGTCCGCCTGCCATAGGAAAAACCCAGGCCTAGGAGAACATTACAATTGCCATTAAGGCTTTGCCTGCCAACGGCCTCAGTGCAAGCTGATTGACTGAATGTCCCAGTCTTAGATCAATGCACCATAAATGTTTATTCGTGCAAACAAAAGTTATTAACAATTGAAGTGAAGTTCTGAGGCCAAACTAGTAAGGCCTTAACAATTCAATTATTTTAATTTCTGAACTTTGCGGTTATGAGCAACATCACAAAATCACATACAATTTCAATGGTTACAATTAGCTCCGGTGCATGGAAACAACACAAATTACTGTACAATGATGTGGGACTGCACAGCAAAATTTTTTTATGATGAAATGCAGAAAGAGAAAGCGAACATTGCCACAGAACTTTACTTTTATTTGTAGGAAGTCACATTGAAAATGATGCCCCTTTTCTTCAGGGGAAATCATCCAAGCTGAGCTCTCTGCTTGTTCCTCCTCTTGCTGCTGAGTCATGTTGTGGAGGGAACAGCAAACCAGGACCATTCTGGATGCCCTGCTTCCAGATGCAAAGACATCTCTCAGGAAAGACTGCCATAGGGTGAAAACAAATGGCAGCTGGGCAGGAAACTCCCACAGACCTGCATTAAGACATTTTTTGTACTTGGCCCACGAGCTGCATATGGATGGTTGGAAGCCCTTGCATTTGATGAGTACTCCAGGTTGTCTAGGGGTGCTTGGGATGCCATGTATGTGCAGTTGATGGAGACCAGCATCTATGAGACACCAGCCAGAGCCAAAAACCCAAGAACCATCTCATTCCAACTAACTACATCAATGGCAAAGTTAAGAATTTCTGTCCATGGAAAACAAAACTTAAGCGCTTGTGGGCAGTTGGCCGGGTATACCTGTGGCAGAGACCCGGAAGGATTTGGAGGCATAAAAGGGTTCAGGGCAGTGGTGACTTTGCAAGACACAGGTAACATGGCTCCACTAAGTCCAGGAGGGAACAGGTCTTCTTAGAGTCACAGTGCGGAATCGTCCCAGATTTGCACGAAGTGCGGTATTGGCCGGTTTTACTCGCTGGCTGCAATGGCGGCTTTTCACGCCGTATTGTCCCAATCCCACCTCATTAATTATGCATTCTCGGGAAACACACCATTTCGATGGTAGACAGGCTCTCATTCACCCCGCCACATCATCACCTTGGCGCTTCCTCATGTCAGGCATCATATGTAAAGTGCAGCTGCGCGCACACCTCACAATGTTTCCAACCCAGGCCTGCTGCTTGAAAGACATGGCCCAAAAAGACAAGAAGACTGCAGCCCACCCCCCAGCAGTTTAATCTTTTAGTCATTTTTTGCTGTTTTTTTATATTCTGGCCAATCTCCTGATCTGCCACCCATCTTGGTGCAATTACATGTTTTTTTCTTTAAGTTTGATACTATCCTTAACATTTTTAGTCAACCACAAAACTGGCTGTACAAGCAGATAGTAAGAGTTTCTATAGATATTTAAAAAGAAAAGTGTTAACAAAATGAGCATTGGACTTATAGAAAGTGAGTCTGGGAAATTAATAGTGGAAAATATGGAGATGGAAGATGAACTGAACAGGTATTTTGCTTCGGTCTTCACTATAGAGGATACAAGTAACATCCCAGAAATAGCTGCAAATCAGGAATTGGAAGGGAGGGAGGAACTCAAGAAAATGACAATCACCAGGGAAGTGGTATTGAGCAAATTGTTGGAACTGCGGGCTGACAAATCCCCGGGTCCTGATGCATTCAGTCTAGAGTTGTAAAAGAGGTGGCTAGTGAGATAATGGATGCGTTGGTTTAATTTTCCAAAATTCCCTAGATTTGGGGAAGGTTCCATTAGATTAGAAAATTATGAATATAATTCCTTTATTCAAAAAGGGAGGAAGACAGAGAGCAGGAAACTACATTTAGCTTAACATCTATCATTGGAAAATGTTTGAAATTATTATTAAATATGTTATAGCAGGGCACTTAGAAAAAATCAAGGTAATCAGGCAAAGTCAACATGGTTTTGTGAAAGGTAAATCATGTTTAACCAATTTATTGGAGTTCTTTGAAGAAGTGATGTTTGCTGTGGATAAAGGGGAACTGGTGGATGTACTGTACTTAGATTTCCAGAAGACATTTAATAAGGTGCCACATCAAATGTTATTGGGGAAAATAAAAGCTTATGGTGTAAGGAGTAACATATTGGCATGGATAGAAAATTGACTAGCTAACAGGGAACAGAGAGCAGATATAAATGGGTCATTTTCTGGTTGTCAAGATATAATGAGTGGTGTGCCACAGGAATCAGTGCTGGGGCCTCAAAGTTTTACAATTTACACAAATGACATGGATGAAGGGACCGAAGGCATGGTTGCTAAATTTGCTGATGACACAAAGATAGGTAGGAAGGTAATTTGTGAAGAGGGCACAAATGAAGGAGGCTACAAATGGATATAGATAGGTTAAGTGAGTGGACAAAGATCTGGCAAATGGAGTATAATGTGGGAAAATGCGAAATTATCAATTTTGGCAGAAAGAATAGAAAAGAAGCATATTATTTAAATGGTGACAGACTGCTGAGTTCTGAGATGCAGAGGGATCTGGGTGTCCTAGTCATGAATCGCAAAAGGTACAGCAAGTAATTAGGAAAGCTAATAGAATATTATTGTTTATTGCGAGGGGAGTTGAATGCAAAAGTAGGGAGGTTATGCTTCAGTTATACAGGGCATTGGTGAGACCACACCTGGAGCACTGTGTACAGCATTGGGCTCCTCATTTGAGGAAGGATGTAAATGTTTTGGAAGCAGTTCAGAGAAGGTTTACTCAACTAATAACTGGAATAGGCAGGTTGTCTTATGAGGAAAGGTTGGACAGGTTAGGCTTGTATCCGTTGGAGTTTAGAAGAGTAGGAGGTGACTTTATTGAAACATATAAGATCCTTAGGGGTCTTGACAGGGTGGATATGGAAAGGATGTTTCCTCTTGTGGGAGAATCTGGAACTAGGGGTCACTGTTTAAAAATAAGTGGTCACCCATTTAAGACAGAGATGAGGAGAATTTTTTTCTCTCAGAGGGTTGTGAGTGTATGGAACTCTCTTCCTCAAAAGGCGGTGGAAGCAGAATCTTTGAATATTTTTTAAGGCAGAGGTAGATAAATTCTTGATAAACAAGGTGGTGAAAAGTTATCAGAGGTAGGTAGAATGTGGATGGCTTACTTCTGCTCCTAATTCATATGTTCGTATGTATGTATGCATCTATGTTCATAGATACTGTGAGCTACCTCTCTCTGTTGCTGCCCTTTCTGCTGCCCCCCTCTTCCCTGTGGAGCTAAATGTCTGCAAACAGCAGGCTCACTGTGAGTGTGTTGCTGGCTTTCCTAATCGTCATTGGAGGTCCAATCAAAGGTGATGTGATAAAGTAGATTTCCAAAATGTAAAAAGAAACCTCCCAAATATATTGTGAACAAACCATTTCCCGCTAGTAGATAAGGAAGCAGCAGGGTGTACTGAGAATTTATTGGTGTATTTCCCTGAAACTGATACAACCGCCTTTGCGTCCATGTCTTTATTTTACAGGTAAATTTCAGCAAGCCTGGGAAACCTGACATTAAAGTCAAAAGTGTGTGTCAATATCACTCCAATCGAGTGATTAACATATTAAAATTGACAACTCTCTTCTTTCAAGGGGGTTGTGCACAATGTGCTCAAGTCAAATATGGAAGTTGGCAGGTTGAAGCCAGCTTTCCAAAGTACTGACATCTTTCTTCCCATTTTAACTCTCTTCCCATCCCCAAACCCACACTGGGCAGAATTTTCTGCCTACCGGGCGGGTAGGCCCGACCCAACGTCTGGCGGGTGGGAAGCCGATCCCCACCGGAAAAGTGGGCCCCGCTGCCATTTTAAGTGGGTGGGCCAATTAAGGCCCACCCAGCGTGACGCCCGGCGGGAAGCGCTATGGGCTTCCTGTGTGGGGAGGGGGGGATTCCCCAAAAGCGAGAGTGCGCACTTTAGCGCGTGCGCACAAAAGAGCGCACATCTCCCTGAGGCAAAGTGCTGCCTCAGGGAGATCACTGGCAGTTGTATAAACATTAAAAATAGAAAAAAAAAACCTTAACATGTCCCCCTTATGTGACAATGTCCCATGAGATGGGACATGTTCATCAGTTACACTAAAACTTTATTAAACTTTTTTAAACCCTGCATGAAACCTCATCCCACCGGTGGATGAGGTTTCATGTTTTCTCTATTCCCTGTCGGGGCTCCTGGCCTTCCCGCCAACCTTAAGGTTGGACGGGCAGGTCCTTTAATTGTTTAAATGATCCTGTCAATCGCCTCAATTGGCCATTGACAGGTCGGCGGGCCCGCAGCTGATTTTGCTGTGCCCCCGCCTTCCTGAAAATTTAAACGGGGCGGGATGACGTCGGGGGTTCCACCCAACATCATCCCGCGTCATTTTACGCGTCGGCGAGTGGGCCCCGCCCCCTGCTCGCCAACAGCAAAATTCAGCCCATTGTTACAGGTCAAATTTCAGCCCAAAGTTTCAGGTCTTTTAACTCTGATATTTACTGAGGTGGGATTTCTAAGTTGGAATCGCAGGTCACGGGAGAGGGAGGGCAGAGTGCTGGTCACGGAATCCCCAAAGCTCTCTGTTGGGTTCCAGCCTTATTGCCCACTATCAGGAATGACAATGGCTCCAATTGACCCATTAATGGGTCTAATTGGCTACCTGTGCCATCGGGCAGCTAGCTACTGTTGTATTGACTTTGCTTCCAACAAAAATGTTCAGAGGTGGGGGTGCATTGGGTCAGCTACCCAACATGCCAATTTCTAAGTTTCTTCCTGCTCCCACCTCCTTACCCACCTCGGCAGGGACAGGAAGACTCTGCTCAATGTGTCTGCTTAATTCATTGATGTTTTTTCTCACAGTCTTTCTCTGCATTTTTATCCTTCCTCCTCACCAAGGTCCATTATATTAATTTTGATCTATATGATTGGACAAACAGATTATTAGCTCTCCCTTCTCTGTCAGTGGCAGTGTTTCGCTACTAGGTCATGTGATCTTTCACTGACATTTTCTCTCCTGTCTCAGAATTTAAATCAAATAAAAACTGAAAGATTTTTTGTTGTTTCAAATGTGGGAGGCAATCTAACTTGGAGTTAATCCTACAGAAGAATGTAATGAGGCTTCTAGCTTGTCTTGGCTTGCTTAAATCAGTTCTAAAACTTTAACTGGAAAGAAAATTTTAGATATAGGCTTGACATCAGAAAAAACGAGATTATCGATCTCATTTAGATACAACTTGAAGAATATTTATAATTTGAAATTTAGGTGGAAATGATAGTAAAACAAAGGGGTTTTTTTTAAAGGAGAGCAGAATACTGCAGATGCTGGAAAACTGAAATTAAAACAAAAATGCTGGAAATACTCAGCAGATCTAGAAGCATCTTTTGAGAGAGAAATAGAGCTCTGATGAAAGCTCACAGACCTGAAACGTTAACTCCATTTCTCGCCCACGGATGTTGCCTAACCTGCTGAGTTTCTCCAGCATTTTCCGATTTCTTTTAAAGGATTGGAAAAAAGTTCTGATTTGTTTGTTACAATAACAACAATACACCATTGATAAAGCACCATTACTTTTTCCAAAAACAATTGTCCATAGATGTTTCACAGATAGAGAAAGGAGTAGACACTGAGACTTTTTGTTAAGTTAAAGAGTGGTAACTGAAGGCTTCATCAAAGAGATGGGGTTAAATAGAATTTAAACAGTGTAGAGAGAGGTTAGACTAGGGGGCATGAAAGCTGAAGGCTGTGCCATCAATTATTGGGCAAAGGGCAGGAGAATGGACAAATGCCCAGAATTAGGGAACCAAAAGGCACAGGAAGATATATAGTGCTGGAGAAAGCTGCAGTGGTCGGGTGGGGAAAGGCTGTGGCTGGGTTTGTAGATGAATATGTTCAGTGTGTCCGTGGACAGTGAGCTAATGTTGGTCAAAAAGGACAGGAGTGATGGGAATGTGGGAATTAGCGCAACTTGAGGTGAAAGAGGCAGAGTTTTGGACAAGTTGATGTCTGAGAAAAACAGGAGAACTGTTCGCCACTACCTGTCTGCCGCAGAGCAGATCTGGCCCATAATGGTCATGTTCCTGGATGCAATCTCCTCCTTCAGGATTTGGAGGCTGTCTTCAGTGAAGGAAATGGTTCTGGGTAGTTGTCCAACCCGTCTTCAGTGGCCTGGGTATGGTAATCTGGTGGGATGAAGCTGGAGCAACCCTCACTCCCCAAAACCGCCAAGGGTTCAAGAGGTAGAATTTCTCCAGGGCTTCCCAATCTTACACTTATGGATTAGAATAATCCTTGTGGAAACTATTGACACATATATCCAAATGCTACAATGACAAAGTTCGTAACTGGAGTCAAGGGGGAGAATTTTCTCCCTGTCGGGCGGGCCGGTCGAGAGCACGTGCGGGCGGGCATGGAGCCGATTGGCTCCGCGCTGCCATTTTACGTGGCTGGGCCAATTAAGGCCCGCCCAGCTTGACATACACCTGGTAGCACTCAGTGCAAGAGGGAGAGCTGGGGCCTGCGCTCTTTCGTGTATGCGCGCAAAAGAGCGCAGAAATCTCCCTGAGACAGCTCCGTGCCTCAGGGAGATTCAGAACATACTGAGAATTTTTAATAAATAAAGTTAACAATTATTTACACCTGTGCTGTCAGGTGACAGTGTCACATGAGCTGGGACATGTTTATGAAATGTGAAATTTTTATTTATTAATTTAATAAAACCTTCATGAAACCTCATCCCGTCAGTGGATGAGGCTTCATGAAAAATGCAAAGGCCGCTTGGGCTCTTCAC
Organism: Cetorhinus maximus; assembly: GCF_964194155.1. NCBI lineage: Eukaryota > Metazoa > Chordata > Chondrichthyes > Lamniformes > Cetorhinidae > Cetorhinus > Cetorhinus maximus. The sequence continues at coordinate 82,574,383 of NC_135879.1, forward strand.
CTGCCCGCCAGCCTTATGGTTGGGCGGGCAGCCCTGTTAATGATCTAAAGTGGTTTTTAAATGACCTTAACAAGCCTTTGACAGTTTGGTGGGCATGCAGCCGCCTCTGGCGCGCGCCCACTGAATGGAAGATCGGAATGACACACGGTGACGTCAGGACGCACGCCCAACATCACTGTGTGTTATTTTACACGTTGGCGCGTGGGGCTCGCCCCCCCCCCATGCCAAAAAGAAAATTCTGCCCAAGAAATCTGACCCCAGAAAAATAAGATGACCCTGAAAGCTGCTGGATTATTGTGAAAACCCAAACAGTTCACTGATGTGCTAACTGGGAGGTTCATGCCTATGCTAAGTGGTTGAGACTTAATGCCATCTGAAATAGTCCAGCAAGTCATTTAGCTGTAAAAACAACCTCTACAAAAGGTCCACCTCCACCTTCTAGGGTCCAATTGGGATAGGCTATAAATAAGGCCAATGTCATCTGTACCCTGGGTACAGGAAAAGGTCAGCAGTCAGTCTCCACCAACATCAAGGCAGTGCCTCTCCTTAAGTGCAGCAGCTCTCTAAAGCTTAAGACCCCCGAGCTCCCAGGTGCAGGTGAAAAGTGCACTGTAAGAATAATTTAATTAATGATCCAACCTTGCAAAATCTGAGAGAGCGATCTGCCGTTTGTTGCTTCAAACAGGGAATAAACTTCGCTTGGTGAGGAGGGATTTTGCTTTCAGTGGCGATGGGATGGTGCTTGTTGTTCACCTCGCTGACAGCTGCCCACAAACTGTTTGCTGGCTTGTCGGCAGCAGAGCTTTCCTCTAATCTGTTGCCTTTCCTGTTGTGGTGCCCTCTGCAGGGGATCTGTAGCACGCACGAGCAAGGGCAGACAACAGCGAAACTCTTCAACCAATCAGACTGAAGAATCTTCACTGAGACAGGCAGAGTTGAAACCAGGAATTATAAAGCAGGAAATATAAATCACATTTAAATGCAGAGAAAGGGAAATAAAGATTGGAAATGCAGATGGGATTGTGGGAGAGAAACAGAAGAGACAGGCAGAAAAAGTAAACAAGAATATTTTATATTTGTAAATCTCCAACACTAAATTTCTTCTGAGGGAATGAAAATCTTTAGTAATACTGACTACCTCGATGAGAATGCAGTTGCACACCCTATGGAGGCTTGTTCAACTCTGTCGTGCGAGGGGCCACATTTCAGTTTTTGTCTCACTCAAGGGGCCGATAACAAAATTAGAAAAGATAAGGTTTGACGCAGCATTAAACATGAATTTCAATAAAATAATGAGGTATGAAGAAAAGAAACAACTTGCTGAGCAAAAATCAAGCAATGTCAAAGCAATAAATTGATAATTTAAAATAATGAGTAATTAATAAAGATGACCATTAGGGAGTGAGAGGGTCAAATTGTGTTTTTCCGACTCACTGTCTCAGGGTACTTATTCACTCACCCTCGCCCACATCTACTGTGTGAGTTGATGTGTGTTGGTGTATGTGGGTGAGGGTGAGCATGAACTCTGTGACTGGAAGTGAGCCAGACTATCTCAAACTCTCAGTCACACATTCATGCCCAATTTCACCCCCTCATGATATTGAGCATGATGAGCCCTAAAAATAGTGATGAAATATTCCAATGTGTTTTATTAAATCACAAAAGGTCAAGGGAGCTAGATTGGATAACTACACGCACCCCCATAAAGAAAATGGGTGCGGGGCTGATGATGACCCTTTGCCCATTCAATGTGTTACTGGCATCATGCCAACTTTGTGCTGACAGCTCATTGACAAATTTTTAGTGTGCAGTCACTGCTGATGTGCTGTTGAGTGGTGACATGCCTCAGCAGGAGACTCAAATCATGAGAGGCTAATACAAGTTAAAGCAAGCCTGCACTAAATAAAGTGGAGGTGTATTGTGGCTGAAGCAGGTCTTGGAGTCCTTGTATAAGTCAGCCTGGCACAGAAAAAGACTGAACAATGACTTAAGCTTAAGAGAAGGATTCCTCCAATGTTTTCAGATGCTGCATTGAAGGGCTTCATGGAGAAGGTGCAAAGGTTGAGTATCACTGCTGTATCCACAGGTGACCAGGAGCCCTCTGCACAAACACTCAGAAAGGCAGAGGGTCTAGGTAGCCGTGACTGCCAAAGCCAGGTGTCAAGCTTGGGGACCTGAACGCAATGCTGCTAAAAAGCCCATGACCTCATAGGCCAAGGTCAGTGCGTTAATTTTCAGATGCCATATCCCACCAACTACATCACTATTCTCAGCCAGTGCTCAATGCACCACGGGCCATTGCATATCTACCAACAATCACTGTCAACATTGACTCTTACCAAACATTCCTAGCTGCACCCCAACTCACAATTAAAACTGCTGCAAGCCTCAAACCCATATCTTACAGCTTGCACACACTGCCAGCTATTCAATCATAACAGTCAGATCACTCAAACACGTTGCACCACATTCATTGACACGCTTCCCTCTCTCTCACAGGACAAGGTGGCACATGACAGGAGGCTGCAGGAGCAAACCAGCAGAGGGCAGGCTGGCCTTTTTTTATTTGTTCATGGGATGTGGGCGTTGCTGGCTGGGCAAGCGTTTATTGCCCATCCCTAATTGCCCTTGAGAACTGAGAGGCTTGCGAGATCATTTCAGAGGGCAATTAAGAGTCAACCACATTGCTGTGGGTCTGAAGTCACATGTAGGCCAGACCAAGTAAGGATGGCAGATTTCCTTCCCTAAAGGACATGAGTGATCCACATGGATGTCCTTATGCCCACAGGGCAGAATTTTTAGGTTGGCGTGCAGGCACGCGCCCGACCTGATCGGGCGTGAAATCACGCGAGATGACATTGGGCGAGCGTCCCGACATGATCCCTTGCTCGCATGATATTTTGGTCGGCGGGCATGCACAAAAGTCGGAAGCGCGCCCGCCAACAATTAAGAGGCCATTTCATGTAATTAAAGTTGCAATTGTCTCCAATTTTTCATGGTCCGTCCAACCTTACAGTTGGTGGATGGGTGAATCGGCCAGGCAGACTTTGCATTTTTTCATGAAACCTCATCCAAGGGTGGGATGAAGTTTCCGTTATTAAATTAAAAAAATAAAAATCTATGGACTGCATTTTTATCATGTATATGTTCAGGTGACTGATTGTGTTGCGTGGACATTGTTTTCCTGATTTTAAGAACTGTTTTATTGGTTTTAAATTCTTCAGCTCCCTGAGGCAGCTGTCTGCCTTCAGGGAGCTATCATTCAGTGCACGCCCATGCCCACATTTACGTTAGCGCCTGCCCTTCTCCCGCCCCTACCCCAGCATTTCAGCGTGCGCTTCACGCTGGCTGGTTGCTAATTGGCTGGCCAGCATGAAACCGCGGTCGGTGGTCCATCCCCTGGCCGATCCCAGACCTACCGATTGCACCCGCCTACTGACCTCAAAATTCTGCCCACGGAGCAGATTGTGCTTACCGTCATTGGGTAGCCATTACCAAGGCTGTGGCCAGCAGTGGAGCTGGAAACATCAAACGTGAGAGTTTCAGAATCACAGTGTCACACAGTGCAGAAGAGGCCCTTTGGCCCATCGAGTCTGCACCAACATGTGAGAAACACCTGACCTACCTACCTAATCCCATTTACCAGCACTTGGCCCATAGCCTTGAATGTTATGACATGCCAAGTGCTCATCCAGGTACTTTTTAAAGGATGTCCTCATAACTAATCCTTCTCGCAATCCACTATCCCCTCATCCTACAATCTTTCCTGATTTACAAGTTGCAGGTGGTGTAAGGCTGCACCTCTTGCTTTGTACACCCCCACCCCCACCCCCACCCTTACCACAACCTTACACTCGTGCTTTTCTTCTTCTGATAGTCAGGACCTGCAGCCTGGCCAGGCAGTGGTGGAAGAGGAACAAAACACTCGTGATGTAATTTGATTTCACGTGTATTTAATTTTAAATTTTGTTATGTGACATCATTTGTGTCTTAGATTGTTAAATTATATAGGTGGCAACAGTCTTGTTATTAAATGGGATAAACTATTTTGCAAGTCACTTCAGCGTTGAATTGACTAAAACGGAATTGCTTCTGACAACATTTAGCCAAGCATTTGACTTCCTCTTAACACGAGGACAGAGAAGGCATCAATGGGCTTTCCACTTCAAGAAATCAACATAATGTTGTTGAAACTGGGTGTTTATTTACTGTCGTTGTTAATTAGATTTGAGTTGATGCAGTGAGCTGGAAATTTATTGTGAGTTATTTTTATTGAATGCATTCTATGTTATTCTTAATAACAAACAAAGCAAAGATAAAAGGCAGATCAGCAACGAACATCTTACTTATTTTCAACTTTTGTTCGAACAAAAATTGTGATTAATGACTAATAAATAATTATTCAACACTCAAATTAATTCAACATACGCAGCTCTGAATAAGTTTAAGGAAGTTTAAAGATCCTAAGAAAGGCATGTCAGGATGATGTGGTGAACTAAGTGTTTCTTTTTCACAAGGATGCCATTCATCTGTCTCTGCTGATCAATCCAGAAAGACTCTAAATTCTTCCCCTTGCAGCATTCAATTTTTCTTTAAACATTAAAGTTTTCACTTCTGCTACTCTACCTAACAGTCCATTTCCATTTTTTCATATAGCCATTCATGCCTCATTTGGACACAACCTTGTTTCTTTATTAGAATCTTTGTTTCTTTTCTATATCCATTAGCACTCTCTTTGGCTGTTGCACCATGTTATCTAACCTCCTGTCCACTAACAATCCTATTGCATTATGCCCATATGTCTGTCCTTGGCCTGTTGCAATGTTCTAGTGAAGCTCAACGCAAACTGGAGGAACAGCACCTCATCTTCCGACTAGGCACTTTACAGCCTTCCGGACTTAACATTGAGTTCAACAACCTCAGATCATGAACTCTCTCCTTCAGCCTCACCCACTTTTTGATCGCCTTTTTCTAATAATTATTATATTTTTTATATGCTTTTTTAAATTTTCCCACCTATTTCTATTATTATTTTAAAAATTTATTTCCATCCATTGTTTTATCTCCACCTTTTAACCTATTTCAATCCCTTCCCCCCACCCCACCCCCACTAGGGCTATCTGTCACTTGCTCATCCTGCTTTCTACCTTTAATGTCACCATTAGCACATCCTTTAGCTAATATCACCACTGTCAACACCCCTTTGACCTTTTGTTAATGACATCTTTGGCAATCTCTTCTTTGCCTCCACCTATCACTGGCCTTCTATCCAGATCCACTTGTCCCACCCACCTCAACCAGCTTATATTTCACCACATTTCTATTTCTCTTTAGTTCTGATGAAGAGTCATATGGACTCGAAACGTTAACTCCGTCCTCCTCTCCACAGATGCTGTCAGACCTGCTGAGTTTTTCCAGCAATTTTTGTTTTTGTTTCAGATTTACAGCATCCGCAATATTTTACTTTTACCCTATTGCATTACTCCTTCTGAGTCGCATTATTGTGCCATGACAATGTGCAGCTGTGAGGGACCTGGTCACTGGTCAGTTGAATGAGTGCACCCTGATAGATAGTGGCAAGAGGGTAGGGAAATGGGCAAAGGATCATGGCAAATGTGGTGTATGTCAGGTATCCACTGAGGCATTATAGTGACCTGTGTTAATGCAGGATATTGTGAGCAACTAATGGTGCCAAGATATTGCCATCTCTATGGCTGTGTCCTGTGACTCTCCTCCATCCTTAAAGCAGTTGAGTGTACTCCTTCATTACAATATGAAAAGGCAGCAGCAATGACTGTATTTTCTGATGGGAAGTCCGTAGCTCCAGTGCAAACAGCCAGTTGGACAACTACTTCAGTTTGCACTCACCTGACTGCAAAATGATGTCCCCTCCAAGCCACAGCAGCAGCACCACCGTTGACTTCTGGGCTCACAAATGGACCTCCTTATTGTCTCACTGTTTATTCATGACAGGCACCTAACCCATGCTAGGGCCACCTTCATCTCTCCACTACATCCGGGTTTGTCGGCCTGACACACTTTAGACTTGTCACCAACTGCACAGGCCCCCCCATCCCCCCGCCACCACCCGCACCACCCCACACACAAACTGCTAACCAAAACCAGAGCTTCCATGGCAGTTTATTTTCTCAGGAGTTGTGTTTGCAGAGTTGGGACTTTCCCCAACTCTGCGCTCCTGACCCAAAAGTGAAAATCCAGGCCCAAGAATGATCCCGTCTAGTCTAGTAAATCATCCAGGAAAATGCCAATTCTTTTCCTTTCTATTCTCATTCCATCAGCTCTGAACGAGTCAAACTTAACTCAGTGGTAGCACTTCTGCCTCTGAGTCAGGCAGGCTGTGGGTTTCCAGAGACTTGGGGAGGGCAGGCCCAGGAGCGGCCGCGGAACTTACTGCCGCCCGCGATCGGGCCCGAACATCGATCTCACGCTGAGTGCTGCTGGGAGGCGGGCGGGAGGAGGGCAAGCACGGACATTTGCGCATGCATGTGGGTGCGTGCAATGAAAGCTCCCTGAAGGTACAGAGCTGCCTTAGGCAGCTGAACATTTGAAAACACAAAACTAAAAAACTTACAAATGTATAAACATGTCCCCTTGTGTGACTGGCACATGAGCAGGGACATGTTATAAATGAGATTTAAACATTTAAAAAAAATTTTAATTCCTACTGGAAACCTCATCTTGCCCATGGATGAGGTTTCATAAAAACTGCAAAGGCCGCTTGGCCTTTTCGCCTGCCCGCCAACCAAATGGTTGGACGGGCAGCAAAAAATCCGATTTAATTAATTAAGGGCCTTAATAGGCCTCTTAGTTGTCGACAGGCGTGCTGCCGCCTCTTGCACGGGCCCACTGAGCAAAATATCGTGAGAGTGCGCGATGACGCCAGGATGCTCGCCCGAAGCCAGTGCGCACTAATTCACTCCCATTTAGGTTGGGCATGCACCCATCCAACGAGAGAAAAATTCTGCCGTTGAACAGAAAGGGCAGAATTTTGCCCTAGGTTGGCGTGCGGGCCCCACCGGCTCGGCGGCGGGCAGGCGGCTGAACTCCGCCGCCAAAGCAGGCCCCTCCGCCATTTTAAGTGGGCAGGCCAATTAAGGCCTGCTCAGCGGCCTGCCCGACAGGAAGCGCTATGCTTTCGCATGCCCTGGGACTAAGTGCTGTGCTGTCTCAGGGAGATTGGTGACAGTGCTTCAAAGTGTCAAAATAGAAAAATGAAAAAAATATTAACATGTCCCCCTCATGTGACAATGTCACACAAGATGGGACATGTTAACAAAGTTTATTTAAGATTTTTAAAACGGACATGAAACCTCATCTCGCCAGTGGATGAGATTTCATGTATTTTCAGAAGCCCACTGGGGCTCCTGGCCTGCCCGCCAGTCTTAAGGTTGGACGGGCAGGGCCTTTAATTACCTTAATTATCCTGTCAATGGCCTCAATTGGCCATTGACAGGTCGGCGGGCGGACAGCTGTTTTTGCTGTCCGCCTGCCTTCCTGAATATTTAAATGGGGCGGGATGATGTCGGGGTTTCCTCCCGATGTCATCCCGTGTGATTTTCCTGTCGGTGAGTGGGCCCCGCCCCTAAATCACTGACGGGAAAATTCAGGCCATAATCTAGGTTGAAACTTCAGTGCAGTACTAAAGGAATGCTGCACTGTCTGACCTACTGTTTTTCAGATGAAATGTTAAACGGAGCCCTGTCTACCCTCCAATGTAAGTGTAAAAGATTCCATAACACTATTTGGAATAGTGGATGGGGGTTTGTCCCTGATGTCCTGCTCTAACATTTATCCCTCAACCAACACCACTAAAAATATTTTCTGGTCATTATTTCATTGCTGTTTTAGGGACCATGTTGTGGACAGAATGCTGTGTTTTCCAACAATATACCAAAGACTACAAATTAAATAAAAGTACTTAATTCATTGCAATGTGTTCTGAGGTTGTGGAAGGTGCTATATAAACGCAAGTTCTTACATTTGGCATTCATTAGTACATTTGGCCTAGAGTTGAATTTCACTCTGACACTGAATTCCACTTATATGTTAGTATTCAGAGAGATTAGAAGTCTTTGTCACCGCCATGTCAATTCACATGTATTAACGTTTCAAGCAAGATGTTACAGCCATCAAAGTAACTTTGGAATTAATTGGCAAAGGGACACAATAATTCCTGCTTTCTCATAAACACAGTGGAGCTATTAATGCAGCCCCGCACCCCCATACAGGAGTATGGTAATTATGGCTTTACCTAATGTGTAATATACCTTTAAGAAGAATACTATTAAGGAAGATCACATGATCTTAGTACCCAATAGGAGATTGATTTATTGATCATTTGTTTTATTCAAAAGGGGGTAACTGAGACATGGGGCAGAATTTTGCAGGGGGTGGGGCCCGCTCGCTGATGCGTAAAATGACGCGGGATGATGTCAGGCGGAACACCCGTCGTCACCCCGCCCCATTTAAATTTTCAGGAAGGTGGGGGCGCAGCAAAATCAGCTACGGGCCCGCCGACCTGTCAATGGCCAATTGAGGCCATTGACAGGATCATTTAACCAATTGAAGGACCTTAAGGTTGGCGGGCAGGCCAGGAGCCCCAGGGGCAAATAGAGAAAACATGAAACCTCATTCAGCGGCGGGATGAGGTTTCATGCAGGGTTTTAAAAATTTTAATAAAGTTATTCTGTAAATTATGAACATGTCCCAACTCGTGACATTGTCCCATGAGGGGGACATGTAAGGGATTTTTTTTTTCCATTTTTATTATTTTTCAAAGTCCAAGTGATCGCCCTGAGGCTGCACTTAGCCTCAGGGAGATGTGCGCATGCGTGAAAGAGTGCACTCTCGCTTTTGAGGAATCCCCCCCGCCCTCACAGGGCACGCATAGGGCTTCCCACCGGAAATCACGCTGGGCAGGCCTTAATTGGCCCGCCCATGTAAAATGGCGGTGCGGCACGCTTCTCCGGCGGGGATCAGCTCCCCGCCCACCGGAGATTGGTTGGGGCCCACCAGCCCGACAGGCAGAAGATTCTGCCCATGGTGTTGAGTGGGAGGAGAGCTGTGACAGTGAACAAACCAATAAATTCTCTGAATGAAGTAAAGCTCTGGGTCTTGGTTTTGGTTTCAACAAATGGCTTGGATCCTGTTAACACTACTCTGCCTCGTACACTACTTGTGTGGGAACTCTTGGTCCCTTTTATACACTGCCCTATATTCTGGGTAGCCTACCATTGCATTATTTGCAGTTTTCCATTGCCAAGTGGATGATCCATCTTTGCCTCCTCCTGAGATCAGCAGCATCACAGATTCCAGCCATCAGCCAAATTGATTCATTCTACATGATATAAAGAAATGGCTAAACACACTGTACCAAAGGCTATTGGCCCCCACAACATCCCAGCTGCAATTCTGAAGGCTTGTGCTCCAGAACTAGCCATGCCTCCTGCCAAGATGTTCCAATACAGCTGCAAAACTGGCATCTAGCCAACAGAGCAGAAAACTGCTCAGGCACTAATGAAATGGGGAGGGTAAACAGCCCCTGCTGGGACACTGTAATGACAACAAAACTTCAAAGGAAACTTAGCTAACTAAGCTAATGATGTCCCCCAGCCCCTCCAGTGCCCAATCGTTGTGAAAGGCCTCTCGCCGTGGACACCGCGTGCTCCTTCTCCAGGGCCACCCAGCCACGAATATAGCCGCAGAAGAGGGGCATTCAGCTGGATTGGATGACCCCCTCGACCACCCGCTGCCTGGACCTATTAATGCACCCCTTGGCCAAGCCCCGGAGCACAAAGAGGTCCTCCTCCTTCCCGTCCCACTCCTGCTCAGGTACACAAAAGGCAGGGCAAATCCAATCTGGCCGATAACCACCCCATTATTCTACATTAAATTATCAATCCAAGTGATGGAATGTGTCGTTGGCAGTGATATTAAGCAAGGCATAGACAGCAATAACCTGCTTAGTTAGGATTCTGCCAGGAGCTCTCAGCTCCTGATCTCATTACAGCCTTGCTCCAAACATGGACAAAAGAGCTGAACTCAAGAGATGAGGTGAGAATGACCTCACTGGATATAAAATGCAGAATTTGACTGACTTTGGCATCAAAGATCCCTATCAAAATTGAGGTCAATGGGAATCAGGGAAAGCTCTATACTGGCTGAGGCCATAACTAGCACAAAGGAAGGCAATTGTGGTTGTGGTTGTTAGAGGCCAATCAGTCCCGGGACATCACTGCAGGAGTTCCTCAGGGTGATATCCTAGGGCCAACTATCTTCAGCTGCTTCATCAATGACCTTTTCTCCATTTTAAGGCCACATTGGTGCACATTGGCTCATTGATTATTGTACAGTGTTTAGTTACATTCAATACTTTCTGTGCCTGCACATAGCAAGACATAGAGAACATTTAGTTTGGGGCTGATAATTGACAAGCAATATTCCTGCCACAAAAATGCCAGGCAATGACCATCTCCAACAAGAGAATCTAATAATTTCCTCTTGACTTACCCATCGCTGAATCCCTCCACCATCAACACCCTGGGTGTCACCATTAAGCAGGAACTTAACTGGACCAGCCATATAAACACTGTGGCTACGTGAGTCGGTCAGAAACTTGGACTTCTGTAGCGAGTAACTCACCTCCTGACTACCCAAAGTTTGTCTACCATCTACAGGGACAAGTCAGGATTGTGATGGAATACTCTCCACTTGCCTGGATGTGTGCACTCCAGCAACTCAAGAAGCTAAACACCATATAAGACAAAACAGCTCACTCGATTGGCACCTCATCTACCAGTTTAAGAATTCACTCTCTCACAGTCTTGTCCACTGTGTCTGAAGAGTCTACCATCTACAAGATGCACTGCAACAACGTGTCAAGGCTACTTCAACGGCACTTGCCAAACCACAAACTCTATTGCCTAGAAGCAGAAGAGCACCAAGTGCATGAGAAACATCTGCAAGCTCCCCTCCAAGTCACATACCATTGTGGCTTGGAATTATATCACTGTTCTTTCACAGTCGCTGTGTCAAAATCCTGGAATCCCTCCCTAACAGCAGTGTGTATACCTACACCACATGGACTGCAGCGGTTCAAGAAGACAGCTGACCACCATGTTCTCTCTTAGGGATAAATTCTGGCCTTGCCAGCACTGCCCACATCCTGTAAATGAATACAAAAAGAATGATTTTTGATGTAAGGACTCAGATTCCATATTAACTCTAGCTATTTTAAAATCCAAATGAAATTTCCTTATCACAGCTGCCTAATGACATGGAAACTTCTCAGGGGTAATTAACTGTTTTTGCCTTCTGTCTTTCCCTGTGGCTCAGCACCCTTGGTGCTGCGAATGGCTGAGTCCCAAATGTGGCCAATGATATCTCCCAGCAGAGGTAACTGCATTTTTAAGAGACTTCTCAAGCTTTTTCTCATCGTTGTTCAAAATGCATCAACACCTTTGCAATGAATGTTTCTATGCCTTGGCCGTATGAAGTTTCAAGCACAGATTCATTATTTTTACATTGTCAGTTCTAAGTTGTACTTCTTTAGTCTTTCTCAGTTATAGCTTCACTTACCTCCCACAGCTAGCTTGTTATAATACTTGTGAGATATCCTTATGAGCTACCGCTGCTCTGCTTTGAACACACTGCTGGATAAATTTGGGTTTAGAGTACTCTTTTTTCTCAAGCAAACATGAAAAGATTAAAGAGTATAGAATTAGGCAGATTAGCAAATTGGATGTAAAATCTGGTTAGAATGGATTAAACAGACAGTAGGAGTAAAGAGCAGTTTCTCAAATTGGTTGGAAGTGGGTAACAGTGCCACACAAGGTTCTATTCTGGGGCCACCTCATTCACTATACATGAGTAAACTGGGCATTGAGTTGGAGACACTGGTGTCTAAATCTGTAGACCTCTCTAAATCGGAGGCATAATGAATAATTCAAAGGACAAATGAAGCTGCACAGAGATATTAATAAGAGAGTGCAATGGCCAAATAGTGGTAGATGGGATTCAATGTTGGTAAATGGGAGGTGGCACATTTTGGTTAAAAAGAAAGCAATAATAATACTTTAAACAGGTAAAGCTGCATGATGTGGAAGAACAGAGGGAGTTAGAAGGTTAGATTCACAAGGCATTAAAGGCAGTACCTTGAGTTAATGAGACAGTAAAGAAAGCTAATCAAATACTAGATTTTATGGCAGGAGGTGTGGGATATAAAAGGTGAGATGTAATGGTGAATTTATATAAAATTTGAGTATGGTAGCTTTTGAATACAACTGGAGTACCATGTGGCTTTGTGCAATTACAGGCTAGGCACTTGAATGATAGAACTTTAGAGCACAGATGACAGCCCTTGGGCCCAATGTGCTAATTTAGTCTTAGATCTCAGCTTTTTTCGCCTCACCCTACAAATTAGTTCTTTTCAAATTCATGCCTAATTGCCTTTTTAAAGTTCCTATGGAATCTGATTACAATACCCATTGAGGCAGTATATTCCAGATCACAAAAACCCTCTGTGTGAAATAATTTCTCCTAATTTACCTACAAGTTTCTTTATCAATTATTTTAAATCTATGACCCCTGGTTACTGACTCATTTGCTGGAGGAAACAATTTCTCTGTATTTGCTTTATTAAAACCCAACAGAATTTTGAATCTTAGATCTCTGCTCGAAAGATAACAGTCCTAGTTTCTCCAATATCTCCACGTAGATGAAGTCCCTCAGCTCTTGACACCCTTCCTAAAATGTGTTGCCCAGATTATTCACAATACTTTCGCTGAGAACTTGAATGTTGCTGAAAAGAGAGACATGTTGCTGAAACTTTTCATTTTGCACTCATCAGGATAAATGCAAGAATGCCAAATTACAAATGATTGCAACAATTTATACAACAGGAGAAAAGAGTGCCGATTGGTTGGCAAGGCAACTCTGATTGGCCAAGGCATTACCATGGAGAAAACAACTGGGAACTGTAGACTTCCCAAGCTTCCAGGTAATTCAAAAAACATGCAAGAAACATATTTCCTTTGTTTGCAGAGAATGGATCTCTATGAATGAATTTGTCACTTCTAGCAAGCATAAACGAGCCACGTTAGGAGCTTAAATAATTATCTTAAATTGGTTGTTAATGTAGCTATTCATGCACTCAGGATTGTTCAACAAGTGCTGCCTAATCTTCCAATCACAACTAACAGTAGATATTTGTTTTAGGTTTTGCAAGTGAGGACTGGCTGAGTACGGTCTGTACTCTATTACAAACAACCAAAGTACATATTGTTTGATCCAGTCAGACTATTGAAGGGATGTACGGCCTACGAACCTGGCATCACAGCACCACTGAAATTCATACATGATGTTGCTCGATTGTGTGGTAGGCAGAATATATTTTTGGATTGATGGTAGCATCCTGTTAGTGGAAGATACCGCTCATGTAGCCATTGCATAGTGACAGTGTGAAATGGCTTGATTAACCTGTTGTTCAAATTTTTGAGATACTTTGCCTTTCCAGGGTAATTTGAGGTAGAACAGGAACTTTGGTCCATTTGCAAGTTTGCATAATACACAAGTGAACAATGATCTGATCAGGATAGCCATTGTCCTGCAGGAAAGAGTTGATGCTCTCTATTTCTGCACCAAGTTTGCAAAGCAAGCAATTACCAGAGTCCTATTTACAAGATTGCTGAAAGGCCAATCTTATAGCGCATGGAGCTATATGAATCCCAATGTGTATATTGACTCGCAGATCTTTCAATTAGTATGTCGAGGAAACGGATTGTGTTAGACTGCCCCATCTCAGAAGTGAATTTGAGCATGGGATGGAGTGTATTAAAGTGCGTAAGGAAATATTTACATACGACTGAAAATTCAAAGATCGCGAATGTATCATTTACTTATTGGAAATATGCACGGGGTGTTTGAACTCCTCTATTCTCAGCTATTCTACACAAACCAGCATCCAATGAAGACGCTGGGCGCTTGAAAGCATGCCTAACAAATCCAGGGCCCACATATTGTGGACTATCTAACGACTTGTCTAATTTTCACATGTAGCGTGAATGTCTGGTGGCATTGCGAGGCCTCAAAGCCAACTCAGGCATACACAGTTTCAAGCGTGACAAAGGGACTGGAGTAGTCATTCTAAACAAGTGCAGCGATGTTGACAAAATGCATGCCATTCTTGATGACAGTTCCAAATTCATTTCTATTGGATCTGCTGCCAAGCATGGCTGCACAGCCTTGCTCAAAAGCTAGCCACAAAAACATTTGTTCGACTTGTATAAGAGTAACGAGTTGCCTTGGGACATACAGGATATGATTCATCCTTATGTCCACGCATGTATGGGCTGCTGAAGCCACATAAATGTGCTGTTCCATTACATCCAATTTTATCAATGAGTGGTTCTGCACAGCATGAATTGGCTAAATGGTTAAGTGAATTACTACGGCCAGTTCTTAGTGGGTTTTCACAGACACAGCGAAGGATTCATTCACTTTCATGACGACTATATGCAGGCTACATATTGATATCAATTCCTTGTCTATGTGGTCATTTGAACGTGCATGTGCTGCTGAAGGAAACCATTGACATCACTATATTGTGGCAATATAGACATGCCCCCATTTTCTGGTCTGTATTCATTGAACTTATGAACTTAGCAATTCGCACAGTTGAGTTCAATTTTAATGACACTGTGCATGCCCAAATAGATGGATCCCTCTAGGTCTAATGCTTGCTAACATTTTTGCCAGTTTTGATGAGAAAATTGGTTTTGATGGAATGAGCCATAATCTCCTGCCTTCTGCATATTTCCGATATGTAGATGATGTGTTTGCAATCTTTGAATCTGCAGCCATGTGTAAAAATTTCCTTGCACACCTTAATACGCTCCATCCTACGCTCAAGTTCACATTTGAGATGGAACAGTCTAACGTGCTCCCTTTCCTCGGTGGGCGAGTTGAGAAATCTGCTAATGGGTTCTCCACTACTGTCTACCGCAATCCTATCTTCACCGGCCAATATACACATTGGGATTGGTCGCTCCACACGCTATAAGATTGGCCTTTCAGCAATCAAGTGATTTGGGCCCTGGCTATTTGCTCACCCTGCTAGCTTGTCACAGAAATAGAGTACATCAAAGCTATCCTATGGGAGAAAGGCTATCCTGATCAGATCATTGTTTGCTGTGTAACTTGCTCATGGGCCAAAGTGCTTAATACTTAGACTTTGTGAACAAAGACAAAAATTAGCCGCACCTCATGTCCCAAACTCACCCTGCAATTTTCATATAACAATTAACTTTTTATGAATTAATAGTTTTATATCAATATAAATCGGACATATGATTAACTTAGGGGAAGGATTTTCTGGTCGTCAGATGGGCGGGCCTGGGAGCGGCTGTGAAATGAACCGCCACCCACGATCGGGCTCCGACCATGATTTCACGCTGGTGGACCAATTAAGGCCCACCCAGCATGAAATACAGCTCCACACTGGCCGGGAAGGATCACCTGTCGGCCACCAGGCCCAATGGCAACTCGGCGGCAGGTTTTAAAGCGGCCAAGGCAGCCCCTGGAAGGCTGCCACAGAGGACGTCCCCTGAACCTTCACTATGGACCCGAGTGCGACTGAACTCGGCAGGCGGGAGGGCAGGTTGGGTGGGCACTTGGCCCCCCACTTTTCTGATGAGTGCCTCGCCATCCTCCTGGAGGAGGTGGCTGCCAGGAGGGACACTCTTGTTCCCATGGATGGGAGGAAGAGGCCACCGTGTCTCACCAAGAGGGCAGGGGAGGAGGTGGCAGCAACGGTAAGCAGCCATGACGTGGTGCGGCGCTCCTCGGACCAGTGCCATAAACGCTTCAATGACCTGCTGGGCTCAGAAAGGGTGAGTACCGTGTTGGCATGGGCCAGTGTGGCGATGTGTTAAGGTCCAGCCGTCCCCCGTGGACCTCAGGGGCACTAGACCCTGAGTGCCAACTGTCAATCATGCCGGAGCTGGCCGAGGGGTTGAGCCCTGGCTGCTTGGACTGAGTGCCTTGCGGCTCAAGGGCCACTACTCAGATGTGCCATGCTAGGTGCTCCTCAGCTGGGGTTGGCTGGGCTGCTAAGGCGCTGCAGGTACAGAGTGGATTAATCAATATCCTCAGTTGTTTCAGAAGAAGATGGCCCATAACAATATAAAATGACTGTGGACTGGCAGAGGCCCCGCTAACCTCCTAATCCTCTCGAGATACAAGCAAGATGCCCTGGAGCTCGAGAGCCAGCACACCCCATGTGCAACCAGGCATGGAGAGGTGGGGGTGCCAGATGAAGGTAAGAGTGCAGTGCATAGAACTGAGACTTTCGGATTGTGCAACAATTCTAGTGTAGTCTCTTCATTGATGTGAGCCTTGAACCTAGAGTCCCCATTGGTCATTGGAAGATGATGGCACCATGATGTAGATCTCATTGTCTCACCAGGGTACCTGGCATTCACAGTGACAGTGCGATGACTTTAATGATATGTTCTTGTTCTCCCTTTTAGGTTTGCCAGCAAGCATTCACTCTCTAGACCCTGAATGGACTACCGGGTGTCATTGGCACCTGCATCACACCTGCTCTCTGAAGCAGACACCAGTACAGATACCAACACCTTGGTGGGCATTAGAATGGCAGTCAGTATCTTGGTGCTCATTGGTGTAGGCACTTCACACTTGCTTGAGGTGTGGGCGGAGGCAGAGAGTGCCAGGGCGCTGGCAGTTGGAGGACTGCTGGGGACCAGGACGATGCTCAGTCGAAGGCTGATGATGAGCCTCTGGAGTCATCCATTAGGCAGCAGATGCTGGACGTCCAGCAAGATGTGCAGGAGGGTCTGGCGGAGATCCACAAGTGTCAGAGTCTCCGTTATGGAGGAGCCCATGCAGAGCTTGAGCAATGCAATGACCTTCATCACTGAGAGCACTGCCTCCCCCATTGAAAGAGCGGTGACTCTCATGGAGAGGCTCCTCTAGAGACTCAATCAGGTGTTCATGGGATTTCACTCGCACCTTCATGCCTTCACACAGGCACTGACCTCAGGTGATCAGTGTCAATGTGGGAGATGGATGAGGCACCCAGTATCCCAACAAGGTGCCCATCCATCAATGCAGAGAGGTCCAGAGCGACCTCACATTGGCGCACGAGCTGCCTGTCATCTCTGCGCGTTCCTCTCAAGGCACTCTGGATGACGGCAGCAGCTCCTCCAACCCTCCGCCAGTGACTGTGGCATCTGATGGGGCTGCAGCAACTGCGAAGATGCCAGCCGTGGCACTGGCCGCTCCCTCCCAGGCGGGGCCAGCACAGGCTCCACTGGCCTGAGGCTGCTGCCAGGGTCATCTAGGCCAAAAAGACAGCAGAGTCAGCAGGCTGTCTCCAATGCCGTGTGAGCAAGGTGGGAACACCTTGACGTAGAACTCGCAAATGTAAATTAAAGGCATCATGAGCACAGGAGGGACAGGTAACAGGTGATTTTTATGTTCATTTTTGTTTACTTCATGTACATAGGTCTGATGTTAAATACTAGAAACTTTTCTGTTAAGATTTTTAAATGTCAGAATGATATAAATTATGTTTTTGTTATTATTGCCTGAGCATGCTTCAACTTTTTAGTTTATTGGTGCAGGGTACACCAATATGTAATACTGGACATAGGTGGCTCTGAACTTTATTCCACAAGCACTGAGTGTTCTTTCTGTTCAAATGAAAGGATCCTTTCAGACAACCGGGATGGAGATGGCAGCCCTGGCATGGCATGTGTTTGAAGCTGATCTTTGATAACCTAGCTGAAGGAGTGTTGGATCAAAGTGTCACTGGTGTCCCTGCCTCCCTGCAGGTTACTGAGGTCTGGCTCCACACCCTCAGCATTCTCCTCACTGTCCTTTCCTTTAGACTCGGTGCTGAACTTATCATCTGTGGCCTGTGCAGCTGCCTCAAGACCCTCTTCCTCCAGAGGGTCCCCCCTTGCCAATGCCAGACTGTGGAAAGTGCAGCATGCAACCACGATCAGTGACACCCACTCTGGGGGGGTATTGTAGTGCTCCCCCTAAACAGTCCAGGTATCAGAAGTGCATCTTGAGAAGGCCTGTGGTCCCCTCTATCACCACCCTTGTGGTGCCATGACTCAGGTTGTAATGCTGTTCTGCCTCTGTCCTTGGGCGGCAGAGAGGCTTCATGAGTCACCTCTTCAACAGATAGCCCTTGTCACCCAGCAGCCATCCATCCAGTCGGGCTGGAGCACTGAACAGCCTCAGCACTTGGGAGTTGTAAGCGTCGTGGGAGCTGCCTGGGTACCTTGCACAGACTTGCAGAATCTGCATCCTGTGGTCATACACTATCTGCACGTTCATGGAGTGGAAGCCCTTCCTGTTGACGAAGGCACCCGGCTGACCTGCTGGCACTTTGATGAGTGCAGTCAATGGCAACCTGGACGGGGGGAAACTGAGCAATCGCTGCAAAGCCTCTGGCTCGCTCAGCCTAGCTGGCCTCGTCTGTATGGTAAAGAATAAGTGTTAGTACCCACCTGAACAGAGCGTCTGTCACCAGCTTGACACAACTGTTGACAGCTGATTGGTAGACTCCACACAGATTCCCCACTAACCTCTGGAAAGAGCCGGAGGCATAGAAGCCGAGGACCACTGTGATCTTCAGAGCCATTGGTACGGGATGTCCACCCACACAGTTGGAGCTGATCTCAGGCCCAATTATCTGGCACATGGAGGTCAGGCTGTCCCTTCAGCATTGCAGCTCTGACATATTGAGGTAGCTGCAGCGCTGCCTGTAAATCTTGGCAGCAGGAAAGTGGCATCTTCTGTGGTCCCTTCCGCCTTGGACTACCAGCTGGCCCTATGCCCCTTGTGCCTGCGCCTCTCCTCCCACAGGTCCCCGACTGGAAGCTGCACAGGGACATATGGCCTCCTCTCCCTTCTATCCCTCTCTTCCTCCTCAGAGGAGGTGCCTCCAGCGGAGACCACAATCCCCATTACCAGAGTGAGGGAAGGCCGTCACATAATTTGGAAGGGGTCAATACTGTCTGAATCCTCCGGGGGCCTTGCAGACACCAATGAGTCCTGAAATGAAGCCTGGAAATGCTAAGAATGAAGCCCCAATGTCATTGCGCACTATTTTACTCCCGATCGGGTGGGGCATGCGCCCGCCCACAGGACGTAAAATTCTGCCCTATGTCATACTTCTGGCAAATACAAAAATAGCCATGAAGTATAATAGCATTTAAACAAAGTGAAAGCATATAAATGAGTCTACTCAGACAAACCTATAACTTATTTGTTTCTATTTTGTCTTGAGCATGTAACTCTAAGGAGTGCTTCTTAAAATTAAAAAGAAACTGCCAGCAGCAGTTTTTAATATCAGACTAAATAAATTCTGGCACACGTTGTTCACAAGACACACCTGGTATTATTCTGGTTGCAGACTAGACCTATAAATTAAGGAGCATATCTTATGGAGATAAGGAAAAAACTGGACTTGTATTTATATTGCACCTTAACACGTTAAAACATTGTGCAGACATTACTGTTGAAGTGCTGTCACTGTTAATATGCAGAAGCCAACCTGCACGGAAGATCCCACCATCAAAAATGAGATGAACAACCAATAAATTTGACTTTTGTGGAGCAGTTTTGAGAGGAAAGTTTCAGCCTCAACACTGAGTGTACTCCCCGGTCTATTTCAAATATTGCCATGTTTGTTATGAGTCTCCATAGGGAGTTGTTCTGATTGCTTGCTGCATCTTCAATGGCAATCAAGAAAAATAGTGGAAATGGCAGTTTATTTCCTTTCTGCAGGTGATCCACTGAGGTTATAGTAGGAGATCAGGGAACCTCCATGGAAATTCAACCCCAGAATTCTTATATCCACTTGAACAGGGGGAGATACTCTTTCAAGTTATCAACAGTCACAGATTGCAACTCTTTTGAGTACAATCACAGTTCTTGGTTTCCAGGAGTGGGACATGAACCCACAACCCTCTGATTCAAAGGCGAGGGTGCTATGAACTGAGCCACAGCTGTCTGTCTCTGTCCTTGAAACCACCCCAGACAGCAACACCTTCATTTCAACATTCATCTAGCAGGGCGAGGTACTGGGCTGCTCTGTCAGTTGCCTACAATTGCATGCTTACGCCTTGGGTTTCCAACTCCTTCATTTTTGTCGATCTCTTTTTCATCAGCTGCCCTTTTAGCCTTGTCAATAGTCACTGATCATTGGTTGGGATGCCTTTAGAGTTCTTATTTCCATATAGCGATATTCCCTACTAAGGACCATTTCAGGATTTAACAGTGTTCATGGAATTCCAATAACTTCTTCACAGACCATTGTAATTGTGGTCCCGATAGTATCCCTGTGTATATGCTACAGATATTCCCCATTTAAAGCATGTTCTAATAGAACGTTTTCATTTTAGCACAATTTGGCAGCCTAGCTGAAGGGTGTGGGCTGAAGGCATCCCTGGTATCCCTGTCTCCCTGGAGGTTACAGAGGTTTGCCCCCAGGCCCTCAGCATTCCCCTCACTGTGCTCCTCTTCTGACTACTGGATTCATCCTCTGTGACCTGTGCAGCTGCATAAAGATCCTCTTCCTCCAGTGGGTCCCTCCCTTGCCAATGCCAGATTGTGACCACCATCAGTGACACCCGCTCTGGCGGGGGGGGCGTATTGCAGTGCTCCCCCTGAACCGTCCAGGCATCGGAAGCGAATCTTCAGAAGGACGATGGTTCTGTCTATTGCCACCATTGTGGAGGGATGGCCCCTGTTATACCGCTGTTCTGCCTCTGTACATGGGTGGTGGAGAGGTGTCATAAACCACCTTTTCAACGGATAGCTCTTGTCACCCAGCAGCCATCCATCCAGTAGGGCTGGAGCACTGAAGAGCCTCGGCACCTGGGAGTGTCTCAGGATGTATATGCATCATGGGAGCTGCCTGGGTACCTTGCACAGACTTGTAGAATCAGCATCCTATGGTCACACACTATCTGCACGTTCATGGAGTGGAAGCCCTTCCTGTTGACGAAGGCACCGGGCTCACCTGCTGATGCCTTGATGGCCACATGTGTACAGTCTATAGCACCCTGGACACGGGGGAAGCCAGCAATGGCCGCGAAGCCTCTGGCTCACTCAGCCAGGCTGGTCTCATCCGTATAGTAAAGAATAAATGTCAGTACCCACCTGATTGGGAGACTCCACACAGATCCCCCCACTGAGCCCTGAAAGAGCCGGAGGCATAGAAGTTGAGGACCACTGTGACCTTCAGAGCCACTGGTATGGGGTATTCACCCACACAGTTGGATCTGATCTCAGGCCCATCATCTGACAAATGGAGGCCATAGTCTCCCTTGAGAGGCAAAACCTCCTTCGGCATTGCACCTCAGACATATTGAGGTAGCTGCCTCACCGCCTGTAAACCCTGGCAGCAGGATAGTGGCATCGTCTGCGGCTCCTAATGCCTTGGACTACCTGCTGGCCCTGTGCCCCTTGTGCCTGCACCTCTCCTCCCACAGGTCGCTCTGCTGGAAGCTGCATTGGGACACCTGGCCTCCTCTCCCTTCTGCCCCTGTCTTCCTCCTCAGAGGAGTTGCCACCAAGGAGACCACAATTCCCATTACCAGGGTAAGGGACAGCTGTCTGATACCTGGAAGGGTCCACATGGTCTGAATTTTCCAGGGTCCTTGGAGACACCAATGAGTCCTGCAATGAAACCTGGAAATGCTAACAATGAAGCCCCAAACAGAGATGATGCTGTCAAGTGCCAATAAGTCACCAGCAGCAAACTATCTACCAAACTCCTCACTAGTCACACTGGCAATGCTGTTGACCTTTTTTATCTCGCCCGTGGCCGAGGTTTTTGAAATTACCAACTGGCTGCCTGCCTGTTTTGCTCGTGCGACGAGCGCGAAATTGCACGGGCAACAAAAAATTGGCATCAACTGCTTTTTTAATGGTCTTAACTGGCCTCTCAAATAATGGCAGTCGTGGCTCTGGTGCCTACGCGCGCCCGCCAACTGAAATATCGTGCGAGTGTGCGATGACATCAGGACGCTCGCCCGACATCATCATGCGCTATTTTACACTCAAGTGGGTTGGGCGCGAACTTGCCTGCCCAGCGGAAAATTCTGGCCACTGTGTGCACTGGACAATATTCTGGCCTGGGAAAACAACGTTAAATATGGGGCTTGGAGTCAGCAGGTCCGGAGTCAAGAGTGCCAGAGGTGCAGTGATGAGGACAGAACTGTGATGGCTGTACTTTATTTTTCAAAATGAAGTGGCTCCCCTTCAGCAATCATATTAAAAACACAGGGCCATGCAACATTCCAGCCACTTTAATTTCCATGGCCTAATAAGCCGAGAATACAGCTTGTGTGATGTTCCCAGCTCCCTAGTTCTTGTCGCCCTTTGTTCAGTGCATTGGAGTGCACTGTGCATGTTAGATATATTGTAGGTCTCCAGTCTCTTCACCTACTAGTATGAGAATGTAATGCCTGATATGATCATTTGTCCTAAAGTCACTTCCAATGATTTCTCTGTCAAATCCTCCATGGTGTATCTCAGAATTACATTGCTGAACCTCTTATCTTCCTCCTTTTTTTATGCTACTCCTTGGCAAATTAATTCAACAACATGGGGCTACCTTTAATATTACACCCCTGGCACTAACTTCTCTGTCAAATCTTTGCCTCCAGACTGTCGCCATTTCCTCTCATTGCCTATTCAGTATTCTGACCTGGATGAGGACCAACTCCCTCCAGTTAACTGCCAAATGTGAAGCCACCCTCATCGGCTCCTGCAGTCACCTCCATGCCACCTTGATGCTTTCTGTGAATCCATGGGCAGAATTTTACATTCAGCATGCAGGCGTGTGCCTGACATGCTGGATCATAAAATGACGCGCGATGACATCGGGCATGCGTCCCGAAGTCATCGCGAAGTCGCGCGATTTTCTTTCGGCGGGTGTGTGCCGGAGTTGGCTGCGTGACCTCCAATAATTGATAGGCCTGTTAAGGCCATTAAACAGGTAATTAACCTGAAGTTCATGCTGCCAATCCAACCTTACGGTTGGTGGGCAGGCGAAAAGGCCAAATAGCCTTTATATTTTTTAGGAAATCTCATCCACGAGTGGGAGAAGGTTTCCTAAAGTTTTTACAAATTAAATAAACGCTTTCTTTGAAAAATTAAAACATGTCCCATCTCATGTGACACAGTCACATGAGGGGACATGTTTTATTAAATTTTTAATGTATTTATTTATTTTTTTAAAAAGTGCTTCATGCTCCCTGAGGCAGCTCCGTCCCTCAGGGAGATTGAAGCGCTCTTTCACACACATGCACGAAAGAGACTCTCCCTCCTCCCCCAGCCCACACAGGGAGCACTCATGCTACCGCTCGCAATCCACGCAGAGTGGCCCATGTGAAATCGCGGTGCGGAGCCGATCGCAGGCGGCAGTCAGCTCTGCGACCACCCCCGCCCACTCCTGCCCAATGAATGGAAAATTCTGGCCCCTGTTGACTTTAAGATCCTTACCCCCACTAATAAATCTCTCTATGGCCTCTCATATGTTTATCTCTTCAATCTCCCTCAGCCAGTGTCCTAGTGCACACCCACCACATTTCTAATAACTGCCTCCTTCTCATTTTGTGCTTCCTCCCATCCCTTTCAGTAGACATTCCTTCAGCCACTATGACCCTGATACTTTTCGCTGTGCCATCTCCTTCTCCGCTTTTAAAAGCCTGATTAAGACTGTTCCCTTCTGCTCTGGTTTTGCCCCTCGGCACAATTTTCCCTCTTTCCCTTTTGAATGAGTCTCTATTTGCTGTCCACTACCCCAGGAAGTGTTCTTACGTATAGGAAGTTTTTGTTGATGATATTTGTAAATGACTGGGTCCATTTTCTTTCAGTCATTAAGCTGTATTTCTCATTTAATGTACCATCCAAAAATAACAATCCAAATGCATTACCTGTTAGAAAATTACTTATACTTAACTAGAACATATGCGGATTTAGATACAATTTAGCAACATAAATAGATAACCACAGGCTGGAAATTATTCCTGCCAAATTTGACAGCTGAACAATTGACATTTAACCCATTTGTTGGATCTTCCTCTCTCTGCTCTGTAAATGGAGGCACTGATCCATTTATTTTCAACAGTAAAGGTGTTCATTAAAAAAAAGAGCAGAATATCATACGAACGTTCGCCTGCTATTATCAGCAACAATAATTTCAAGCTTCAGAAAAATTTAACACTTGCTTTAGTAACTCCTGCCTCTAGTATCACCACCATGTGCGCAGATAGATGTGTGTGGGTGGGTGGGGATCGGGGGAAATGCAGTAATATTTCTTGTGATTTGCAGTCAATTACGTGAATATGTATTTTTGAGTGAATATATTCATATTAGCCAATATATTAGCAGCTCTGCTGACTAGCACAGCTGCAACAGTGCAGCAACCTGGCAATGTGAGACACACGTAGGCACCTGATATGCCATTGACTTCTGCCAGAGGAATTTGGACAGCTCCTACTAGTACATAACACTAAGTAAAAATAGATACAGGTAGTGAGTCCACATCACAACTGCTGTGGTGATATTTTATTCATTATATCAGGTTGTGGTGGCAAGAATGTAGTTTAAATGCTAATGAGTAATTTTAAGTAATGTAACATTCATGTGTGAGCAGAACTGACGTGGGAAACACATGATATTTTCTTTTTAGAAAGGCTGTTGAACAAACTCAAAACTCTATTCAAAAGCTGGTGTGTAGGTGGCTGCATGGAACCCTGTAACTGCTGGACCAAAATATTGGAGTTGATTTTAACCCACTCTGCCTAGTGGGAACTTAGAAGTTTAGAAGAGTGAGGGGTGATTTGATTGAAGTATACAAGGTCCTGAACGGCCTTGACAAGGTGGACGTCGAAAGGATGTTTCCTCTTGTGGGTGAGTCCAGAACTAGGGGCATTGTTTTAAAACTAGGGGTCGCCCTTTCAAGACAGAGATGAGGAGAATTTTTTTTCTCTCAGAGGGTTGTGTGACTTTAGAATTCTCTGCCTCAGAAGGCAGTGGGCACGGCGTCATTGAATATTTTTAAGGCAGAGGCAGATAGATTCTTGTTAGACAAGGGAATCAATGGTTATTGGGATTAGATGGGAATGTGGAAATCGAAACACAAGATCAGCCATAATCTTGTTGAATGGTGGGGCAGGCTCGAGCGGCTGAATGGTCTATTCCTGTTCCTATTTCTTATTTTCTTATGTTCTTTTAAATGGAGCAGGACAGGGTAGATGAGAAGATCATTAGATTTGAGTTACCTTCACATTCCCACTGCTGCAATTTTAACTCTAGAGTTCATTAGATGGCTGAGCTAGATGAATGCCTCATGGCATATGCAAACGAGGGTCATTAGGACTCCAATGCAATGTTAACTGAGTAGGCCAGAGG
This sequence comes from Cetorhinus maximus, assembly GCF_964194155.1. Classification (NCBI taxonomy): domain Eukaryota; kingdom Metazoa; phylum Chordata; class Chondrichthyes; order Lamniformes; family Cetorhinidae; genus Cetorhinus; species Cetorhinus maximus. The sequence goes on from NC_135879.1 coordinate 82,599,865, forward strand.
TAAAACCTTATGGGATTGGTTTCAGGTACTGATTCGGGCCAATTTTGAATTCTATCACTGACCATTAAGGGGGGAGGTGTAACAATGTCAAAATGTGGTCAACACCAATCAACCAAACATGGTGGTCTGGGTGGCTCCACGGAGGGGTCTGTCACCAGATGCCTGAAGTGCCCATCTATCTCAGGCGATGGGCCTCTTCAAATATGGAAATCAGTGTCTTATGATGTAGATACTACCCTTCTAGGCAGGAACTGATCAGGCTCTTCATGGTGATGGCGTGTTCATTGAAGGTCTTACTCTGCTAACAGGGTCTACAGACCAAGAGTCACTTTCATGCATATGACTGAGTAGTTAGGAGGTTGTACTTCACTGGGCAGGCAGTCACTGATATATGCGGCCTCCTGCAACAAACCTTGCTGATTGCTGGCTAAGTTAGATAAGCTTTGCCAGTGGCTTCAAAGGCATCAGCACCTCAAACTCCTTCCAGGCTGCTACATGGGACACTACCTGCACCTCCCAGTCTGCAGTGCACTGCTACATCTAGGAGGCCACCTATGCCCTATTTGATGAGGCCAGGAATCAAAACGATGGAGTTCTGGGATTTTCAGCAGTAGCTAAATTTCCTCTTGTCCCAGGGCACTGTAGACTGTAGTCATATGGCCAACAAGGCACTGGAAGCTTCCATCAACAAAATGGCCTATCCTTCAATTAATGCCTGCCTGGCCTGTAATCACTACAGAAGGATCATGCAAGTCTGTTTGGCAGTTTCCCAGGCAGCAGTCATGATGCCTTCATTCTGTGACACCCAGCCATCATCATTATTCCACCATTCCAGGAACATGGCTGGTTGTGGACAAGGAACCATGACAACAGTGTCATGACATGACCAAGGACTTCATTAAGTGTATTGTTGTGCTAGAGAAGCAAATGTTTAGGTGCTTGGATATGTGTATATGGGGTGGTGGGGTGGGGGGTTGGTGCTTTCTAAATATGCCCCCAACAAAGTCTGTCACATTATTGTCGTGTGGTGCTTATGCTTACAGAACCTGACGATATAGGAATGAGACAGAACACTGAGAAAGAGTTATTATCTGACAAGAAAGAACTTGATGCAAGTGAGTGAGGAGCAGAAGAAGGAGGGCGAGGGCCAGGGCTGAGGTCAGAGCGTTGCTTCCAGTGATCTGCTCATTTCCAGCCTCTAAAAAGTGGCACTAAGTCTTTCTGCACTCAGAGTCCTTGTTACACCTTCATCACTCCCTAAAGTTGTAATTAAAAACATTGCAAGCATTCAGCCAACTTTGGCGTGAATGATGTGCTGAAAATGCAAACTCAGAAGCTGCTATGAAAAGAAACTGCAGATCAGTGTGCCAAACATGGTGAGCTGATGAGTTTCACTATAGGATAGTGATCAGGAATAGACATTTTGCTGATTTTTCTTCTTACACCTGAGATGCTGAGACAAACATTAATGACCCTAACTCTGTCCCAGTTTAGTTCAGCTAACTCAGCATGGCCCAGATTTTACTTCTTATTTGTTTACCGGTATGAGAATCGCTGGTAGGGACATAATTTATTTCCCATCCCTAATTTACTCTTGACAAGGTGGGGTGAGCTGCTTTTTTTTACACTGAGTGGCTTACTAGGCCATTTCAGAAGCTAAATTTCTGGAATCATATACAAAGGCCAAACCGAATAAGGGCAGCAGAGATCCTGCACAAAGTTCGTTAACAAAACAGATGGGCTGTTAACCTAAGATCTTAACCTGGGAAATTCATGGTATGTATGGCACAGTACTAGAACAAGTGTATTTATTCACTGTTTTCAGAAAACATTTACCAGAAATTTAAAAATCTTGTAGTTCATCAGTAGGGCAGGGGTGGGGGAACAAGTATTCTGGAGTCACTTTATAGCAGTCAAATCATAAACAAATGAGAGTGTTAATGTCCTTCTGGTTAATACTTCTAGTTCTTTTTGCCTCAATTCCTGGCACGTGAGAACTCCAGGGGCAGAATTTTGTCCTTGAGAGGCGGGTTCGGTGGGGGCGGTCGGGAAGCTGACTGCTGCCCGCGATCGGGGCCAGACCCTGATTTCATGCTGACGGGCCAACTGAGGCCCGCTTGGTGTGAAACGCATGCTGCAGCGCTGCCTGTGCAGGGATGGGGGAGGAGAGCGAGCGGGGAACTTCACACATCTGCACAGGAGGTGCTGGAAAAGCCTCCTGAGGCACAGAGCTGCTTAAGGGAGCTGAAGAGTTCTGAAAAACAAAAGTAAAGAATTTTTAAATGTTAAAAATCCTGTCACATGAGCAGGGACATGTTATGAATGAGACGTAATTTTTTAAAATTTCATTTTTATTTGTTGTTGGAAACCTCATCCCGCCCGTGGATGAGGTCTCCTAAAAAGTGCAAAGGCCGCTTGGTCTTTTCACCTGACCACCAGCTGTAAGGTTGGGTGGGTGGCGAAAAATTTAAATTAATTAATACTTTAATGGCCTTATAGGCCTTCTAATTGTCGGCGGGTGCGCTGCCGATTCCAGCGCGTGCCCGCCGACCGAACTATTGTGTGATAGGGACGCTCGGCTGACATCATCGCGCATCATTTCACACTCGAGTGGGTCGGACCCACCAAGGTGAAAATTCTGCCCCAGGACTCTTCATGTGTCCTGGGTAACCACATGTGCAGGAAGTGCTTCCAGGTGCCTGAACTTGAGCCCTGGGTTCCTGAGCTTGTGGGATGGTTGGAGCCAGCAAAGGGCATACGAGGGGCTGAGAATGTTATGCCCCAGAAGATGGTCACCCAGCGGCCACAGAAAGTTCAGGAGAATAATAAGGGGGTAGCATTCTGGCAGGGTAGGAAAAAAAGTTGGCGATGCAGGAATCCTTTGATAATGGGGCACTCACCTGCCAAGATGGACAAGTTGCTCTTCAGTAAAGTTGAGAAAAAATGCCCATGCAGGGTATTTAACTGGTGCTGAGGGGGGTGGGGTATTTAAAATAATTTAGCACAAGGGTAGGGAGAGTGGGTACTAAGATGTAGCATTAGCAAAACAACTGCACAGCAGATTACAAAAGACAAACAATGTTAGAATAAAGTGTAGTTCAGATATAGGAGTGATCAGACAGTAGGGGAATGAAAGTCAGACTAGGATGAGTTTTAAGTGCATGTACATAACTACATGGAGCAGGTTAATCAAGTTGGTGAGCTGCAGACACAAATTGCCATGTAGTCCCATGATATTGTGGCAATAACAGATGCCTGGCTTAAACAAGAGGAGGATTGGGCACCTAATATTCTTGGTTGGAAAGTATTGAGGAAAGATAAAGACAGAAAAAAAGGAGGGCAGGTGGCAGTATTGATCAAGGATAATGTTATAGCACTGGGATGATGTACTTGAAGGTTCAAAGATGGAATCTATTTGGTTAGAATTAAGGCATAATAGTAGAACTGTTACACTGTTGTATGTATTCCATAGGCCACCAAATAGTTGGAAGGAGATAGAGGGGCACATTTCAAATTTATGCCCAAGCTATAGATTCGTGAAAATAGGATCTTCAATTCTCCTGATATAGACTAGGAAAATAACAGTGTAAATGGGAAAGAGGGCCAGGGATTCCGGAGATCCAATGAGAATCCGGAATGTACAAGAGAACTTTTGAGCCTAACGAGAAAAGATGCGGTGATGGTATAGTTCTGGCGAATGAAGTAGGACAATTGAAGCATGTTAGTGGGGGATTATTTAGTGAACAGTTATTATGATATCATTAGGCTTAAAGTTGTTACGAACAAGGAACAATGAAACATGAAATGATCCAATTAGAGGGGAGGGCAACTTTCAGTGAATTGAAAGAGGATGTGACCCAGGTTTTTTCTTTTTTAAAAATTCAGTCATGAGATGTGGGCACTGCTGCAAAGCAAGCACTTGTTCCCCATTGTTACAACCATGTGAGGAGGGGTGAAATGACTCACCTATTCTAACTCTCCAGGTCTGACCGTAACAAGGTATTTTGTGAGTTTAGAGAGGATGTGTTTAGCCAATGCTGCAGGAGCCCCACTATTTACACTTACAGATTGTAAAGAATTAGTTAGACAGGTTTCCTTAGGTTAAACAAAGAACAAGATAGGTTTATTGAAAATATTTCCTGAATTTAAAAAGTGACTGGGTAAATCGCAACCACTATTCATACCTCACATACATTCACCTGGGCCGACACACACACTAGTACAGATGGCAGAATAACAGGATGGCTTATGGATCTTTTTACAGTTCGTGAAGAAGGAGTACACAGTTAGCTGTCTTTTGGCTGACCTCAATGAGGTGATTCCATGTTGTGGCTGTTGTGTTCAGTTGTCTTCCTGGGTGCAGTTGAATGCAGCAAATGTCTATGTTTTATTCCCAAAATATCCCAGTTTGCAGTAAATTTATCTTCTCAGAATGGTTACTTTGCAAATCCGGGCCCAATATTTCTGAGAGAGAAAGAGAGAGAGAGGGCAAACAGCTTCAGCCACCTGTTTCATTACAGCATTGTCTTGATCTCGCTCCTGCTTGGTAAACAGTCTCTTAAAGTAAAATAAAAACAGAATTACCTGGAAAAACTCAGCAAGTCTGGCAGCATCGGTGGAGAAGAAATCAGTCAACGTTTCGAGCCCTCATGGCCCTTCAGCAGAACTGAAGCATAGTTTCAACAAGGGAGAAATATAAATTGGTTTAAGGTGGGTGGGGGGGAAGAGACACATTGAGGGTGTGGTGTGAGCAGATAATCAAAAGATGTCAGAGACAAAAGGGTCAAAGAGGTGTTGAAGGTGGTGGTCTTTGTCTGAGAAAAGTGCTAATTAAGAATGCAAGACAGGATATTCAAAGTACAGCTCTTAAAGTACCCTGCTGGTTGTATACTCCAGAGAAATTCTATTACCCCATGTCTGCTGCAGTCATTGTTTTAAAACAGGTAATTGCATTTTGATGTCTCACCTCAGAAACATCTGCAAAGTTTCAGGATAGTATAAAGTGAACAGGAGATGAGGCCTTTCATGCTCCCCAGGAGGTTGAGTATTTTTTTACATTCCACTTGGTGGAATGCAGGCTGTATATTGTAGCTGTCTGCATCTCCATTGTCTTTAGAGGGCTTCAGTTTTTTTTAAATCCAGCCAGAAAAATGAAAATTAGAAATTGTATCTTTTAATAATAAAGCAACTCCTCATAATACCATTCCTGCTTGATCTTGTGAAGGTGGCAGTGACTCATGAACCATTGCAGTCCATGTGGTGTAGGTACACCCATAGTGCTGTTAGGAAGGAAGTTCCAGGATATTGACCTGGCAATAACGAAACAACAGCGATAAATTTCCAAGGCAGGATGGTGTGTGACTTGGAGAAGAACGTTGAGGTGGTGGTGTTCCCATGCATCTGTTGCCTTTATTTTCTAGGTGGTAGAGGCCATGGATTTGGAAGTTGCTGTTGAAGGAGGCATGCTGAGTTGCTGCAGTGCACCTTGTGGATTGTGCACACTGCTGCCACTGTGCGTCAGTGGTGGAGGGAGTAAATGTTTAAGCTGGTAGGTGGAGTGCCAATCACGTGGGCTGCTTTGTCCTGGACGATGTCAAGCTTCTTGAGTGTTGTTGGGAGCTGCACACATCCAGGCAAGTGGGGAGTATTCCATCACCACCTGACTTGTGCCTTGTAGGTACAGGACAGGCTTTGGGGAGTCGGGCTGGGTTGGCGGTTTAGAATCAAAGATTGGCACATAAAACATTCAATGATGAATGAGGTGCCTTTAAAGAGGAGATAGTTTTCACACAGACTAGACATTTAGCTATGAGGGGGAAGGAAAGGTCATCTGAAGCTAGAGTTAAAATATAGGGATTAAATGAAACAACAAAAGAAGGATTATGAAAAATTTCAGGCTCATAATTCAGCAAAGAAACTGGTTATAAAAAGTCCAAAGGAAAAATGAAAAAAAAAACTACATGGAGTCAAGGGGGTATGAGGATGGATAAACAGGTATTAAAAAAGGGAAGCCAGAAGTCTTTTATAAACCAAAGGATAGTTAAAGGAAGGGTGGGACCATTAAGGAGTCAAAAAGAAGACCCTCTTCAGGAAGCAGAGGGCATGGTGAAGGTACTAAATGAATACTTTACATCTTCACAAGAGCATGATGCTGCCAACATCACATAAAGGAGGGGGTAAGAACATAAGAACACAAGAAATGGGAGCAGGAGTAAGCCATTTGGCCCCTCAAGACTGCCCCGCAATTCAATAAGATCATGGCTGATCTGCCCCAGGCCTCAACTTCTCTTTCGTGCCAACTCCTCATAACCCTCAACTCCCCGATATTTCAAAAATCTTTCTACCTCCTCTTTAAATACTTTCAGTGATCTAGCCTCCACAAATCTCTGGGATAGAGAATTCCGGACATTCACTACCCTCTGAGAGAAGAAATTCCTTCACATATCAGTTTTAAATGAGTGTCCCCTTATTCTGTAACTATGTCCCCTAGTTCGAGATTCCCCCAACAGTGGAAACATCTTCTCAACATCTACCCTGTCAAGCCCCCTCAGAAACTTGTACATTTCAATAAGATCACCCCTCATTCTTCAAAACTCTAATGAACTAAGGGCTAACCTGTTTAGCCGTTCTTGATAAGTCAACCCCTTCATCCCAGGAATCAGCCTAGTGAATCTCTTTTGAACTACCTCCAACGCCAGTATATCCTTTCTTAATTACGAGGACCAAAACTGTACACAGTACTCCAGGTGCGGCCTCACCAACACTCTGTACAGTTGTAACAAGACTTCCCTATTTTTAAACTCCAACCCCCTAGCAATACAAGCCAAAGTTCCATTTGCCTTCTAAATTACTTTCCGCACCTACATGCTAACTTTTTGTGTTTCATGCACAAGAACACCCAGATCCACCTATGCTGCACTTTTTTGGAGTCTCTCTCCATTTAAATAATAGTCTGCCTTTTGATTCTCCCTACAAAGTGCATGACCTCACACTTTCCTACATTAAACACCATCTGCCAAGTTTCCGTCCACTCACTCAACCTGTCTATATTCCCTCGCAGATTCCTTATGTCCTCATCACAACATGCCCTCCCACCTATTTTTGTATTGTCAGCATATTTGGATACATTACACTCTGCCCCCTCCTCCAAGTCATTAATATGGATAGTAAATAATTGAGGCCCTAGGACCGATCATTGTGGCTCTCTACTAGTTACGTCTTTCCAACCTGAAGAAAGCCCCTTAATCCCGACTCTCTGTCTTCTATGCGTTAACCAATCCTCAGTCCTTACCCCCAATACCGTAAGCTTCTATCTTGCACAATAACCTTTTATGTGACACCGTATTGAATGCCTTCTGGAAATTCAAATACACTACATCTACTGGTTCCCCTTCATCAACTCTGCTTATTATATCCTCAAAGGACTCTAGCAAATTTGCAGAAGAGAAATTGGACGTACTGAAAAGATTGGCAACACTCAAAGTAGGAAAGTCATCTGGTGTGGATGGGTGCAGCCTAGGTTATTGAGGGAAGTAAGTGAGGAGCAGACACTCTTGCCTTGATCTTCTAATGTTCCCTAGATATTGGTCAGGGGGGTTTGGGGGGTGTGCAATGGGTTGGGGGGCACAAGGGTAGTGATGCCAGAAGATGTATGCAAATGTAAGTAATGGCTCCTTCTGTCCAGAGGTCACTGACCTCCAACCTGACTACCTTTCAACATCCAGGACCCCTGATCTCTTCCCGGCTTGGGCCCCAACCTTCGAGCCATCCCTGACAGCACTCCCGTCACTGTAACCTCCTCCCCACCATAACAGTAAATCCCCGAGGCCTCCTATTCTCTTAACTGAACTCTGACAGCTCTCGTGACCCCCTAATAATACTCCCGAGGTCTGCAATATTCCTGCCCGATTCCCAACGGTACGCCCAATATTTCAATAATACTCCTGAAGTCTGTGATCTCCCCACCCGAATCCTGAGGCTCACTCATTCCTCCCCCAGAAACCCCATGATCCAATTCAACCCCCCCTCCAACCTAGCTAGAAATTGGAGCACCAACCTGTGCACGTTCCTACCACAGTACCATTTACATTACACTGAAGCCCAAAGCCCAAAATCTGGCACTTCTCAGACCTTAACATTTGTTTGTAACACCGTGCGGATGAGGTAATCAAAAATGGGTACTCCCAACGTTGCCCCCCACTGCTTCCTCTAGCAGTATTCTTTTACTAGAGCACACAGATTTAAGGTAATTGGTGAAAGAGCCAGTTGAGGTGAGTTATTTTCGGCAACGTGTTGTTATGATGTGGAATGCACTGCTTTAAAGGGCGGTGGAACCCTAAGAACCAAGGTGGGTAGCTCGATTTGGGACATTTCATAACTCACCAGACCTGCCTCGGAGGAAAGGCCCCCGAATGTCATGATCTTTGCTTTGGGAGGGTGGGTGCAGACTTGAGTTGGGCATCCCTACCCTGAAGCCAGAGTATGGGCAGCCACAGAGGCAGCTGATTGCTGAGGGCGACTGGTTAAAAAGCCTGTCTCGGTTCTCTGGGACTTCATCCCAGAGTTATTAAGGGCACTCTAGCCCTCACCTCTCACCCACCATCACACCCCCATCCACCCACTATGCCCCCTCCATGCCAGCTCATGTTCCCCTCCCCGCCCCCGCCCCCGCCCCATCCTTTACGTGGGCCTGACTTTTTATACATTCAAACCTATGAAATTAGTAAAATCTGACCAAATGCTTCTAACAATCCTGAATATGGACACATAACTGGTATGAGAAAATTTGTTGGTTAGCTGCTTTGTCAAAGTTTCACTGGACAGGGTGTTTATCAGGAATTTGGTTCTGCAGATCAATGTGCCCAGCTTGGGGCACATATAATTTTTCATCCATGACAGTTACAATATACTCTGTAGTTACTGAAAGTCCAGTCATAATCTGAGCTGCAAGTATATTCAACTATCCGTTATTTTATCATAGAAGATAGTGGCCAAACTTTCAACAATTTATCTTCATTTCTACATGAATCAATATTCTCTCATTGTAAGATTATTTTACATGTTTGTTACAGTGTCAGGGGAGTACTATTCTTTCACTCCCAAATTCACAGAGGCCCTCTACTTCATGCTGACATTCTTTTATTCCTGATTCAAATTAAGACGTTTCTCTCCACCTCTAGCACCCTGCCCCCACCCCAGTTTACAGTGGGAATCTTTACCTACTTTCAGTTCACATTGGCACACCTCTCTGCCCCTTTCTTCACACTGGCACTCATCAACCTTTTCCCCCTCAAGCGAACCTGATAGAGTACACCTCAGCGCGTGACGGGTACCCTCCACACCATTCCCTCAGGCTTCAATTGGTACTCATTTACTTATCCCTCAGTTTAAGCTAATATCCTTCACCTTTCCCTTCTTATATCTGCTATTTGCATAAAAATGATGCTGAGTGTCTTCCGCATGACTTTTTTCCCCCTATCAGTCTGGAGAATTGCCTTCCCTATACTTAGTGATTTCTGCAGGTTGCAACCAGGAACTTGCCCAAGCGAAAGTACTGCGATGTCTAGCTCCCGCTTGGCTTTGCTACTGCTTCAGGTGATGGAACTCTGCTCTGGGTGGGAATCCAAGATGTTGAAATCCTATTGTGAGATCCTGCCCTCAGCAATAAGCCATTTCCCAAAGCAGTGGTATTAGGGAGGAGAAAGGATGGTACACATTTCTGTTCACAAATGTGGGGTGGAATTTTCCGTTATGAGATTAAGTGTGGTGGCGGGCGGTTTTGGCAGCACCCACCCCGCTAGCGGGAATCATGGGAACTCGCGCCGATTCCGTGCTTGGAAACTCGTTAATTATTTACAGGCGGGTATCAAGCCTAATCGCCTGGCGGGTCGGGAGCTGATTTGTCTGGCTGCTGTCAGCTGGTGGGGTCGAAGGTCCAGCGCCACATTTAAACACCAGTCCAACAAAGACTCTCACCAGCCCACCTGTCTTCAGGACATGGGCAGAGATGCCTGACAGCCATGAGATGAAGGCCAAAAGCCTCAAGAATGTGGTAGCAGCTCGCTTCACCCACCAGGCCCTCCAGGCCTTGATCAGAGGAGTGCAGGTGCACAGGCAAGTCCTGTATCCCAGGGATGGCTGCAGGAAACATAGCAGCCTCACTTCTCTGGCCTAGGAGGGCGTCCAAGAGCAGGTCAGAGCAGTTGGCAACTGCACCCAAAATGCCATCCAGTGCAGGAAGAGGACAAATGATCTCATCTGCTCTGCCAGGGTAAGTCATCCTTCAACTCCCTCCAATATCAAACTATCATCATGGCATCATGCACTCAAATGGCTACTCTCTTCATGGATCTCACACAACCATTATTGGGGGACACATATCAACACTCATTCTCTCACCGAAACTTTCACATCACCACCATCCCATCTATCATGTTGCTCACACGCCATTCTTGGGCCCTTCTGGGGAAGGTTCCCCACACACAGGGAACATGCATCTCACCCAACCTCAGCTCCATCCCTTCCCATTACATGCCTTTCTTTCTTCTTCATGCAGGCTGAGCTGGCGCACAACAGCCGCGAGAGAGTGCAGACCGGGGGAGGGACAGTAACATCATTGCCCTCACTGAGTTTGAGGAGGCTGCAGCCGAGCTGACTGGGGAGGACAGGGATCGCCCCTGTGGGAAGGGGAGATCTGCATCTTGCAGCAACCTAGTACAGATCATAGATCCATCACTTCATCAAACCGGGAGAATCACAGTAAGTTAATTGCAGTCTTATCTAGCTCATACTCGTTAACTGAAACCCTATCGTCTATTGTCTAGGTACCAGCATATCGAGGCCCACAAGACAGCTGAGACCCAGTCCGAGCCCCCAGACCATATGCAAAGAGGAAGCTCTGGGTCTCCTCTCAGGACACTCCAAGGGTGTGCAGCCCCCTTACAACGCTCACATGCCCCCCCTCCATCAGCTCAGGGACACACATGTCTGTGGGGCACAGCTATACATCAGGCTCAGGCTCACCTTCTAGAGAACACCTCACTGATACGTCCCCACGGCAGCCGGAGGCAGGGACAGCCCAGGTCTCCGGCACTCAGAGGGCCGCTGGAGACCAGCCACCCATTCAGTCCAAGTCAGAGGATGAGCCTCTGGAAGCGGCCGCCAACTCAATGCTGGAGATGCAGTGACAGGCGGCGGAACATCAGGCAGAGGTTCAACAGTCACTCAGCAGACTAGAGCGAATAATGGAGGAATCTGTCCGCGTTCTATCTGACCTGATGGCTCTGACATGCGAGCGCCTCGAGGTCACCATGGGAAGGCTAATGACCACCATGGAGACCTTGGTCCAGCAGGTCTTGCCGGATTTGCACTCGGCCTGCACTCCATGGCCACATCCTGATGGGCACCATCAGGATGTAGGTGACATGGGGACAAGGCACTTTGACCTCCCTCCAGGTGCACCATCTCCTGCAGGAGTCAGGGCGGGGCCCTCGGGCACCCACAGGGAGCATGAGTGTCAGCTGAACACCCCAGAGGCCTCCTCTCAGGACACTCCAAGGATGTGCAGTCGCTCACGTCCCCCTCCATCTGTGACCCCAACCACTCCAACTTCTCAGGCCGCCGAGGGCGTTTCTGCCCCTGAGCAGGTGGCCGGGACCCTCCAGGCTTCGGGCCACCAGAGGATGTCTACCAAGGTCATCACAGACATCAGAACATAGCAGTCAGAAGGCTGCCTCCACCTCTGCTGCGAATATCGAGCTGCACCCAGACGTCGCAGTTGGGTTAGGAAAGTTAAGAAATTTTGATGTAATTTTTGGGTCCCAGGTGCGCTGTAAGTAAAGAGATTAGACTTTTGTGAATACATTTAATGGTTATGTGAATGTTTTGGTCAACTGAAGGCATTGTGATTTTGTACATTGGAATCCTCCTATTTCAAGATTTAGCCCTCTCAGTGACAGTGTCCCACTGTGAGATTCACATTCCTGTCAATTCCGCAGTTGAACTGGTCTCCACATTCTTGTGTGATGTCAAGGATTTTCTCTAGTTGGAGATGGTCAATGCCTGACACTTGTGTGGTGTGAACGTTGCTGGCCACTTGTCAGCCAAAACCTGGATATTGTCCTGGTCTTGCTGCATTTGGACATGGACTGCTTCAGTATCTGAGGAGTCACGAATGGTGCTGAACATTGTGCAATCATCAGCGAACATCCCACTCCTGGCCTTATGATGGAAGGAAGGTCATTCCTGAAGCCGCTGAAGATGGTTGGACCAAGGACACTACCCTGAAGAACTCCTGCACTGATGTCCTGGAGCTGAGATGACTGATCTCCAACAACCAGAACCATCTTCCTTTGTGCTCAGTATGATTCCAACCTCCTCCAATTCCTATTGACTCCAGTTTTGCTAGGACTCCTTGATGCCATACTCTGTCAAATGCTGCCTTGCTGTCAAGGGCCGCCACTCTCATCTCACCTTCTGGTGTTATCCTTGTGAACCTGTTTCACATCTCCTCAGTGCCTATGTTTATTTTTTATAATATGGAGAGCAGAACTGAACACAGTATTCCAAGTGTAATCTAACCAAGGGTTGTTTAGAATGTGTCTGAGGCGATGGTGAGGTGGATGGCACCCACCCAAGTGAGGATCTTGCACCAGCTCATCCTTCAGGCAAACATACTGAGGGATGAGCTGGTGCAAGATCCTGTTTTATAGTCGTCTACCATGCACTAATTATATCCCCTTTCATTTATAGGAAACGCCCAAGAGCATCCACAAGCCAGGCCCTCAGCTCCAACCCCAATGACACCTCAGATGAGGAACACGAGGAGAGCACCAGAGAAGACCCATCACAGCACTCACCCATACCTTCCAATCTGGTGAGCACAACACACAATCTGCTCCACAGCAGGCGGAGTCAGGGAGATCTGAGGTTGCTGGCACTTGGAGGACTGTTGGAGGCCAGGAATTTCTGGAGTCCAGGTCAGTTGGTGAGCCTCCAGACTTAGTCCTAAATCATTTGGTGGAGCTTCAGCGACGATCATGTGAACATCAGGAAGAGATATCAGCTGCGTTCCTCAGATAGCAACTGACGACGGAGGAGCAGCACTCCATCATTGTAGCCATTGGTGGCATCCATCAATGGCTATGCAAGAAGGGGTTAGGGCACTAGATCTCACTCCAGCTGCTCCTCCTCCTCAAGGAATCAGCTAGGGGCCTTGAGGCACCCATAGGGAGAAGGATTATAGCTGGACACCCTGGGGCTATTCACCCAGGTGACTCCGGGACTGTCCAACCGATCCCAATCCCATTTTTCTGTGACCCCATCACCTCCAGTTCCACAGACCGAGAAGGGTGCACCAGCCCCAAAGCAGGACACACAAAGCAGGCCGGGGCCCTCCAGGTCTTGGCCCTCCAGGTCTTGGCCCTCCAGGTCTCGGCCCTCCAGAGGACGCTCGCCAAAGTCATGATAGACAACAGGGCGCTGCAGTCAGCCTCCACCTCCACTGCGGATGTCGGGGGAGCACCAAGATAAAGCGGTAGGGTTAAGAAATTTAAAAAGGTTTAGGAGCACAAAGGTGGCAGGGGTGCTCACATCATGTGTATGACGTCCACAAATGTAAATAGAATTGCACCCATTTCACACCTCCTCTTGTGTATGCCTCCTTTTTATGATGACCTGTGTTGTCAATCAGGTGTGACACCATGTTCCCACCCCCGACTTACTGCAGATAGCGCTATTATGGGCCTCTTGTCTATGTAGTGTGCTTCCATATCACCACAATGTGTGGCCCTTTTCCAGATCATTCTCGACATTAGTGATGCCTCAACCTTAATGTTAAGTGTGCTTGTGGAAAGAACCTCGTTCACATGTTTTGCAAGGTCATGTCATGTTTATTCTTGGCTGTGTAATGCCATGAAGAGATTAATGTCTATAATGTTATTGGAAATTATTTTTTAAAATAGAGTTCTAGTGGGGTCTGTGTCTATGTGTGTGCATGTATGTGTGTCTTAACTGGCTTAAAGCCAGCTGGTCTAGAGGCTTTGATGTATAGAAATAGGTAGGTTTGATATGGTAATTAGATAAACATGGGGAAGTTTAGAAACATAAGTGTTAAGGAGGGAATTTTCATTTTTAAATAAACCATTGAAAAGAATGAGTGAAATCTTGCACCTATCTAGAAGACGCCAAACAATGTTTTTTTCAGCTTACTAATAAAACTGGTGGATTGAAGGAATGTTATTGTTAGAAGAGGTAAAATTAAAAGCCTAGTGATACAGTGGAAAATTTACATTCAAAGAGAAAGATATGTATAAAGGTGAAAGGAGATTGTGTGTAAGGTAGAGGCATTTTAAGATCCAACAAGTGTGAGAAAATCTGCAAGGACCCAGAGCTGAAAGAAACTCATTTTGAATGTGACTGTCTAGGTTGTTCTTTGTCAGCTGTCTCCCTAAATTTATGTGATTTACTGTTGTCTTAATGGGGGTATAATTGAGAATCAGATTAATTAGGGGATTTTTGTAGTTATTATAGTAGTAATTTTGTAGATGTATGTATGTATTACAATTTTTTTTGTATTAATAAATGTTTAGTTTTGTTTTATAAAACCTCCTGAAACTCAGTGATCCTATTACTACTGAATTGAAAGCCTGCATCTTGAAACATACAAATTACAAAAACGGGTTATGACAGTTGTTTCAAGTTTCCCTCTGGGTTTTGAACAACTCAGCCTTTACCATCGGCCGTGTCATAATAGTAAGGTTGAGGTTGAGGTGTTCACTTGTCTCATCTGCATTCTTGAAAGGTGAAGGTGCAGTGTACAAGGAGAAGAGTAGCGAATGGTGCTGAACATTGTGCAGCCATCTGACCTTATGATGGAAGGAAGGTCATTGATGAAACAGCTGAGGATGATTGGGTCGAGGACACTACCCTGAGGAGCTCCTGCAGTGATGTCCTGGAGCTGAAATGACTGACCTCCAACAACCACAACCATCTTCATTTGTGCTAGGTATGAATCCAACCAGTGGAGAGTTTTCCTTCTGATTCCCATTGACTCCAGTTTTGCTAGGGCTCCTTGATGCCACACTTAGTCAAATGCTACCTTGATGTCAAGGGCTGTCAGTCTTACTTCACCTCGGGGGTTCAGCTCTTTTGTCCATGTTTGAACCAGGGCTGTAATGAGGTCAGGAGCTGAGAGGCATTGGTGGAACCCAAACTGGGTGTCAGTGAGCAGGTTATTGCTAACAGGTGCCACTTCATAGCACTGTTGATGACCCCTTGCACTACTTTACTGATGATTGAGAGTAGACTGATGGGGTGGTAATTGGCTGGGTTGGATTTGTCCTGCTTCTTGTGTACAGGACATACCTGGGCAATTTTCCACATAACTGGGTAGATGCCAGTGTTGTAGCTGTACTGGAACAGCTTGGCTTGGAACAGCGGCAAGTTCTGGAGCACAAGTCTTTAGTACTATTGTCGGAATATTGTCAGGGCCCATAGTCTTTGTAGTATCTAGTGCCTTCAGCCGTTTCTTGATATCATGTGGAGTGAATCGAATTGACTGAAGGCTGCCATCTGTGATGCTGGGGACCTCCAGAGGAGGCCAAGATGGATCATCCACTCGGCACTTCTGGCTGAAGATTGTACCAAATGCTTCAGCCTTATATTTTGCACTGATGTTCTGGGCTCCTCCATCGTTGAGGATGGGGATATTTGTGCAGCCTCCACCTCCAGTGAGTTGTTTAATTGTCCACCGCCATTCACGACTGGATGTGGCAGGACTGCAGACCTTAGATCTGCTCCGTTGGTTGTGGAATCACTTAGCGCTGTCTATCACTTGCTGCTTAAGCTGTTTGGCATGCAAGTAGTCCTGTGTTATAGCTTCACCAGATTGACACCTCATTTTTAGGTAGGCCTGGTGCTGCTCCTGGCACGCCCTCCTGCACTCTTCATTGAAACATGGTTGATCCCCTGGCTTGATGGTAATGGTAGAGTGAGGGATATGCCGGGCCATAAGGTTGTAGATTGTGTTCGAGTACAATTCTGCTGCAGTTGATGGCCCACAGCACCTCATGGATGCCCAGTCTTGAGCTGCTAGACCTGTTTGAAATCTACCCCATTTAGTGCGGTGGGAGTGCCAAACACACGATGGAGAGTATCCTCATTGTGAAGACAGGATTTCATCTCCACAACAACTTTGCAGTGGTCACTCCTACTAATATTGTCATGGACAGATGCATCTGTGGCAGGCAGGATGGTGAGGATAAGGTCAAGTATGTTTTTCCCTCAACACCTGCCGCAGGTCTAGTCTAGCAGCTATGTCATTTAGGACTTGGCCAGCTCGCCCAGTAGCGGCGCTACCGAGCCGCTCTTGGTGATGGACATTGAAGTCCCTCGCCCAGAGTACATTCTGTGCCCTTGTCACCCTCAGTGCTTTCTCCAAGTGGTGTTCAACATGGAGGAGCATTGATTTATCAGCTGAGGGAGGGCTGTACGTAGTAATCAGCAGGAGGTTTCCTTGCACATGTTTGACCTGATACCATGAGACTTCATGGGGACTGCAGTCGATGTTGAGGACGCCCAGGGCAACTCCCTCCTGACTGTATACCACTGTGCCACCACCTCTGCTGGGTCTGTCCTGCCAGTGGGTGATGGTGGTGTCCGGACATTATCTGTAAGACATGATTCCGTGAGGGGAACTCTATCAGGCTGTTGCTTGACTAGTCTGTGAGACAGCTGTCCCAATTTTAGCACTAACCTGCAGATGTTAGTAAGGAGGTCTTTGCAAGGTCGACAGGGCTGAGTTTGCTGTTGTCGCTTCTGGTGCCTAGTTCGATGCCAGGTGGTCCGTCCGGGTTCATTTCTTTTTTGAGCCTTTGATGCAACTGAGTGGCATGCTGGGCCATTTCAAGGGGCATTTAAGAGTCACCACTAGTGAGTCTGGAGTCACATGTAGGCCAGACCAGGTAAGGATGACAGATTTCCCTCCCTGAAGGGCATCAGTGAACCAGATGGGTTTTTACAACAATTGACAATGGTTTCATTAGACTTCTAATTCCAGACTTTTTAAAAATTGAATTCAAATTCCACCATCTGCCGTGGCAGGATGCAAACCCAGGCCCCCAGGGCATTACCCTGGGCCTCTGGATTACTAGTCCAGTGACAAAACCGCTACACCATTGCCTCCCGGGGCTTCATCCTTCAAAGGATCAGGGCAATGTGAGCCTGGTGTGTAACTATTCACTCTCATATTGAAGTGCATGGTTGAAATGAGAGGAATAACAACCCTGGTGTTCATGTTGGCTCATAATGGAGGGCATTTGTCCAAGAGAAAACTCACTGCAACTCATCATCCTCATCATGGAAGCTGGTGGCTATGAGGTCCTCATGTCCATGCCTGCCTCATCTGGCCCATGCTATGGCCTCTTCCCCTGCAGCCTTGGCGTCTTCCAACTCAATGGCCTCATCCCCTTCAGTGTCCTCATTGGAGGAGATGTGCAGCTTCTCCATGTTGGAATCTGGTAAGTCCATCCCTCTTTGCAGCGTCAGGTTGTGCAGCGCGCAAAAAGCCACGATGATCCCTGAGACCCTCTGGGGGTGTACTGGAGTCCTCCCACAGGCCTGTCCAGGCATCAGAATTGCATCTTTAAGATCCCTATGGTGTGTCCACCAGTGCTCGGGTAGTGGCATAAGCCTTGTCGTAATTTCTCTCTGCATGAGTCTGAGGCTGCCGCATGGGTGTCATCAGCCATGTCCTTTGTGGGTACTCTTTGTCACCAAGGAGCCAGTTCTGGATCCTGAGTGGTCCCTTGAAGATGCCTTGGATCTGTGATCTACTCAAGGTGTATGAGTTGTGGTGGCTGCTTCCTGGGTATCTGGCGCAAACCTGCATGATCAGTTTCTTATGGTTGCATTGAGTGAGCGGTAGTCTTTCCGGTTTATATGTTACAGTGCCTATTGACAGGGAGCTTTTATAGCTGCACAAGTGCAGTCGATGGCACCCTGCACCTGTGGGAATCCAGCAATCTCAGCAAAGCCGAGTCCTCTGGCGTTCTGGCTTGCCTGATTTCTGTCGGAGTTGGTGTAATTGTGGGCTTTGGCAAAAAGGGCTTCTATGACCTCATGTATGCATTTGTGTGTGGAAGCTTGAGAGATATTGCAGAGGTGCCCAATGGAGCCACTGACGTAGAAGTTGAGTGTAACCTTTACCTTCAGAGCCAATGGCAATGGATGCCCTCCATGTCCCCATGGCACCAATTCATAGAGAATTTGGCAAATGTGAGTCACCAGACTCCTGGACACACAGAGCCGTTGGCCACACTGGTTCTCTCTCATCCTCAGATAAGACATGCAAGTTCTGTACACCCTCGATCTTGCTAGCTGCCTACACGTCATCCTCTGTCATGAGGGTGTCCTGCTGCCGCTTGGTCTTGAGGGTTTTTCTCCTCCCTTTGGCGAGCCAGGCACCTCTGTCACTATCTTCTTCTTCTCTCCTGCCTGTATGCGATTAAGCAGGCAGCAATAAATCTAGGCCCCATCTTCCTGATGGTCTCCTCTCTGCAATATCAATGAGAAATAGACAAGAGTCAGCATTAGACTCCAAAGGTCCTCTTTCTGTCAATGGCTTGTCAGTGAATGTAGGTTCAAAGGCTTTATTCCCGTGAAGCCCACACACTCACCCCCTCCCCACTCCCACTTCTACATGACTGACTGCGGTGACATTGCTTTGGCCAGGTGCTTGGATGTGCTGCTTTCAGCCCAGGTGCTGGGATCCTCATTCACTGCACTCAAAAACTACACTCTTTGGAATAAACATGAGGGTAAATGTTTAGTCAGGAAATTAGATTATTTGAGGCTTCACCTCTGTGAACTGTCCTGTGCCATGATGCAAACAAGCTTCTGAAGCTTGTCCACTCACCCAATTGCTCTGTCGTTCGTTATCACTCTGGGGAATTTCCACGCTGTGAATAAGGGGTTAAAGCAAAGAAATCAATTAGTGCCACTTTGCCGGATTAGTCATGCATGAACGCGCATCAAGCCAGAGTTGCTCTTGCTCCACTGCAGTTCCTCAGGGTAGTGTCCTCTGCCCAACCATCTTCAGCTGCTTCATCAATGACCTTCCTTCCATCATAAGGTCAGAAGTGGGGGATGTTTGCTGATGAATGCAAAATGTTCAGCACCATTCATGACTCCTCAGATACTGAAGTAGCTCATGTCCAAATGCAGCAAGACCTGGACAATATCCAGGCTTGGGCTGACAAGTGGCAAGTAACATTCAAGTCACACAAGTGTCAGGCAATGACCATCTCCAACAAAGGAGAACCCAACCATCTCCCCTTGATGTTCAATGGCATCACCATCACTGAATCCCCGGCTATCTACATCCTGGTGGTTACCATTGTCCAGAAACTGAACTGGACTAGCCATATAAATACTGTGGCTATAAAAGCAGGTCAGAGGCTAGGAATCGTGCGACAAGCAACTCACCTCCTGACTCCCCAAAGCCTGTCTACCATCTACAAGGCACAAGTCAGGAGTGTGATGGAATACTCTCCACTTGCCTGGATGAATGCAGTTCCCACAACACTCAAGAAGCTTGACACCACCCAGGACAAAGCAGACCGCTTGATTGGTACCACATCCACAAACATTTACTCTCTCCACCTCCGAAGCACAGTAGCAGCAGTGTGTACCATCTACAAGATGCACTGCAGTAATTCACTAAGGCTCCTTTGACAGAACCTTCCAAATCCATGACCACTACCATCTAGAAGGACAAGGGCAGCAGGCAGATGGGAATAGCACCACCTGGAAATTCCCCTCCAAGTCACTCACCATCCTGACTTGGAAATATATTGCTGTTCCTTCACTGCCACTGGGTCAAAATCCTGAAGCTCCCTTCCTAACAGCACTGTGGGTTACCTACACCACATGGACTGCAGCAGTTCAAGAAGGCAGCTCACCACCACGTTCTCAAGGGCAATTAGGGATGAGCAATAAATGCTGGCCCAGCCAGCGACACCCACATCCCATGTGTGAATAAAGAATAAGTGCCTTTGCAGAAAGTGCAGCAGAAACCCTGTTTTTGTGTGTACATTGGGATTGTGCTGTATCTCCAGTGAAGTACTGATGGTTAGAGAGAGAGCTGCTCTCAGGGATTTCTGGGTCCATACACCATCAGAATTTGTAAAATTCCAAACGAGAGGGATATGATGTAGGTCACCCCTCAGCGAAAGCTGTAAAAGATTAAAAGGGAAATGACTGGATATCAATAGTTGAGGGCATGCATTTGTCATATTTGAAATGTGCCTCGAAGCAGAACAACTAGAGCTATTAGTGAAACCTTAGAAATGTGTACAACAATTAGTCGCTGTATTCAATTAGAAAGAGCTACTCTCCTTTTATGCAACTTCAGTTTTGGTAAAAAAAAGTTTTGAAATGTACAATTATTTCCTTTAGTGTTACCAGCACAAAACTTACCAAATAAAGGAATCTGGCAGGTGTCTCCTATAGTTCCAACTTCCCTGAAAGAATTCCCTATGCACCAATCTCTGCCTCATAATTATAGAAGATGAAAATTGATTTGCATGTATTGATATCTGAACACATTGCAGCTGTCCACTAGAAATTGCTTCCTTGTTGTCTTTATGTTGGGAGTTCAATGACTGCAGTTTTTTTAAAATTGGGAAACCTTGGTTGTAGGGCCAAGGCCCATAAGACAGGACAAGGCGACAAGGTGAAACAGGAAGTATTGATTAGATGAAACCAAACTTGGGTTCTAGAAGCCTGTGGGTTGTATGAGGAGAGGGAAAAATTGAGGGACACAAGGAGTTGCACATTTCTGGGCCCTGACAAAAAAATAGAGAGAAACACTCATGAGTTTCAATTTCAACTAAGTGAGGACACAGAGAGAAACAAGGGCCTGAATTTTTTGGTTGGGCTCGGCGGGAGTGGGTGGGGACGGTCGTGGAGCCGACCACCGCCTAAGATCGGCTCCACACTGCCATTTTACACGGGCGGGCCAATTAAGACCCGCCCAATGTAATACGTGAGCAGTAGCGCTCAGCGCTGCCTGTGCGGCCGGGGGGAGAAGGGAGAGTCAGGTCCAGCGCTCTTTCACGCAGCGCATGGAGCTGCCTCAGGGAGATTGAAGCGCTTTTTAAAAAAATAAATAAATGCAATAAAAATGTAATGAAACATGTCCCCTCATGTGACTGTGTCATATGAGATGGGACATGTATATATTTTTCAGAAAGAGTTTTTATTTAATTCATAAAAGCTTTAGGAAACCTCAGCCTGCCCTTGGATGAGGTTTCCTGAAAAACGTAAAGGCCGCTTGGCTTTTTCGCCTGTCCACCAACCGTAAGGTTAGACAGGCAGCGTAAACTTGAAATGAGTTACTTTGTTAATGGTCTTAATAGGCCTTTCAGTTATCGGCGGGCACACAGCCGACTCCGGCGCACACCCGCTGAACGAAACATCGGGAGACTGCGTGATGATGTCAGGGCGCACGCCTGACGCCATCATGTATCATTTTACATTCCAGCATGTTGGGCCCGCCCCCCCCGCACGCCAAATGTAAAATCCTGGCCAAGAAAAAGTTTGTGAATTTGAAGCTTGATTTTTTTCTCTGACAAGGTAACTGCAAGACTGGTTTTGAAGAGTATTTTCTCATCAGTAAAATAGAATATGACACAGTGTTTCTATACTTATTCCTCATGCACTCGATCCAACTGTCATTTCCTGGGGTGGCGGGGGGTGGTGTTACATAATATTTAGTTTGTCCCACACAAAGCTGAGATTTCCCCCAAGTTTGAACTTTCTTCTCTAGTTGCTCAGATTCTAAACAGCATGTCTTTGGGCCCTCTGCCAACAATTACAGGAGAACATTCAAGCTGTTGGGCACAAAATCTTTTACTATCTTGAGGTGGCTTGAGACATACTCTTGGAATGTTCATAATGAGGTCTGTTGTTGCCTGGATCCAGTTTAATTATCAAAGTAGGTAGTTTTTTTTTATCTCCTCTTTTTAATGTATATTAATTCTTGGGATGTGAGCTTTACTCTCGAGGCTAGTACTTACTGGCCATTCCTTGTTGCCCTTGAAGAGATGATGGTGGGCCTTCTTGAATCATCGCAGTTTGTGTGATGAGGGTACTCCTGGACCACTATTAAAGAAAGAATCTAATTTATAGAGCACCTTTTACAATCTCAGGAGGTTCCAAAGTGCTTTACAGCTAATGATTTATTTTCGGCATTTCATCATGTTGCAATGTAGGAAATGTAACAGCCAATTTGCGTGCATCAATGTTGCACAAACAGCGATGTGATAATGACCAGATAATCTGGTCAGTGATTTGGGTTGAGGGATAAATATTGGCCAGGAGACCGGGGAGAATTAAAACTTCGGACTGCAATTTTGAACTATAGACCTATACATAAGCAAGCCATAACCAACTGTCAGTGAATCACTGGCTTATATACTATTACGGTCCCCTAAGAGACCGATTTTTTTTTAAAGGATTCCCAACAATGTCAGCAAAAATAACTGAGGACAAGATATCACTTTTAAAGATTTTTACTATACTAAACAAACTAAAATCAACATACCTGTAGGCCAAATATGAATTAACAGGCAACTGATACATCAAGCTAAAGAAAAAAATAAATTCTGCATTAACACAACCAGAACATACCTTATGAAATGTGTTTACTCTTATGCCACACTTCCAGCAGATGCGTAGCATTAAATGATCAGTCTCAAAGTCACTCCCAGCTCTCCAACAGAGGCTCACCACTTCCGGCCACGCCTGGTTGAAATTTTCACTGTCCTTCAACAATCATTCGACTCTGTCTGAGCTTTCCAGATCCAATTATCAACAGCAGGGTACACCTCAATGAACCCCACTCTCCCTCATGTCACAACAGGCCTGATGATCCAGACTTCCAGAGATTGCAGTATCTGACCCCTTTAAATGGTTTAATTAGCTGTGGTAAAACTGTTTTCCCCATAGAGAGTTTCAATTTTGCTCCCCATCAGTTCCAACAGAACAGGGAAGGCCTGTGCTTGGGAAAGTTCCAATTGTATTCTCCCTGCTTCTCAGCAGCAGCCTTTCCTCTGTTCTGTAAGCCTCTGTGAGAGGTGCAAAAAGCTGAATCAGCATACCAATGGATTTCTATTTCAGTTTCTATCCCTTCTCAACTCCCATTCCCATGGCAATCTGAAGTCACATGGGCACTTCTCCAAACTGAGGTGTTTACCAGGAATTCACCAACCACCTTTTGCTTTGAGTTAAAGGGACAATTTAGAACATAATCGTCTTGCAAAGTTCAGTGATCCTGACAATACCTCATGGACTTTTTGAGCTGGAATTTGCCTCTAGGCAGGAACAGAAGCTGAAACAGGAGAGGAAATGGTTACTTTTTGGGATTTTCATGGAGGTGCCCCCTTAATTGGCATGGAGACAGCTTCCCTGTTCAATTAAGGGTGGCAGGTGGGCTCTCGTAGGAGGAGGACCAATCAGAAGCCTCCCATCTTGGGAGGAGCAGCAGCTTGCATTGGTAAGAAACTGAGCATGCGCTTCAACATGGAGGCACCCTGTCCTAAACTTTTTTTAAAGTTTGAATGAGAAACAGATACAGCAGCAAGGCTACCACTGTGGGAGGGGAATCCATCTACAGGGCATCCTTTGGTTGCATCCACACTGAGGCAGGCAGGGCCTCTAGGCCTGCCTGGAGTGCTGGCCCTTGACCTGCTGCTGGGTGTCTATCTGCAGTAAAACTGCACCCCATCGGGTCAGGAAACAAAAGGCCAAATGGAAAATCCTAAGTGATGTCTGTTACGTGCAGTTAACAAGGCTCTCATTGAATCTATTCGGCTACTTGCCTTCTCGGGGCAGGTAGTCCTGCTGCTCCCTAACAAGCCTCAGCAAAGATGGCCAGTGCCAGGAACGAGAATAGCATGCTGACTGTCATTGGTATTTTCAGGCCTCGTCCACCTCTCTTCCTGCCTTTTATATGTCACTTTTTTACTGACCACGTAAGTGAAATGTATTATGAAAAATATCAAATATATCTTGTTTTTTCTTTAACACTTTCTTGAGTAGACAACAAGGTGATTTTGACAGATTTAGTTTTTTTTTGTCATTCTTAGGATTTGTTTGCTATAAGTGTAGTGGTTATGATACAACATTTCCTGAAAGCTAAAGCAGCATGGGACAATACCACACTGCTAGTCTTAGCATTGATGACTGTAATCAGACACCATGTACTCACAAAACTGACTAAAGCTTTTGAGACCATGTTGATGGGAAATTCTTTTCATGTCTGGAATGTGCGCCCAAAGATGAAATTCAAGGCACATCCCAAAATCAGCTTTGGGCCTCATTTCTGGCGAGCTATGGATGCAGATATGTCCTGGGATAGGGCGTAGGAGGCAAAGGAAGGACAATATAGTTCACCATTATTTAAGCATTAAATAAGGCGTTATTTAAGACACTAAAATCAACACAACTTAACCTGTTTTTCCGGCCCCTTTAAAGACATTTAGCAAGTTTGCAAAGGACCTGGAGAAACTGAACATTTGTTTTATCTTCTTTCTGCTAAATTTGGAAGCTGGTTTCTAAGACAGGCTTTAGGGCCCTGATTAATATAGTCAAGGGAGGTAATTCCTGATTTAGGCGGATGCTCCAGGCCCTCAGAAGTCATCAGCTCACTACTAGTGACCTGTTGTGGGAGATTACAGCTAGAATTTAGTCAACTCTGTGTGAGATTTCTGTTCAAAGGGTGGCCATGATGCAAAACAATTTTCTGCCCCTTTCCCTCAACCTCTGCACTGTGCTGCCCCCATCCCCGCCATTGTTTTCTGTAGTCTGTCATAAACCTTGCCAATAATGTTGCAAAATTTATTATCAACAATTTGTTCAATGTGATTAAAAACATTCACATTTTTGTCCAGAAAATAGATGTCACAACTTTACAGTACGAAGTTTCAAAGTAATACCCATAGTTGTCCTTTTTCTCTGTGTGACAGCACTTTTTCTACCTTAACAACCTGTGGGATACTTTGAGGTGCTTCATATTTATCCTTTTGTTTATCACATCAGGTAATCTGATAGAGATGTTTTTACAGAATGCCCTACCACCATACTCTGAAATGATCCAAATTGCTAAAATAAATCAGTAGACTAAAAACACATCATGATGTAGCAACATGATATATTAATACAGCCCCACCACTATCTTTATCTACACTATCATGAATGGTTACCTATATTGGACAAATAGCCATTTGCCTTCTTCATGTGTGTTAATGGCAAAGGCACCGTTTATAAAATATTTAGCATACTGACTATTTCAGACAGTTCAGTAAGCACTAAACCTGGACTGACTGATTTAAAAGACTTCTCTGTTGATTTCAGGCAAACTTGGGTCTTCAAGCAACTATCCAGCTTTTGTTAAAGAGTGAGAGTAAATTAGTAATGAAATTCTGGATGCAACTGCTAACAATTACAACAATTGTTCCTCTTGGAAGGTGCAAGTCTAGGTGGGATACAGGAACAAAGGGATCTTGGATTATAAACACATCAATCACTAAAAGTTGTGCCCCAGGTTAGCAAGGTCATAACCAGCAAAAACAAACCAACCATTCGGGTTTAGCTCTAAAGGGATAGAGTTGCAAAATAGGGAAGTTATGATAAATCTGAACCTTGGTTAGACTACATTTATAGTATTGTATGCAGTTCTGCTCGTCATATTATAAAAAGGATATAGAGGACTGGAAAGGGTGAGGAGAAGATTTACAAGGAAGATATCAGAAATGTGTGGATATACATATCAGGATTGACAGAGTGTGTCTCTTTTCTCTTGAAAAAGTGACCATTATGGTGTCTACAGGAGAGCTACCTCCCCCACAGTTGTGTGCTTTCTCCTCTTGGGACAAGAGAAAGCAGAGAGATGTGAGTGCAGGTAGTGGATTGTGTGGAGAGGAAGGAGGGACACCATTTGTGAGGAATGGGCTCAAGAGGTCAGTAGACTGAGAATGAGTGTTGGCTGTTTGGATGGGGATCTGAGGAGGTACCTGGAGAGAGATGAATGATGGAGCTACATGGTGTATGGGCTTGTGGCGTGCTATGCAATGGGCAAGTCAGAGTGTGGAGTTTGGCACCTGAAAGCGCAATGCCACTCAGCTTTCCCACTCTCCTGAAGTCCTGGTCTTTTGGTGGTCTGTCTCCAGTGGACAGAAGGGAAAGACATTGGAGGGACCACGCTCTGCTGCTGACTTCCTCGCTCACTCGCATCGATGTCTGCTTGGTTGGAGAGTTTGCCCTCTTCTGCCCATCATTGGAAAATACCACCTCATTTCACAACCTCAGCTCCAGCAGCAGAATCCCTAGGTAGGAGTAAGAAACCCTTTTCAAGTCTTCTCACTATTCCTATCACAGAATCACAGTGCAGAAGAGCCCCCTCGGCCCATCGAGTCTGCACCAACATGTGAGAAACACCTGACCTATCTACCTAATCCCATTTACCAGCACTTGGCCCATAGCCTTGAAAGTTATGACGTGCCAAGTGCTCATCCAGGTACTTTTTAAAGGATGTGAGGCAACCTGCCTCCACCACCCTCCCAGGCAGTGCATTCCAGGCCATCACCATCCTCTGGGTAAACAAGTTTTTCCTCACATCCCCTCTAAACCTCCTGCCCCTCACCTTGAACATATGTCCCCTTGTGACTGACCCTTCAACTAAGGGGATCAGCTGCTCCCTATCCACCCTGTCCATGCCCCTCATAATCTTGTACACCTTGATTAGGTCACCCCTCAGTCTTCTCTGCTCCAACGAAAACAACCCAAGTCTATCCATCCTCTCTTCATAATTAAAATGTTTCATCCCAGGCAACACCCTGGTGAATCTCCTCTGCACCCCCTCCAGTGCAATTACACCCTTCCTATAATGTGGCGAACAGAACTGCACACAGTACTCCAGCTGTGGCCTCACCAAGGTTCTATACAACTCCAACATGACCTCCCTACTTTTGTAATCTATGCCTCGATTGATAAAAGCAAGTGTCCCGTATGCCTTTTTCACCACCCCACTAACATGCCCCTCCACCTATCGTTGCTGTGGCCTAACAAATCCAAGTGCTGCTGAACTTTTCTGAAACATGCGGTGGTCACTTTAATTAGATATCCTTCCTTTGACAGAATCAATGCGTCTGCCCACTCAGGGAGTGTTAATTAGTTTTCTCTGGTAAAGAAATGGGAAAGCAAATGGAATCCAATCCGGAAAAGTGTCAGGTAATGCATTTGGGGAGGGTAAACAAAGCAAGGGAATACTCAATAAACGGGAAATTATTGAGAGGGGTTGAGGAAGTGAGAGACCTTGGAGTGCATGTCCACAGGTCCCTGAAGGTGGCAGGACAGGTGGACAAGGTGGTCAAGAAAGCATATGGAATGCTTTCCTTTATTGGGCGAAGTATTGAATACAAAAACAGAGATGTAATGATGGAACTGTATAAAATGCTAGTTAGGCAATAGCTAGAATTTTGTGTACAGTTCTAGTCGTCACATTACAGAAAGGGCATAATTGCTCTGGAGAGAGTGCAGAGGAGATTTACAAGATTGTTGCCAGGGTTTGAAAATTGCAGCTATGAGGAGAGATTGGATAGGCTGGGGTTGTTTTCCTTAGAACAGAGGAGGCTAAGGGGTGACCTAATTGCGGTTTACAAAATTATGAGGGGCCTAGATAGGGTAGACAGGAAAGACTTGGTTCCCGTAGCTAACGGGTCAAGTATCAGGGGGCGTAGATTTAAGGTGACTGGCAGAAGGATTAGAGGGGACATGAGGAAAAACTTTTTCACTCAGAGTGTGGTGGGTGTCTGGAATTCACTGCCTAGGTTGGTGGCTGAGGCTGAAATGCTCAATCATTTAAAAGGTATCTGGATCTGCATCTGAAGTGCTGTAGCCTGCTTGGCTACGGACTAAGTGCTGGACACAGAATTAAAATGGGCAGCAATTTTTTTTTTCTTTTTGGCTGGCGCAGACACAATGGGCTGAATGGCCTCTGTCTGCAATGTAGCTTTTCTATGGTTCTATGTGCCATGCAGGAATTTGGGTTCCAAATCCGAAAATGGTCCTATCTTTGTGCCAAAATTAATTTGGTAAGATTCCAACCAGTGAGCTGGATTTTGCAGTGGGGGGGTCGTAGAGTCCTCTGCTTGGCCAGTTCACCCTGCAGCCATTTAACATTCGTCAGGCTGTTAAAGTGCCACCAAAGAAGTGGTGCTGAGACAGAGTCTAAAGTAAGCTTGGGGTTTCACTGGGGTCAGGCTGGCATGTCGGGGTGGGGGGGTGGTGGTGCAAGAAGCAGCAGTGGACAGGGCAGGAGGGGAGGGAGAATGCAGGGGTGGGAAGAGCTTGGGTGGGAGGGAGGGTCCTCTGGTGGACACAGGAGACCCATAAAGGTGGCACCCCCCCTTGATAGGCCACCAGTTCAGCCAGTGAGACCTGCCGGGCTAAAGACTTAGTGCTGGCCTCCTGTTGCCATAGGTACAGTTCCACAAGCAGGGGGAGACCCTTAAGCAGCCATTAACTGGCTACTTAAGGGCTTCAGTTGGCCCAGGGGCAGGATAACAGACCTTGTGACACCTCCCCAACCACTGGTAAAATTGCAGTGGTACTGGGAAGCAGGCGAGTAACCACCAGGATTAGTGCCCATGGCATGGCATTCCTCTATCTGCCAAATCACTCCTGGGTTAGGGGGTGGGGCATAGCACTCAGCCCAACATTTCTGAATGATGAACTTCAGGAGAGGCAGTTGCAAGGTTGGCATTTTTTGTATTTTCCAATATTAATGGTTACTTAGCTTTTTGGGGTTACTGTCCATTGTGCAGAGAGTGCAAATTGCATAAACACCAACACACCTGCAAAGTGGTTGATTTTTGGGGCAGACATTTTCCCTTGTCGCTGGGTATGCGTTCGGCCCGAACAGGGGAAAAATAGTGCGTGATGACATCAGGTGAGCATCACAACGTCATAGCGCATTCTCGCGATATTTCACTTGGCGTGCGCAAGCGAGAAGTGGCAGCCCGCCCGCCGACAATTAAGAGGCCTATTACGGCCCTTAATCAATCAATTTAATGGAATTTTGCGCTGCCTGTCCAACCGTTCGGTTGGTGGGTGGGAGAATACGCCATTTTTGCGAAACCTCATACACGGGTGGGATGAGGTTTCGGCCAGTGATTTTAAAAAATAAAAACTTTTAAAACTCATTTTTAACATGCCCCTGCTCATGTGATGGAGTCAGATGAGGGGCATGTTTTTCTTATTTTTCAATTGTTTATTTCTAATGTTAAAAACCCGCAGCTCCCTGAGGCAGCTCTGTGCCTTGGGGGAGCTTTCTGTGAGCTCACCCGCATGCATGCGCTGATTTCCACGCTCGCTCTCCTCTACCCCCACACCCACCCACCCTGGCAGCACTGAGTGTGGCAGCGCATGATTCACACTGGCTGGTCGTTAATTGGCCTGCCAACGTGAAATCGCAGTTGGGGCCCGATCGTGGGCAGCGGTCAGTTTTGCGGCCGGCCCGCCGTGCCCACACGCCCGATGAGGTAAAAATCCTGCCCTGAAGTTTCTGCTGACGTGACCTGCTCATTGTGAGAGTGAGAGGCCTCATGACTATACCATCAGTAAGCTGCATTTCAAGCAGCTCACTAATCGTAGAGGCCAGGAAAACATCACTGCAGAGTTCATTGATCCAGTTAAGTTAAAGGGTCAGGAGGAGACAAATGATGTTTCTTGAAACCTCACATAAATCATTTAGAAAATGTTTTTCTAATGTTTTCATGAGTGACCTGCAGTGTCCCTTTTAAAGACTGCCAGTTGGGCTGCTTAGTGCCAAACATCAATGGGAGATCACGTGTAGTACACTTTCCAACCATTGACTGCTTCCACAACCTGTCATTGTCACAGTCTGGGAGAGGCCGGGGTTGGCGGGGGAACTGTTTGATTAACAGCTCCAATATGTTATTAAGGATTTAGTTGTCTTTGATGCGAGGTTATGAATACAGATGTATTTTGTATTAGGGATTAAATACCTAAGGGGAGTTAAATGTATTGAATGGACTTTTATCGATGAGAGTGCTTTTATGTAATGAGCTCTGTAAAGGCACTTAGAACTTTATTTTATTTCATCTCAGCATGGCCCCTGAGGTCTGCCCATGGTGGATACTGGGTGAGTTGGCATGGGGAGGTATCGGGGCAAAGGATGGAGGATGAGGTGCATTGGCTGGCATTACTTGGCACTAAGTTAACAAAGGGGCTATAAGGGGCCATGAGAATGAGTGGGGGGGGGGGTCATGTGTTGGCATGAGCTAGCACTGAGTTGGCATAGGGCTATAAGGGGCCATGGAGATGAGTGGAGCAGCATTAGTTGGCATGGAAGGTATGAGGGGTCATCGGGGTGGGTGAAAGGGCATGGGTTGGCATGAGATGGCATGGATGGGGCATGGGGAGTGGGTGACAAGTGAGAGGGTGTGAGGGGTGAGGGATAGAAGGCCTAATATTTAACAACATAATTGGGTTGGAGTCTCAGAGAACCAAGGCAGGCCTGTTAACCAGCCCGCCTCAATATTTGTCAGCCCCTGTGACTGCCTCTGAATTGTTACAGGGGGTGACAGGCCTGACACAAGCATGCACCTGTCCCCACCTTGAATGAATATCATGTCATTCAGGGCACTTTTTCCCCGAGTTGGTTGTGGCCTTGGCGGAAAAAGTGCCTGGAATAACCGGAAATTTCCCGACTCTGCCATCCTGCTTTGGGAGCAAAAATCCAGGTGTAATTCAATGTTAAGTGTCAAAATATAAAACATTTTGTTCTGCCTTTTAGGGGATGAGTTAAAATCATTAAAATTCATTTAATTTTGGACCATTAGAGTGCCATCATCAGGGGAGAGGTTTCCACCCCATTAGTTTCAGCAGGCTACAGATTTAAGTGCCAGAGGTGAAAGTGCGATGTCACACAGTTCCTTGTACACATCACTTGTTTTTTTTTAAAGAAAAATCACTTTTGAAAATCAAATTGGAAAAGATTGTTAACAGTGTGAATATTGAAACAAATTGAGCACTGAATTTCTAATAGCTGAAGAAGTTATCTTGTCTGCTCTTGTGTATTAAGTCGAGAGTGAGGGGCTGGAGTTGGGAGGGAGACATGGGTCAGGATTTTTAGGTCGGCGAGCGGGCACCATGCACGGGTCCGGGAGTGGCCGGGGAATGGACCGCTGACCGTGATGGGCCCCTGACCGCGATTTCATGCTGGCTGGCCAATTAACGTCCAGTCAGCGTGAAGCGTGCGCTGAAATGCTCAGCGCTGCTGCGGTGGAGGCGGGAGGAGGGTGGGCGCTGACCTAAACGCAGGCGCAGGCGAGTGCTGAATGAAAGCTCCCTGAAGGCAGAGAGCTTTCTCAGGGAGCTGAAGACTTCAAAAGTATTAAATAGAGATTTTAAAATCAGAACAAAAATGTCCAAGCATCACAACCAGTCACCTGAACATATACATTATAAAAATTTTGTCCGTAGATTTTAATTTTTTTAAATTTAATAACGGAAACCTCATCCTGCCCTTGGATGCTGTTTCATGAAAAATGTAAAGGCCGCCTGGCCAATTTGCCCATCAGCCAACCATAAGGTTGGACGGACCACGAAAAAAAAGGGACAATTACAACTTCAATGTCGTGGGCGCACTTCCGACTTTTGCATGCACCCGCTGACTGAAATATCGCACGTGCGCCGGATGACGTCAGGACACTCGCCCGATGTCATCACGTGCTATTTTACGCTCGAATGTGTCGGGCACGCGGCCGCACGCCAACCTGAAAATTCTTCCCCATGGTTGGAGTGGAGTTTTTGTCAGGAAGGCAATGAAGAATTGGAGCCCTGGGATTGGTGTGCACATCTAATCAAGACTAGATAGGCTTCCTCTAGATCTGGAGCTGCATCCTGCTTCCATAGGAAGAACAACTGGATCCTCTTATGATTGTAAAATTTTTAACTCTGTTCCAACGTCTGACAATCATCACTTTAATTATGACAATTCAAGCAAAAATTACCTGAATAATTGAAGACTATCATATTATCCACGAGGACTTTTTGAGCTGCGGGTGAATTTTAAAGCTTGACTTTTTTTAAAAATTCATTCATGGGTTGTGAGCTTCGCTGGCTGGGCCAGCATTTATTACCCATCCCTAGTTGCCCTTGAGAAGGAGCGCTGCACTGAAAACAGAGTGCCAGTGGAGTTAAATATCACTGGGCACTACCCGTGGGGTGTGGGGAGGGAGCAGGGATCACAGGATGGGAGATATCCAAGGGAGCAGCAGCTTACATCTTCTTGTGAAGCTGCCCCTCCTGGCCCCACAAGAATATTGATCTACTCATGTTTTTGAGGTTTCCTTTCTCTTCAGAGCCCAACTCAACTGGATGGGGTATACACAATGCATGCTTGCCCCATTTGCCCTTCTATATTGTTTCGAGGTTCAAGGTCGATCACACAGGACCCTGCTTTTCAGCAAGGTGGCTTCCACCAGAGTCACATGATTACTTGGATTGCCTGGTGAGAGAAAGCCCACAGTAAATAAGGTGGGTGGAGTGGCAATGAAATGGTAGGCGGTGCGCAGGGATTTGGACTCTTCTATCAACTTGTTTCCATCGGGCTGGCTGAATTCAAATAGATTTTCATTACTGTCTCACTTAATTTATTTCCAATTTGAAAAATCAGCATTTTTTTGTGAATTGGGGTGTTTTAGCATTGCTGTTTGGTAAAAATTATGAAATCTGCACTCAGCCAATCAGCTTGGACTCAATAGATGTTTGCATGAGTGGATCAGCTGTTAGCCAGGATTTTACCCATGGCGGGCGGGCTGGGCGGGAGCAGGCGCGGCGGCTGTGGAGCTGCTCGTCTCCACGCCGCCATTTTACGCGGGTGGGCCATTTAAGACCCGCCCAGCGTGAATCGCAGCTCCCAAGATCAGCGGGAAGGGGCGGGCAGCAGCGGGAGGCCAATGACTGCCGGGTCCAATGACGACCTGGCAGCCTATTCAGAAACAGCGCAGGTAGCCTTCCAAAGGCTGATGTCGCACAGGAGGATGTCAGACAGCACTCTTGGAGAACAGGCCAGGCGGGAGGGCACATTGGCGGGACAGTTGGCCCCGGGGTTCTCCAATGAGTGCCTCGCTGCCCTCCTCAAGACTTGACAGCATGCTGCAATATCCTCGTGCTAAGGGACAGAGGAGGAAGCTCCCCCACAACCTAACAAAATGTACCTGGGAGTAGGTGGCAGAAAGGGTCAGCTTCCACGATTTGGTGAGACGCACCTGGATGCAGTGCCACAAGCGGTTCAATGAGTTCTTGCGATCGGGAAGGGTGAGTACCGTGTTGGCATAAGAAACTTATCACAGCGGTTAGCTTGGACCACCCCACCCCCCACCACTGGGCACTCCGCCAACTCAGAATTTTGTTTCTGTATTAATTCGTCAGCGGGATGTGGCCTTCGCTGGGTGGGCCAGCATTTATTGCCCATGCCTAGCTGCCCCTGAGAGAGGATGCTGAGCTGCCTTCTGTATCTGCTGCATGTGGTACAGGAACACCCACAGTGCTGTTTGGGGGCGAGTTCCAGGATTTTGACCTAGTGACAGTGGTGGAGTGTCAAAACATTTCCAAGTCAGGATGCTGAGTGACTTGGAGAGGAACTTCTAGGTGGTGGTGTACTCATCTATCTGCTGTCCTTGTCCTTCTAGGTGGTAGTGCTCGTGGGTTTGGAAGGTCTTACAGTGAAAGTGGCAAATGTGATGGAGACAGCCCTGGCTGCTTGGAGTGAGTGTATTGTGGCTCCAGGGTCACGAATTGGCTGCAAGGTATTCCTCAGGTGGGGTTGGCCAGGCTGCAATGGCAATGCAGGTACAGGGTAGACTAATTCTCCTTTCAGGAGAAGACAGCACACATTAATACAGAGTGGCTGCAGACTGGCAGAGGGCAGCCCGACCATCTCATCATGACCAGATACAAGCAGGAGGCACTCGAGCTGGGGAGGCGCCATTCACCCAAGTCAACTGGCCTCGGTGAGGCTGGGGTGCCACTGGGAGGTAAGAGTGCCGTGTACTGAGGTCAGAATGTCTGTCAGTGCAAACATTCCACTGTTGACTGCAGATTGATTTCAGCCTCCAACATGGGTTTCCCATTGATAATGGAAGAAGGACTGCATCCTGATCTGGGTGCCAGGCATGCACATTAACAGTGTAACGACTTCAACTAATCAAATGTCCTTGTTCTTCCTTTCAGCCTCACCAGAGTACGCCCGGACTCAGGAGGCAGAGACACTGCCACTGACCCCTGAGGGCACAGAAGATATAAACGCACCAGCGTCAGACCCTCTCAGCCAGGCAGGCACCAGCACAGATACCAGCACCTCGGTGAGGGTAAGATCATCGGCTAGTATCTCAGTGCACAGCAGTGAGGGCACTTCTCACTCGCTTGAGGTGCAGGCGGAGGCAGAGAGTGCTCAGGGCACCAGCAGTCAGAGGACTGCTAGGGACCAGGAACATGCTCAGCCGGTGGCTGATGATGTGCCTCTAGGAGTTGTCCCTGAGGCAGCAGATGCTGGAAGTCCAGCAGGGTGTGCGGGAGGATCTGCCGGAGATACATGAGGGAATGCGTGCCATGGTCTCCGTTGTGGAGGAGTCCATGTGGAGCATGAGCAATGCAATGACCCTCATGGCCGAGCGCACTGCTTCCTCCATGGAGAGAGTGGCAACTCTCATGGAGAGGCTCCTTCAGGAAAACAATCAAGGCTCCCTAGGGGTGCGCTCAGACCTGCAAGCCCTC
The DNA here is from genome assembly GCF_964194155.1 of Cetorhinus maximus. Classification (NCBI taxonomy): domain Eukaryota; kingdom Metazoa; phylum Chordata; class Chondrichthyes; order Lamniformes; family Cetorhinidae; genus Cetorhinus; species Cetorhinus maximus. The sequence goes on from NC_135879.1 coordinate 82,634,728, forward strand.
ACACCGGCAATGACCTCAGGCGGCCATTGTCAGTTTGGCAGATGGGTTAAGCACCCAGTATCCCAGCTAGGTGCCCATCCATCAATGGTGAGCAGGGAGGTGCAAAGCGGCCTCACGTTGGCGCATGAGCTGCCTATCGTCTCTGCAAGCTCCTCTTAGGGAGCTCCAAATGATGGCAGCAGCTCCTCTACCCCTCTGCCAGTGACCATGACACCTGATGAGGCTGTGGTGACTGGGGAGATGCCAGCCGTGGTACTGGCCGCCCCCTCCCAGGCAGGGCCAGCACTGGCCAAAGGATGCCCGCCGAGGTCATCAAGGCCAACAGGACAGCAGAGTGAACAGGCTGTCTCCAATGCCAGTGCCAGCGAGGGGGGAGCACCTAGACGTAGCACCCACAAATGTAAACGTAAATCACCTGAGGCTTCATTAGTTCTGCAGGTGGACGGGACCCCAAGATGTTATGAGTGATTTGTTTGTCATTGAGCTTTATTAACTAGACAAATAGTTCATGTTCCTAACCAGGCAAATGTTGCTCTCAAGCATTGAGTATGAAGCCTGCAGCCCTGGCATGTGTTGGAGGTTCACCTTTGGTAGACTATCTGAAGTAGCGTTGGGTCAAAGCCTCCTGGTGTCCCTGCCTCCCTGGAGGTTGCCTTGGTCAGCATCTACCCCGTTAGAGTTCTCCTGACCATGCTCGTCTTCGGATTCACTGCTGGATTCATCATCTGCAGCCAGAGCATCTGTATCGACATCTTCTTACTCCACTGCGTCTCCCCTTTACCAGCGCCAGATTGTGCAGAGCGCAGCATGCAACTACTATCAGTGTCACACGAGCTGGGGGGTGCTGGAGTGCACCCCTTGAATGGTCCAGGCATCGGAAGCGCATCTTGAGAAGACTGATGGTTCTCTCCACCACAGCCCTTGTAGAGGCCTGGCTCCTATTGTAGCACTGCTCAGCCTCTGTTCTTGGTTGGCAAAGAGGTGTCATGAGCCACCTTCTGAGGGGATAGCCCTTGTCACCCAGCAGCCATCCATCCAGCTGGGTTGGAGCACTGAAGAGCACCAGCACCTGGGAGTGTTTGAGGATGTAGGCATCGTGGTAGCTGCCTGGGTACCTTGCACAGACTTGTAGAATCAGCATCCTGTGATCACACACTATCTGCATGTTCATGGAGTGGAAGCCCTTCCTGTTGACGAAGGCACTGGGCTCACCTGTTGGCGCCTTGATGGCCACATGTGTACAGTCTATAGCACCCTGGACGCGGGGGAAGCCAGCAATGGCCGCGAAGCCTCTGGCTCGCTGTGTCTGACTGGCCTCATCCAAGTGGAAGTGAATGAAAGTCAATGCACACCTGAACAGAGCGTCTGTCACCAGCTTGACACAAGTGTGGACAGCTGATTGGGAGACAGGGCAAAGGTCACCCACCGACTCCTGGAAGGAGCCGGAGGCATAGAAGTTGAGGGCAACTGTGACCTTCAGAGCCACTGGCATGGGGTGGCCACCCACACAGTCGGAGCTGATCTCAGGGCCAATTATCTGACAAATGGAGGTCACTGTCTCTCTTGAGAGATGGAGCCTCCTTCGGCACTGCATCTCAGACATATTGAGGTAGCTGCATTGCCGCCTGTAAACCCTGGCAGCAGGATAGTGGCGTCTTCTATGGCCCATCCGTCTTGGGCTTCCTGTTGGCCCTGTGCCCCTTGTGCCTGCGCCTCTCCTCCCAAAGGTGGCTCCCCTGGAGGCTGAATATGGACTCCTGGCTTCCTCCCAGTTCTGGCCCTCTCTTCCACTTCAGAGGAGGTGCCCTCAGTAGAGAGTACAATCCCCAGGGTAAGGGAAGGCTGTCTGATACCTGCAAGGCCCCAAGTGTTATAATTCCTCCAGAGTTCTGAGCAAAAGCCTGTTCTTTCTGTCAAAGCAGCTCTGAAGAGAATTGAACTTGTCCTGTTCACAGAAGCAAGTAGCAGTAAGTTTAAAAACTAAAGGACTAACAACTCGCATCAGTGAGCTCACTCGCCCCTGTTATCCCGCCCGTGGATGAGGTTTTTAAAAATATAGCCTGCCCGTTGCGCTCGTGCGACGCTCTGAAAATCACACGGCCTGCAAAAAAGCGCTGTCAATTACTGCCTCAATGGCCTTAAATGGCCCGTTAATTAATGGCGGGCACGCATCGGAACTCATAGCGCACCCGCCCTACGAAATACTGCAATGGCGCATGGTTACATCTGGACGCATGCCCGACGTCATCGCACATCATTTTACATGTTGGCGTGTCGGGCCCGCCCCTGCACACCAATGGCAAAATTCTGCCCTTAGAGTAACATAGAAATTAATCTATTAATTTGAATATTTCTGACTACTAGTTGATCTCCCATGACATTGCTACCAGTCATTAGGAGAATTACTCCCTTACCAGTTTCTGATGTATTTTTGCTGTTTTTTCTCTTTGGAAAGGCAATGGAGTAAAAATCAGCTGGGTCCTCCAATCCATAGATGATCCGTTTGGACCAAGCTACGTTCCAGGTGATGAATTTGTAAATAACCTCTGGTCTGGATTTAATGTTGGCAGCAGAGGCTCCTCCACTGGTGGGATAAAGGTGGGAGCCCTGCATCACTTCTGTGGGGGAGGCTGGATGCAATTTAAGTGCCCTCAGGCACTTAGCTGGCCAGCGTTGGGTCTTCCACATAAGCAAGCCCCCAGTGGGGCAGACATCCCGCCCCCGAGAGTTGTCGCCAATTAGAGGCCAGCAGCTCTCCATGACCAGCAGTGCCAATGGGCTGAGAGGCTGCTCTCAGTAATGCTCCAAGGCCCAACTATTGGATCTCTGGACACAATGAGTGGGATGGGATGGAGATTGCCAAAGGGGGTCGCAAGAGGGTTTGGAGGCAAGGACAGAGGAGTGGCTTTCACTGCCCCCCCCGCCCCCGCTTCCTGATGCCAGGTCCCTCGATCGGGCACTGAGTACCTGACAACATGAGGCCCCTCACCATGGCAAACCTGGCAGAGTTTACTCAGCGGCATTCGGGAGACATGATAAAGCCATGCAAGTACCATTAAATCCCTGAGCCACCACTTAATTGCGGTGGGTTCAGGGATAATTAGTTTTAAGGGGCACATGAATGAGCCTAATTAACAACCTGCCATCGGAAGGTAGGATTCCCACATCAGGCCCTTCCCACTGCCAACTTAATTGGGGACAGTTTCACAATGCCGGGAATCTGATACAGATTCCCTTACCAAAGTCCACTACCACAGTGCCACCATCAAGAAATTAGCAATTATATTTGACCAAATGTCAGGAAAACATAGGTGGATAATTAGTTGGCTTCAAAATACTACTTACTTTAAAAAAAAATTTGAACTAGTCTTAGCATGAAATCTCTCTTCACCCCCTTTTATCTTCCCTCCCACACTCTGAACCCCTCTTTCGCTACCCAATGCTCTTTCTGCAGGTCAGGATGTTCTGGTCAGCGAGCGGGGGCGGGGCCGCTCGCCGACACGTAAAATGACGCGGGATGACGTCGGGCGGAACTCCCAATGTCATTCCATTTTCAGGTCGGCGAGGGCGTAGCCGAGCCAGCTGCGCACCCACCGACCTGTCAATAGCCTATTGAGGCCATTGAAAAACTAATTAAGGTCTTTAATGGACCTGCCCATCCAACCTTAAGGTTGGTGGGCAGGCCAGGAGCCCAGGGGGGCTTCAGAAAAAGCTTGAAACCTCATCCACGGGCGGGATGAGGTTTCATGAGGGTCTTTAAACTTTTAAGAAAGGTTTCAATAAAACTTATGGACACGTCCAAACTCATGTGACAGTATCACATGAGGGGACATGGCAGGGAAAATTTTTAAATTATTAAAAGTTTTAAATCGGAGCTGATCTCCCTGAGGCAGCACTTAGCCTCAGGGAGATCAGTGCGCTCTTTTGTGCGCATGTGCGAAAGAGCGCACTCCCAGCTGAGGAAATCCATCCCCGCCTGCACAGGGAGCGCATAGCGCTTCCTGGCGGATGTCACGCTGGGCAGGCCTTAATTGGCCCACCCACGTAAAATGGCGGCGCGCCACTGACCGGGGGTGCCAATTGGAAGCGCGCCCGCATGCGCCCGCTCCCGCACTTCCCCCCCGACGAGGGGAAAATTTTTCCCGCAGTGTAAAAAACACAAAATAATAAGTGTGCAATTGTGGGTGTCATTCTTTTATCCATTTCTCTCACAAAGACTGACTCATACCCATATACACACACACCTGGTCTCCTTTTCAAAAAAACTTGTGATATAATTTTACCTCAATGAAGCTTTACACATTTGTCCTCTCGCTCTCCTAAATTATTAGAAGAACAGCTACCATGCAGGAAGGTATGGGGGCAAATAAAAAAACATCCCAATAGCATAGCTGGCTCAACGGAACTTACACATTCTGAGAAATTAGGCACACTGCACACGCTTAAATGACACAACCCAAATTAAGCTCATACAGTGTCACAACTCTGTGCAAAACTGTCATGTACAAGTTCAGACTTCTGGGAGAGAACGGAGACATTAAATCGCACGAAAATAAATCAGTGGACTAACCTAATCGCGGACTGGACTTTATGGCCTCAAATTAGGTGGGCCATCCGCCTGTGTGAATGTACAATAAGGCATGTTGATGTTGGGTCAGTAATACGATGTCATCACACCAGTCTCCGAAATAACAGAAGGCAAGCAGGTACAGAAATCGGAAGCTGGCCCATCATTTTGAAATTACTATTTAACTAGGTATTGAGCCTGATAACAACACACTGGTCTGCAATTCTTCATTTCCCACGACATTTTTTGGGCATCAAACGTGAAAATGTTTGGGAGTGTTTTACGGCAGCTATGACAAGGCAGCACAAGGGTAGAAGAAGAGACCTGGTACCGGGACAATGGCTGAATGTAGCAGCACATTGTGAAGGTGGCAGCATCTGTATGTATTTTTAACCCTATTTTTTATGGCAGGCTCCAAAAACCTAAAAAAAAAAGAAAGATTAAGAGAGCAGGGGCCTTTAAATCTGTAATCATGACCAACTTCATGTTAACGATATAATCTCACTGCCGCTTGACATCCCGGCCTAGATTGCTGGTAATTGGCTGCCTTCCCATTGGACAGCCACTAATTAGCCATCCGATGTTTGATTCAACGAGCTGATATGGCAGTTTGGAAGCGAGTGGACCATTCGCCTTCCGTTCTGCCTCCCTCACCCTGCTAAAAAAGGTAAAATCCAGCCCCATCTTATTTCAAAATATCTGGCTCAGAAGGTCATGGTTTGAATTCCCACTCCAGGTTCTTGAGCGCATAATCTAGTCTGCTACTTTCATGTAGCAGTGAGCCAGTGCCATACTTTCGAGGTGTCACCTTTTTGATAAGGTGGGAAACCTGCCTTCCCAGATGGATGTAAAAGATTCAATTGTGCTATTTAAAGAAGAGTTCTCCTCGTGACCTGGCCATCTTTATCCCTTAACCAACAGATTGTCTGGTCATTTACTTCATTGCTGCTTTGGGAGCTGTTGTGCACAAATTGGCTGCTACATTTGTTCACCTTACAGCATATACATTTCAAAGGTCCTTCATTAGCTGTGAAGCATTTTGCAGTACCTAATGTTGTGAAAGGTGCTATGTAAATGCAAGCTCTTTACTTCAACAAGTAAAATTTCACGGTGAAATTGAAGGTGCAGTTCAGTAAAATTGCATATTTAGGATCAGAGATGATCAAATTCTGTCTGACAATGCTTAACTAGTGCTTACAATGAAATGAAGAACAGAGCGATGGTGATAAATTTTCTATCTTTGAGAAATACTTCCTGTGGTAACTTGAAAAATGAGAAGCAATTACATATGGCTAAAACTGTGCATTTAGTTAAATTGTATACAACACCCAGCCTACATTGCAGGAAGTAGGAACAGTATCCTATTCCTCCAGAAAAACTGAAACAAAGTTGATGGCAAGGTTGAATTTACCCAGTTAAAGTAGGAACTATGAAACTGATGTTTTAGAAATAATTCCCCACATGGCTGCCCATAGACTTTATATGCATTTAATTCTAAAACTTATTGGCATGGGCAGCTTTCTATCATTGGTTTTGTTGTTCAGAAGACGTCAAGGCCTGCTATTGCTAAGAACATTATTTATCACTTGCCCATCATGAATGATTTGCCGACAATGACTGCATCAAGATTGTTAAACTATGATCCAATGGGCGATGGCAGATTGACACTAAGAGTACGAATGTTTGTAAAGCTTAAAATAACTTAACAAATCATGGTATAAATAACTGCTTTTCTGCTAACAATCACAGCTAAACCTTTATCTGAGGCTATGTTCAGCTGGAACAGTACAGATGGCTTGGATGCTTGCTTTGTTGTAACATAGGCTCATTTATTAACAGCAACATATTACTGTGTAAGAGAATAAATATAGAACTGGACAGAAGCCGTGCTCAGTTTGAGAATTATAATTTACGTTATTGCATATGCCAGTAATCCAACAGGAAGGAAAGTGGTTAAGCATTTAAAATGTATTTAAGCATTTATTCTTATGTTGCAATAGTTTGATGACCTTTGGGTAAAATGGGATTTCCATAACTGAGTTAACATATGCACAGTGCGAACTGTGCCAGATGAAGCAATTAGTTGATTTTGTTTGTGCAGTTTAATTGGATCATGGTACATGGGGCTACTTGCCAGTGTGTTGAGAGCACCCTGAAAGTTACTCAGAGTTCCCTTCCGAAGGGTTCAAGATATAGTAGCCTAGAAATTTGGGGGAGGATTTTCCCCTTGTCGGGCAGGCGCAGCGGGTGGGCTCGGAAACAGCTGTGCAATGGTCTGCCGTCCGCAATCGGGCCCTGACCGCAATTTCACTCTGGCTGGTCAATTAGCGGCCAGCCAGCGTGAAACGCACGCTGATAACCTCAGCGCTGCCGGGGTGGGGGCAGGAGGAGCATGAGCGATGAAGCGTGCACATGTGCGGCAAGTGTGCTCAGTGAAAGCTCCCCGAAGGCACAGAGCTGCCTCAGGGAGCTGAAGATTTTTAATCGGAAAAATAAAGATTTTACAAATGAGATAAATATGTGTGACTCAGTCACATGAAGAGGGACATGTAAAAAAGGATGTTAAAAATGTTTTATTTTTTTTTTAGTAAGTGTTGGAAACCTCGTCCTGCCCATGGATGAGGTTTCGTTAAAAATACAAAGGTCGCCTGGCCAATTTACCTGCCTATCAACCGAACGATTGAACGGGCAGCAAAAAAATCCAACTTTATTAATTACTTAAGGATCTTAATAGGCCTCTTAATTGTCGGTGGGCGCGCTGCCCCCTCTCGAGCGCGCCTGCCCACCAAAAGGTCGCGAGAGTGCACAATGACGTTGGGACACTCGCCCGATGTCATTGCGCATTATTTTGCTACCATTCGGGTCGGGCTCATGCCCGCCCATGGGATGAAAAATTCTACTCTTGACTTTTTGCATCAAGGAAAGGTTGCTTCAGAGTCCAATATGGGGTAGATTTGCTCACTGTTGCTGGAAATGAGCCACATATCATATTGGTCCAGGGGTCCTGTGATCGTCCAATGTGCCCACCTGTAGCAGGATTAACCCCATTGCTCAAACAAATAGTGTATCAGCTGTGGCTCAGTTGGCAGCACTCTTGCCTCTAGATCAGAAAGTTGTGGGCACAAACATAATGATGATACTGTAGTGCAGTACTGAAGGAGTCCTGCACTGTTAGGGGTGGGCCAGGATTTTAGTCCTTGCCGCAGCACATCCCCCTTCAGCGGCTACGGCGAACCATTTAAATCTCCATTCAGTTCGGCAGGACCGCAGAATCCCACCGGGCAGAAGGGGCCATAAAATCCTGGCTGTGCTGTCTTTGAAGAGATGTTAAATTGAGGCTCTCGCTACCTCTCAGGTGGACATGAAGATTTACCACTTGAAGAAGAGGAGTGGAGTTATCTGCAATGTTCTGACCAATACTTATCCCTCAACATCACAAAAAAACAGATTATCAGCTCATTGTCAGATTGTTGTTTGTGGGAGGTTACCGTGCGCAAATTGGCTGCTATGTTGTTTACTTTACAACAGTGACTGCACCTCAGCAGTAATTCATTGGACATCAAGTGCTTTGGTGTGCCTGTGGTCATGAACAAAGCTATATAAATGCAGCTCTTTATTTTATCAAATTGGGGTCCTAACACCTATTTCTAGCCCCTCTGCCAAACTGAATTCTGACTGAATGCTACATGCACATTGCAGTCAGTTGTGGTGCATGGACAGCAGCTAAAGCAATGGTCCATTAAGGAGATTGCTGGAGACTGCTGCCAAAAAAGTAAAGAAACATATACATTCACCTGGACAAGGAGCCATGCAGGATGAGCAAGACTGCTTCTCCTGGCTCTACATTAAAATGGCAGATTGCTGCTGACCTGGAATTGTTCCCATCCCAAATCCATTCCATCCCTGCATCCCAAATTTGCCTGTTGCCCTTGGCCATTTTATTGCTCCAGCTTGTAGTTGGTGAGCTCCTTTTGGGGCTGTAACTGGGGCCAGCATCTCACTGGTAATAAACAAATGAGGTCTTAGGGCTAATATTCGCGGGATTTTCCACTCCTGATCAAAAGCTAAATCCCGCGATAAGGCCCAAATCTGGTTTTACGACGATGCAAAGTGAGGAAGCGATTGTGTGCTTCAGCCATCAACAGCGGGCCACATTTCCTGTCTCCGAGCATCGCTATGTCATGGGCATAAATCAGCATTTCGTTATGACCTCTGCTCACCAGAATCATCCCTCCATGCTGGATTAAGAGCCCATGCCAGTGAGCAATTAGAACAACGTGTTTCACAACAGGATTTAAACAATGTGCAGCTGGCAACCTGCACTTTGCTCCTGACCCCGAGTTGAGTTTGCATACCTTGCATCGTGCAGCGCTTGTGGGGGTCAGTGCCAGGCTTCACGGGCTGCACCTGGAGGGTCTCAAAGAAAGTCTCTACAGGTACCACAACAGGGTTAAGGTGGGGGTGGCTTTTACTGTTCTGCAGGGCAAGGGCTTCATTGGGGTAGGGGCCACACAGGACTGAGGGAGGGGAATAGGCTGTAGGGCAAGGGCTCCATTGGGGTAGGGGCCACACAGAACTGAGGGAGGGGAATAGGCTGTAGGGCAAGGGCTCCATTGGGAACAATGACCATGGAAGGTTGCACTGAGACACAAGGCTGGGGGGAAGGGGGGCACTAAAGGGCTACTCAACTGAATTGATAGTTCCAAAATGAGGGCAGAGGCACAGCCGAGGCAGGTTAGCAGCTGTTTAATTGACATGCAGGGAGTCAGGAAAGTAAAGCAATAATTCTCATTCATGGAACACTGATCCCTCAAAGTGGCAATAATTGGTCCCCTAGTTTTAATCCCTTGTTTGCAGCCTTCATATTACGGAGCTGCAGAACTATTGGGTGACTGGGCAAGCTTGAGAACCCCCTTGGAAATGTGGCCATTCACCACTCACACAGGAGAACCCCCTGGGCCTCCTAAATTAATCTCATGTACTCACTGAGCATTAACCCTCATGTTTAGTCCAAACAGCACAGCACAGGTGTATAAAATTATGAAGGGCATAGATAGGGTAGACAGGAAGGAACATTTCCCCTTGGTGAAGGGATCAATAACCAGGGGGCATAGATTTAAGGTAAGGGGCAGGAGGTTTAGAGGGGACGTGAGGAAGAATTTTTTCACCCAGAAGATGGTGGGAATCTAGAGCTCACTGCCTGAAAGGGTTGCAGAGGCAGAAACCCTCATTAAGAAGTATTTGGATATGTACTTGCGATACCATGGCATACAAGGCTATGGGCCTAGTGCTGGAAAATGGGATTAAAATAGTTAGGTACTTGTTTGACTGGTGCAGACTCGATGGGCCAAAAGGCCTTTTTCTGTGCTGTAGACCTCGATGACCCTATGACTCATGGAATGCAGGTAATGATGAACCCAGCACCTGGGCTGAAAGCAGAACATCCTGTCACTTGGACGAAGCTGTCGGCAGTCGGTCATGTGGGCATGGGTAGGGGTTGGGTCTGTGGTGAACGTTCATGTGCACCCCACACTGGGCATCATTTCAGTGTCCAGTACACTCTGGCATGCGTGAAAAAGCCTTGAGCCTAAAATCACAGACAGAAAATGGACCTTTGGAAACAAATACTGACTCTTGCGAGACTCAAGCTACAACCCTGACATTGGTGGAACATGCCATACGGATCCTGGAAATGTGATTCCAATGCCTGGACAGATCTGGTGGCGTGTTCCAGTTTGCTCCACAGAGGGTCTCACACATCACCGTGCCTTGCTGCCCGCTACACAACCTGGCACTGCAAAGGAGGGAGGACTAGTCAGATGACAAGATGGAGGAGCTGTACGTCTCCTACGATGAGAAGGACCTTGAAGGGGATGATGGTGATGAGGTCTTGGAAGCCTAAGATGCAGACGAAGTGGCCATTGCGTGGGCCAGACGAGACAGACGTGCTCGTGAGGCCATCATTGCCAGCAGATTTCAGGAGGAGGATGACGAGTTGCACTCAGGATCCTCTGGGACAACTCTGCTCCATCATGGGCTAGCATGACCACCAACTACTCCTCTAATTTCGCCCATTGACTTCCAGATGACAGTGCATCATTGCACTGAATGCTCACATAGCCCTCATGCTGGGAAGGATGAGCAAGCCTCGAGGGCATCTGTCTGTGCTGAGATATGGGGCTACCTGAAGGAGGGTGTCCTGGCATCAGACATCAGAGAGTGCTGCCCTTTCATACATCCATCCAGCACCCCAGTCACAACAGCATCTACAAGATGCAGGGGCACTTACATGATCTTCAGTAGCCTAATGCCTGCATGCCTTCAATCTGGCAAGGCTGATCATAGAGATCCATCAGAACCAATGCAGCCACACACATTGTGTTACATTGATGGTGAAACAGAAACATAACACTTGGGACAAGGCAGCCAATGAAATACTGCTGCTGTGACTGCACTTAAAGATGACTCAGTCAGCTGTGATACACTGCCCGAAATGACACTTCCATCCAACAATTAAAGTTAGGGATCCTGAGCTGCATTTCTCCTAACCCTACTATGGGGGCAGAGCACCTGAGCATGACAAGGTCAGACACTTGGCTGCCTGATATTGAGATGCTTCCTCTTACACACAACTAATGTGCCCTCATGGCCAGCCCTGGCCCTAGCAAAGTCCAACATGATCAGAGAACATGAAGCCCTCAAGGGCACGTGCCATTGCTAATGAGGAGCACTGTTCTGGTTCATCATTTACTCATTCCTATCCCATTGCTCCCCTCCACCTTGTTTGAAGCAACAATGTGCGATTCCAGAGCATGCTTAAAGGCTGATTTGGCCTCCAGAAATCACCATTTGGAAGTAGCATCAGTAAGCTCGTGGAGTGTCAAGGTGACGGGACACACACCGCAGTCTACCAACTTTGTGATGAGACCCTTCTTCCCGCAATAGTCACAACTACAGGGTGAGAGACGCTTAAGGTTGGACATCTCAGTGCCTGCACACAAACATGCCATTGCTTCATCACCTTGAAGTATAAAGGTGCTCCCACTTTTGCTAAGCAGACTGACACTGGGAATGTCAGAAATCTGTTTACCTGAGGTAAACTCATAAGCTCATAAGTTCTGAGTATAGGCTCATATCATCGTAACCCTGCCGAGAGACAGCAAGCAGATGGAGTTGGATGGTGCATGAGCCTTCTCCATGTGCGAGCGCATCTCTCCTTAAACATCACACCTTCAGCTGTCAAGTATGCAGATAAGATCGGGGCACATCTCAGCCTCAATTGTACAGAGCCAAGAATGCACATGACAGGACCCTGCTAGGAATGGGAATGAGGTTTGTTCCACAAGCACACTTAACATGAAGATGCAGGCATTACTGATGAGGAGAACTGTGTTGAAACAGGCTACTCACTGTGGTGAGATGGTAGCACGCTGCGCAGAAGAGAAGCCCAGGATACAGATAATTGTCATAAGTGGGTGCAGGAACCAAGGTATCGCATGAGATTGTGAGCCCAAGGCTAATCTAGAACTAGGTGTCACTGAGGTGTGGTCGCTGTGCTGGTGGAGGGTGTGGGTGAGCGCTGTGACGGGACTTCAAAGATGCTGTCCTCAAGCTCCTCATCCAAGATGTCATCAGGGCTGGGGTTGAGGTCCTGGCTTGTGGATGCCGTCGGCAGCTTCCCAGAGGTGCCCACAAAAGAAGGGAGAGACAATTAGTGCGGGGCAGGCGATTCTGAAACAGGAGGAATCACTCACAGTGTGATTGTCTGATGGATGTTGCAGTGCAGGATCCTCACTTGGGTGTACGCTGTTGACCTCACCGTCAGCACAGGCACAGCCTATGTCCGCTCCGGCCAGCTCTATGACTCTGTTTTCGAAGTCCATGAGAACCTTGATCTCGGGTTTCCACCCCAGGTATGGGACCTCTCCTTTTCACCTTGAGCCAATTTGTCCTGCATGAAGACAGATGGAAAGAGTGTGAGCAAGACGCATGTCAGAGCAGGTGATATGGATGCCTGGCATGTGTGGATGGCAAGTGGAGCCCCAGACAGGATTAGAACACAAACTCCAGAGGAAATAAGGCCAGTTTGAGATGTCAGGGTGTGTGAGAGTGAGTGGTGATGTCCCTTGAGGTGGCAGCATGTGAGATCCTTGTGAATGTATGACGGGCTTGTGAGTGTGTGACTTGGGAATGGTGAGATGGTTGACTTACCCTGGTGGAACAGATGAGATCGTCCATCCTCTTCCTGCACTGGGTGGCTGACCTCTTCTGCAAGGCATTTGTACTGACCACCCCTGCAATCACCTCCAAAGTTGGGTTGGTCATCTTGGTGGAAGTCCTGCGGCCCGAGCGGGGGTGGGGAACATCGACTGCATCCAACAGGCGCACCAGTGAGGCTTCACTGAATTTGGGTGCAGCATGCTTTCTACCTTTGGAAGCCATGTCTTCACTGGAGGTGTGCTAGGCTGCAGAGTGTGAACACTGTGCAGAGGTGCCGTTTAAATATGGCACCCGGAGTTAGGGAGCGCTGAGGTCATGGCAGGGCAGGTGAATCAGATGCCGCCGCCAGTAAAATGGTGTTTTGTCAGTGGATAAATATTAAAAGCAGACTGAAGCGCACAATACGGCGCGAAAACACACCATTGCAGTTGGCAGGTGGGACGCTGTTTTTTATGTCTGCTGATGCACTTGGTGCCTTTCACGGAAAATCCCGGGTATTGTGTGGTGCTGCAACTGGCATCATTACGAACAAATTCCTGCTAATTCTCTTTTTGATGGAGGTAAGTCGCCTTGTGCAACATCAGAAAAAAATTATAAATTGTTTCAATGATACAAAAATACAACCAACAGACGAACAAGAAACATACACAGAATTGTGTGAATATAATGCATAAAGCAATTACTCCATTGGACAATAAAAAGGAATAGGGTTTCTGCTTTTTGTGCGATTGGTGATCCAAGCAACCAAACTTATGCCCATTTTGAAAAGTGTGCTTTTATATGAGTGTCTGCTTAACTCATTTATCTATCATTGAATGGAAAATCTGGCATGTACCAGCATAACTGGGTGACATTTTAAAATGGATTTTTAAAAAAATCTTCTAAAAGTATTCCTTGATATATTTAAAAGTGGTAAGTTAAAGCAATTTGATCAACACAGCTGAAAATGGGTTCATCACAACCAAAAGCATTTTTAATCACACCACCTGTAACACCATTTTAAATTACTGAAAATGATAGTTTTAGAAAAGTTACAGAACCATTTCCTAGTTATAGTGGGGTACAGGTTCTAGGTAAATTATTCAAAAGCATTTAAACATTCCAATGTGAGTCCTTGCACCCAAAAGAAACAGATTAATTTTTAGGGCCTCCTTCAAAGGCCTGCAAACGATCAAGCTCAATTAGTGGAAAACCCCAATGATAACTAATTCATCCTGGCCGGGGATGGGTGGTCAATTTTATGGGTGGGGCTGGGAGGGGCAACTTTTACCACAATGCTTCTAAAACTAGCGCAAAAGATTGTAGAAACTCAATTTAAGCTGGATAAAATTAACCCTTAACATTCTGCAATTTTTTGTACAGGTTTTGCCAACTTCAGCTGAATTATACTGATAAAAACAAATGAAATTTAGTGGAAAATTCTGGCCAAAGTATATATCCCTCTGTTAGCATTAAAACAAACACACATTTGAGTGTTGGAATCCATCACTGAATGTTCAGGAGTTGTCAGTGAAATGAGAAGCATTCTGCTTGAGATTGTATTGATGTTTCTGATGTCTCTCAGCTCATTGATATAATGAAGCACTAATTCTGGTTAGTCAGGAGTGACATATGTATTTACAAAAAAGTTTTTTAAATTCATTAGTTATCACATTCAGAAAATTCATACAGCCCTTCGGGATTAATACTCAATGCAAATTGCAAACCAAAGAGATCCAAATGAGTTAATTTTGGCTTATGCGCAAATATATAATTTTGACTTGGCTTTCAGCAAAGGAAAGAAAGCACCAGTGCTTGTCAGACAACAGCTGCTGCCCATACTGCGGCACAGGAGATGGGTGACATTTTCCAATGTGGTTGCCACAAAACATAATGTAGAATTAATACTGGTGTCTGCATCTCAAAGGAAAACAACTCCATGGTAACCAAAACCTTTGACAACTAAATGATGGATTATATGTGGAATGCTCTATTACCTTCATTTAATGATGATTCCAGAGAGATAGCTACAAAATATTCTTCTAACTGATCAGTTTATTAGACATCCTAAAGTTACAATTGTAATAGTAACACAGATAATGCTAATTTAAGATCCGGCTGAAGGCACGGCCCCTAATGATGAGGCAAAGCGAAGAGGGTCCATAAGGGGGGTCAGAGGAATGGAGACTTTGCCGGGAGGCAGGTGTTGTAAAGTCGTAAGAGCTTACAGAGCTGAGAAAGGGCTACACCATGAAGGAGCTTAAACTTGAGGAAGACATTAACATAAAAGGCCTGTAAATATTTAGTGAGTAGTAAAGAGATGGGATGGGGTCTATTAAGGATAATGAGGGTGCTATATGCTTACAGGCACAGGCCAAGCTTGAATACTTAATGAGCACTTTGTATTAGTGTTTACTGAGAGGATGCTGACAAAATATCAGCAGAAGTGGAGATGGTAGAGGTAATGGGTGGGATGAAAATTGATAGGAAGGATGTATTGGAAAGGGTTATTGTGCTAAAAGTGGATAAGTCATCTGGTCCAGATAGTTGGCATCCCAAGTTGCTAAAGGAATTGGCAGTGGAGATAACAGAAGGGCTTCTCATAACCTTTTAATCTTCCTTAGAAAAGGGGGATGTGGCAGAGGATTGAAGAGTGGCAATTGTGACGCCTGTCTTTAAGAAAGGGTGTAATAACATTCCTAATAATTACAGGCCGGTCAGTTTATAGTCAGTGGTGAGTAAGGTTTTAGAAATAATAATTAGGGAAAAATTGAAAAGGCACCTGGAGAGATTTGGGTTAATTAAGGAGAGTCGGCGTGGATTGTTTGACCAATCAAATTGAATTTTTTGATGAAGTAACAGAGAAGGTTGATGAAGACAATGTAATGGATGCTGTCTGTGTGGATTTTAAGAAAGCATTTGACAAAGTGCCACATAAAAGGCTGGTTAACAAAATTGAGTCTCATAGAATAGGAGGGTTAGTATCTGATTGGATTTCAGGCTGGAGGATTGTAGACAGTGGCGTTCCCCAACCGTCAGTGTTAGGAGACCCTGCATTGCTGGTCAGTGAGTCCCAGGGCTGCATCTTGTCAGTGGCAGCCAATAAATTTCTATTAAGAACAGCTGCACACCAGCCCCCATCCCCCAAGCGTTGCTGGCTAATCAAAGGGCCAGTAGATCAGCAGCCTCAGCAGCCTTAGCAGTAGCACTGGGAGTGCTGGCCACTTGTGGAGCTGCACCTAGAGGAGGAGAATGCAATGACAGAAGTGTGCCCCCCTCACAATAAGGTAAGTTGGGTCTGGGAATTACAGGGCCAATCAGGTAGGTCACCGGGAACGGGCAAGGGCAGACTGTGCTGTTGCTGCTGTCGTGGCAATTGCCGCTGGATACTGCTCTATGGACCTAAATGCGCCTGAAAAGGAGGGCTCCCCACCCAAAGTCTGCCAGGAGGCTGCCAGGGTTTACCTGTTGGTCTTCCCACATGTAGAAGACCACCCAAAGTGCTGATAAAATGCCAGTGGAGGCAGGAGTGGCCCCTCAACTGCCATTTTAAGCAGTTCAATTGAGCTCTGAGTGAGAGAAACATAAGCCACCTTCCTTGCCACTGGCAAGATGGTGGGAAGAAGACTCCACCGGCACTATTCCCTCACCATTTTATGGCACGTTCGGCTGAGGTCTGACCCCAGAGGCCTGCTAGAATCTAGCCCATAGATTTGAAATTCAGTGACAGGTGTAGCTGGAGCGAAGATGGGCAGCGTTGCAGAGGGTGGAGTAGGTGGTCTTTCTGCTCAAGTAGGCATGGAAGTAGAAGTTCAACTTAAGGCCAAACACGTTGCTGTGATTTCAAACAGATTGGTTGAACTTCTGACAATGATCAGCGATGGGAATGGAATCAGTGACGAGAGAACAGAGTTTGTAATATGGATCGAAGGCAATAGTTTTGATCTTTCAAATTTTTTGTTGGTGGAAATCTCAGCTCAGGCAACATTAAATGTTAGTCAGGCAGCCTGACAACACAAAGGCAGTAGAGGTGGTGGAGAGGTTGAGTTAGGTATCATCAGTGTATTTATGGAAGCTGAGTCCATGTCTGAGAATGATGTCACCAAGGGGCAGCATGCTGATGAAGGAAGGAGAGGACAAGGGAAGATCTTTGAAGGATTCTGGAGGTATTGGTGCTGGCGTGGCAAGAGAATCCATTCCTAGAGATGCTCTGGCTATGATTGGATAGGTAAGAATGTGACAGTCACAGAGGACCGTGAGTATGATTTGGGTTAGAGCAGTTTTACTGCTTTAACAAGGGCAGGAATCTGGTTGGGAAAATACAAATGTGGAATTGTGTGAAAAACAGGCATGGATTTGGCACATGACAATTGAATTTTGGGGAGGAAACGGTGGTTGCTAATGTCTCAGTCGTTTGCAAGGACAGGGATTGAGGAGGTGGGCGATGATAACGGGTTTATAGGAGAGTGGCTCAGTATCTGAGGAGAGAAAAGCATTTTGTAAAACTACCTCCCCTACACACATGGAGGAAAAGTTACTGCTGATGCTTTCCACAAGATAGTCATGTAAGGTTTTGGACCGGACTTTACCTAATGAGGCAGGTAGACAAGCAGTGTTTCGTAAATCAAACAGGAGCTTATTAAGTAAGCAAAACTATGTTTAATACCAGGCAGTAGGTTAGTCAGCAATGTTCAGTCCTTGGTCTCCAAAGTCATGGGCACAGATGACATTGTCTTTGGCTTGTTCTCTTCTTCCTCCTTCTTTGGCTGCTTTGTTTTGCTGTGCTATGTTGTGCATCAAGGTGATCGCCGTTATGCCCCTAACTCAGCAGCTTCTCTGTCATATTTGCTCATTATCTTATAGGTTTCCACTGGTTGTTGAGAAGTCCTGTTCTATCTTATCTAAGCTTGATCCTTTGGTGGGTCATGCCCTGGTCAGACTTTATCCATATCCTTTTCCTGTTGTCGCCTAACAGTCTCAGAATTGCTCAGCATGTTGGTGCAGGCATTAGCCTCCAGGCAACATAACACACCTTGAGACATGGCACCTTGAGACATACCCTTTTTTTAAATAACAGGGCACCTTTTGAGATATGACACAATTAGTACTTACAGAGTGCTTAGCTAAGCTCAACATTTTTATCTTTTCCCAGCCTTTAAAAAGTTACATGTCGTATAAACTGCAATTATCTCAGATAAGCATATAATGCAATTAACCAGATGCATACATTAACAATCGAAGGAACGCAAAATCAATTAAATCTGACGGTCACCAGCACATGGAGTGCTGATAGCAGGACGAGTCGGAAGCAATGGGGTAGCTGCCTACAGGATAGACAGGAAACTCTTATGAAACTGCAATCGTCCAATGGATCCTCAATGCTGAATGTGGACAAAGTTGGAAATACAGGAGATGATAACTCAGGAACAAAGCAATGTTGCCAGGCAGTGAGTTGCCCAAGTGAAGCAGAATGAAAGAAGGAAATGTGGAACTCGATCTTATCATTGGCTTTGGGGCCTTAAAATCAGGACCAAATTGAGCCTGCATTTACTGGCAGCAGGCCCTTTAGTGCAATCTTCCTGGGGTCAGCCTCCTAATTGGCCACCTCTGCACTCGCCATCTTATTTTGGGGTGGGGGAGGTGCGGGTCGGGGGCAGATGGGCTCCCAATGCTGTAGGTCCAATCAGAGAGCCAGTAGCTCTAGACCGTCAGCAGCCCCACCCGGAGAGTAAGAGTACTACCTCCACTGAGATGGTGGCCACAGCGCACAGCAGAAGATGGGTCCACCAGCAGCAATAAGCTAGGAAGCCTGCTCAGACACTCCAATTTGGGGTCTTAATCTTCTGAGTTAGATGCCTGCCTCCATGGAACAGGCAGCTATTTCTGCTCCCATCCCCTCCTTAGGAATATTCCCTGTTTGTGGGAATGCTTCAGGGGGCCGTCCCACCCTATTTTCCCCAGCCGCCACCCCTTGCCTCCAAGCCTGCCACCACAGTGCCAGGAAAATTCAGCTTATTGAGTTGGCCCTCTTGTACAACAGCATCCAGATATCCTAAATAATAGGTTACTAATCCATGCTCCAGAATTTGGGATTTAACAGATTCTGTGAAGGAAGAGTGAACAGCCAATAATAGTGCTTAATGTGGGATATGGGTCCTGTAAGAAGATTTTCAGGAGCTAGGTAAACCTTAATGAGAAGCAAATAGGGATCAATGGCTCCAGAGGGCAGATGTTTAGGGTATGAACCTTTAGGGTGATAGGTGCTTTAGGAAAATCAGAGAAGAAAGGAGGGAGGGTGAATGACAGTTTCCAAGAAGGTTCTCCAGATACTCTGCCACAACTTGGGTGGAGATCAGTAGAACCCATGGGAAAGACAACATAAACAGCTCCATGGGTCCATCAATTCATTACAATGAGTTAATCTCGGTGGAAATTCAGAGTCAAAGAGCCGGATTTGGCTATTGAGGTGGGTAGCCCAAGTTGGGATATTTTCCAAATTACTGGCCCCACCTCGGGAAACTACCCAAATCATGAGATTTTTGGTTTGGGTGGGGCAGGCGTGGAATAGAATCAGGCCTGCTGATCCCAGAAGCAGAGCATAAGTGGCCACGGGGGTGAGTGAGTGCCAAGGCAGGCTTGTTAGAATGCCCGCCTTGGTTCTCTGTGACTTTGTCCAGTTGTTTAAGAAGACTTTAGGCCCTCTAGGCCTCACTCCTCACATCTCCTCACCCCTCCACTCACCCCCCCATGGCCTCTCAAATTTCCATCCAAATCAATGCAAATTCATGCCTCACATCCACAACCCCGCCCCCCCCGAGCCCCTCCCATGGCCCCTCATACCCTCTGGCCAACTTAATGCCAATTTATCTGGGTACTTTTTCCTGAGGCCCCCCATTGCCCCTCACACCACCATGACAACTCTGCCAACTTAATGCCAACTCATACCACCTACCCACCCCCCCCATGTCCCCTCATACCCTCCATGCCAACTCCATAGCCACTTACCCAGTAACCACCATGGGCAGATCTTAGGAGCAGGTGGAGAGGAAGTAAAATAGACTTCTAAAAATTTAATGCAGCTCTCATTAAATGACCTTATAATGAAAATACTCACATTCATAAAGACATCAAAATTTTTGCATCTCCCCAAATAGTTAAACTCCTATAAAAACAAAGAAACTTCTGTGGATACTTCTAATCTTTCAATAGCCCCTTTAAGTTGTCAATCAAATTGTGAACTCAGAACTGTGAATTGTGCACAGGACCTTGGTGAGACCACATCTGGGATACTGTGTACAGATTTGCTCTTCTTATTTGCAAAATGATATAATTACAACTCATCCCAGTCCTGGGATGAAGGGCTTACCTTATGATGAAAGGTTGGTCAGGTTGGGCCTATACCCATTGTAGTTTAAAAGAATGAGAGGTGATATTTTTAAAACATATAAAATCCTGAGGTAGTTTGATAGGGTAGATATCGGGAGGATGTTTCCACTTGTGGGAGAGGATAGAACTGGGAGCACAGTTTAAGAATAAGAGGTCTACCATTTAAGATGGAGATGAGGAGAATTATTTTCTCTCAAAGGGTGGTTAGCCCTTTGATAGGTTACTAATCCATGCTCCAGAATTGGGGATTTAATCAGAGGAGAAAGGAGGGAGGATGAGTGGCATTATGTGCCAGAAAGCAGTGGAACCTGGGTCACTGAATTGATTCAAGGCAGAGGTAGGCAGATTTTTGATAGACAAAGGAGCCAAGGGTAATGGTGGGGCAGATGACAAAGTGGATTTGAGACACAACCAGATCAGCCATGATCTTATTGAATGGCAGAGCAGGTTTAAAAGCCTGAATAGCTTACTCCTACTCCTGAGCCCTATGTTCCTATGCTCCAATTATTACCCTCTGCTGAGATAATTATAGCTTTTGAAACTCAGCCAAACATGCATAGTGAATAACCCTAAGGAAATATCAACAAATAACCCTATTGAAATGGCTTTGACAGGCCAGCTGTGTAGTATTTGTTCGAGCAGGGTTTTTTTTTTGACAATCACTGACAGCTGCAACCCACATTTTTACAGTTTAAAAAGTGGGGGATTTAAAAAACTTCAGATCACGACAGTAAACAGATCTTCTCAGCCCTTCAGAGCGTTTACATTTACTCCATAAATTTGTGACTCCGACACTGTGGCAGCCAAAATGGGGTCTGTTTGAATGTAGCACTAAGTTCAAATGGCCCTGTTGAGTTTAGGTTTCCATCCTGTGTGAATCACGCATCGCCCCCTTTCACCTACTGGCAAAAATGGGACCTGTCAAAAATAGAGGCGGGACTTCCACCTCCAGGTCCTGTCCACCATTTTTAAAGGGCTGCAAAGTCTTCCCGACTGTGCAAATCTGGCCTAAAACCTCCAAAAAGAAATGAATTTGCTTTTGTTCTGCAAGAAAGGAGAGGTCCTTGAGGGGAGGACAAGGACAAGTAGTGAAATGAGAACAAGGCAGATATTTGGGATTATGATTGCTGTTTTTGTGAAAGATAAACACAAACAGGGACTTGTCGGGCCGAAAAGCCCACTTCCATCTTGTACTTTCAATGTAATTCTGTGCAAAGAGCTCTCCCATATACCACAAAATATCATAATCCATCCCTCTGTAACTGGCACCCATCAAGCAAGTGTGCCTCAATCTTACCTCACCATTTCCTCCTCCATGACTTGCAATCATCTGCCACAAACCAATATCATTCCTGCCTGTGCTGTATCATCAATCTATTACCTATATTAATCTGCAACCAGACATGTAGGTCTAAAAGGGGTATTCTGATAAATTTAGAATTGATTTAGCTGTGCACAGCCTAATTATTGGATCCCAAAGTTGTTTTAATTCGATAGAGATATAATTATCAGGCAAAGACTCAGATATTGAATTAGCAAATCATACCAAAGTTTACTGAACAAAAGATAAAATAAAGCAACGATGCACTTATCACTTAACTAAAGGAGCAAAAGAGCAAAAATGTATACTTATCAATAACAGGCTTCACGACTTCAAATGGATGGCCAGTCTAGAAGAAGCAGGGAATGAGCTCAACTCTTTTCGCTGACAGGAATTCTGCCTTTGTCTTGGAAGGAAACTGCGCTATCTAGTATCCATGCCAGTAGGAATTCTGCCTCTGTCCCTGAGCCCAGTGCTACACTATCTGTTCTCTTACCAACAGTAACTCTACCTCTGTCCTAGAAAAAACACAATAAAACTGATTTCCCTTCACTTGGTGTGCACAAACAAGGTGGTTCCCCAACCCTCTTTTATACCAAATTCAGGAATTACCCCACCTTGATCGAAAATTGTTAACAGCCATTTAGTCAATAGTGGTATAAGGGTTAATTTAATTGGATTTGCCCATCTGTGCACATTACCTTAAACATAAGACAAAGGATTATTTCAAGAAGTATTCTTTATCAATCACGGTGTAATTGAGGTGCTTCTTCTCATAACCATCTGTTGTTGGTCGACTTTACAATATGAGTGGTTAGTACCAAATATTGTATAGTCTGGCAGCAGGTGGTCATATCACAAAATAGCTTATTTTATGTAAGGCATTAGTACAAAATGGCAGCTTGATCTTGTTAGCCTTTTGCAGAATACAGCGTCTAAAGATGGGCAAGTTAAGCAGGCAAACTAAATCCTACTAAAATAAAATCTAAAACCCAGGCCTACTTACAGACATCATTCTCCAAAATGTATAGGAATTGCCTTGATGTTTCTCTGTATATATCTGTGAACACAGTGTGACTTTCATTATATCATGAATCACGCTGTTATCAAGTTTTCTTTAATTAAAAAAAATACAGATGTCAATTAAAGGCACATTTAATGCATGGTTTCATGCTTTCTATGTAGTGAGACCAATGGCCAGCTGTAAATTTCTCAAATACGCTGCTATAAATGAAAGGAAAGTAATTGATACAACTATCAGAATTTATTAAGATATAGCTATAATACAATACCAGAGAATTTTTTGGACGCAAAAGAATGCAATACTTAAAATTATCCACAATTATTATATATAGAATATATACAATACATGCATGAAATTACGGAGTAGATGGAAAGGTGGATATATAAAATATATATAATAGACAGTTTCACTGAGTAACTCAGAGGAACAATAGTGTTAGGGTTCTGCTATCTTTGCCCCCTGGTAAGATAAATTTATTGAATCAAATTTATTGACAGTTTAAATTCTCAGTTAAAAGAGATTTTAAATCATTATAAGAGCTTAGGTCAGCCAAGCTAGCTATGGACTTGATCTTAAGATAGAATGTCCCCACTCCCAGGAATATTTAGACTAAACAAAGATATCTAGAACAAAACATATACTTTACAGACATATTATAGCAGAAATGTCTCTCTTAAGGAGTTTTATGTCTCCTAGAACTTAGAATTCAATCTAAGAGAATCCTAGAGGAGTTAGGGTTCTTGAAGTTTATGGAGTGAGCCTACAGCTTTTATAATGGTTACTTAATAGTACTTTTGTTGGGTTCTCAACACCGACGACTCAACACTGATCCAGTTGCTGGCCCAGCATTTGACCCTCACTTAGCAAACAGAGTAGGCAAAGGAGGTGTTCGACCCTGAGTCCAAATTCCTTCCCCTAGTCAAATTTGAGCTGGAAAACCTCAGAATGCAGCTAGAGTTTCTGGAGACATCAAGAGAAGCTCAGGAAAGGGAAAGAGAGAGAGAAAGAGAGAGCAAGGGAGAAGGAGAGGGAAAGGAAGAGAGAAGAATTCCAGCTCCAAAAATTGGAAATGGAATTAACAGCTCAAAGGGAGAGAGAGACCACACAGCTGTAAGCTGCGAGGGAAACCCCTCTCTACCTGGTAACACCCCCTATCTTTCTAACATGAAACCACTCTCTGAGGCCCTCAAGTACACTAGATTCATTCCCAAATTTGAAGAGAGTGATGTGGAATAATTTTTCGCCACTTTTGAGAAAGTAGTAGACATGAAAAATGGCCATCAGGTATCTGGACATTTTTAATTCAAGAGCAATTGTCAGGGAGAGCCCAGGAGGTCTACTCTATGCTGACTCCTGATGTGTCCACTAATTATGAACAGACCAAGGCTTCCATCCTGAGTGCCTATGAATTAGACCCAGAGGCATATCGCCAGCAATTCCAGAACACTTGTAAGAAGCCCATCCAGGCCTACATCGAGTCTGAACGGCTAAAACAGATCGCATTTGAGCAGTGGGTCCGTTCTTTAAAAATCCAGCGCACCCACAAGTGATTGTGCAATTTGAAATTGTTGGGGGAATTCAAAAATTGCTTACCGTCCAACCTACGGATACACTTTGAGGAGGAGAGAATCCTCAAAACCAGAGATGGAGCTGTCATAGCTATGACCTCACCCATAGGCCTGGAAACTCAGGCAGACCCTTTCCAAACCATCCCCCAGACCATTGGAAAGATAAGCAGGGCAACATAGATAGGAAAGGCCTGTCACCTAGAAAGGAAAGTATAAATGAGGGTGTGAGAAGTTCTCCTGCAGCTTGAAAAGCGAACATCCGAAGACCAGAGTATTTTTTTTATTATTAATTTGTGGGGTCTGGGTGTCACTGGCTAGGCCAGCATTTATTGCCCATCCCTAATTGCCCTTGATCAGAGGGCATTTAAGAATCAACCACAATCCTGTGGGTCTGGAGCCACATGTAGGCCAGACCAGGTAAGGACAGCAGATTTCCTTCCCTAATGGACGTTAGTGAGCCAGATGGGTTTTTATGACAATCAGCAATGGCTTTATGGTCATGTGTAGCCAAGCTGGACAAATGCCCAGAAGAGCTTTCGGAGTTTTGTCCTTTCAGGAACATCAGGAAACCATCACGGAATCTGAGCAAGTCCGTGATCCTGCTGCAGAACACAGGGGCCACTCAGTCCTTAATGTTGGAGGGAAACATAAGCCTATTTCCCAAGTCCTCCCTGAAGGCCAAGGCACTAATCAGCAGAGTGGGAGAAGGATCTGCATTTGCCCCTTCCATATGGTCCACCTACAGTGTGACCTAGCCTCAGACCCCTTAACAGTTAGAATTGTCCCTGAACTACCAGTAGCAGGAATCAGTTTCCTCTTTGGAAATGATTTGACTAGCAGCAAAGTGTTAGCTAGCAAAAGAAAAGAGTCTAATAACAGCCAGCAGGAATCTGCAGGAGTGCAGGGAGCTGGAGAACATTCAGAGGCCCTAAAGGATGAAATAGAACCTCTAACAATTGAGGGAGAGCTGCTTAGATTTAACAAGGCTGAAGTTAGGCCAGTAGAGTTAAAAGAGGTCCAGGAGAACCAGTAGAATTTAAAACAGACTCACAGAGTATCCCAGAAATTGAACTGGCAGATACATCCACCCCAGAATTAAACAAGGACCAGAGAAGCCCCAGAACAGGAAAAAAGATGGTGAGGGAGATGCCCCACTTAGTTAAAGCGCCTGAGGGAAGGCAAATTAGTAAAACAGGAAAGATAAAGGTTGAAGAATTGCCTGAAGTATGGCTGGTAGAAACCTTCTTTCCAGATTTAAGGGGGTGGCCAGGGAAGTTCCCAAATAGAAAGAGTGAGGGTGATGCCTCACTTAGTTGAAAAGCAACAGGGGCGTACAGTAGAAACTGAACATACACCTGAGAGCAGTAGTGTTCCAGAAGACATCAAATAGCTGAGGGGGAAACCCATTTCCAAAAAATAGAAGAGGAAGA
This sequence comes from Cetorhinus maximus, assembly GCF_964194155.1. Lineage (NCBI taxonomy): Eukaryota > Metazoa > Chordata > Chondrichthyes > Lamniformes > Cetorhinidae > Cetorhinus > Cetorhinus maximus. The sequence goes on from NC_135879.1 coordinate 82,660,223, forward strand.
GAGGAACACTAAGTATGAATTACAGGGAGACACAGGTGAAGCCCACACTGAAACTCCTGCCATCCGACTAACCAACAGAGAAATTCCAACAAGATTGGACTCCACCTGCGCCCACCTTAATACAGAACAGCAAGGTGACCTGACAGGGCATTTAAAACACCTCTATAAACAAGTCAGGCTGCACAACTGTAACTTGACCTGGTATGGATGTGGGAGAGACCCCTTCAATAAAACAGCATCCCCATCACCCGGGCCCAGAAAAGCTGGCCCAGGTTCAGGAGAAGATCAACTACATGTTGCAGTACCAACCAATTGAGCCTAGTAGCAGTAACTGGAACACACATGTTGTGCTCATGCACAAGCCGGATGCTGAACTGGAATCCCTGAAGGAGGCCAAAATCCATTACAGCCACCCCCGCCCCACCACAATCTCCTGGCAATCATCTTAACAACTATGCCTGGGTTTGAGCAACTGAATTCTCAAGTTACAAAGATGGACAGAGAAGAGTTAAGCTCGTCAAAAGCCCTATAGTCAAAAGAACTTTCAATTACAGAGTGAGAAATCCAGAATACCCCTACAGAGCAGCTTGACCATTATTAACAACCTGGATGCTAACCACTATGTAAAATCCCCAGACGCTTTAGACATAATTGGGATTTGAACAGCCACTCAGTTCAGGAAGCAATGTCTCTGCTTATACCTGACCCCAAAAGAAAAAAAAAATCAGAACTCTAATCTCGAATACTCCTTCTTCAATAAAGACAGATTTTGAATGTTCCCAGGTCAATCTAAACATTACCCACACTGAAGGAAAGGACAATGTAATTGCTGACAGCCTATCCCGAGTTTAAACTTCAGCAATGCAGCAGGGAATTCACATTATCCCTGCTAGTTGTGTGTTTGACTTTCCAGTGTGAATGAGAGAATGATTGCTTACCTCCTTAATTCTTTGTTTTCTTTTGAAAGACCACATGCATAAAGAAATGAAATAGAATTATTTTTTTTCCCCCAAGGGTGAAAGGACTGCTGGGTTCTTATGACATGAGAAGAACTCCAACTCCGTATATACAAAACTTTATTCTTATTGCTATTTTTAAAAATGGACTTTTTGCTGAACCAAAAAGATGGCTGCTACAAGTCACCTGGCCACAGGGTTGGCCCTTTGTCTGAGAACCAGCACCTGGAGTTTCAAGAACAAAATAATGTTTTTTTTCCCAGCTTCTGGAATCCAACACCTCATTGTATAAACCCATTGCAATCACAAAAGATCACAAGACTCATTATGCCTAGAGAGCTGCTAGCAGACTTATATTATACCTGGGACCATCCAGACTCACTTCAAAGGGAACCTTTGCATCTGATAAGCACACCTTGCTAGCGGAGTCACTGTGTTTGCCTAGACAATGGCTTCCCAAACACCAAACATCAACACAAGTGGTACCTCTTTCAACAACTAATGACTGGGACATATTCAGCCCTGACATCAAAGCCAATTTCAGACACTGGATAAACATCCCTTTTAGAAGCCATTGTGGAGAAGGAAGGCCACATGACTCCAGTGACCATTTTGAAATCTTTGAGAACGGAGAAATAGTCAGCCTGCTGTAACATCCAGCTGGGAACCACCAAGTAGCTGGCCCCTCCAGACAGATCAACAGCCTATAGCTTGAAATCTGTCTCTGCTGGAAGGTTTTGCAGCATCGCCTACAGGCCCGACCCAGTTGCTGCGTACCTCCTTTATCCTGCAGTCAGCACCAACTGAAAAGCGAGTGCTATAACTTCGGCCTTCAGCCAGCTGAACTCGAATGCCTGCGTGAAAGAATTCCTCATTTGACTCTGGAAATCACGTGAACTAATGTTAATATCTGTGGTTATGGCACTGCAAAACTCCTTTTTTTTCTATTCCCCCCCCCTTTACTCTTTGTGAGTGTGTTTGTTTGGAGTCAGACATTGTGGACACTCCTTCCCTGGGTTTTTTTGAATGTGAAATAAACTTAACCTTCTGAATTAATCCTAACTCAAGTTTGCTGTGGATTATTAATAAATTGGATCACACAAACCAAGAAATTAAGAAAACATGCCACTACCTATATATTTTTTTTAACTAATTCACTTCCTGCTTACGGACAGGTGGTAAGAGGAAATCAGTGCAGTTTGTCTGTCTCTCTCCTGTCTGTAACACTATTATAAGCTCAAAACTTGGATTACATTCTAATAATGTTTTGAATATTACAGAGTGTAAATGCAAGATAAGCCAATTCATCCATGTATAATAATAAAGCCCAAATTTACTTAAAAGTAAATGAAAGATTCAAATCCACTTAGAAAATAAAGTAGGATATTCAAACAAATGAAACTTTTTTTTATACTCACAATCAAAAGTATAAACTGTAATTTTTTGCTGTCTTTGTCTCAGTTTGAGAGGAAGCCGTGACTCTGTGATGGTCATGCAAAGCTGACTGACTTGTTTACATAAGTTTCCAATTTAAAGAAAATCTGTTGCGTTTGAACAGCATGACTATTGTCTGCTATATTTCTGAAGCTCTTTGTTTGAGTTAGAATTCTCTGCATCACAGCTGCAGTGTTATCATCTTAAGCCTGGTTCCCTGCCTGGAAAAGCCTCTCCTCAAGACCTTTGTGTCTGTGTATATGTGTGAAATTAATGTTGTCACTCTTCGCTTTAATGCTAAGGATTTTTGGTTGTGCTTCCAGCTGAGTTAACTTTTTAACCGTTTCATAGACTGAGTCAAATCCTTAACAATAGCACATGGACATTTCACTCTATTGACTAGGTTAACTATTACACAACTCCAAATGTACTTCAAAAATTTCTTACTGATGTCTTCTTTCTCTAAGCTCATGGAAGAGGGGATCTGGTTTCAGATTAATTTTGACAGTCAGCTGTTGGAACAACCAGACTGCTGGGCTTTCTGTGCTATACATACAGTGATGAAAGAATATTTGCACCTGATGCCAAACAGAACGTAGGTAAACTAAAGTTCGGACAAGTTCGGACCTACTATTCGATCCATGTGTTGTCTGTATCCAAAAATCAGCCATAGACAATTTCTAGTCCTATAATTCTGATATAAGCTCCATGAGTGCATTACTCAATTGGAAATAAATTGATAAATCGCTATCAAAATAACAGGAAATAGGTTTGACATGAAGACTCCGAATTTTGGTGGGATTCCCCTGATTTCCTGCCGCAACTTCAAAAATAGACTGACAGAACACCAGAATGCTGTAAATGGCCATGTACAACCATTTTTGCGATTTGTTTATAGGATGTGCCCATAGTTATGAAATGAGATGGGGAGAACTCCTAAAGAAATTCCCAGGCCTTTAAGGATCAGTGATCACAGTATTTCTGTGGACTCTCTGATTTCCACACATGGGGCAGAATTTTTCACTTAGCGGGCGGGCGCGGGAGCTTGAACATAAAATAACGCATGATGACATCGGGTGAACATCCCAACGTCATCACACACTCATGATATTTCGGTCGGTAGACATGTGTGAGAGTGGAAGCTGCACCCGCCATCAAGTATGAGGCCAGTTAAGGCCATTAAAAAGGTAGTTAGGCTGGATTTTATCTTGCCCGTGTGATTTTGTGTTTGTCACACGGGCAGGCAGGCAGCCAACAATTTTCTAAGCCTCATCCAAGGGCGGGATAAAAAGGGTCAGCAGCATTGCCAGTGTGAGTAGTGAGGGGTTTAGGAGATAGTTTGCTGCTGGTTGCTTATTGGTACTTGGTAGCTTCATCTCTGTTCAGGGCTTCATTCTTAGCATTTCCTGGCTTCATTTTAGGACTTTTTGGTGTCTCAAGGACCCCCAGAGGATTCAGACCATGTGGATCCTTCCAGGTATCAGACAGCCTTCTGTACGCTGGTAATGGGGATTGTGGTCTCCAGTGGAGGCACCTCCTCTGAGGAAGAAGAGAGGGGCAGAAGGGAGAGGAGTCCATTTGCCCCAATGAAGCTTCCAGAGGAGTGACCTGTGGGAGGAGAGGCACAAGCACAAGGGCCGCAGGGCCAGCAGGAAGTCCAAGGTGTAAGGGGCCACAGAATACGCCACTATCCCGCTGCCAGGGTTTACAGGTGGTGATGCAGCTACTTCAATATGTCTAAGGTGCAATGCCAAAGGAGGCACTGCCTCTCAAGGGAGACTGTGACCTCCATTTATCAGACGATTGGGTCAGCCAGGCTGAGTGAGCCAGAGGCTTCGCAGCCATTGCTGGCTTCCCCCGTGTCCAGGGTGCTATAGACTGCACACATGTGGCCATCAAGGTGCCAGCAGGTGAGCCCGGTGCCTTTGTCAACCGGAAGGGCTTCCACTCCATGAATGTGCAGATAGTGTGTGATCACAGGATGCAGATTCTACAAGTCTGTGCAAGGTACCCAGGCAGCTCCCACGACGCCTACATCCTCAGACACTCCCAGGTGCCGGGGCTCTTCAATGCTCCAGCCCAACTGGATGGATGGCTGCTGGGTGACAAGGGCTATCCATTAAAGAGGTGGCTCATGACACCTCTCCAGCAAAGAACAGAGGCAGAACAGTGTTATTATAGGAGCCATGCCTCCACAATGGCGATGGTAGAGAGGACCTTAGGCCTTCTTAACATGCACTTCCGATGCCTGGACCATTCAGGGGGAGCAATACAACACCCCTCAGAGTGGGTATCACTGATAGTGGTTGCATGCTGCACTCTCCACAATCTGGCACTGGCAAGGGGGGGACCCACTGGAGGAAGGGAATCGTGACGCAGCTGCACAGGCCAAAGATAATGAATCCAGTAGTGAGTCAGAAGAGGAGCACGGTGAGGAGAATGCTGACCTCTGTAACCTCCAGGGAGGCAGGGACACCAGGGATGCCTTGATCCAATGGTCCTTCAGCTGGGCTACTAAAGACCTGCTTCCACCTCATGCCAGGGCTGCCGCCTCGATCCCAGGTGTCTGAAATGACCCTTTTATTTGAACCCAAAGTCCACTCAGTGCCTGCGCAATAAAGTGTCCAGCCTCTCACATCCAGCATTACATACTGGTGTACCCCACACTGGAAAGAAAAAAGGTGAAGCATACCCAGGCCATTGGAACCAAAGCAAATTTAAAGTTATTATCACATTGAACGTATAATGACATTACCATTACTGGTGGTGTTGTCCACACCAGCAGATATATAAACCAAACATAAATAAACAGAAAATCACCTGTGAACTGTCCCTCTTGTGCTCATAGTGCCTTTAACTTTACAGTACCTGCTGACTCTGCTGTCTTGTTGGCCATGATGACCTTAGCGGTCATACTCTGGACAGTGGAGCCACATGCTGGCTCCGCCTGGGAGGGAATGGCCAGTGCCATGGCTGGCATTCCCCAGTCATCACAACTTCATCAGATGCCATGGTCATTGGCGGAGGGGTGGTGGGGAGGAGGAGCTGCTGCCATCATCCAGAGTGCCCTGAGAGGAGCCCGCAGAGATGACAAGCAGCTTGTATGCCAACATGAGGTCGCTCTGGACCTCCCTGCTTACCATTGATGGATGGGCACCTAGCTGGAATATTGGGTGCCTCATCCATCTCCCACACAGACACTAACCACCTTAGGTCAGTGCTGTGTGAGGGCTTGCAGGTCCAAGCGCAACCCCAGGAACCCCTCATTGTGTCACCGCTCTCTCAATGGAGGAAGCAGTGAGCCCGGCCATGAGGGTCAATGCAGTGCTCATGTTCCGCATGGACTCCTCCAGAAGGGTGACGGTGACACGCACACCCTCATGGATCTCTGCCAGGTCCTCCCACAAATCTCCTTGGATATCCAGCACCTGCCGCCTAATGGATGACTCCAGAGGCTCATCATCAGCCTTCAACTGAACATTGTCTTGGTCTTCAGCAGTCCTCCGACTGCTGGTGCCCTAGGCACTCTCTGCCTCCGCCTGCACCTCAAGTGAGTATGAAGTGCCCTCACCAATGTGCACCAACATTCTAGCCTCTGATCTAATGCCCACCAAGGTGCTGGTATCTGCGCTGGTGCTTGGTTCAGAGTGCAGGTTGATGAAGGTGCAAGTGAAGTCTAATGGCCCCCTGGCATCAGGGCTGCTCTTCAGCGTGCAGACAGCGAGTGTGTGATGGTGAACCTAAAAGGGAGAACAAGGGCATGTCATTAGTTTAAGTCACCTCACTGTCACTGTGCATGCCAGGCACCCTGGTGAGACAATGGAGATCTGTATCATGGTGCCACCATCTTTCAATGATCAATGGGTCTCCAGGTTTGAGGCTCCCGTCAATGAGGAGACTTAACTAGAATGGTTGCACAATACGAAACTTTCACCTCTGTGCACTGCACTCTTAACTTCATCTCTCATCCCAGCCTCTCCACGTCCAGTTGCACGGGGAGTGTGCTGGCTCTCGAGCTCAAGGGCGTCCTGCTCGAACCTGCTAGAAGCAGCAGGTTGTGTGGGCCTCCGCCTGTACGTGACCTCTCTGATTGGTTATGGCTTGTCTTCTCCTGAAAGGACAGGGGAGCATTGATTTATCCACTCTCTACCTGCAGCACCATTGCAGCCTGGCCAACTCCAGCTGAGGAACAGCTCACAGGGAGTATCCGAGTCGTGGCCCTCGATCCTCAAGGCACTCAGTCCGAGTGGCCAGGGATCACTCCTTTGGCCAGCTCCAGCGTCATTGACAGTTGGCACTTGGACTCTAGCATCCCTGAGGTCCATGGGGGGACAGCCATACCTTAACACATCTGCACACTGACCCATGCCAACACGGTACTCACCCTTCCTGAGTGCAGCAGGTCATTGAACCTCTTCCGGGACAACATGCACCATGTCATGGCTGCCAGTGCTGCAACCTCCTCCTATGTCCTCTTTGTGAGATGCAGTGGCCTCCTCCTCCCAACTCTGGGGACAAGGGTGTCCCTCCTGGCAGCCACCTCCTCCAGGAGTACAGCGAGGCAATCATCCGAAAAGCGGGGAGCCGAGTGCCCACCCGACCTGCCCTCCTGCCAGCTGTGTCCAGCTGCACTCCACTCCGTTACTTGAATTTTGATAATGCAGAGGAGACGTTCTTCCATGGCAGCCTTCAAGGGGCTGGCTGTGCCGTTTTTAAACTGGCCGCCGAGTTGCCATTGGACCCGGCGACCAACAGGCCCCTGCCCCCGCACGGCCCTTCCCGACCAGTGGGGAGCCATGTCTCACACTAGGCGGGTCTTAATTGCCCCGCCACTGTGAAATCGCGGTCAGGGACCGATCGCGGGCAGCGGCCTGTTTCCCAGCCGATCTCAGGCCCACAGACCGCGCCCACCCGCTGAACTCAAAATTCTGCCCATAAATTCCTGATATCATTAGCCATGCTTTACCAGCACATCTCCACCCTGGTAGTGCAAAATCATAACACTTACGCAACATTTACTACCCGAACAAGCTTTCTTGCTACACGGATGCTGGTATGGCCAACATGCCACCCAATTTATCTGACTGGCACTAATTATGTGTGCATTTTCTTCCAACAATAAGATTTCGGCTTCTGATCGACAACAACCTCTTTTAAAATCAAGCTGCTAAAAAGAATTCTGATTTGCACTTGAACAGAGAATGTTGATAAAGTGTCTTGAAGGAGTTACTGAGTCTGACAGCGAGGGAATTGAATTAACATAGTTCAAAATTACACTCTTGAGTTAATTACTTTATTTCTGATGATTTTAATTCAGCTCCTTCATACTGACAGACTCTAATAACTTTGAGCCAGTTGAAAACGGACAATTACATTAGCTTACAATGTTTAAACAAAATTATTCAAACAAGAGTCTCGTATGCCCTCATGTATATGATATACAGGCATTAATTTTGGTCCAGTAAGTTAACAAAAGCAACATTCTGATTGAATCTGTCCTTAGAGTGCCATAGGCTACTTGTTAATTCTTTGATTCTATTTTTAACAATAAATTTCATGAGACTGTGAATTAAGTAAATTGCCTAATGTAATCATCCTCCCAAACCAATATGCCAGAGTTGCTGAGTTTTCAAGGTGAACATGTAAGTGTTTTTAAAAAGAGAAACGTACTTTTTATGTATTAATTCCCTTCATTGCCTGATCCACATTCCTTCATAATGTGGCAAGTGGCACATTGGTCAAGAAATGTAGAAAGACCCATTTCACCACAACATAATACACAATCAAAGCCCCATTCACAATCTCCACCTTTTAGCCTATTTCCTTGCCCACAACCCACCCCCACTAGGGCTATCTGTCACTTGCTCGTCCTGCTTTCTACCCTTAATGTCACCATTAGCACATTCCTTAGCTAATATCACCACCGTCAACACCCCTTTGTCCTTTTGTCTATGACATCTTTGGCAATCTCTTCTTTGCCTCCACCTATCACTGGTCCTCTATCCAGCTCTACCTGTCCCACCCCCCTCAACCAGCTTATATTTCACCTCATTTCTATATTTCCTTAGTTCTGATGAAGAGTCATATGGACTCGAAACGTTAACTGTGTTCCTCTCCGCAGATTCTATCAGACCTGCTGAGTTTTTCCAGCTATTTTTGTTTTTGTTTCAGATTTCCAGCATCCGCAGTATTTTGATGTTTCCCCATTCCCAATCCTTCAGTCCCCCTGAAGATCTTTTAGTGGCTGGTGCAGTCTGTATAATATTTCACATTGACTATGGCTGTTCAGGAATGGGAACAGCTGGATAAGTGGATAAGAGGTTCTTTAGGTTTTGTTAAGGTAGTGAAGGTCCTGTAACAGCACAAGTGACCTATCAGTGTCTCTGTAGTAAATACATTTATTTTTCCTGTATCATTAGGTTGGTGTCCCTGGATGCAGTCAATAAAAAAGGTTAAGGCTGCTCTCTGCCAAATTAAGCTTTTGACATGGCTTCTTTGTGCTGTTTATTTTACTTGCCTTGCACAGATTCTGTACAAATTTTCCTATAAGCATTTCTTTGATCTGGTAAATGAAGCTATTCTTTGGCTGTGGAATAGTGATGACTGGGTACCCACTCAAATATCTTCCTGACTGGGCCCCTTTTACAGAGAAAGTACTGCTTGAGGTAGCCTGGAGGAAGTCAGTTATAAGCTGTGAGTGCTAGAGGGATCTGATAAACCAAATTAAAACTATAGGCCATCATATTCGGGCCTACATTTTTCATCTCCAACCATTGTAGTGGCTCCTATTAGAGATTGGGCAGAAGGGGGTGGGTATTTTGGTGGAAAGGCCGGTGGGTTGGTGGGGGAAAGGGAGAACCGGCGAGAAAGCAGAACTTGTGGGGGGAGGTGTGGGTGTCCAATGTTGCAAGGAGACCATTCCTGCCTGAGGCCTGAACAGGGTAACTTTCCAGGCACCTCCCACTGCTGCTGAGCTCCTGCCACCCCAGCCTGAAAATTGAGGTTGGGCAGGAAATGGCCCTTAAGTGGTCATGAATTGGACGCTTATGGGCTTCAACTGGGGCAAAGGTGGATGGGCTGGCCTCGCCTGTCCCACCATAAAATTGCGGAGAGGTAAGCATGGATGAGAGGCCAGTGAAAAGCCATCCAAAGGATTTTACAGGCCCCCCTTCACCTGAAAACCTGCCGGTAGAGGATCGTAAAATTCTTCCCCCAGTGCAAAATGCACATTCAAGGTGATTTGGCAGCAGTAAGTATTTGTAGGCAACATTCCCTCTAAATGTTTCTTGGAGTGTGCAGGCAATTTCTTTCAGTGTGTGGTCCCTTTAAATTTTTATGTATGGCTGCGTAAATGCAATAATTTAAAATGGGCTGACTTGTGTGTGACCTGATTAGGCCTTTAAGATTGCTGCACAGTCACATGGCTTAGAGGGGCTTTGGAAGGAGGTCTCAAGTAGATTAGAAATTTCTGCCACTTCTGGAGCACTTTCTTCATTTTTGTTTATGCCTCTTTTCTATTAACACTGACCGGGATTTTCTGCCCCGGTTCATGGTGGCTGTCACGGTGGGTGGGAGCAGAAAATATTGCGAGAAGGTCGAAAATCAGTTTTACGTTGTCGTGAAACCAGCTTGCAATAGGCTGCTTCACTTGTCAATGGCGGGCCACATTTCCCACTGTGGCACGTCAAAAAGGTTATTTTAATACATTTGCATCTTATTATAAGCCCTGCTTGCCATCCACCCACACTGGATCGTCAGGGCACGTCAGTGTGAAATTAGAGTGACGTGTCTCACAACGGGATATAAGTGACGTGCACCTGCAACCTGCACCTGACTCATCAGTTTGAGGTTTGTTTGCCTACCTTGCATTGTGCAGCTCTCTCAGAAATCAGTGTCAGGCTTCACAGGCAAGTCTCCACCTAACAGACCAGCAGAAGGGCAGGGGTGGCTTTTAATGGGCTGTAGGTCTAGGGCTGTGCTGGGGGTTACAAGGGGAGACGGTTGCACTCAGATACATGACTGCGGGGAAGGTGCAGGGTGAGGGGTATATGTTGAACGCTGTAAGTGACCACAAGATGGGGATGGGTGAGGCCCACGTGGGCCATAGGCACAACCACTTCAAAATGTTCAGGGGCTAGCAAACAAACATGCACCAGAAGCACAACGGGATTGAGGAACACAGGGGATGGATGGAGAGGTCTGTGAGACCAAAGGGTATTTTACTGAAGTTGGGTTTGTGTATATTTGTGGGGAGAGAAGGGAATGAGAACTCCTTGGTAGTTTTAAAACAATCTTGATGTGGGAGCAATTGCCACTTGGTGTGAGAAGTAGAACAGTAATCCAGTATTCAACATTGACATTTTTCATAGTGAGTACAAACAGGATTACTTACCGAAATAAGATAATAAGATACAAATACGGATAACAGGCAAGAGTTAATATACGGTACATTTCTGTTGATATGAAGACCTGGTTGGCCATGCATCCAGCTTTGTCATTTCCATTTGAATAGCCTATTACATCATGAAATGTAATTTATATAATTACACATTCATTACTGGTAATCTGGTGATTTTACATCCCTGTGCCGTAACCTAGGATACAAGTTCATGGTAGACCTCTCAAAGTTTTATTTTGGGAAGGACAGAAGTCAGTGATTATAAATCAACACTTATCATCCTATGGATCTAACGCTTGATTGAATTTCACCTGCACTCTGGAGGTGAGATATTTCAGCTGTTATCAATCTTAGCTATGGTCTGTTGCAGAATGAATTAAAACATCCAAAACTCGTTTCACTTGCACTCACTCACTATGCAAGGACATAAAATTTGTATGTCTATTGGTGAAGGGACACCGCTGGTCACACACTATTTTGACAACTAATTATGTCCAATCAGTTGTTGACAAATTTTGGAACATTATCTAAATTTGGGTTTTGTTGGCATCCAATTCCAGTTCCATTCACAACTCCTCAGATAATGAAGCCAGCGTGCAGAACGACCCGGACAACATTCAGATTTGGGCTTATTTGAGCAAGTAACATTCATGCCACTCAAATGCAGGGAAATGACCATCTCCAACAAGAGAAAACCTAACCACCTCCCTTTGACATTTAACAGCATGCCAACAATCCAAAGTGTTTCCCGTGCTTGCATAATTAATCCCACCTTTAGATTCTAATGAGTCTTTGCGCTAAATGAATGCTGTCTAACAGCAACCTTGGAAAAATTACAGACATAGTAAAGCGTACATTCACCGGCATTACATGGAACAAGATTTGTCAGGGAAATCATCTGCTAACTTAGCCTGAATGGCAGCACCTGACAGGATGCCATAAGCCATTTCTGCAGGCTGTGGTAAATGCACCCGGCAATGACCATAGGGCACTGGCTTTAGACAGAATGACAGATGAAGAGAAGTGCCATATGCTGCAAGCTACTGTCCAAAATAGGTATGGTGCAGCCTTTGAAAGTAAAGAGAGCTCTGACCTTCTTACAGACTTGCTACAATGGTAACCCATGAGAATGGTACTGTCATGTATCACAGCAATGTCTTTGCAACCACCTCATGCAGCACCACCTCCATTTCGGTGCACATTAAGCCAGCGATGAGGTGTTGAACAGTTCTGGCACTTGATTCCTTTACATTCATTATTGCTTCACTTCTTGGTGCCTCTTCCCTTTAGCCTTGGAATATAGGACTTAGGAGCAGGAGGAGGCCATTCAGCCCTTAAAGCCTGCTCTGCCATTTGATAAGGTAATGGCTGATCTGGCTAAACCTATTAATGGGTTCAGATATCTTGAAACATTCCAACAGCTTTCATAATTTTTGTCACTGATTGTGATGCTTCTCCTTAAATTGTCCCCATTCTGTTAAATTCTAATAGCATGTAGTCTTTAACTAGCACCATTAGTATGCTCTCCACATTTGTCCAAATATGCACTTGAAGTTATGTTAAGAAATTTAGGTGCAAAAAGCACATTTCCAATTCAACCTGTGAAATATCCACCAATAACAGATCTGATGTAAACAAACCAGAAAGTGAACATTTCTGTACATTTGCAACGTCTTCCCTGACTCTCAGACCTATATGGCACTTCGATTAAGCAAAATACGATCAATTAACCAGTTCTTTTCAAGAAGTCAGTCATGCCATTTTCTGTTTTACTGCTTCCTTTGCAGTTTCCTCTCTCTTCTCCCCCTCCAGGGCTCAGGCAATTATTCCGCTAGAAGCCTCCTGAGGAAATTGGACAATCCTGTGGTGTGATTGTTACTTTGAACAAACATGATTGTTGGTGCTGTTGGATCCATGGGAATTATAGGTGGTGGGGGAGATGCAACTATGGCCGCAATCATTTGTCTGTAATTACAAGGTGTATGTTATCTCTCCCCATCTGAAGTGTGGCTTTCTTTGGATAGCATAACAAACTCTGTTCCTGTGTTTTTTATCAGGTTTTTTTTTAACATCCATGTGTAAATAAAACTAGATGATTCACTCCTGGCTTTCTGTTTGTGACTTCAGCACCATCACGTCTGCCTCCTGTTTCTCAGTGAGGAATGTATGCTTAATTCTGTCACACATGCACTTGGCATACTTGGACCCACCATAAGCTCTGCTGACACGCTTCTTGCCAATTTAATTAGGACTTTGGATCTTCAGAGAAGTTCACTGGAACATACAGAAGAGAACAAAAAGATTAGAGTTTACAGTGCTTTCTGGCGCTAAAGGCACAAAGATTGATTTTGCTGTGGCTTGTGAGGCATGGTAGTTCAGAGACTGACTTTCAACTCTGGGCCATAGATTCATGCTGGAATAGCCAACCTGCATTTCACCTAAGTGGCTATCCTTCGCAGATATATATATATAATATATATATATAAACTTTAAAAAAAACATGCATCAGTTTTCCCCGTACACTTCACTGTTTCTGCTCAAAACAAAAGGAGCATTTGACACACCACTACAAGCAACTTTGAAATTGTTTTTCCAGGGGACAGAAATATCAACACTCTGAGCACAAGTTACTTCAGACTCCAAACTTAATCACTATTTTGTTTACAGGAATTGTGATGAGGCAAAGTCGCAAGATTGATGAATTTTAGACAGCGTCAAACTATTACTTTCTAAGACGTTCGATGATACAAGCTGCTTTCTGAGCAATAAATGCATATAAGGGCTAAATTCACAAAATCGCGGTCACACGTTTCAGGTGTATATCAAGGAATAATGGCCACGCTCACCATGATATTACATCCATTAAGGGATGGAAGTTCATAGGGACAGTGTCTGTGATTTCCTGATATTTGCTCCAGGTAGGTGAGAGTCCAGTAAAATTGGTCCTATGGGCCACAAGTTTCCTCTAGGTTTCCACCAGACTCCAGCTGTATTTCCAATAGAAGGCTGGTGGAACTCACCAAATAGTAGAAAAGAGCTGGTGCACTGGTCTCTTCTGTAACTGGATCGTCTGGACTTCTTGTATGTTCAGACTTGCCTTTTTAAGGGAAAAAAAAAGAAAAGGATTTGCATTTATATAGCACCTTTCATGACCACAGGATGTCCCAAAGTGCTTTGCAGCAAATGAACCACTTTTTTGAAATGTAGTCACTGATAACATTACAGCAAACATGGCAGCCAATTTGCACACAGCAAACTCCCAGAAACAACAACATAGCAATGACTAGATAATCCGTTTTTGTGACATTGATTGAGGGTTAAATATTGGCCAGGACACCAGGTTTATCTTCCCTGCTCTTCCTTAAACTAATGCCATGGGACCTTTTACATCCAGCGAAGAAGGCAAATGAGGATTAAATTAACGCTTTGTGTAAAAGACAGCACCTCTGATAGTGCAGCACTTCCTCTTTACTGCACTGGAGAATTAGCTTTGATTTTGTGCTCAAGTTCTGGGCCAGAATTTTTCCCTTGTCGTTGGGCTTGGCGGGAGTGGGTGGGGACAGTCGGGAAGCCAACCGCTGGCCGTGATTGGTTCCGCACCGTGATTTCATGCGGGTGGGCCAATTAAGGCCCGCCCTGTGTGGATCGTGGGTGGCAGCACTGAACGCTATCTGTGCATGCTGGGGGGAGGAGGGAGAGCGGACCTGGTGCGCAGTTCATGCATGTGCGCGAAAGAGTGCTTCAATCTCCCTGAAGCAGGGAGATTGAAGTGCTTTTAATAAAATTAATAAAGACAATAAAAATTTAATGAAACATGTCCCCTCATGTGACGTGTCATGTGAAATGGGGCATGTTTTTAAATTCAAAATAAAGTTTGCATTTAATTTGTATTAGCTTCAGGAAACCTCAGCCCGCTCATGGATGAGGTTTCCTAAAAAATGTTAAGGCCATTTGGCCTTTTCGTTGCCCACCAACTATTAGGTTGGATGGGCAGGATAAATTTAAAGTTAATTAGCTCGTCAATGGCCTTAATAGGCCTTTCAATTATTGGCAGGTGTGCAGCCGACTCCAGCACGCGCCCACCGAATGAAATATTGTGCAAGTGCGGGGTGCACGCCCAACGTCTTCGCGCATCATATTACATTCGTGCATGCCGGGCGCGCACATGCATGAACTGCGCACCAGGTCCGCTCTCCCTCCTCCCCCCAGCATGCACAGAATGTGAAATTCTGGCCTTGGAGTGGGACTTTAATCCATAACCTTCTGACTGAGAGGCAGGAGTGCTACCAAGTGAGAGAACAAATGTTCTGCCCTCCCCAAACAAGGTAATTGGCATCAAGCGTGGAGCCAGTGGTGGGGATTTCCTATGCCATGACTCCTAGCCTCCCTAGATCATTTAGAGACTGGCATAATACTTGTTCGATCTCATGAAATGAGGTGTAACAGACTCCAGATGTAAACCAGTGGGCTCCAGCAGGAAGCGCACGGGGAGGACATATCAGGAAAGGCCTGGACATCCAAGTAATGTACAAACTATTTTTTTTTCTTTTTGGATTGCATGCTTTACACAGACCTGAAAGGGATGTTGCTGGATTCTGGAGATGTCTGGACAAAAGTCATGTCTAATCACTCCCCCAACACCAGCACCACCACTTTCAGTGTCCGTTAGATAAACGTCAGATTTTGAAGTGGCAAGGGGAAGGTGGACATCAGAGTTATACCTACAGTCATGCCACCATGACATAGGAAATGTCTAATACTAACTCTATCCTTTGGCTACATTTGCTCCATAGGGTAAGGCAGGTAGAGGATTCTTCCCCATAAAAGGTAACCCAGAAAATCACACAAACAGCATAGACCCAGTGCAACTGGGTCCTTGTGTTATTCGATGGATTCCACCAGTGGAACTTTGAAACATGTCCCCTTGGCTTCATTAACATATCAAACTAGTCTGCAGAACACAGAGAATATACCTCAATTCAGAAGTACTTAAACTCTGCCTTAGCTATCAATATGTAAAGGTGTCCTGACCGGGTGAGGAAAAGTGAAATGGTTCCCTTCTTTTCCCACTCCTCATTTGCTCGTAATAAGGTTTTTAATCTAATAGGATGTACTTACCGATTCTGTAAGCGTTTATATACTGTGAACATAAAAGCATTAATCGGGCTTTTTCTTGAGTTTAACAAAAAAAAGGTTGGTTTTATTGTACTTATAGTGACCTGGGTAAAATAATAAAATACTTTTGTACACATACACACACTTGAAGGCCCCACACACACACACAAATACAGATTACAGACTGAGAAACAATAGATTGATCAAATTAGAGTCCATAAGTAAAAGGAATAGACAGTGAGTGGCTTTGTGATTCTGCTGGTCAGACACTCCTTCGTGGATCCAGATGTTTTGATTTAAAATTGCTTAATTTGGTTGTTCCTCTGGAGACAGTGGTATAGAGCTGAATTTTTCTTGTAAAGGTCTCTGTTCACAGTAGGTAAGCCTTTGGTTTGTCTCGATCAGAAAACAGGGCTCACACTTGCCGGGAAGGCTGGAGAGAGAGCAGGGCTCAACAGCTTCAATTGCTTGTTCCCAGTTCATCAGTATCTCAGCCATCAACTCTCTGCAAAAATGTCTTTTTAACACACAAAAGGAGTTTGCTTGTCATTTGACTTGCTTTTTCCATTGTTGGAGGGGGGAATCCAAATAAGGCTGTTGTTCGTGTATTCCAAAAGATAGCTTGAATAGCTCATGTCTGCAAAGTTACTTTAGCCATTGCTTCAGGGTCCAAGAGATTAGATTTAATTCCCCATCTCCAACAGTTGAATCCCAGGTACTTTTCTTAATGTCTTGTTAATGGCCCGGGGATAGGGTCTTTCACATTCCTCAGGGGCTTATTGTCTTTGGTGGCATCTTTGCAGACCCAGGGTCTCCACCCCAATGGAATGAATAGTGATGCAGATTGGGACAGCAATTTTTTGGCTCTATTTCCAGTCACCCATTTTAGCCTGTTGTTTTTAAAAAAGTCTGTTTTTAAAGTTCAAGCCTAAGTTTCCAGCCAGTGGATTAAAAATCACTCTTTGAAATAAGCACAGCTTAATGATTAAACAATTGCAATAATTTATGTAATGTATTGATGATGTTTGATTGGGCCTTATCTAAATTTACACAACGACAGGGTCCCTAAACCTTTCAGAATGTATATGGAAATATTACTGATTAAATCCTTACAGGTTAATAAAGCCTTCAATTTTTTTAAGTACTGAGAGAGTAACTGTCCTCAGCATTTTCTGTGCAACGGTGTGCCTGCTTTGACTTTTATCAAGGTTTAAGCAAATCGTGCTGCTTGTGTTTTTAAATTGCTCCTTCTGAGTTGGCTCAATCTTTCTGGCCCTTTCTGCGATTTGGCCAGCAAACCTCACTGGGCTCATTTGTAAAGTTGCACCTGTCAGGCAGTGACACGCCAGTCATGGGTTTCCTGGATATACATCTCTATTGCACTCTGGGTAAGTTAGGCCAAATGGATGAGCCAAAGCAGCTCCAGCTAATCAAGGTGGAAATGAGAAGAAT
Source organism: Cetorhinus maximus (assembly GCF_964194155.1). Taxonomy (NCBI): domain Eukaryota; kingdom Metazoa; phylum Chordata; class Chondrichthyes; order Lamniformes; family Cetorhinidae; genus Cetorhinus; species Cetorhinus maximus. The sequence continues at coordinate 82,677,578 of NC_135879.1, forward strand.
ATAAGCTTTGGAAAATCTGCTAACATTGTGATCTTTTTTGTTTGGAAGTTTTCTTCCAATTGCTTTCACTTTGGGGGCATGAGTCAAAGATGAGGCTATAACATCGTAGCCTTGACGTTCTTATCTGCTGTCCTATTTGATTGGACTTTGCTTTAGGGTGCCACCATGCTGCAATTTCTGAATGATCCACTTGTGGCCACAAATACAAGGCTAGTTTAGCTATTTTTGGAGTCGCACTAAAATGCCTCTGTGAAGGGGGATTGAGGGTTATAGGTTTATGATTAAAAAGCTTGAATTTACTTAAGGGGAACAAGTTAACTCTAGAAATTGTTATTGATGTCAACTCAGCATTGCTTTATATTTTCAGAATTACTCAGTGCACTGTTAAACTCACCTTCCCCTTACCCCTCCAACGCTACTTTGCAGTTTCCTGGTGCTACACTATGATGTGGGCATTTAACAGTTGCAAGAACTGCTTTAATGAATACCCCAATTGAGGGGGAGGTGTTGGTTATAGAACTTGCCTGTTAAAGACGTCTTTGTGGTCGGCTGTATGTTAACACTAAGTCTTTATTAACTACTTGTAACTATACGCAACAGTAAAAGGTACAGGTCTGGAACCATCTCCAACTTAGGTCTTAACATGTCACTGCCCAACATCTAGGTCTAGGTCATGTGCCTTCTTACACCACTGTGTTGGTGGCACTATACTCGGTCCCACATTAACCCTGTATATACCAGACCCTTCTACTATACCTCCCCACAAGTCTTTATCACATAGATATAGAGGCCCTTTAATTTATAAGTCTCAAGTCTTATGCATTTTTGCTATTACATAATTAGCATTAACAATATAATCAGTACTCCACCCCTCCCCTTCAAGACTTTGAGGTTAGAGGTTCAGGCGGTGTGGAGGCCTTAGAATGGTTCCACACCTCATTTGCCATTCTTCCAGGAGAGTGGTAGGTTCTGTTGGTTCTGGTTCTTGTTGTTGGCTTGGAGGTTGGACTAGCATTTGGGTATTTTTTCATTCTTTTCTTCCATTGTTTTATGTTGAACCATGCCTGGTTGGTTCGGCTGTTACATCAATGCCTGCTTGCTGTTACTCTCGATTGTTTCTTTCGAGGTGGCCAAAGATGGTATTCATCTCCTTGACACTGTTTTTTCTTCGTTTTCCATGTGGGCCTTCTGGAAGCCCTCTGAGGCTGAGGAAGAGTGTTCCTGTGGTGAGAAGAAGGTTGAGTGGCATGCTCACTTCTGCTTTTTGTTGTCGATGGTTATGGACTGCTACCCGGTAGCAGCATTCCCTGTGGTTGTGGTTTTCTGGCTGGAAGTTGCCGTGTGTGCACAGTGGTTGACATGCCGACCAGCTGTACCATCATCATAGCTGGATTAGAGGCTTCTCAGACTGCTGATCATTCTCTGGTACCACCTCTACCGGAGGTGCCATGGCAAGCTCGTGCACGGTAGGTTGGCCTGACCATTGGGGACTTTCTAGGGCCTGGAATGATGATGGACAAACCTGCTTTGCAGAGGAAGGGGGGATCAAAGGTTAAATCTGAGTCTGAATACTCTTTAGTGTTTGAGTACTCAGAACCGTGCTGTTCTGACTGGCTATTGACAGTGGTAGCCTTTACATCCTCCGCTGTCTGGAGGAGATCCAGAGCTACGCATCCACCCCTGCTCAGGGCAGAGAAAGGCTGGTTATGGATGAAGTACATCAGCTGAAAGATCTATTTGCTGCCATACCTCCATCGTTCCAGCATTCTGCCAATGATTGGGAGTCGGACTCCCCATTCTCCGTAAAGTGGAGTTTCCATTGTTCAAAGCCAGAGGCCTTTCAGCCATGGTTCATCATCTAACTGGACTGTTATGCTGGCACATGACTCTAATTTAAAATTTGTTGGCTGATCATTTACCAGGATGTCAGCCTTCCAAAGTGAAGAAGCACACTCTTTGACCTCGCCCAAGAAGCATAGTTGTGCATCTTCAGGGTTTTCGATCTCGACCTCGTCAATTACCTATGTGCTATCTGTGCAGTGCTGGTGTTTTGACTTGCTCAGTTTACCATAGTGTCCCTGTCTGTTGCAGTGGAAGCATTGGGCTGTACTTGCAGGACACTGAACTCTCCTGTGAGGGCACTTTGCACAGCAGCGCTGGCAAAGTTGCTCTGCTGGGTGGTTCAGAAATTGCTTTCCTTGACTTGAATTGTCCCTGCATCTTTATGACCTGATAGGTGGACTGAGCGTTGGCTTCTGCCCCATGTTCTTTTCTCTCCCATTAGGATTGCCCTGTGTTGCGCACATAGTTCAGACAGTCTAACTATCTGGAATACCTTCCCTAGGCTAAGATTATTTTTAACTTGTAGGATGTCAGAGAGTGAATCATCTGCAACACCTACCAGGATTCTGTCTCGGATGAACCCAAACTTTAAATCTCCATATTCACACCCCTCTGCCATCCTGTAGAGATCAGTTATGAAGGAACCAGCAGGTTCTCCAGGCAACTGGACTTCCTTATTAAATTTAGCTCTCTCCAATATTTTGTTGGACCTCAAGTTGAAATAAACAACAAAGGACTTTAAAATCTCCTCAAATTTGATGGATGACTAATCAATATCTTGTCATGCAATGATGTCATCTGCAATTGTCCCTATTGAGTAAAAAAGTATGTTTACTTATCCTGCTTCTGATTTTTTATTTAAACCTGACAGAATGCTGTATTTTAAAATTCTTTTCCTCCAAAGACTCTAATTTTGTGACTGGTCTGGGCCTTGAGTGAGTCCCAGTGGAGTTGGAAGTGTGGAGCTGTGATCCATGTTGAAGATTTTGAAAGTGTGGGTACAGCTTTAAGATCCTACAGGTTTCCAAGATGGTGTCGCCGTTCACTGCAGAACAATGGATTTCTCGTGCTTGCCAGCTTTGGCAGACTTCATAAAATGATGGCAGAGTGCTTTGGGAAGAAGAATTTTCAACAATAGCTGCCGACTTGATTTAATCAGTCATGTAGTGTTGTGAGTATGAGGAGTAACGAGATTTAAATGAACCACAGGCTTGCTGTTTAAGGGTTCAGACAGCCGTGAGGTTCCAGAGAGTTGAGTAAATTAATTATTAATTTGTTTTTTTTTCCCTGTTCAACTCGGAGGCCACATATTGAAGCTCAGAGTGAGGGAATCGGGATTAGTGATGGGCTTCATTCAGGTGGCTGAATTCGTTAAAGGGGCTTCTCAGGACTGGCTGCGGCCTGGAAGTTAAAACAATTTAGCTCACCCTTGCAGGCTATGAACTCTGAGTGCTGAAGCTGGACTTCCAAGGGAGATTGCATGGCGTTTTCTGCTGCAAAAAAATCTTCTGCCCTTTAGCTTCCATCTCTTTTCTCTGGAGCTTTTTCTGGTGAATTTTCCCAGCATCTGTAGCTTCAGTTGGGAGCTTCTTTCAGTTCAGAATCTGTTGAAGATGTCCTTTTTCTTAACATTTCTGTGAGGATGAGTGTTTTTGATCTGGAGTTGCCACCACGTTAGGATGGTGTTGGTTACAGAACATAGCTGTGAAAGAAGTCTTTGTAGTCTTCTGTATGTTAGGAGCAAGCCTTTATTAACTACTTGTAACTATATACAAATATACAGTAAAGGATACAGGTATGGAGCTATTTTCAACTTAGGTCTTAACACATCTCTGGTCAACACCACACTGATCCTAGGTGTAGGTCATGTGTCTTTTTACGTCACTATATTATGACGTGACCGATGATGTGTGTCAGGTGGACCAAATCCACGAGGGATACTTGATTGCACTATCACAACAGTTTTGCAATTTGTATTTATTTCTAGATGTGTGCACTAAATCCAGAAGTAATAAGTCCACCAAGGCTTTTAGAGATTTTTTAAAAATTGTAGAAAAATATTTATTAAAATAAAAAGATGCCAAGCACATACAGAGGACTACAAATTACTACTATAAGAACTCCTAAAATTTATAATTAGCCTGACTCCCAGTTACACCCCCTTTAAGGCAATGGTCTGAAATAGATTTTAGAGTTTAAACAGATCCAGCAAATTAACACAATAACCTGGCCAGTGGAATTTCAAATGGCTTATTTCAGTTTCAGTGGACAGCAGACTTATGCACAAATACTGGAGGCTTCATTAAGGCTATTTCACACACTTCTGTTAGATCTCACAATGCCTTCCCCTGACACATAGCCTCATTCTCCTTTATATATGTTTCTCTCTTCTTAATATGTAAATCCTATTGTTTCACATGTCTTTGAAACTGTATCATATTCACAATATAAAAAAGTTCATGTTGCTACTATTTATTGTCAGTATCCTTTGGGAGAAATAAATCCATTCCTTAGCTTTGTTTATCTGGCTAATTGTAAACAGATTAAAATCCCTTTGAAATCCAAATCTCCCTTCATCTATCTAAAAATGCAAATTGCCTTTGCACCTTACATGCTAATTAGCTCATTAGCATATCAAACACCTAGCTTCTTTTGATGAATTAAAACTTGCAGTCTACCTGACTCCAAATGTAATTAAATTACACACAGACAGGCCTATCTATACTTACCCTCATAAACCTACTTTGCAATAAACCAGAAAATATTAAGAAAATTATAATACTTTCATGACAACTGTGTTGGCAGTACTGTGCTCAGTCCCACATTAACCCTGTATATATCAGACTCTTCTACGACGCTGACAATCAGCTTCGAACTGCAATTAGAAGCCATTTATAGAGCAGAAATCGCACTGTGAACTAGAATTGCTGTCAAGTGAACAATAAAACAGTGGAATAAATTACAGTAGAAAGTGAAGTTCACAGGTCAGGTTTTGAAAGGAGTCAGGGTGCAAGATTGCACCCAGTCTTGGACTGATCATCATTCCCACTCCCCCCATACTTACTGACAAGTGTCTGGTGCAGCAGGCATACGAAGAGGTGATATGATAACTAAATATAGCATCCGGGGACCAAGGTAGCTGTCAAGGCACTAGGACAAAGATGTCTGACTTCAATAAATCTGCTCAGCTAAGACAGTATTGTTCAACATGACAAGGACCTGCCCCAAGCAGATGAGCATGAATATCCTCTCTGTTTGGCATTTCATCATTTTAATTGTGGAAGGTGTTAAACAGCATGATGAGGCTATGTAGGTTCAGTTCTTACATAATAGAACCAGGGCAGGGCATGTTTTGTTTCACTGGTACACTTAGACAGCAATGCTTTGGCTATGGCTAGTTAGGTAAGATTGGAATGAAACAAGGGCAACCCCACTGAGCTGAACAAGGAGGAGAGATATTGGAGGCAGATGGTATTTTTGACCATGCCGAAGGTTGCAAGAAGATTGATGCATCAAGCCCACAGGAACCAGGGGTTTGTGACTTTGACTCAGATCTTCTGATCAAGATTGGAAGTCCTATTTCCGAACCCGATCAGACAAAAAAAACACCTAGTTACCTTCCTCCGAATTTTCTGGACAATCTTCTGATGGAGGATCCTTCCAAACTGACTCAGTGCAGGAAATCTCGGCGACATTAGCAAAGGGAACCTGTGCAGAAGCCATGACCCAATTTTATGGCATTGGTTGACATATTCTGGTAAGTAAAGTGTTTAAATATCCCAAAGCTTCTTTGCAAATCTACGGAGAGAATATTAGTGTCTAAGGGTGGGGTGGGTGGGTGGGTGGGGTAAGGGGGTAAAATGGGAAGGGTGAGTGAGTGAGGGTGTAGGGTTGATAAGGTAAGTGGGTAAGGAGGTGGAGTGGATAAAGGGATAGGCTGGCGAAGGTAAGTGGGTAACAGATTAAGGTGGATTAAAGGGAGAGGGTAAAGGGGTAGGGTGAGTAAGGGGGTAGCGGGAAAAGGGTAGGGTGCATAAGATAGTAAGGGGATGTATGGATAAGGGGGTTGATGGGGTAAGGAGGTTGGGTGGGTGAGGCGATCGGGTAGGTAAGGGGTAGGGGGAAAGGGGTTGGCTAGGTAAGAGGATAGGGTGGATAAGGGAGTGGGAGTAAGGGAGTAGTGTGGGTAAGGTTAATTGGGTAAGGAGGTAAGGTGGGTGAGGGGGTAGGGTGGTGAGTTCAGGTCAGTTTGGGTCAGGGGGATTCAAGGCATCAGGGACATAGTCGAGGAGTTGGGTGATGAGGTCAGTCAGGTTGGGTTGGAGAAAGATCAGGGGCTGAGGTTGGGTCAGTTTGGGTTGATGGGAGTCAAGGGAGTTAAGGGAGAGCCAGGGGGTGGAGAGGGAGTCAGGAACAGAGAGAAGCTGGGTGGTGAGGTCAGTCAGGTTGGGTCAGGAGGGATATTCAGGTAGCCTGTGAGGGAGTCAGGGGGTTGGGGGCATGTAATTGGTTGTGGGGGGGAGACAGATGGTGAGGTCAGGCCTAATTGGGTTGAGGGGAGAGTCGGGTGGTTGGTGTGGGAGTCAGGGGGACAAGGGGAAGGTCAGGGCGGAGGACCCAGGGCCCAGGAATTAGACTAGGATTGTTCTGCCTAACATTTTGTGGGTAAATATTCAGGTAAGTGAGTTGGAACTGTCCACCAAAGTCACTGATTCTGGAGGCTTTTTTAGAGGTTCCCGGGCAGTAGGGGAATTACCCAAAGGAAGTTCAAACTTCTTGGCAATTCCCTCGGAATCAGTGCACTGGGGCTTCCGAGGGGCCCCGTAGTGCATCTTGGTGGGAGGGTATGTCTGGTCTGTGACCATCTGGAGACCGGAAGATCTGGGCCTATATTTAGACCTGTTGCCATTTGGCCCATCATGTTCATACCAGCTCTCTTGAAGGGCAATTCAAGTGTCACTCCCCAACCCTTTCTCCAATGCCCTGCCATTTTCTTTCCATTCAGGTGCTTATCCAATTCCCTTTTGAATGTCTTGATTGTACGTGCCTCCACCACACTCCCAGGCAGTGCATTCTAGATCCTAACCACTCACTGCGTAAAAAAGCCTTTTCTCATGTCACTGATGGTTCTTTTGCCAATCGGCTTAAATCATTTTCCTCTGGTTTTCAGCTTTTCCTCCAATGGGAACAGTTTCTCACTACCTAGTCTGACCAGACCCCTCATGATTTTGAACACTCTATCAAATCTCTTCTCAACCTTTTCTTCTCTAAGGAGAACAACCCCTGCTCCTCCAACTTATCCATGTACCTGAACTCCCTGATCCCTGGAACCATTCTCATAAACCTTTACTGCACCCTGATGCCTTCACATCCTTCCTAAAGTGTGGAGCCCAGAATTTGACACAATCCTCCAGTTGAGGCTGACCCAGAGTTTTATAAAGGTTCATCATAACTTCTTTACATTTGTACGCTATACCTCTATTTGAAAAGTCCAGGATCCCGAATGCTTTTTTAACCACTTTCTCAACCTGACCTGCCACCTTTGGTGATTTGTGCACATATACCCCCAAGTCTCTTTGCTGAAGAGTAGATGAAGAGGGTTTGAATTTAAGAGACATGAGGGGCAAGCTGAGATGCTTGATAGAGTAGAAAGGTAGCAGAAAGGTAGAGACCAAGGTGTGTTTTGGTGGTAAGGGCCACACTGCAACAACAGTAGTATGGGTAGGCGGGTGGGACAAAGTATAGCACCAAATAAATGTTGACAAAATGAATGCAAACAAATAACTTCAAAATGATCTCAGCATAGGTGATGCAGAGAAAGATTTTAGTTTACATTTTGGATGAGCAAACATAATTAGGGCATTTAATTTAAAATAGAAACAGTGGGAGTAGCAGTAGCTCTGACATCCTAATTGTTGAGAGCAAGAATATTAACAGAAATAGAGACACCCAGAAAGGACCAAATAAAAGATATTGAAGTTTTAACCCCAAAAAAGAGTTTAATTTGTTTTAAGGGCAAAAAGGGGACATGCAATAACTTGAGGCAGTAGTTCTAGTTGATTGGTGCAATGTCATTTTCAATTTAATGATATTTTCTAAACCCTGTCTGAACTAAAATATGACATGTTGTATATCATTTTATTCTGGGCAATACCATTAGTGTAAGTAATGTAGAGTTACTTTCTTTTACTACACATGACTGAATAAAATAAAAAAGCACTTCATTTTTGAGATTGTGTGTAATTATGTTAGTAAAATTATATTTATGATTCACAATGTATTTTGAAATTGCACTTGAAATTTTTTAGTTTCATTTTTCAAAATGGATGCCAATTATTGTGTCATGTGGTAGTTTCATCAGATTAATGTCACATGGTTATCTCCATATGATTTGTTAATCTACCAGCCTCAGGAGTCTAATCTATAAACCTTAAAAACTGTAGCAATTTTAAAATTTAACTCTGTGCTAATGTGCATTTCTGTCTTTGTGATTCATTGGCACCACAAGCACAGTTATACTTTAACACTTGTGTGAAGCAGAAACCAATAGCTAATGCTGATTCTGATTGAATACTTATTTCACCTTTAGACTGCCAGCAGTTTCTGGGGTTCTTGAAAATTGCAATTTCCTTGGGCTGGCCATGTCTGAGAACTTTCCAAACTTAAATAAACATTGCATCAATAACTCTAATCAAATGCCAGGAAATAACTTTAGTTCTGAAATATTAAGCCCATCTAACTTGCCAAAAAGCAATATTTACAGTAGAGCTATTTAACTTTGGACACCTTCTTCCTGACATTCCTGTTGTTTTTTTTTAAAAAGACACACACCAATAGCCTGTTTTATTGGATTTACAAATTACTGCAGTATGAGATCTTATTAAATGGTATGAGACTAAATATCCACAAGGGGTGTTGGTCTCCTATTGTAATCCCAGAGAAATGGTGTTATTGGCCATATTTAGATGGGGCAGGATTTCTAAGCTAGGTGGTGTCGCTCTGGTCAGGGAACATAGAAGTCCAGGGCATGGATATTATTTTTCCTTGCCTAGAAGCCAATTTGATTGACAGGCTTTGCACCCTATAGTGCAGGGAAGGCTGGAGAAGAGGTCACAGCACCTTAGCAGGTATGTTTGCTGTTGTTTGCAGTTGGGAATTTGAGGCTGGGGAGGCGTTCTGGAAGGGATTGATGGCGAGATGTTAGAGAAAGATCAGAGAGAGCAAGAAGGAGGGTGAGGGAGAGGTTGGAAGTCGATTGACTAGAGATTGGAGGGAGAGGTGGGAGCTCGCTGATGGCAGAGTGAGGGGGTCAGTGATTCCATTGGGGGAATAGTAATTGTTGGGGGATAAGGATGATTGCACGGAGGAATTGGTGATTGTGGCGAGGAGTCAGTGATTGCCGGGGCTTTGATGATTGCAGGGAGGGATCAATGATTGCTGCGGGGGGGGGGGGGGGGGGGGGGGTGGGGGGGTGGGGTGGGGGGTGGGTGGTGGAGATCAATGATTGCAGGGGTGAAATCAGTGATTGCGGGGAGAATCAGTGACTGCAGGGAGGAATCAGTGATTGCAGAAGGGAAATAAGTAATTGTGGGGGAGGGAATTGGTGATTGCGGGGCTGGGATCAGTGATTGCAGGGGTGAGTCAGTGACCGTGGAGAGGGGGGAATCAGTGACTGTGGGGGGAGGGGAATCAGTGATTGCAGGGGGAATCAGTGACTGCGGGGAGAGGGGAATCAGTGATTGTGGTGGGGGGGTAAATCAGTGACTGTGTGGGGTGGGGAAATCAGTGAATGCGGGGGGGAATCAGTGATTGCAGGGGGAATCAGTGACTGCAGGGAGAGGGGAATCAGTGACTGTGGTGGGGGCCGAATCAGTGACTGCAGGGGGAATCAGTGACTGGGGGGAGAGGGGAATCAGTGACTGTGGTGGGGGCCAAATCAGTGACTGCGGGGGGGAATCAGTGACTGGGGGGAGAGGGGAATCAGTGACTGTGGGGTGGGGGGGAAATCAGTGACTGTGGGGTGGGGGGGAAATCAGTGATTGTGGTGGGAGCCGAATCAGTGACTGTGGGGGGAATCAGTGATTGCGGGGGGGGGGGGGGGAATCAGTGATTGCAGGAATAACATTGATTGGGGATGTGATTGGTAATTGCAGGCGGGGTCAGTGATGGCAGGGTGTGGGGTGGTCAGTGATTATGTGATTATCAGTGATGTTCGGGGGTTGGTGATTGCGAGGGGGTGGGTTTGGTGATGGCAGGGTGAAGGGTCCGATCAATGGGAAGATTTATCACTCGGGTTTTCCTGATTATATTATGATTTTGAACAGCCACGTTTAGCACCTAGTTCCAATTACAACAGGGGCAGCAGGATCAGAAAAGGGACAAAAAGGAAAATCTCATTTTAATATGTAAATAAAGTAGACCTTCGAGCTGGACTTTCATCCTAGAGGCGGATAGTGGGAGTCAGGAAATTTCCTGCCTTGGCCTGTCCACCTTGGGAGAAAGTGCCAGCAAATATGGGCTTTCATTCCGGCAGTGCAGTTCCTAATCGGAGTCGGGCCCAGCACACCCAGAAAGAGTTTGGAAATAGCCACAGGAGCTGCCGAATGCTGAGGTGAGCTGTTTAAAAGGCCGGCCTTAGTGCTTTGGTTCTTCATCCCAGTTGTAATAATGACAGCAAATCAAAAAGCAGCTCTCTAACCCTCACCCCTCACCCCACACACATACGCCCCATCCAAGCTAACCTTTGCCACCTCATGCCTTCACCACCCCCCATGGCCCCTTATGCCCTCCAAGCCAAGCTATAGACCTCCACCCAACCCACCATGTCTCCTTATATATTCCATGCCAAGCTATGCTCTTCTATCCACCCCCAAGGCCCTCATACCACCCATGTCAAGCTGTGGCACTTCCATACCTATTCACCTCTGTACAAAATCAATGAAGCCTATAGTAACAATAAGATGTGTGAAAAAATTTTAGAAAACCCAGTCACTCATTCGTAACTTTCTACTTCCTTAAAAAAAACCCTTTCAATACATAATGAGGCTTGGCTGAGAGCCCAGACATCCATTAGCCTGTTGAAACAGCTGTGCTCCAGGGGAAATATTACTTGATTGACAGCTCTTGGTTTGTGATCTATTCTGTCAATTTCACAATATTTACACAAGATAAAGAGGTGTCAAGTACCATTCCAGGTACCAGACAGCCTTCTGTAACCCTGGTAATGGGAATTGTGTTCTCCGCTGGAGGCACCACCTCTGAGGAGGAAGAGAGGGGCAGAAGGGAGAGGAGGCCATGTGTCCCAATGCAGCTTCCAGGGGAGTGACCTGTGGGAGGAGAGGCGCAGGCACAAGGGGCGCAGGGCCAACAGATAGCCAAGGTAAAAGGGGCCGCAGAAGATGCCAATATCCTGTTGCCAAGGTTTACAGGTGGTGATGCAGCTACCTCAATATATCTGAGATGCAATGCCGAAGGAGGATCCACCTCTCCATTTGCCAGATAATTGGGCCTGAGATCAGCTCTGATTGTGTGGGTGGATACCCCATGCCAGCGGCTCTGAAAGTCACAGTGGCCCTCAACTTCTATGCCTCCGGCTCTTTCCAGGGGTCAGTGGGGAATCTGTGTGGAGTCTTCCAATCAGCTGTCCACAGTTGCGTCAAGCTGGTGATAGAAACTCTCTTCAGGCAGGTACTGACCTTCATTCTTTACTGCATGGAGGAGGCCAGCCAGGTTGAGCGAGCCAGAGGCTTTGCAGTGATTGCTGGGTTCCCCTGCATCCAGGGTGCAATCGACTGCACACATGTGGCCTTCAAGGCACAAGTGGGTCAACTGGGTGCCTTCGTCAACAGGAAGGGATTCCACTCCATGAACATGCAGATAGTGTGTGACCATAGGATGCAGGTTCTGCACCTCTGTGCAAGGCACCCTGGCAGCTCCCATGATGCCTCTCTGCCACCCAAGAACAGAGGCAGAGAAGTGTTAAAATGCAAGTCAAACCAAAGGTCTTCTCAGGATGCACATCTGATGCCTGGACTGTTCAGGGAGAGCATTACAATACTCCCCAGAGTGGGTGTCACTGATCCTGGTTGCATGCTGCGCTCTCCACAATCTGGCACTGGCAAGGGGGGACCCACTGCCAGAAGAGGATCTTGATGCAGTTCCATAGGCCACAGATGATGAGTCCTGTAATGCATCCAAAGGGGAGCACAGTAAGGAGAATGCTGAGGGTGTGGAGCCAGACCTCGGTAATCTGCAGGGAGGCAGGGACACCAGGGACGCTCCTTCAGCTAGGCTACCAAAGATTAGCTTCAAATACATGCCAGGGCTGTTGGATGTCTGAAAGGACCTTTTCATTTGAACCCAAAGAACACTCAGTGCCTGTGCAACAAAGCTACCAAATCCAGCATTATGTACTGGCGTTCCCCACACCAATGAAATAAAAAGGTGAAGCATACTTAGGCCATGACAACAAAAACATAATTTATGTCATTCTTACAGTTCAATAATCTTAACAAAAATGTTTCTGGTATTCATCATCGGACAAGTATACACAAAATAAACAAAAATGAACATAAAATCACCCGTGACCTGTCCTTCTCGTGCTCATGGTGCCTTTAACTTAAGTTTGCTACATCTCGCACTGGCATTGGAGCCAGCCTGTTGACTCTGCTGTCTTGTTGACCTTGTTGACCTTGGCGTTCATCCTCTGGCCAGTGGAGCCTGTGCTGGCCCCACCTGGGAGGGAGCGGCCAGTGCCACGGCTGGCGCCTCCCCTGTTGCTGCAGCCTCATCAGATGCCATGGTTACTTGCAGAGGGGCGGAGGAGCTGCTGCCATCATCCAGAGCGCCCTGAGAGGAGCCCGCAGAGATAACAAACAGCTTGCGCACCAACATGTGGTCACTGTGGACCCCTCTGCAAACCATTGATGGACAGCCACCTAGCTGGGTACTGGGTGCCTGATCCATCTCTCACACTGACACTGACCACCTGAGGTCATTGCCTGTGTGAGGGTTTGCAGGCCCGAGTGCAACACCTGGAACCACTGATTTTGTCCCCGGAGCTGCCTCTCCATGAGCGTCACCACTCTCTCAATGGAGGAGGCAGGGCCCTCCGCCATGACGGTCAACGCAGTGCTCATGGATTCCTCCATCACGGACACCATGGCACGCATACCCTCACGGATATCGGCCAGATCGTCCCGCACATGTCGCTAGACATCCAGCATCTGCCGCCTAATGGACGACTCCAGAGGCTCATCATTAGCCTTCGACTGAGCATCGTCCTGGTCCCCTGCAGTCCTCTGACTGCCAGCGCCCTGGGAGCTCTCTGCCTCCGTCTACACCTCAAGCGATTGTGACGTGCCCTCATTGATGTGCACTGAGATATTAGCCACTGCTCTAATGCCCACCAAGGTGCTGGTATCTGCGCTGGTGCCTGGTTCAGAGAGCAGGTGTGACACAGGTGCAAATGACGCCCGCTGGTCCTCCGGCGTCAGGGGTGGCCCTTTGGGGTCCGGAGAGCGAACGCCTGCTGGCGAACCTAAAAGGGAGAACGAGGACATGTCACTAGTTAAAGTCATCACACTGTCACTGTGCATGCCAGGCACCCTGGTGAGACAATGGGGATCTGCATCATGGTGCTGTCGTCTTCCAATAAGCAATGGGTTCGAGGCTCACGTCAATGAAGAGACTACACTAGAATGGTTGCACAAGCTGAAATTCCCACCTCTGCGCACTGCACTCTTACCTTCATCTGGCACGCCCGCCTCTCCACGTCCAGTTCCACGTGGGGCGTGCTGACTCCCAAGCTCTAGGGCGTCTTGCTCAAAGGCTGAGAGGATTAGGAGGCTAGCCAGTCCGCGACTTTTCTATATTGTTGTGGGCCGTCTTCTCCTGAAAGGACAGAGGAACATTTAGTCCACTCTTTATGCAGCGCCATTGCAGTCAGTCTAACCCCAGCTGAGGGACACCTCACAGGGCACATCCGAGTCGTGGCCCTCGAGCTGCAAGGCACTCAATCCAAGCAACCAGGGCTCAGTCTCTTGGCCAGCTCCGGCGTGATTGACAGTTGGCACTCAGACTCTAGCACCCCTGAGATCCACGGGGGGAAGGCCAGACCTTAACACATCGCCACACTGACCCATACCAACATGGTACTCACCCTTCCTGAACGCAGCAGGCATTGAAGCGCTTCCACCCTGCACCCAAGAGCACCGCACCACATCACGACTGCTGACCAGCGATGCCACCGCCTATCATGCCCTTATGGTGAGGTGCGGTGGCCTCCTCCTCCCATCCCTGGGAACAAGGGTGTTCCTTCGGGCAGTCACCGCCTCCAGGGGGATGGCAGGCCACTCATCAGAGAAGCTGGGGACCGAGTGCCCATCTGGCCTGCCCTCCCACCTGCCATGTCTAGCTGCACTCGGGTCCATAGTGCCGGCTCTGGGGGCGTCCTCCGTGGGGCTCCCAGCCCTCCAGGGGCTGCCTGGACTGCTTTTAAATCGGCCGCCCATCGCCATTGGACCCAATGGCTAACAGGCCCCCGCCCCAGCTCAGCCCTTCCTGGCCAGTGCAGAGCAGTGTTTCACGCTGGGCGAGCCTTAATTGGGCGGGCATGATCAGCGGGCTCGGGAGCAGTCGGGAAACGCGATTGGTCCCCGACCGTGATTTCACACTGGCTGACCAATTAACAACCAGCCAATATGAAGCGCATGTTGAAAAGCCGGGGCAGGGGCAGGAGGAGGGCGGGCAATGATATCAACGCAAGCGCGGACGAGCGCTGACAAAAATCTCCGTGAAGACGGACAGCTGTCTCAGGGAACTGAAGACTCGAAACCCAGGAAATAATGTTTTTAAAATCAGGAAAAAAATGTCCAAGCATCACCACCAGGCACCTAAACATATAGATTATAAAAATGCTGTCCACAGATTTTATTTAATAATTATTTTATTTAATAACGGAAACCTCATCCTACCCTTGGATGAGGTTTCATGAAAAATGTAAAGGCCGTCTGGCTGTTTCGCCCGTCCACCAACTGTAAGGTTGGACGGGCTACATAAAATGATAGACAATTGTGCCATTAATTGTTGGTGGGCGCACTTCCGAATCTTGCGGGTGCCCGCCGTCTGAAATATTGCACAAATGCGGGATAACGTCGGGATGCTAGAGACCTGAGATAGATAGGTTCTTGATTGGTAAGGGGATCAAAGTTTACGGGGAGAAGGCGGGAGAATGGGGTTGACAAACTTATCAGCCATGATTGAATGGTGGAGCAGACTCAATGAGCCGAATGGCCTAATTTCTGCTCCTATGTCTTATCGTCTTATGGACGTTCACCCGATGTCATCTTGCGTGATTTCATGCACAATCAGGTCAGACATGCACCCGCCCGATCAGCGTCAAATTCAGCCCCATGGTCACTTGTACTAACACTAGCTTTTAATTCCAGGTTTTATTAAATTAATTTAAATTCCACTAGTTGCCATGGTGGGATTTGAACCCCTGTCTCCACAGTATTATCCTGGGTGACTGAATCCTGGTTGTGTACAGAGTGTAATGTGGGTGAATAGGCATGGAAGTACCATAGCAAAGCATGCAGGGTGTGAGGAGCCATGGAGTGTGGATAAAGGGACATTGCTTACCATGTGGGGCCATGGGTAAAACCTTTGGAACTTACCTTTTAAAAGGCTCCCTCATCCAGACTATGCTTCACAACACCTCGGAAGGGCAGTGAACCCCGAGTCCTTTAAAAGTTGGCCCGACTCCACGAAAATTACAGTTGACCAAGAGGTGCCTATCTCCACAATGGAGCCAGCCAGGTAGAGAATGCAGGGCATGGTCTCGTGACGCACATCAGCCTGCACCATTATTCCATGCTGACAAAAATTGGCGGTGGTGGAAATGGTGTCCGGATCCCTGGATCAGATCCCAGCCACCATTTTTTCACCTCCATAGAGTTTCTCTGACTCCATGAAAATCCACCCCTAAATCTCAATTCTTAGTCTTTTTTTCATGCTGCAGTCCCTACAAAAATGATTCTAGCATTAGATTAATAAACAATAGACACCACAATAAATTCCCCGATCTAAATGGGAACTAGATGTCCTTCAAAACTAGCTAGGGAAAATCTCTGATTTGCCTGCTTAAACTCAGTACAATATCTCCAAGCCTTTTCACTAAAAGTTTAATAAAGAAGGAGAAACAGGACTATGAGAGAAAACTAGTGAGCAATATAAAAACAGACAGTAAAAGCTTCTACAAGTACATCAAAAGGAAAAGAGTAGCCCTTAGAGGGTAAGACTGGAGAATTAATAATGGGAAACAGGAAGATGGAAGACATTTTGAACAAATACTTTTTATCTGTCTTCACAGTAGAAGACAGAGAAAGCACCCCAAGAGTAGGAGCGAAGCAGAGGGGAAAAGGGAGAGCGGAACACCACTATCTGCAAGCTCTCCTCCAAGTCACACACCATCCTGGCTTGGAACTATATCATCATTTCTTCACTGTCACTGGGTCAAAATCCCTTCCTAAGAGCACTGTGGGTACCTACACCACATGGACTGCAGCGGTTCAAGAAGAAGGCTCACCATCACCTTCTCAAGGGCAACTAGGGATGGGAAATTAATACTGGCCTAGCAATGTCCACATCCCATGAACAAATGGAAGAAAATCAATCACGATTACCGGAGAAAAAGTACTAGGAAACTAATGGGATTAAAGGCTGCCAAGTTCCCTGGACCTGATGGCATGTATCCAAGGGTCTTAAAAGAAGTGGCTGCAGAGATAGTGGATGCATTGGTTGTAATGAGCAGGTTGTCTTATGACGATAGGTTGGACAGGCTGGGCTTGCTTCCACTAGATTTTAGAAGAGTGAGGGATGACTTGGTTGAAGTATACAAGATCCTGAATGTTCTTGACAGGGTAGACATGGAAAGGATGTTCTGGGTGAATCCAGAACTAGTAGGCACTGTTTTAAAATTAGGTGTTGCCCTTTTAGTATAGAAATGAGGAGAAATGTTTTCTCTGAGGGTTGTGCAACTTTGGAACTCTCTGCCTCAGAAGATGATGGAGGCGGGGTCATTGAATATTTTTAAGGCGGAGGTAGATAGATTCTTGTTAGCCAAGGGAATCAGAAGTTATCGGGGTAGATGGGAATGTGGAATTTGAAACACAAGCAGATCAGACATGATCTTATTGAACGGCAGAGTGGGCTCAAGGGGTCAAATGGCCTACTTCTGCTCCTATTTCATAGGTTTGTATGCAATCTTCCAAAATTCCCTAGATTCTGGAAACATAACAGCGGATTGGAAAAATACAAATATAGCACCATGATTCAAAACAGAAAGCAGGAAACTCTAGTGCAGTTCTTCTAACATCTGATATTGGAAAAATGCTAGAAACCATTATTAAGGAAGTAGTAGCAGGACATTTAGAAAATCATAAGATCAGGCAGAGTGAAGATGGTTTTGTGAAAGGGAAATCATATTTGACAAGTTTATTAGAGTTATTTGAGGATGTAATAGGCAGAGTGGGTAAAGGGGTACCTGTAGATGTACTGCATTTAGATTTTCAAAAGGCTTCCACGTAAAAAGTTACTGCACAAGATGAGAGCTCATGGTGTTGGGGTGATACATTAACATGGATAAAGGTTTGACAAACTAACAGCAAACAGAGTCAGGATAAATGTGTCATTTTCAGGTTGGCAAACTGTAAAAAGTGGAGTACTGCAGGGGTCAGTGCTGGGGCCTCAACTAATTACTTGGATGAAGGGATCAATTGTATTGCAGCCAAATTTGCTGATGATATAAAAAGAGGTAGAAAAGCAAGTTGCGAGGAGGGTACAAAGCATCTGCAAGGGGATATAGATAATTAAATGAAAAGGGAAACATTTAGTAGATGGAGTATAATGTGCAAAAAAGAGAGGTTGTCTACTTTGGCAGGAAGAATAAAAAAGCAGAATATCATTTAAATGGAGAGGGACTTCAGAATGCTGCAGTGCAGAGGGATCTGTGTGCCCTTGTACGTGAGTTACAAAAGGTTAGCTTGCAAGTACAGCAAGTAATTAGGAAGGCAAATGGAATTTTGGTCTTTGTTGCAAGGGTGATGGAGTATAAAAGTAGGAAGCCTTGCTACAACTGTGCAGGGCATTGGTGAGGCTGCATCTAGAGTAATGTATACTGTTTTGGTCTCCTTGCTTAAAGAGGGATATACTTGCAGTGGAAGCAGTTTAGAGAAGGTTCACTAGGCTACTTCCTGGGAAGAAGGGGTTGTCTTATGAGGAAAGGTTGAGAAGCTTTGGTCTATACTCCTTGGAGTTTAAGAGAATGAGAGGTGATCTTATTGAAACATGTAAGATTCTAAGGGGGCTTGACAGGGTAGAAGCTGAAGGCATGTTTCTCGTTATGGGGGTATCTAGAACTAGGGGGCACAGTTTCAATATAAGGGATCTCCTATTTAAGATGGGCATGAGGATGAATTTATTCATGCAGAGGGCAGTTAGTGTTTGGAATTCCCTCCCACAGAGAGCAGTGGAGGCTGGGTCATTGAATATATTCAAGGCTGAGTTAGACAGAATTTTGATCTACTAGGGAGTCAAGGGTTAGGTGCGGCAGACAGGAAAGTGGAGTTAAGGCCACAATCACATCAGCCATGATCTTATTCTATGGCAGAGCAGACTCAAGGGGCCAAATAGCCTACTTCAGCTCTTATTTCTTATGATTTTTTAAAAAATTATTTCATGGGATTTGGGTGTCGCTGGCTAGGCCAGCATTTTTATTGTCCATCTCTAATTGCTCTTGAGAAGGTGGTGGTGGGCCACCTTCTTGAATCACTGAAGTCCATGAGGTATAGGTACATCCACAGTGCTGTTTGGGAGGGAGTTCCAGGAATTTTACCCAGCAACAGTGAAGGAACAGTAATATAGTTCCATGTCAGGATGGTGTGTGGCTTGGAGGAGAACATGCAGGTGATGGTATTCCCATGCATCTGCTGCCCTTATCCTTCTGGAGGGTAGAGGTCACAGGTTTGGAAGGTTCTGTCGAAGGAGCCTTGGTGAGTTGTTGCAATACATCTTGTTGCCACTGTGTATCGGTGGCGGAGGGAATGGATGTTGGAGGTGGTGGATGGGATGCTAACCAAGTAGACTGCTTTGTCCTAGATGATATTGGAGCTTCTTGAGTGTTGATGTAGCTGCACTCATCCAGGCAAATGGACAGTGTTCCATCACACTCCTGACTTGTGCCTTGTAGATGGTGGACAGGCTTTGGAGAGTCAGGAGGTGAATTACCTGCTGCAGAATTCCCAGTCTCTGACCTGCTCTTGTAGCCACAGTATTTGTACGATTGGTCCAGTTCAGTATCTGGTCAATGGTAAGCTCCAGGCGGTTGATAGTGGGGAATTCAGCAATAGTAATGTAATTAAATGTCAAGGGAAGATGGTTGGATTTTCTCTTGTTGGAGATGGTCATTGCCTGGCAGTTGTGTGGTACGAATGTTACTTGCCACTCGTCAGCCCAAGCCTTATGGTCCTAGGTTCATGTTTTATTGTTTTTTCAATTGACTTGTGGAGCTCCAAGAATATACAAAATTGACAATACTTTTTACTATAGTTAAAGAGCAGTTGCTTTTAATTAGTAACAAAACAAACATCAATGGACGAACACTCTCCAGTTCAATTTTAAACTTGAGAGTGAAAGGAGCTTTTATTTGTCGGTATTTTAAGGGGGGGAAAAAAACAACAATTTTTCAACATACAAGGAAACAACAATCACTTGATAGGGAACAGTTCCCCTTACACATTTACCCTGTGGTTGCAGTGTTCATATAGATTTTTGGTCAGATTGAACTGTGTTACTCAGAGAAAAGGTACATACATCAAACCAAGTGACAAAACACCACTCTGACAAATGGAGCAAAATTTATAAATAATTAAGAGGTATGCTTTCTGAATCCTCAGTGGGAGAAATGTGAGAAGTTAATGCTGCCTTGAATATCTGCTGGTGGCATTGTGTAATTTGAAACATTCAGGAAAGAAGGGATAGATTTAAGTTCCAATCGGACCCCTGGTGACTATGCAATTTTTTTTGACGCATTTCAGGAAATTACTTCTGTATTTGATTATTAATGTTAAAAACAATACTGCATACATTAAGAAAATGATTCCCCTGGTAGTATTACAATTTTTTGTTACATTCCCCAACTCAAAAGTTGTAATGCGTCCGGTTCTGAAATTGGGGGTGGATTCTTCAATTCCTTGTGAGGAGCAAGCTATGGAGTTCCTGGGAAGACTGACATTAGAGGCATTGGGAAATGGGGATGTTTAAAGGCAGATGGCAGCTGCAAGTTTCTCATGATGTTCTGCTTCTGCTCCTTCACATGCTAATGTGTCACACATATATTGCCCACATATTACTCCCTAGATTCCTCATGTCACTCCTTTTAATATATGTCACATGCGGACTTCACTCTATGATGACCCATTCTAGTTTTTCCTCTTCTCCTCTTCCTCCTCCAATGTGACACAGCAAGAATGAAGGCAATGTGGAAGAGATTCACTGAAGTGACAGTAGGATGTGAGACCTTGGTTTTGAGATAAGATTAAAGAAACTGAGGTTCTTTTTATAAAGCTGGGGAAGTAAGAGGTGATATGATGGTGTCCAAAATGATAAAAGGTCCTCATAATCTAAAATGGGGAAATAACTATTTCCACTGATCAGTCAACCAACAACTGGAAAATATATCACTTGGCAATTAAGGCTAAGGGGGTAATTTACCCGCTCAGAAGTTGTCTGCTTTCCACTGCCTGTGATCCTAACCTGCTTCCTTCTGCATGCTGCTGAAGTGGAAGCCTAAAGTAGGCAGGGGGCCTCATGACTCTTTGCAAAATAGGTCCTATTACAGCACTAAGACACAAAGGGAAGACGGTAAAGCAATTGCCAGCAGCAAACTACAAATCAAAAATCAAGAAATGTGCAAGAATTCTTCCATGTAGGCTGCAGAGTTTCTTTAAATTTGGCTTGGTGCTTGGCAATGCTGGCAATCCAGCTTCATTGGTTTGGTGCACTGAACAGTAATGATATAACATCAGACAGTTAATGCTATCACATCAGTAATGCTTCATTTAAATACATCTGTCTATTGTGTGGTAGGAGCTTCTGGCACTGGCCAGAAATGATAGCATGAAATTGGGCAGGCAGAAAAATAGGCAAATGTTCAGCGTTCTGGATCCCCACCAACTATCCAGTGTCCATCTAGTAGATTTTCTGGCAGTATCAGGAGGAAAACACAGGCTATGATTTTGGTCCACAAAATAAATCTTACTTTCCATCAAAGTACACAGATGAGAGTAAAGAACATGAACTGTAATTGTATTATAAGGGTCTGGCATAGAAAGGGTTAACATGGGACAGGGTACAGTTACTGCCCACTGTGTGATGTAAAGGAGCATGTGACCCAAGTCTAGATGGCAGTCTTGTATTGGACAGGGACCTGTGTAGAAGCAACCATGGAGATGGCTCTTAGCTTAGACCTCATACTGTATATACATACATAGTTACAAGTAACTAACAAACACTTACTGTTAAACAATACAAGACTCAGAACTTCTTCATGAGGCCTATCGAACTACACACATCTTACAACAGTAATGATTTGAAGGTAATGCAAACATGTTTCCTGTTCACTCACTTATAAAACACTGCTATTGTAAACCTGTCATTCTCCTCTCTCACTGTGTTAGATAATGTTTAGAGCTAAACTTTTATCACTCTTCATCTCACTGAGTTCAAGTCATTTACAAATGCAATAAAAGAAGCAGCGGAAAACGTCACAGCATCATGTTATCATGCAGCACAGAACCAAACCTTCTGGCCCATTGTGTCTGGGCTGGCTCTTTGAGAAAGCAATCCAATTAGTCCAACTCCTCAGTTCTATCTCTGTATCCCTGCAAACGTTTCCCTTCAATTAATTATTCAATTCCTCTATGAAAGTTACTGTTGAATCTGCTTCCGCTATCTTTTAGGCAGTACATTCCAAATTATAACAATATGCTGCTTAAAAAAAATTGTTTCCACATGTCACCTCTGGTTCTTTTATGAATCACCTTAAATTTGTGTCCTTTGGTTACTGACCCTTCATCCACCAAACAGTTTCTCTGTATTTACTCTAATACAATCATTCATGATCTTGAACATCTCCATCAAGTTTCCTCTCAACCTTATAAGCTCTGTGGAGAGCAACCCCAACTGCTCCAGTCTCTCACATTATTGAAGTCATCCCTGGTACCATTCTAGTAAATCTCTACAGTACTCTCCCTAAGGACTTGAAATCTTTCTCTCACTTCCTCCAAATAAAAGGACAGCTATGCCTGTCTCTTTATGGGGCATGTGGAACATTCCTTGTTCCAGTCTTACTCCGGCCCCCTCCCACAATTCTTTCTCCGGTACATCGATGATTACTTTGGTGCTGCTTCATGCTCTTGTCGGGACCTGGAAAAATTTATTAATTTTGCTTCCAATCTCCACCCCTCCATCATTTTCACATGGTCCATCTCTGACACTTCCCTTCCCTTCCTTGACCTCTCTGTCTCAATTTCTGGTGATAGACTGTCCACCAATATCCATTACAAGCCTACCAACTCCCACAGCTACCTCAACTACAGCTCCTCACACCCCACTTCCTGTAAGGATTCCATCCCATTCTCTCAGTTCCTTCGTCTCCGTCGCATCTGTTCTGATGATGCCACTTTCAAAAACAGTTCCTCTGACATGTCTTCCTTCTTCCTTAACCAAGGTTTTCCACCCACGGTGGTTGACAGGGCCCTCAACCGTGTCTGGCCCATCTCCCGCGCATCCGCCCTCACACCTTCCTCTCCTTCCCAGAAACATGATAGGGTCCCCCTTGTCCTCACTTATTACCCCACCAGCCTCCGCATTCAAAGGATCATCCTCCGCCATTTCCGCCAACTCCAGCATGATGCCATCACCAATCACATCTTCCCTTCACCCCCCCAGCAGCATTCCACAGGGATCGTTCCCTCTGGGAAGTGCAGCCTGGTCCACTCCTCCATCACCCCCTACACCTCAACCCCCTCCCACGGCACCTTCCCATGCAACCACAGAAGGTGCAACACCTGCCCCTTTACTTTCCCTCTCCTCACCGTCCAAGGGCCCAAACACTTCTTTCAAGTGAAGCAGCATTTCACTTGCACTTCCCCCAATTTAGTCTACTGCATTCGCTGCTCTCAATGAGGTCTCCTCTACATTGGAGAGACCAAACGCAGACTGGGTGACCACTTTGCAGAACACCTTCGGTCTGTCCGCAAGCATTACCCAGACCTCCCTGTCGCTTGCCATTTCAACATTCCACCCTGCTTTCATGCCCACATGTCCGTCCTTGGCCTGCTGCATTGTTCCAGTGAAGCTCAACGCAAACTGAGGAACAGCACCTCATCTTCTGACTAGGCATTTTACAGCCTTCCGGACTGAATATTGAGTTCAACAATTTTAGATCATGAACTCTCCCCTCCATCCCCACTCCCTTTCCGATCCCCTCCTTTTTTTTCCCAATAATTTATGTAGATTTTTCTTTTCCCGCCTATTTCCATTATTTTTAAATGTATTTCCATCCATTGTTTTATCTCTACCTTTTAGCCTTTTTTGATTCCTTCACCCCACCCCCACTAGGGCTATCTGTACCTTGCTTGTCCTGCTTTCTACCCTTAATTAGCACATTCCTTAGATAATATCACCACCTTCAACACCTCTTTGTCCTTTTAACTATGACATCTTTTGGCTATCTCCACCTATCACTGGTCCTCTATCCAGCTCTACTTGTCCCACCCTCTCTTAAAGCAGCTTATATTTCACCTTATATTTTTACTTAGTTCTGTTGAAGAGTCATATGGACTCGAAACGTTAACTGTGTTCCTCTCCGCAGATGCTGCCAGACCTGCTGAGTTTTTCCAGGTATTTTTATTTTTGCCTTGAAATCCTTGTCTTGTGCCCAGAATTGAAACCTATACACCAGCTGAGGCCTACTTTATAAATGTTTAGAATTACTTCTTTGCTTCTGTTTTCCATGGGGTTAAATTGGATAGCCTGTGAAAGCAGGTGGGAGAATCAAAATGTGTATTTAACCTGTGTCCTTTCGGTGTAATGCAGCCAGCTTTTTGCTGCCTCTTCAGGATTGTGTGTGGAGCCAGGACTAACTACAATGTTCATTGGCTGTATACATCAACAGGTTCCAATATATTTCGTGACTTGAATTACTTAAAGTTAACCTGCACTACTTAAAGGAGAGGTACATTGTCACTGGAGCAGCTGCTGGGAGTCAGTCTACAAGGATGAAGAATAGCTAATCATAGGAGAGAGTGGGTTCCAAGATTTTTCAGATGCTTCACTGTTGGGCTTGGTGGAGGAGATGGAAATAAGGAGAAATGTCCTGTATTCTTGGTGTGGGAGGGGGTTGAAGGAGGAGAAAGTTGTGCAAAGGGTCACCTAGATATACGATGAGAAAGCAGGGGAAACAGATGGATGCAAAAGCCAATGCCAGGAGAAGGACCTGGATGCAATGCCACAAGAAGTTTAATGACATCACAAGGGTGGTCAAGGTCAGTGAATGCATCTTCAAATGCCATGCCTTTACATCTGCAACATTAGCCTCTGTCACTGTTCAATTCATGACAACCTCAACACTCACCTACCAACAATGTCAATCAATCAAGACTGATACCAAACATTCATAAGCTTTACTTCATGCACACACAGCTAGTATTGTTGCAAGTTTCACACTCAGCCAGCTATTCAACCATGACAGCCACATTACCCACACATACTGTGACACTCACTGACACACTTCCCTCTCCCTTGTAGGAGAAGGTGGTGCTCAATTGGAGTCAACAGGAGCTAACCAGAGGGCAAGATTTTCACCTGTTTTAACCGCCCACGGAGGAGATGGTGGGACCATTAAGGGGAAAGGTCATTGCTGAGACCTTGGCTATTGGCAGGACTGAATCCACTGAAGATTGTGGTATCCTCATAACTTATCCTCCTGCTCACATCTCAATTCCCGCTCATCTCAGCTGCTGATGCTGTAAGCATGCACTTCTTACTCTCTCCTCTTCCCTCGCTCAACCCTTTTTCCTTTCTCATTTCCGATACCCAGGAACCTGCTCAGGCAGTGGTGGAAGAGTAAGGAGAAATTAATGATGAAGGCACACCATTACTTGACTTCACACTCACAACCAGCACTTCAGATACTGCTACTGCTTGCATCTTAGAGGATAGCATGAGGGAAGGGTCTTCACATGGAGACAGATTATTGGGTCTGAGATCACCTCCAACTGTATGGGTGGACACCCCATGCCAGTGGCTCTGAAAGTAACAGTGGCCGCAACTTCTATGCATCCAGCACTTTCCAGCAGTCAGTGGGTCAGTGGGGGATCTTTGTGGAGTCTTCCAATTAGCTGTCCACAGTTGTGTCAAGCTGGTGACAGATGATCCGTTCAGGTGGGTAATGACATTTATTAATTTCCATACGGATGAGGCCAGACAGGCTGAGTGAGCCAGAGGGTTTGCAGCGATTGCTGGATTCCTCCACATTCAGGGTGCAATTGACTGCACACGTGACCATCAAGGTGCCAGCGGGTCAACTGGGTGCCTTTAGAAACAGGAAGGGATTCCACTCAATAAATGTCCAGATAGTTTGTGACCACAGGTTGCAGATTCTGCAAGTCTGTGCGTGGTACCCTGGCTGCTCCCATGATGCTTATATCCTGAGACACTCCCAGGTGCTGAGGCTCTTCAGTGCTCCAGCCCGGCTGGATGTGTGGCTGCTGGGTGACAACGGCTATCCATTGAAAAGGTGGCTTATGACACCTCTCTGCCACCCAAGAATAGAGGCAGAGCAGAGTTAAAATAGGAGTCATGCCTCCGTAAGGGCAGTGATAGAGAGGACCATAGGCCTTCTGAAGATGTGTTTCGAATGCCTGGGCCGTTCAAGGGGAGCACTACAATTCCCCCCAGAGCGGGTGTCACTGATAGTGGTTGCATGCTGCGCTCTCCACAATCTGGCACTGGCAAGGGGGTACCCACTAGACGAAGAGGATCTTGATGCAGCTCCGCAGGCCACAGATGATGAAACTTGTACATCCTCCTGCACAGCCCACTGGACCTGCAGCATCTGCCGCTAATGGACGACTCCAGAGGCTCATAATCTGCCTTCGACTGAGCATCATCCTGATCTTTAGCAGCCCTCCAACTGCCGCCGCCCTAGGCACTCTCTGCCTCTGCCTACTCCTCAAGCGACTGTGAAGTGCCCTCACCAATGTGCACCAACATTCTAGCTGAGGATCTGACACCCACCAAGGTGTTGGTATCTACACTGATGCCTGGTTGCCTGGTTCAGAGAGTAGGTGTGACACAGGTGCATGTGAAACCTGGCGGTCCTCTGGTGCCAGAGGTGGCTCTTCGGGGCTCTGCGATTAAATCTAAGTTTAAATAATCACTCTGTCACTGTGCATGCCAGGCACCCTGGTGAGACAATGGAGATCTGCATCATGGTGCCACATCGTCTTTCAGTGATCAATAGGGACTCCAGTTTTGAGGTTCCCATCAATGATGAGACTACACAAGAATGTTTGCACCATCCAAAACTCTCACCTCTGTGCTCTGCACTCTTACCATCGTCTGACACCCCAGCCTCACCGCGACCAGTTGACTGAGGTGTGTGGCGCCTCTGCAGGTCCAAGGTGTCCTGCTCATATCTAGATAGGATTAGGAAGTTTGGGGGTCCTCCACTTGTCCGCAACCTTTCAATATTGCTTTGGCTTGTCTTCTCCTGAAAGGACAGAGGAGCTTTGATTAGTCCACTCTCTACCTGCAGCGCCATTGCAGCCTGGCCAACCCAACCTGAGGAACACCTCGCAGGGCACATCCGAGTTGTGGCCCTCGAGTCGCAAGGCATTCAGTCCAAACGGTCAGGCCTCACCCCCTTGGCCAGCTCTAGCATCATTGACAGTTGGCGCTCAGACCCTAACACCCCTGAGCTCCACAGGGGGATGGCCAGACCTTAACACTTCCCCACACTGATCCATGCCAACACAGTACTCACCCTTCCTGAGCACAGCAGGTTGTTGAACATTTTGCGGCACTACTCCCATGTGCGCTGCACCACGTCGTGGCTGCTGACCTGCGCCTCAGCCTCCTCCCAAGCTCTTTTTGTCAGGTGTGGTGCCCTCCTCCTTCCATCTCTGGGGATAAGGGTGTCCCTCCTGGTAGCCACCTCCTCCAGGAGAACCGCGATGCATTCATCAGAAAACTGGAGGGGGGTGTGGGGGGGGTGGGGTGCAAGTGCCCACCAGACCTGCCCTCCCACCCGGCATTTCCGGTTGCACTTGATGCACGCAGAAGACACATTCTTCCCTGGCAGCCTTCAAGGAGCTGCCTATAGCGTTTTTAAACCAGCCGCCGGAACGCCATTGGACCCGGTGGCCAACAGGCACCCCCCCCCCCACCTACCCCTTCCCGACCATTGGGAAGACATGTTTCACCCTGGGCGGCCCTTAATTGGCCCACCAGCGTGAAATCGCGGTCGGGGGCCGATTGCGGGCAGTGGCCTGTTTCCCGACCGGTCGCGGGCCCGCCGATTGTGCCCACCCACCAAGGGTAAAATTCAAGCCAGGATGTCTTTGGGCAGAATTTTCTGGCTGACATGCGGGTGGCGGAGCCCACACGTCAGCGCTCAAAATGTCACGCGCTGACGTCAGCCTGTGGCATCGCAATATTTCGGTCGGCGGGCACGCTCAGCAGCGGAGCGTTCGTCCACCATTAATTAAAGGCCTCGTTAAGGCCCTGAACTTGCCAATTGTCCAGGATTTTGAGGAGCCTGTGCGAACTTCAGGTCGGCGCACGGCCCCAACAGGCAGGCGGGTAGGAGATTTTTTAATAAAAATCATGCACTGGCGGGATATGTGGATTCAAAGGGGTTGTTCATGTTTTCTATGAAGTTTTAATTGTTGACAGTGTTTTAAAGTTGCCTGTTTGATTGTTAGCAGTTCACATCGATTTCCAAGAGCTTCTTGTGTACTTTGAAACCAGTCTGCAGACAGTAATCTTTCTCAGGCCTGCAGCTTTCCGGAGGCCTCCATTTAGCCTGGGAGTATGGGTTCTGACATCTCCACTGGAGGCAGCTCCTCTGAGGAGGAAGGGAGGGATAGAATAAGGAGGAGGCCAGGACTGGACAATCAGCCTCCAGGGGAACCACCTTTGGGAGGCCAGGCGCAGGCACAAGGGGCGCAGGGCCAAGAGGCTGTCCAAGGTGCAAAGGGCCGCAGAAGATGCCACTATCCTGCTGCCAGGGTATACAGGTGGCAAAGCAGCTACCCCAGTATGTCTGAGGTGCAATGCCGAAGGAGGCTCCGTCTCTCAAGGGAGACAGTCAACTATATCTGTCAGATGATTGGCCGTGAGATAATCTCCTAACTGTGTGGGTGGACACCCCATGCCAGCAGCTCTGAAGGTGACAGTTGCCCTCCACTTCTATGCCTCTGGCTCCTTCCAGGGCTCGTTGGGTGATCTTTGCGGTGTCTCCCAATCAGCTGTCCACACTTGTGTCAAGCAGGTTACAGACGCTCTGTTCAGATGGGTATTGACCTTCATCCACTTCTGTTGGGACCAGGCAAGTCAGGCACAGCGAGCCAGAGGCTTCGCGGCCATTGCTGGCTTCCCCCGCGTCCAGGGTGCAATAGACTGCACACATGTGGCCATCAAGGCGCCAGCGGGTGAGCCCAGTGCCTTCGTCAACAGGAAGGGCTTCCACTCCATGAACGTGCAGATAGTGTGTGATCACAGGATGCTGATTCTACAAGTCTGTGCAAGGTACCCAGGCAGCTCCCACGACGCCTACATCCTCAGACACTCCCAGGTGCTGGGGCTCTTCAGTGCTCCAGCCCGGCTGGATGGATGGCTGCTGGGTGACAAGGGTTATCCCCTCAGAAGGTAGCTCATGACCCCTCTCCGCCATCCAAGAACCGAAGCTGAGCAGCGGTACAATAGGAGCCAGGGCACCACAAGGGCTGTGATGGAGAGAGCCATCGGTCTTCTCAAGATGCGCTTCCGTTGCCTGGAGCGCTCAGGGGGTGCACTCCAGTAACCCCCAGATCGAGTCTCTGTGATAGTGGTAGCATGCTGCGCTCTGCACAATCTTGAACTGGAAAGGGGGGATGCAGTTGACAATGAAGACCTTGACGCAGTGGATGAGGCTGCACATGATGAATCCAGCAGTGGCTCAGAGGATGAGGAAGCACAGGGCAATAATGAGGGGCAGCACGCCGACCCACTACTACACCAAGGAGGCAGGGACACCCGGGAGACTTTAATCCAACAAACTTTCAGCTAGCTCCACACACATGGATCTGCAAGACCAGCATTGCCTGGCGCTTCCACATGTGGCACTTAGGTGCTACATCTTCCACTTTATCAGCAACTAAAGGTTTAGTACAGAAACATCAATGTCCACACAAACACTCATGATATGTCTGTGAAAAAGAAAAATGCAGCACAAAGGAAACACCCTCAGCCATGGTCAGAAAACTGGACTTTATTATGTCCAAAAAAAAACACAGACTTCTCCATTGCAATAAGAAGAATTTTGTTCCCTATTCTAAGGCCAACACAAAATCACCAGTGACATACCCATGGAGTGCCTAACGTGCCTTATGCTTACGTTTGCCGGTGCTACATCTAGGTGCCGCCCCATCGCTCGGAGTGGCTTGTGAGACAGCCTGCTGACTCTGCTGTCCTGTTGGCCTCGATGACCTTGGCGGGCGTCCTCTAGCCCGTGGAGCCTGTCATGGCCCATCCTGGGAGGGAGTGGCCAGTTCCAGAACTGAACCTCCCCAGTTGTCGCAGCCTCAACGGAAGCAACGATCACTGGCAGAGGGGCGGAGGAGCTGCTGCCCTCACCCGGAGCGCCCTAAGAGGAGCCCGGAGAGACAACAGGCAGCTGCTGCACCGACGTGAGGTCACATTGGACCTCCCTGCTCACCGGAGATGCATGGGCACCGAGTGCCGACACTTGGTGTCCACAACATCTCCCACATTGGGAATGACCACCCGTGGCCATTAACGCTGTGAGGGCTTGCAGGTCAGAGCGTAACCCAATCAGATGAGTCTCCATCCGATTGAAGCCCCTCTCCATGAGAGTCGCTAATCTCTCAGTGGAGGAAGCCTGAAGCTCTGCCCTGAGGTTCATGCCTTCACTTACACTCTGCCTGGTCTCCTCCACCACAGAGGCCAACTGAAGCACACCCTCATGCAACCCTGCCAGATGCAAATGCGCTCCCTGCCGCTTGTGCTGCAGCTGCTGCATTGGTGACAACTCCAGAGGCACATCATCAGTGCCGGACCCAGCATGTGCCTGGTCCCCTTGAAGCCCTCTGGCTGCTGGCACCATCGGCACTCTCTGTCCCTGCCATCTCCTCCAGCGATTGTGAAATGCCCTCTCCACTGTGACCCGGGACACTAGCCAATGGTAAATTCCCCACTGAGGTGTTTGTGTCTGCGCTGGTGCCTGGTTGGCTGAAATGATGTGCCGCAAGTTGCATGTGTTGGGCCTCAGGTGTGGGGGGAGGTGCTGCGGTGTTGTTGGGTGTGGCCATGTGGTGGTGATGCTGAAATTAACAAGGACAATGCATCAGTTAGCGTACAGTCAGTTAAACCTTTCATCCCTTTCCCCTCCAGCCTCATAAGTTGCTCACCCTTCAAGACCCTAAGGAGACGAACATTGGTGGGATAGAAAAGAGTCAAGAGGAGCCCCAAACGTGCATGCAGACAGGCTGGTAAGATGGCCTCAAGAATGCCACATGGCATGTTATGTACCATTGGAGTGGGGAGAGTGCAGAGGTACCTGACCTGGATGCATGCTGGCCTGGATAGCTGTGGTGCTGAGGAAACATTACAAACACTTGTGACATTTGCCGTGGATCACAGGAGATTGACACGTCACATTATTGACCTTCATACCGTTATGAGGGGCATAGACCGGAAGGACAGAAGGCAACATTTCCCCTTGGCGCAGGGATGACTAAACTGGTGGCATTTATTTAAGTTGAGTGCCATGAGGTTGACAGGTGAGGTGCTGAGGACCTTTTGGACAGAGTAATGTGGGACGCACTGTCTGAAAGGGTGGTGGAAGTACCAAACCCCCTAAGATGCAAAACATCTTTGGCTGTGCAGCAGCGATGCCATGGCATGTTAGGCCATGGGGATAGTGGTCAGAAATGGGATAAGGCGACTTTGGAAGGTGATGGAGATGAGCATCCTCAAGTGGACAAGGGACCTTTGTGTTTGACCCACATGTCTGACTGTATCAGTCTGTGAATGAGCAGTGTTGCAGCATTAACGATTGCAGCAGCCATCAGTGGTTTGGATGGTGGGCAGACAGAGTGGATGGGACTGTGGACCTCAAATATCTGGCTGCTGGACTTCAGCCTTGCCGCCACCTGCCGCCCTGGCTGCCTGACTGCTGCCCAGCTCCATGGCCTGCTCCTTGAAGGTGGTGAGGCGCTGGAGCAGGGGGTGCCCACCTCCAGTCCTTTGGCGCTTCCTTTGATTGTGCTCAGTTTTTGCCTGCAGAACAGAGAAGAGGATTTATTGGGGCTGATCGCTCATGTACTCTGCACGCACACACCGCACCCCAACCACAGTGGCCCATCTGATGCCTCCAGCGGCTCCTGTCCACACTACTGGTGATCAGTCCCCAGAAGATATTACGGCTGGTCCCAACCCCCTCCCCCAATGGCCACCTTGGACACATTCGGCGACCATCACTTTGAATAACACACGGGTCTTAGTGCCCATGGCAAGGAGGCGCAACTAGGTACGGCGCTGAGGCCAGCAGATGGCACTTGGCCATGACACCTTGAGGCTTCCCTTCCACCATCTCATCACCATCAATATGACATGTGTTGGAGTTATGAATATGCGCCTAGCTGCCTCTCCTGCAGGTTGCCCCCAGACTACTCAAGTGCGACAAGCACCAACATATGCTGCGGGGAGAACCCATCTTCTCATCAACCACCAAGGCTGATGTAAGCATGGTCACTATCTGTTTGCCCACCCAGTGTGCGCCAAATGCCCAATGCAGTAACGACAGCAAGACGTTGGGGGGAGGGGTTCAAAGGCTAAGGCTACCTGCTGGGCCAAATGGCCAAGGCTGACATGGTTCTCACTCTTCCAGAGTGCAGCAAATCATTGAATTGCTTGCGGCACTGGGTGCCTGTGCGCTGCACATCGTCATGGGCGCTTACAGCGTCACCCACCTCCTCCCATGCCTGCCTGGTGACGTGGGGGGCCCTCCTCCTCCCATCCTCCGGATACAAAATATCCTGACGGCTGGACCCTCTTGGAGGAGAACAGTAAGACATGCATCAGAGAAGCGAGGGGCTCTTCCTGCTCCTGCTCCTGTCCTCTGAGAGCAGCCTCTCTCTCTTCGAGTGGCCATGGCGCACTGCCTCAAAGAGGTTGCCTGGCCACTCTTTAAACAGGCTGCCTGTTCCCCATTGGAACCAGAAGTCTGAGCATGCCCACCCCCGTGACTATTTTCCCGTTCTCCGCGGGAGTTGCTAACCTGCTAGGCAGGTCTTAATTGGCCCACCCGCGCAAAATGGTGGAGCAGCCCGTTTTGGCGGCGGCAATCGGCTGCCTACCCGCCCGCCGCCGAGTCGGTTGGGCCCACCTGCCCATCAAGGGCAAAATTCTGCCCTTTATGTTTTAAAAGGTCCCAATTTAACCAGGCTGTCTTGAGTCAAAGAAAGAGTGAGTTTATTAGTTACCAAGCACGAAAAAAAAATAATAAAGTAACACACGTACACACAGATTAGAAATGAGAAATTGAATGCAAAAATAAAAGCTAAAAAGATATGCAAATCAGTCCTTTGGCTTGTCCGTGAGGAGTAGATAGTGAAACGTTGCGGCTGTTAAGTTGGGGTCATTCCGGTAGAGTGGACTTTGTCTGTTGAGCAGTTGGATTGGAGAGTCTTGGTTCTGCAGGTTAACTGAAAGGAGTTGTCCTGTTTCCTTTTTGACTGTGGTTTCACTGACTTGTGACTTGCTTCCAGCAATCAGAGAGAAATAATTTTTTACCTGCGAAAGCAGGGATACCCAGTTAGGTTCTTCAACTGTCACATTCACAGCACACACACACACACACACACACACACCAGAACAGAACACCAGACTAGCACACAGAACTAGTGTTGCAGTGGGCTATTAATCCCTTTCCTTGTGTATTCGTGGAGGGAAAAATCAAACATGTCTTCCACCCAGAAACTGCTCTTCTTTCAACTCAGTTCATGTTCACACTCTGGGATATAACTCACAGAAGATGGATTCGGTTGAGATGGTAAATGTTCTTCCATTATCTCTACAACCACAGGAGATTACAGTTCAGTTGGCATTGAACCTTTTCCTTTGAAGTACCTGTCTGAATTGGGCCATGTCAAACCATTTAGGTGTGACATTCCGTTCTCTCTGAAATAGTTGGTGAAGTGTAATCCACATAGGAATTTTCCAGCAAGCGGTTACCTTACAGTCTCAGCCAGCTTCTACTTGTATGTCATTTTTTAAAAAACACATGTCTTACTTAAAAATTCAATATGTCCATAAGTAATTAGGGGATAGGATCCATCGTCATGACACTTTGTAGCTGCAGTGTGACCAGCCCTTTGAGCTTGTGCGTCAGGAAATTCTTAACCTTCCATATGCCCAGCAGTGATTGCAACCACTCTTTAAGCTCAGAAACCCTGAGCTCCTGCAACTGGAAGCACTTGCTGCACAAATGGCTATCCAAAACATCTGAAGTGTCCTGGAACTCTCACATGACTCAGTCATTGCTGGCAACTTATTTTTGTTGTTCCTCAAATATTTAGAGATAATTTATATGCCTCCCATGTTAATTATATGTTTAATTTTAGTGCCCTTCAATTCATATTTGTTATTTCTTTATTTATTTTTTATAAATATCAGATTCTTACCTAATACAATTTCCCTTTGGTGTTGGTATCCCTTACTTGGTTTATTTTATCTCATTAGATACCTATCCTCCTAAATATTTAATTATTATTTCATAATATTTTACTTCCAGTGCTAATAGAATCAGTAGATATCTAAATTATAATTACCTCCGCCACTGAAGGTGGATGGAGGTAATGTTTTTGCACCTGTTAGTATATTTGTAAACAATTTATCTTCAAACATAATTGACAGATTTCAATGAAACTTGGTACACAGATAGGGTATGGCCCAAGGAAAAAACATCTAGTTTGTGGCAAAAACACCAATCTGGATCCTGGGATTTTTTAAAGGATGCATCAACATTGTGAGATAGGGTGAATTGACTTTTTTCTTTCAGAATGTTGTAGGCTGTTTTATTTAGGATGTTGTTGGCTGTTTTAGGATGTTGTTGATTGCCTCAGTTGCTATGGTGGAGATTTTCACTGTCAAAATGTGATCAGAGTTTTCAGAGCAGATTGATGGATGTGAATTGGCCTGAAGTCTCCTCAGTGAGATGCAAGCTTTTGATAAAAAGATTTTTTTTTTCATCTTTGTAGTTACAGATCATCAACTAGACAGGAAAAAAGCCTCAAGGAAGAGCTGCAAAATTGTAATAATGCATAGTGGAGGTATATGCTTTTCTCAGTGCCCTCTTCACTTGTTAGTAGCTTGATTTCAAATCATTAATTAACAAATTTTTATAATTGCTCAATTCTTTCTTTCTTTACTTTTTAAAAAACTAGTTATTCCTTAATCTCTGCTGATGCTTCACCTGGCCATTTCTATGGTGCTGTGTGCTCTCCCTGGGCTGCCTCCAGGGCTCTCCATGCTCCACAGTTTTTGACCCAGGCTGCTTCCTTGGTGCTCCACACTCTTTGTGCTCTGTCTGGCCATTTCTATGGTGCTCTGCATTCTACATTGTCTTTCTAGGCCCCTCCTGACATGATCACTGCTCTGCCCCTCTGTCTGGGCCAGTCCTGTGGATCTCCACGCACTGCTGGTGCTCTGCTCGGTCTGCCCCGAGAGTGGTCTGAACTCCACCAGTATCCTCCCAGAACACTTCCTGAACTGATGCCATTAAGTCTTTGATGCTCATGTTGGTTAATCCTCTTCATTGTCTTGTGGTATATTATAATTTAGATCCTTTTAAATGCTCAGACGTTCAGCAAATGGCTAACCTTTGGCTTGTCCTGATGCATTGCTTAATAAAGTAATTACAAAAGTAAGGCATTGAGGATTTGTCAATTAGTTTTTTTATAACTGAATCTATTTACAAAACAAGGCAGAGACAGAGAAAATAATAATTGATTAATCAACTTGACATCAAGCCAATCTGTGTGGATGTAGTGTTACAATAAATGTACAATTCATTGAGATTCTGTTCTCACAGACAGCTGGAAATTTACAATATAAAAATAACACTCTGGCAGTATTTCTGATGAAAACTAAACTGCAATGAAAAGTCAAGGGATAAAACAGCATGATGGTGATATAAATACCATTGCTTGGGAAGATTTATTGCAAATAAATAAGATTGCCTTGGAAGTAGTGGCAATACAGTAATTCTTTTTTTTCCCTGGCCTTTCGTAGCCTTTGCCTCCTCTGAAGGATGACACAAGTGGATTATCACTTGCCAACATGTTCTTCTCTACAAGTAATGTTAGTTTTTGCTGGGCCAAACTTTAAAGTTATCAAAATTCTTGGTGCCTAACACCTAGAAAACTCCTCATCAGGTATGAATGGAACATTAACCTTGCAACTCAACCTGAACCAACAAGTAAATTTAATGTGCAAATGTTTAAAAATGTGTAACATATGATGTTAAGAATAGGAGACAGGTGAATGGGTACAGCTTTTGTAAAATTCATGCCTTTAAAATTCAAGATGCTCTTTTCAGTTGCTGCAAATTCCTTTTGCACTT
This sequence comes from Cetorhinus maximus, assembly GCF_964194155.1. Taxonomy (NCBI): domain Eukaryota; kingdom Metazoa; phylum Chordata; class Chondrichthyes; order Lamniformes; family Cetorhinidae; genus Cetorhinus; species Cetorhinus maximus. Next base: position 82,713,390 of record NC_135879.1, read on the forward strand.
TAGGATGATGATGATTCAGAAATAGTACAGGATTAATTCTTTGAGGTAGAAAGTTTTTTGTTCAGGTTTTTCGATTCAGAATATGTGTTAGAACATTAATGTCAAAAAGAGAAATGAGTTATAGCTACAGGGCTCATAACAATACTCCAAGTTCTAAATAAGTAATGGTAACGTGAAGGCTTTTGAAAATGTGGATGAATACTAAAATGCAATTTCATTGCATGGTCCCGTGATTTGTTCAATTTACAAAGACATGATACTGAGATGTATTGAGAAAGCTCTGTGGTGGGTTCAACTGTTTTACGCAGTGTTTGCATTATCTTTATAAGGCACTAAAATTGTGTACACTTAACCTAATACTTAAATGTACAGAGGGATAGACACTTTAACCTCTGCTGTCAATATAACAATAATATCAGAATTAAAAATGGATGAGTCTGCTATATGATCCAGAATACATGCAATAAATGCCTTGCTATACTAAAATATTAATATTTTCCTGAATGTTATCAAACACAAAAAAGTAATATAAATGGTTTGAAATATGTTGATGTCATTTTACTTAGTTTGTACTTTATTATTGGTCCTCCATGTTTTTTTTTTACCTCTCCTTTGCCACATCAGCAGCTGAGAGGTCATGCAAGCTTTCTGCTAACACAGTGCCTGCTACATACCATCCCAGTATTCTCTTGACCAAGGACCCTAAAATAAAAGCCATCAAAATGAACCATTCCACAACAATTTTATCCAGCAACACTTCCAATAATATATGCAAAACAGTGATATTCACCCTAGTGTATTCCCTTCCTGTCTGTCATGTGGGTGCCTTTACCTGTTCTTGTGCTCCTATGCAATGCTACCTGAGTGGCTGCAGCATGACTGGTGGAAAGTTGCAGATTTTCACTGGGAGAGACTTCAGGTGACCTTGCAGGATGATCCTAAGCAGCTCTGGGCCATGAGGGCCCAGCTTCAGGCTGCACCACCTTGACATGAGTGACAGGGGTTTAAGCTGGCCGGTTGAGAGGCAGCAGCAAGGGTACTGACAGGCTGGCAGTGGTGGGAGCATAAATGCTGTTATCCTGAGAGAAAGTACAGTAGGTTCCTGTGCCATGAAGCTGCTGGCTGTCCCTTGGGGCAGTCCTTCAGCAATCCTGATAATCTGTAGGTGGACAGATTGCTGGACTGATGTGAGACCCTGCGTGTTCTTTTCAGCACTGGCATTCACAGTCATGATGGCAGCGGTCTGAGCCTGCATGGTACCAAGCTGGACCTGCATGGCAACAAGAATGGCCCTCATGAGCTCAGTCTGAACTTCCACTGCAGCACTATGATACTTGGTTGCTCCCACCTGTGCCACCATGGAAACTGAGACACTGTCTATGATTGTCTGATAAAGTGACAGTACTTCTTCATCAGAGATCTGGTATAACTCTCACCCTTCAAGATGAGGATGCACTGGCTGGCCAGGCAGCAGTACTTGGGTGAATAAAAGCCTAAATGCAGAACTCAAAGTCAGGATGAGGGAAGGAGGATGTTGTGTGAGGAGGATGGTGGATAGGTGTATGAGGATGAGGTAGAGTATCTGAACGTTGAGTCCTGAGTGGCAGGGAGCGCTGATGAGCAAGTGATGGGGGTGTGGTGGATTGAGTAGTGTGAGGTTGGTGTTGTAGCGGAGAGGAAATGTAATCTGGTGATGCATTCACTGAACTTGACCACTTGTGTGTGGAGCTGAACTTCTTGTGACACTGCAACCATGTCCTTGGGGCCAGACTCCAAGAATTGACCATTGTGTCTACCTCCTCCCATTTCCCTCTCAGGGTTTTCTTTGACAGCCTTCTGGCCCAATGTAGAAACATGGCATCTTGCCTCCTTTGCACCTCTATCACCATGCCTCCAGTACCGCATCAGAAAACCATGGAGCCCTCTCTCATGGTTGGTGCTTCATTTGTTACACTTTTCCTTACAGCAAAGCCTTCCAAAGTCAATTGCAGCAGCTTATGTTGCAGGAGTACAGCTCCCATTTAAGAGTGGCAGCCTGCCTTTTGAGGTCCAGACTAGGTGTGCACTATGCTAACCATGAATGTTGCTGGGCCTTCTGTTGAGCATGCAGACAGTCAACAGTGTTTTCCACTCTGGGATGCATTTTGAAATCATTTACTTGAGCATGCAGCACAAAATTTGCATGCTGTTGCCTCAGAGGAACCGGGCATGGGGTAATGGCGAATCACAATGCCCGTACCCAAAAACAGGCCTTATCAAATTTTCTCCCCAATACCTTTTAGTTTTCTATCCTATTCCCACTCTGACCTCTCAGTCTTTGGCCTCCTACACTGTTCCAATGAAACTCAACACAAGCCTGAGCGATAGCCTTTAGCCTTAATATTGGCTTAAACAACTTTAGACCTTAATCGTTTCCCCCATTTTCTCTCAGGCAGATGGTAATGGAGCTGAGTCACTGGGAGTAGAGGAGGGGTGTGCTGGTGTTTGATCTGATCCACACTCCTGGCATCTACCTGCCTTCATTCCACCACATTCCCAAGCCATGTGAGCCTTGGTCAGATTTTCCATGCTTCCTTCCCCCTCTGAAATTCTGCTGTAACTGTTTATAACTTCTTTGGGTCCAACTTAAAAAATAAGGGGTGACATTTTAAAGGGGGTGCAGGAACAGAAAGACCTGGCTGTATATGTGCATAGATCATTGAAGGTGGCAGGACAGGTGAAGGGAACAGTTAATAAAACAGATAGTATCCTGCGCTTTATTAATAGGGGCACAGGGAGGTTATGCTGAATTTATATAAGACCCTTGTTAGGCCTCAGCTGGAGTATTGTGTACAGTTCTGGGTGCCACATTATAGTAAGGATGTGAACACACAGGAAAGAGTGTAGAAGAGGTTTACAAGAATGGTTCCAGGGATGAGAAACTTCAGCTATGAGGATAAATTGGAGGGGTTAGGACGTTTCTCCTTGGAGAGAAGAAGGCTAAAAAAGAATTGATAGAGATGTTCAAAATCATGGGGCTGGACAGAGCAGATAGGGAGAAAATGTTCACTCTCATAAAAGGATCAATAATGAGGGGGCACAGATTTAAAGTGATTTGCAAAAGAAGTAAATGTGACGTGAGAAAACCATTTTTACACAACAGGTGGTTCAGGTCTGGAATGCTCTGCCTGGAAGTGTGGTGAAGGCAGGTTCAATCGAGGCATTCAAGAGGGCATCAGATGATTATTTGAATAGAAACAATGTGCAGGGGTATGGGGAAAAGGCAAGGTAATGACACTAGGTTATAATGCTCATTTGGAGAGTCAGTGCAGACACGATGGACTGAATGGACTCCTTCTGTGCCATTAAAATTCTATGATCCTGTGAACTTTTGTTTCTATATTTGTCTCCTTACTACCTAATTTAGCATTAATTGTGCCATCATGACTCCTGTCCTCCATCCTATCATTGGCATTTCTATTTTGTTCTTTCCCTATCCTCTTTGCCTTAGTTTTGAATTTGCTTAAATCTGTTCACCTCTCATGACGTTGAGTTTTAATTTTTAAAAAATAAACAACCAGAAACATTTGGCTGAATCTTAATTTTCAAAAAAACTAGTGGATTGGGGTCAGGTCAAAAGTTAAAATTCAAAAATCTAAAACAGGAACCAAACCCATTTTAAACCCACCAATTACAGTTTAAATGGTGACTGGCAAGGAGTGGGTGATGAATCCACTCATGGGAAACAGGTATGTCATTTGAATATTATAATGATGTTACCTGCCTTCATTTTAATATTCATTCCACTTTTAATCACAGTCAGCCATGTTTCATAGGCCTCAAGAAACATGGCAGCTGAAAGGAGGTGAGAAACGTTGAATTCATGAAGTAAGTGACTTTACAAGACTGGTTGTGGGCCAGGAGGAGCAAGACCCACCAAGCTATCCATTCAACAACCAAGCGCTTCCCACCCCGCCCCCACCATGATCTCCCTACCCCCACTGAACACCTTTGGTGATCCCCCTGTGATCAGACTTGCCCATTATCCTGTGATCAGAACATTGCTCGTCATGATCTCGCCCATTCACCACCCCCACCAACCACGCCACCACCCCCCCCCACCCCACCACCCCCTGCACCCCACCAGACCTACTTCCTCTCAGCCCAACTTGGCTGTGGCCTTGTGTTTTAGGCTTTTCTGTCCAACAGGTTTCCTACCTGTCAAACTCACTGACTGTGACTGGGAAATAATGGGTATAATTTTCTGCCTGTCGGGTGGGTGGGCTCGACCCAATCTCCGGCGGGCGGGGAGCCGATCGCCACCAGCGAAGTGGGCCACACCACCATTTTATGTGGGCGGGCCAATTAAGGCCCCCCCAGCATGACGTCTGCCAGGAAGCGCTATGCACTCCCTGTGCAGGTGGGGTGGGGGGGGGGGGTGGGGAATCCCTAAAAGCTAGAGTGCGCTCTTTTGCGCATGCGCACGAAAGAGCCCACATCTCCCTGAGGCTAAGTGCTGCCTCAGAAAGATCGCTTTGACTTCTAAAATTATTAAAAATTGAGAAAAGAAAAATCACTTACATGTCCCCTCATGTGACAATGTCACATGAGTTGGATCATGTCCATAATTTACAGAATAACTTTATTACAATTTTTAAAACCCTGCATGAAACCTCATCCCGCCGGTGGATGAGGTTTCATGTTTTCTCTATTTGCCGCCGGGGCTCCTGGCCTGCCCGCCAACCTTAAGGTTGGACGGGCAGGTCCTTTAATTGGTTAAATGATCCTGTCATTGGCCTCAATTGGCCATTGACAGGTCGGCGGGCCCGTAGCTGATTTTGCTGCACCCCCGCCTTCCTGAAAATTTAAATGGGGTGGGGTGACGTCGGGGGTTCCGCCCGACATCATCCCGTGTCATTTTACGCGTCGGCGAGCGGGCCCTGCCCCCTGCTCGCCAACGGCAAAATTCTGCCCAGTATCACCAAAACAAATTTGAAACTGCAGGGCATTTAAGGATACCCATTGTGACCTCAAAACATTCTTGTTCCACCCCAGTCCCCTACCTGCAACCCCGCATGACATGCACCTCCCAGTGAGATATTGTTTTTCTTCAGATGTTGCCTCGCTTGCTGTGTGTTACCAGCATTTGTTTGTATTCTTATTTCAAATTTCCAGCATCCACAGCATTCTGCTTTTGAAGATAATGCCCAAGATTGACACTGCTGTGAATAATTCCATAAAATGGAAAAGTGTAAATATACTCAAACAGTTATCTACTAATTTCTGGAAAAAGCAGTCAATTTAATTCTCAGATGTGCTCCTACTAAATTACTCTGGTCTTGTAACAACCACCATCCACTGATGTGCATGTTTCTTATGATATTTCACTCAGCAGAGTGTTTGTCATGTAAAGTTAGTGATAATGGCAGTGCTGAAAGTGAGCCATAGCATAGTTTACATGTACCTACCCTCCATTTTATATGATTAACCAAAATAATCCATGGTCTGAATTTTACGTCCTGTGGGTGGGTGTGCGCCCGATCTGAATGGACATAAAATCATGCAAGATGACATCGGGTGAGCGTCCTGACATCATTGCGCACTTGCATGATATTTCGCTAGGTGGGCGGGTGCACAAAAGTCAGATGAGCACCCACTGACAATTAAGCGGCAATTAAGGCCATTAACATCCAAATTGTCAGTGGTTTTTTGTGGCCCATCCAACCTTACGATTGGCGTTTGGGCCAATCAGCCAGGTGGGCTTTACATTTTTGATGAAATCTCATCCAAGGGCAGGATGAAATCTCCGTTAGAGTTTAAAATGAAAATAAATATCTGGGGACTGTTTTTTTTATGAGCTCTGCTTGCAGGTGCTTGATTGTGCTGCATGGGCATTTTTTGCAGCATTTTTGGTCTTTATTTTGTTATTTGTAGATCTGCAGCTCCATAAGGCAGCTGCCTGCCTTCAAGGAGATCTCTCAGAGCGCTCACCTGCGCCCACAGTGATGTTGTTGCCCGCCCCCAACGGCATTGCTGAGCCTTTCTCCGGGCGCGTTTCACACTGGCTGGCCAATAATTGGTCAGCTAGCGTGAGATTGCGGCTGGGGTATCTGATCGCGGGCAGAAGTGCATTTCGTGTCCACTTCCGGGCCCGCCGTTCACTCGTGCCCGACGAGTGCAAAATTCAGTCGCATATTTCAGATCTATAGATTTTGCTAACCAAGGGTGTGGAGCCAATTGAATGGACTAAGGATACAAATCAGCCATGATCTCAATGAATGGCAGAACATATGCGAGGAGATGAATAGCCTACTCTTGTTCCTATATTCATATTTGACATGCTTATTTGGAATAGTTGGTTTTAATTCCTGTTCTTTTGTTTGCCAGGTTTCATAATCATTTCTTGAGGTGAATCCCACTTGAGGAAAGAGATGTTTTGCCTTCAAGGATTGATTATGTCAAAATTGTGTTGCTTCAACCTATCACACGATTCCCCACTTCCATAGCCAACCTTTGTTTTATTGCTCAGTCCTGGGTCTGAACCTTCCAGGCTGTAGGAAAACTTACCCAGGCAACAAGTGGCTAAACCCGGAATATATTGGTCAACTGTGACTTTTCCTGAAGTTTCCCCTGTAAAGCTTGGCTTTTTTCACTCCTTTCTTTCCAGCATACAAAATATCTGCGCCTGGCAGGGAGTGTCGGATTGGAGATGTACAGAAGTGATACCTTATGCAAGGAGGTCCATACATAGGGCAGAATTTTAGGGCTGGCAGGCAGGCGGGATCGGAAGGCCCGGGATCGACTGGGGAACAGACTGCCAACTGCAATCTGCCCCCGGCCACAACTTCACGCTGGCTGGCCGTTAAAAGCGTGCCCTGAGAAGCTCAGCGCTGCAGGGGTGGGGGAGGGAAGAGGGCGGGTGCTGACGTCAATGCGGGCGTGGGCCAGTGCTGACAGAAAGCACCCTGAAGGCAGAAAGCTGCCTCAGGGAGCCGAAGGCCTGAAAAATCAAAAATCAAAATGAGAAGCAGCAAAACAATGTCCAAGTGTCCCAATCAGGTGCCTAAAAATAAACATGATGAAAATGCTGTCCACCGATTTTTATTTTTATTTTATTTTCATCACGGAAACTTCATCCTGCCCTTGGATGAGGTTTAATGAAAAATGTAAAGGCCGCCTGGCCGATTCGCCCAACCAACAACCTTAAGGTTGGACGGACCAAGTAAAATTAGAGACAGTTGCGCCGTTAATGACCTTAATTGGCCTCTTAATTGTCGGCAGGCGCGCTTCTGACTTTTGCACACACCCGCTGACCGCAGGATGATGTTGGGATGCTCGCCCGACGCCATCTCGCACGATTTCATGCCAGATCAGATCGGACACAGGCCTGCCCGATCAGTGTAAAATTCTGCCCATATAATTACGCAGAATTTCAGAGCACAGAGAAAGGCCATTTAGCCCAACTGATCTATGCCAGTGTTTATGCTTCACTTTCTCCCACCTTACTTCATCTCTTACTTCAGCCTATCAACAAATCTTCTATTCCTTTCTCCTTCATATATTCATCTAGTTTCCTCTTTGTTACTCACCCCAACTACTTCATGTGCAGCAAATTCCACATTTTCACCACTTTCTGAGTAAAGATGTTTCTCCTGTGTTCCTCATTGGATTTATTAATGACTGTTTATAATTAAAGGCCCTAGATCTGGACTCTAACAATTGGAAATATTTTCTCTACATCTGTTATTGAACACCTTGGCGTTTCCTTTCTTTTATTTATGGTATTTCTTGTGGATTGTGTAGTCGCCCGGGTGGGAGTTGTTTGCGCAGGAGAATGGAACATTTTTGGGAATTTTAATCTGAGCCGTTTTCCTTTAAACTTTCTGATTTGCCGTACCAAGAACCGTGTGACCTCTCTGAAAATCAGTGGAATGAACCTGGGCGTGTTCAATAATGAGCGACTGATCTGCTGTACCAGATTAATGTCCAGGCACTGAAGATGAAAAATTACTTCTGAGTGTGACTACCAATCTAGTGACTGCTGGTGTTAAATTAAAGGCCGTTTTGTTCTCCAGGAATCACATTAAGAGCACTGGAAAGGACTCTGCAGTCAATATGTTCAATCCCAAAAACTAATCCCTTTCAATTACACGCTCCTTCAAATATCAATTCAATTCTCCCTTTAATTTTTCCACAGCATCTACTCCCGGACCTCGCCGGGTTGTGCAATCCATGTACTCAGCACCTTCTGCACAAAGTCGTTAATAATCTCCTGGTTTTCTTCCCTCTTTTAATTTTAATAATAACTCTGGTTTTAGAGTTTGTGGCAATCCTAAATTATTCTTAGAATTCAATTTATCGATTTCTTTATCATTAATACTTGAATACTATTTCCCCTGAATCTTCTCCTCTCCAGAGTAAGGATCTATTCTTCTCTCCATAGCTCAGATGCCTTAAGTTAGGCATCAGTGGTATTAAATTACTGAAACTCTGTAGGCCTCCTTCTCCTTGACGACAGAGGACACTTTCATCCTATGAATCTAGGTTGTATTTGAATCCAAGTCACCCTACACCATTCACCATCAAAGCTTATCAGTTCTCCTCAGATATCTTTGCTCGGAAAAGAATTTTTATTTTAAAAAATGAAGAACAGATTTTTCTCTCCTTGGGCAGGATTTTTAGATCCTGCTGGAGGCGGAATTGGAGACGAGGGACAGTGAAAATTGTGGTTCAGGCCAGCAATTTCTGTCACCATTCCTGTCACCATTCCCACTGCCAGTTATTTCATCAGGGCGGGGAAGGCTGGCCCCAAAAGCCCATCCAATTCACTAATACGCCCAATTAAAGTTGTTGAAGAGCTGATTGAGAGCTTGTGGAGGGCCATTTCAGATTGAGGTGGCGTCACATGGGCTTCCCGCTGGGTCAGGAACAGAACAAGTGGCTTGAAGGCAGGAACAGAGTAAGGAGCCACCACAATGAATTTGGTGGGCTCATAAAAGGGAGTATTGCTGAGAGGGGCACTCAACCTATGGCACACATGTGCCATTGGATATGCATATGTTGTGAGGATAGTGATCACTATGCACTGGAGCAGTCATCTGTTACACTCTTGGTATAACAGTGCATAACAGGAGGTGGCAAGGCTTTCAGGCACAACTGGGAGGCCACTTGAGTGCAAGGAAGGTAGTAGCTGGTGATGGGAGAACAATTGACCCCCGCTCCGGGCGAAGACCAGCAAGCAAGGTCACCAGTCCAGCATAGGAGGCGGTGACAGCAGTGGTCAGCGCCAATGTCCTGCAAAAGAGGACAGCCACCCAGTGCTGAAAGAGGGTGAATGATCTCCATTCCGCCAGGGTAAGTCACTTCTCATCACCCTCAACTCACACACTCACAAACCCATCACACATCCACAGGGCCCTCACTCACTGCCTGTTCAAGGGACATCACCATTCACTCTCTCGCTCATGCTTTCATTGTCCTCATCCCGTCCATGGGACAACTTACCACCCATACAGGACAGGCATTCTTATCATCTGGCCTGGCATGTGTCCTGCTTACACTCTCTCCATCTGTTTTCCTGCAGGACAAGCTGGCACACAGCAACAGGGAGAGGTCACAGGCTGGTGGAGAAATGCCTGGAATTATGGTCCTCATGGATTTTAAAAATCGAGTCAGCTGGTCGGGGAGGACCTGGACTGTTCCTGTGCTGATGGTGAGATCGGCGGTACTCTACCAAGTGAAGATCCAGCAGTGCATGTGAATGATGTGTTCTGTTTGACAGGCCACTGCCATGCGCAAATTATCTCTCCTTCCTTTCACAGGCACATCTGCCAACAGCCGAGGGAGTCCATGGCCCAGGCGCTCAACTCAAACCCCGAAGACACCTTGGAAGAGGAATCTGAAGGCACCGTCATTGAAGACCCGTCACAGCGCTCACCCACACTCTCCACCAGCGCAGAGACACACACCTCGGTGGGACTTAGTTCTAGAGTAGCCTTGGAGTCACAATCTGTTGAGCACATTGCTCTGTCTGATCCACAGCAGGGACTCCCAGGTTTCTGGCACTTGGAGAACTGTTGGAGGCTAGAACTCTGCTGGATCCGAGTCAAATGAGGAGCCTCTGGACTAGGTCAGGTCACAGTTGCTGGAGGATGCACGCTCCAGAGCCATCCACCCAGGTGACTCCGGCACATCCGAATCCCCTCTTCCTGTGACCCCAGAAGCTCCAGCTCTACAGGCTGAGGTGGGAGCCACTGCCACACAGCAGGACCCTGAAAGCAGGCCGGGGTCCACTAGGTCTCAGCTCTCCAGAGGACGGCTGTCAAGGTCATCACAGACAGGGCATTGCAGTCAGCAGGCTGCCTCCACCTCCGCTGTGGATGTCAGAGAAGCATCAAGATGTAGCATCAGGGTTAGGAAGGTTAAGAAGATGTAGTTGCACAGCCTGGGCACATGTTAATAGTGTTCACTATTGTAAATAAACTTCTAAGAATGTCTCCTTGCCTATGGCTCCTTGTTCTGATGAGTTGTGTTCATGTCACTCGGGTGTGAACCCTTGGTTCCTGCACAAGATAAAGTCAGGTGTCTCAGTCCAGGGCGTCTTCCCTGTGCTTTATGCAGCCTTCAGGCCTAAGTGATCGTTCAGCTTCACATTCATTGCACACATTAGTGATGCCTGCAACTCGACAGTGCTCTTCAACATCTGTGACCAGTGATGCTGTGCTCCTGAGAGGGTCAGCTGCTGAAGGCCGACAAAAGGTCAGGTGCATTTAAAGTTTCATGGCTGTGCCTCCACGATATGACCCTGATCACAGAGCGCAAGTGAGCTGCCCTCGGCCAGACAGGCATCAGACATTACCTGAGGCTATGTGAAGATCTATGGAGTGTCCTCAATGCATGTCGTCATCATCCTCCTAGAATCTAATGGCTATTAGGGCCTCCGCTGCGTTCCCATAACAGGAGCATTATCACAAAGGGTGTGGGTGCTGCTGTAAGCCAGACTGGAGTCAAATGTTCACAGGTGAGCTGTGAGGATCTATGATGTCTCCTCACTGCATGTCATCATCACCCTCCACAAATCTAGCAGCTATCAGGACCTGCCTCATCTGGCTAGTGCGAGGGCCTCATCGCCGTCATCCTCACCTTCGAGGACCTCCTCACCCTCATCCCCATCGACATTCTCCTCATCGGAGACCTTGCGGTTGACATAGCTGACCGCTTGTTACCACAGAGATCTGAGCACCACGTGAGTGCAGTCAATGGCACCCTGAATCTGTGGGAAACCTGAGATCTGGGCAAATCCCAGCGCTCTTGCATCCTGGCTGTTCTGGTCCTAGGTGAAATGCACAAAGTTGTGTGCCTTTGCAAAGATGGCGCCCGTGACCTTGTGGATGCATTTGTGAGTGGAGGCTTGTGATATCCCACAGAGGTTACCTGTGGAGCCCTGAAAGGAGCCGCTGGCGTAAAAATTCAGCGCCGCGGTCACTTTCACGGCCACAGACAGTGGATGCCCTCCACATCCCCATGGCACCAAGTCCTGCAGTAGCTGGTATACGTGACCGACCAGTTCCCTTGACATGTGCAGTCTTCGGCGACACTGGTTCTCAGTCACCTGCAGGAATGAAAGTCGGTGTTTATAGACCCTGGGTCTAGCTAGGTGCCGACCAGCGAAAGCTCACTGTGACTCTTCGGCGGCGTGTGCAGGAGCCTAGTCGCCCCTTCTTCCAGAGGGTGCTGCTCCACCCTCTGCCCAGCCAGGTACCTCAGTCGCTCTCTCTCCTCCATCATCCTGGCTCTCTATGCCATGAGGCAGCTAGTTCACAAGGCTCCATGGTCCTGATGTACTTGTCCTGCAGGATGAAAGAGAGAGACACGTGGGTTAGTATGCGTGGTCTAAGAACCTCCCTTGGCTACATCTGAAGGCCCCTTAACACATCCCAGAGAGTGCTGCCACAACTTGGATGGCCAGAGTTTAGTGTGCTGCATGACTGCCCAAAACCCCACCCACCTCCGCCCCACTCTACCTGACTGATTGGCAGCAGCTTTGCCCATTGGACTGCATGCTGTGCTCTCAGTTCAGGCTTAGGCATTCTCCTAGCCCACACTGAAAGGCTGCACTGTTAGCTTGAACCATAGGGGAAACTGGTTCAAACCTGAATGATGACATTGCAAAGGGGCTGTGAGCGCCTCCACCAGTGACTACTCCATGGCCAGATTTAGCAAGGAGATTGTACAACGTGCGCAGGCATCAAACTGTTCTGCAGTCCACTAAATTCTCACTAGTTTGCCGTCTGTGTCTGAGGTGTGAAGAGCTCTGGAGCATTTAGTGGCACTGTGCCTGAACTGTCTCAGCCGCAGAGGAATGATCACTTTATTCAAGGCTTCCCTAATGCATGGCCATTTCCCTCCAACCACACCCCCACCTCCCCCAGCACATGCTTGTGTGCTACCATTAACCACAGAGCAACCTTGCCTGCACCACCGCCACCCCCCCACCCCCACCCCCCCCCCCGGACCCCAACTCCCAACTTACCTGAACCGCAGGCAGCCCTTGCTCCGGCACCACACTGTCAGCCAGCCGGGTAAAATCTGTGCCCTCGCCTGAATGCCTGGTGCCTCAACATTGAAGTCCAACAGATGACCCTCGCAAGCATTGCGCAACATTACTGTATACTCACCTCCAAGTTCCTGTGCACAGGAATGGACGTGCTTGGATTATCCAGTGTGGGGGGATGATTCCGGTGTGCTGGGCTTGTAATGATATGCAGATTTATTACAATGCAGTTCCCAATGTCCGGCGCCCCACTATTGACAGGCAGAGCGGATGATTGAAACTGATTTCACAACATTTTTTGGCCATCTCTCCATATTGTCCACTCACGCCAGCGGGCATGGAAAATTCCATCTATGTCTCTGTTTGAATAATTTCATTTCAGTTCCCAGATTGTCTTTTAAAAGTTCAATTAGACGTCTTTTTGGATCTTGGGATACAGAACTTGGTCCTTTTCTAACAATTGTTACAAACTGCGCAGTGCAGTCGCTTACCTTTAGTGTTGGTTCCCTTTAAGTTAAATGCGTTCTTTTGAAGGACTGGCTACAATCTCGCCTTCCCCGAATTGTTCATGGTCAGTCACACTGCAATCTCCATTGCTTCCTCCTCCATGCCAGTGATGATGTGTAGGATGAGAACCCCTCCTCAACTGCATTAGGGCTCTGAGCCTTGTTGGCAGGTCAACAAATTTACCCTGGCACACACTCCTCCCATCCTCAAGAGCAGCATGTGCCCTTAGGCTCCTCAGCTGGTGTGCCTGCTGGAGGTTGAATACCATGAGGCCTGTCCTGAGGGCTTGACATTGCACTCGCCTTGTCAGAGTGAATTGCGACTTTTTCTGCATTGCACCAAGTTCCTCTTGACCACTCTCTCTGTTAGAGATTGTTGCTCGGTTTGGGTGGGTGGCTTTCCACCCTCTGGAAAGACAACCTCCTTAGCTCTTCTCCCTTAGCGCCCCAAGGAGGTCCTCCAGGTAGGCATCTACAAAGCACAGGGCCACCCTGCCTCAGGTTCAAGCCATCTGCCTTTTCTGCTCTGTGACTGATTCTGCAATTGATTCAGTAAAGTGGCAGTATGGTCTGTCTAAAAGATGTCTGCATTGTTTCAGTCCTGTCCCCAGCTGCTAGTTGGCCGCCTAACTCGCCCTCCAGCCAAACAGGTCAGCCCCGTGAAAATCAGGACCTGTGACTGCTCCCCCACCGGGAGATGGGTTTGGGACCAAGAAACAGTCCCCATATCCATTTCCTGACCCTGTAAGGGAAACCAGGCCCCTTGTGTTTGTGAATTTGTATGGGGGTAGAACATGAGAGGAAACTCAGGCAGAAAGGAAGGAACACTCACCCAATCTTAGGCCCAATAATTTAAATAGATAACAAGGTGTGCAGGGTCTTTTAAAGGTGTTTGCTGCTACCCACCCAATTTGTCTTTACAATCTACCCCCAGTAATCAGAAAAACAGGAAAACCTGCCCCAGGAAGTGCTGGAAGTCTGACATTTTCTTAGCACAGCAAGCCCATCAAAAAGGTAGATTAACACTTCAGGGTGAAGTGACTTTACCCATTACATTGACCTATTAATCTGACAGTATTTTGTGCTACATAGTCTCCCCATGAGATGCTAATTACCCTACGCTTGTATCTCTTAGGCGGTCCCTCGGGATCGCAGATGACTTGCTTCCATTCCGCTTCAATGGGTTCTGGGATAACTGATCAGTCCAACACGTGATCTGCAGACTTTCCCACATGCAGGGCAGGAGGTGCTTGAAGTGTTGGGTAGGTGGGTTGTTTGAAGATTTGTGCACTCCCTCCGATACCTCAGCTTCAACTCTGCATGTTGCCGATGAAGGCTTTCAATGCATCTGGTGCCTTCCCGAATGAGCCCTCTCCATTTTGGTCAGTCTGAAGCCAGTGTCTCCTGTTGTGTTGTTATAATGCTATAAAGGCACCAAGCACTCATATGGGATTGGGTAAACACATTGTGGGTTCATTTACTTAAACTACGTACATGAAAACAGATATACATGGATAGAAAGCTTGAAGACATCAGAGCTGTGCTGTGTTCTGCTCACAGGAAAAAGTGAAACTAAAACTGGTTTGCATGACACACTTCCCTTCTAGTGATGTCATGATACTATCCCTTAAAGGCATATTACACTATCGCCCATGAGTCAACGCGTATGTTTGACCTATTCAGGAATGCTTTGAGGACATCCCTAAAGCTTTCCCGATGGCTTCCTGGGAGCCTCCTGCAGTGTCTGTGTTCTGACCGAATAGGGCAGTTGCTTCAGGAGTCTGGTGTCAGACATACACATAACATGTCCTGTCTAGTGGAGCCTGTTTTGAGTGATATACTTAAAGGCATTGGTGTTGACTGATTTTTACTTTGATTGCCGTATCTCTATTTGACATGATGGTATGGTATATTTTATCCTGAAATCCCAAATCTTTACTGATTTCATCTTGTAGAATCAGTTTAAACGTGTTAATGTCCAGTTCTGCCAAAGTCAATGGACTTGTGAATGGCTTGCTGCATCTGCTGCAGGGGGACCCGCCACGACGGGGCCGGGAGTTCCCAGCCAACGTGTTTTCTCAAAGGAAATTCCTAGTTAAAAACAGTGACGTGAGTACACAAACATTCCTTCGCCTACTATGAGATCCCTCCAGTGGGAGGGGCCAGAAAATTCCATCCATCATTGCTGTTATATATATTTCCACATGACATTTGCAGGGACATACATTTATTTAGTGGGGGTCATTTTTTAAGGACTACTGGTGGATGAGGAACCACCAGTTGTTTAATGTTTATGTTTATATGTTAATAACTATGTTTAATATTTTCTGGGTAACTACCCAGGTAAGTGAGTTGGAACCTTCCAAAGTCTCTGACTCTAATTCAGAGTTGGAGAGTTTTTCGGAGAGCTCCAGACACAGTGGAGTTGCCCATCGGAAGTTGAAACTTCCTGGCGAATCCTACGGAGTCCTAGTGTTGGCGCCATCAAAGGGATCCCCAGTGCGTCTTCTGGGTTACCTCTTGGGTAGAGATCAGAGGATCTGGGTTAATATATTGAATCGAGTTGTGTCTTGGCATTGAGGAGGCACAGTTCTTGAGAAAGGTGTGAGGGTGGGGGCGAAATTAACACCCTAAGAGTTTATATAGCATACCTAGCTCCTGAAGGGACAGTTTCATGGCCTTGAAAGCTAAACACCTAAGTTGCCCTGGACACAAATTGCCACCGATATGCTTGAGGCATCCGCGACACACCAAGCTCAAGAGAGGCCCCTGGGTTTAACCACTGGGTCACCCATAATGAAAGAATTGTGGCGAATGCAGCCTTGTTGCAAAACACATGCATGGGTTTGAAGGTTGAAGCTGTCCAATTAGCCTCGTTGCCCAACCTGCCCTTCCATGGACTGCCTGGAGAGAACAGAAGTGGTTTGGAAACATCCCATAGTAGCACCAACAGTAAAAGCCTGCCGAGGACCTCACTGAAGTTCTGTCAGCCCTCTCCCAAATCTGGATCATGATCCCCAAGGTGCATTTGACACAAGCCGATACTGAACATGACAATGGAAGGGTATTGCCAAGTTAGTCAAGCTCCTCCACAAGGCGAAGGTCTTGCCCTTTAGCAGCTAACCAACAAACTCTACCTCATCTTGTAGGACCTGTTCCAATGCCTATCAACCTCATTACTTTTGTCTATTCAACGTCTCTTACATCAAAAGCAGTAGATTGTGTAGATTGGATATAAGTTGTCTCCTAGTAGATCAATGAAGGCATCCAAGACACTCTATAAAATTTTGAGTTCTGAAGGAAAATAATATTGAACTCAAAATGTTAACTCTGTTCCTTTCTCCACAGAAGTTGCCAGACCTGCTGAGTTTTTCCAGCATTTTCTGTTTTTATTCCAGATTTCCAGCATCCACAGTATTTTGCTTTTACTATAAAATGTCATGCCCTAAAGACTGAATACTTTGGCCTCCTCTATTCAAAACAGTGGTCAGTACACTAATTGTTTGAAAATATCATTCTGACAGTACAATGCATATTACATGGGCTGTCATTATACAGCTCTGTCAGACACCTGAAAGTGTATTCATTTTCACAAAGCTTTCTTAG
Source organism: Cetorhinus maximus (assembly GCF_964194155.1). Classification (NCBI taxonomy): domain Eukaryota; kingdom Metazoa; phylum Chordata; class Chondrichthyes; order Lamniformes; family Cetorhinidae; genus Cetorhinus; species Cetorhinus maximus. The sequence goes on from NC_135879.1 coordinate 82,730,034, forward strand.
ATCTTGTTAAAAATATTATGCAGTCAGACGGGTTCTGTCGTGAGCTCGTGATTGACTGGTCCTACTTCTATAAAGAAGAAACATAGGTTGTTTATCTCAGCTGGGCCTTCATATTAATGTATATCCCATATTTCTCACTGCTTCATCTGCATAGTTCTAGGTCTTATTTTTGATGGGTAGAATTTATTTGTATGTATTTCACCTTGTGAAATTTAATTACCTTACTGAAAAAAATGAAAATAAATATTTTTGAGCACATATAGTTGTAGAGACATTATTTATCCTGACTCTGATCCAAAAGTCAATCTGCTCTGCAGTCAAAGGCCTGAATTTTACCTTTGGCGGGTGCACGCAATCGGCGAGCCCCTGAGCGGTTGGGAAACGGGCCCTGACCGCGATCTGCCCCCGGCCACGGTCAACCCCTGGGCATGCATAAATGTCAGAAGCGTGCCCGCTGAGTGAAATATTGCGCGAATGTGCGATGGCATCGGGGCACTTGCCCAACATCTTCTCGCGTGATATTACAGCCGATCACGCGACTGCCTGCAGGATGTAAAATTCTGCCTAAAAAGAATGACACTGGTCATATGAGGATGCCATTTTATAGTACAGAAAAGAATGATTGTGTAATTCTGACTTGAAAGTCTCTCAAAGTGACCTGATTCTCACTGATGTTTGGGGTTAGTTGGTTAGCTGGCCATTGCATATGGGAGTGCAGGGTAGATCTACTGTTTGTAATGATATCTGTGACAGAATTTTACAGGCTTCCACTTCCCCTGGTGGCCTTCATGCTGCTCTCCTCTCCAACTTATCTGCAATTTTAAGGAAGGTGGGCAAGGCTTAGGGTGGCCTGCCCACCCTTGTTCCAGTTGGGACCCTTAAGTGGCTAGTTATTGGCTGCTTAAGGGCTGCTTCTCAATTTTGAGGCCAATGGGAGGGGTTCAGGGACAGGTGGCTGTCCAATGGGTCACAAAGCCTGGCCCCCCAGGTGCCCCCTTCACTTGCCCTTCAAGTCATGGCCATCTCCCCCAAGCCCCCTCCCAAAACCCGAGCTTCCCCTCCTCACTGTGAGACCCCGGACTTCCCTGCGTCCTAGGGCTCTGGGGACTGGAGGCTCCTTGTAATCCCAGCAGCGGCCACGAGTGGTGCTACTGTGACTGCAGAGCAGCTGACCAATCAGCTTGGGTGATGGTGGAAAGCCCGTATCCAGCCAACTAATATTCCTCAGAGTTTTAAAGGACAGCAGGATATCTGTGATGAGCAGGATTTCCCACCCTGTTGACCTCTATAGGGGCAGAGCAGGAAATAAATTATGCCCTGGGGTCCATGGGATGAGCCATGGGGAGAAACTTAAAGAACTCGGCTTGTATTCCCTGGAATTTCGAAGGTTAAAGGGTGATTAGATTGAATTATTCAAAGTATTAAGGGGAACAGGTAGGGTAGATTGGGAGAAACTATTTCCACTAGTTTGGGAGGTCACAGCAAGGGGGCATAGTTTAAAAATTGGAGCCAGACCCTTCAAGAGTGAAATTACGAAACACTTCTTCATACAAGGGTATTAGAAGTTTGTAACTCTCTTTTGCAAATGGAAATTGTGGCTAGTACAATTGTTAATTTTTAAAATGAGATTGATAAAATTTTATTAACTGACAGTATAAAAGAGACATTGGGGCAAAGGCAGGTAAATGGAGTTAAGCCACAGATCAGCCATGATCTGGCCGAATGGGGTAAGGCTCAGGGCCTAAATGGCAGCTTCTTCTGTTCCTATGTTCCCATATTTGTTCAAAGAATAATCACTTAAAAGTGAATAACTTACCTTTTTACTGCTAGCAACCATTCTATTTCACATTTCGCTGATTTTTGGCAAGTTCTGAATTGTTTCATTTTGCAATGAACTGGCTGACAGCTTAGCCCATGTATACTTCACTGATGCTGTCTCGAACACAGCATGCTACCTATGTCTTCAAATCTACCAGCCAGCATTGATGACAGTATATAGTCTGAAATGGATTGACAAACTGTTCACTTTCCTTCTCAAAACATTTATGGAACAAATAGCTGTAAAAAAAAATGGTTTGGGTTTTGCCAACTTTTCAAGACTTAGTCTAAACTGTCTCTAACTGTTGCTACACTGTAATTCTGAAAGCACAATAATATTAAAAGACATGATCAACTGTGGAATCCCACTTCAGCCCATTTCCTTCATGGGAAATAAATCATAACAAGATACCATTCCACAGCTTTCTGTGCTCTAATTGGAAGCCTCTACTTCAATAAAAAAATCCATTTATCAAATTGTGGCTAGGAAATTCTTCATCCTTCCAAAACTCAGAAAGTGACAGTATTGGGATATGCTTTAGAGAAAATAGACATAAATTTCCTGCAAGATTATTACAGGTCATTGTGAAGTTGCGGGGTAGGGGGCATGGGCAGGACAGTCAGGGCTTGTACTCAGCAGTTTAAACTTTGACTTAAAACATATAGTTTACTATTATGTTCTTTCTAGCTGCTTGCCATTTCAACTCATCTGTCTTATTTGCAAGAGTTTCACCAATTCCCAGGTAGACCATTCACTGAATAGTATCATACAAGCCCTGTGAGTGTGAGGAGTGGAGGAAGAGGAAAAAGATGAGGACAAGTGACACAGGCCGGAATTTTCTGCTCTCATTGGTGGTGGGCGTGTTTGGCGATGAGAGCGAACAATATGGCAAGAAGGCCAAAAATCGGTTTTACACTGTCGTGAAACTAGGTTGCTCTGCCCATCTGCGTTTCCCACCACCGCACATCAGGAACCTCATTTCAATACTTTAGCATCTCATTTTAAACCCTGCTCTCCAGAACCATCCCCCCATGCTGGGCCATCCGGGCATGTCGGTATAATTGTACGCTGATGTGTTTCACAACTGTACATAAATGCCGTGAACTTGGTGAGCTGCACTTTGCTCAGGACGTCAAGATTTGTCTGCCTACCTTGCTTCGGGCAGCACTTGCGGTTGTCAGCGCCAGGCTTCGCAAGCAGCACCACTTCACTTTTAGGGTCATTAGGGTTTTAGGCTCACCGGCAGGTCTCTACCTACTAGACCAGCCATAAGGTGGGGGTTGCTTTTCAATGGCTGCAGGGCTAGGGCTTGCTTGGAGAAGGAGGAGAAGTGGCCTCAGGCAAGGGAAGAGGCTGCAGGGTGAGGGCTGTACAGAGGAAGGTGGGTAACCCAGGGTGTGTGTGGGGATACATGTTGATCTGTGCAAGTGACCTCAAGATGGCAAGGGCTGAGGAGGCAGTCTCCAGAGGAGATGAGGCCAGGTGGAGATGTGAAAGCTTGTATGAAAGAGTGAGTGGTGATGTCCCTTGAACTATCAGTGAGTGAGATGCCAGTGAATGTGTGATGGCCTTGTGAGTGTGTGAGCTTAGATTGATGAGATGGATGCCTTACCCTGGCAGCACAGATGAGATTAGACATCCCCTTTCTGCACTGGGTGGCCAGCCTCTTCTGTGCACTTTTGGCACTGACCACCACTGCCACTGCTGGAATGGTGAGATTGCTGGGCCTCCTGCAGCCGGAGCAGGGTGGAGGTCATCAGGGCGGGCCTCCAAAAGGCACTCCAGTTGACGGGTCACTGAACTCTTGGCTTTCAGGGCTATGTCTTCGTTGAAGCAGTCCTGGGCTGCAAGCATTGAGAACTGTGTGCGTGGCTGCAGTTTAGGCATGGCACCCGGAGTGAGGAAACAATGAGATAATGGCATGGCAGCCGATTCAGAGGCTGCCCGCAAGCAAGTCGGTGTGTTTGCTGTGGCTGCATAATTAATGAGGTGGGAAGTGGGTGATAAGCACAAAAATCAGCCATTGCGGCTGTCGGGTAAAACGTTGTTTCTCATGCCCACTAACACACTGGACTGATTCTGCCCATTGGTCAGGATTTTCTGTCCCTGTTGGTGTCGGGCGTCATGGTGGGCGTGAACACACAATATGGCGGGAAGGCCAAAAATCGGCTTCACGCCATTATGAAACAGGTTTGTGATCGTCCTCTCTTTCCGCCACATGTCAGGAACGTCATTTTAATACATCTGCATCTAATTATAATCCCTGCTCACTGGAATCATCCCCCCACATCAAATTTGCCGCTCACATTGGCAGGAAATTGTGCCAGCCTCGAACATGTCTGTGACGTGCAGAAGTCGAGGCTTAACGTCAAGGCCTTGTTCACATCGTGGACATCCAAGGAGCAGAAGACGCTGGAGCCCTGCAGCTACCGGACCCTGGAGGAACACATGCATCGCGAGCTGGGTTGATTCTGATGGACATGGCTCCACCGCAAAGCAGCTCATGGAAGGTGGAAGGTCACTGTTGATGTCTGGGGTCTGCATCAGGATATCAGTGCCTTGGACATGGTCTGCTATAGATAATCATTGAGGGGGTGGAGAGGAAGGTCTCGGTTTGACTGGGAGAAAAAGGTATGCCGGGGTAGGGGGGTGGGGTGTTGGCTGAGGTTGGAAGAGGGGGAATGCTGATCTCGGAGTGGGGGGTGAGCTTGGTGGGCGAAGTCAGTACGGGGGGAGGATGGTGTAACAGGAGAGTATGCGGCAACTAAGGAGGTAGGTGTAAGGGGGGAGGAAGGTGCAGGGAAGGAGTTCAGAGATGTGAAGGGCTTCGAGGAGAGGAAGGATTTCAGAGGGGGTCAGGAGTCCAGGGGGAGGAAGTTCAGAGGGTTGAAGGGGTCCCGGGGGAGGAGGGAGCTTGGAGGGGGGCAAAGTGTCCGGGGGAAGGAGGGAGTTCGGAGGGGGGAAGGACTCTGGGGGGAGGAGGGAGTGTTCGGAAGGGGAAGGAGTCCAGTGGGAGGGAGGACTCTGGAGCGAGGATGGAGGAAGGGTGGAGGAAGGGGTAAGGGGAATGTCCAGATGAATGTGCAAGGGAGGAGTCCGTGGGGTCGATGACTGCCTCCTGGGGAATGAAATGAGGGTGGGCATGGTAAGAGGGAATGCTGAGTATGTGAGAGGGCAGAGTGAGCCGATACAGTGGGAGAGTTAGGATGTGATGGTAGCGCTAGAAGGTATGGCAAGGGTAGTGGTGGGGACTCAGAGGCAGACACAGGCCTGGGGGATGGGATGCAGGAGGTCGGGGAGGTCAATGTGGATGGGGTCGGATTTTTGGGAAGCTAGGTAACATCTTGGAAAGAAAAGGGTTCAGGTTGGTAGTTGACAGTGGGGAGATGGAAGGTGATGCCAGGGGGGTCAATAGTGATGGGGGAAAGGACATGGGTGACTGGGGGAGGGGAAAGAACAGGGGAGCTGAAAACATATTTTACAACCACCATGCTTCTGAAATCAAAAGTGAGCAGAGCCTCATGTTGAGTGGGCACAGGCATGGGAGTGTGAACAGTGGGTGGGCGGAGATGCAGGTCAGCTCAGATGGACAACTGAAAGAGAACCCCAGCAGGCAGCATTGGAAATGCTCAGGACAGTGAGATGAGTGTGATGGAGGAAGGCCCTGCTTGTGTGGGAGAGTGTTTACACGAAGCTCCGAAAGGCCCTGCCACACACACACTTCTCCCTCCAGAATTACTCCTGGGCTGGCTCTGTGCAGCTGAACTGCAGGTGCGGGTGGGGAGTGGTGGATGCAGGGGAGGCCCTCACAAATCCTGTCAATGAAGCTAAAAAACACCATTACACATTATTCAGTGACAGTTAATATATTTGCAGATTATGAAGTGACAAAATGTGTTCACCTGAGAAACCGTGATCAGAATTTCTTAACTTTTCTAGGCCTACTACTTCTTCTAGGTGCTGCCCTGACATCTGCAGCAGGGGTGAAGACAGCCTGTGCAATGGTTGGCCCTGTTGGCTCTGAAGACTTCGGCATGGGTCCTCTGGAGAGCCAAGACCTTGAGGGCCCCGGCTTGCTTTGGCTGTCCGCCTGTGGACCAGCTGCTCCTTCTGCGGTGACAGAGGACGAGGTTGAGGGGGGTCACAGGTAAAGGGGACTCGAAGGGAGAGGGCAGCTTCTGAGATTCCTGAGTGGAAGATCCAGGGGTGTCCAGCTGCCACTCCTCCTCCCTTTGGGTGCTCGAGGGCCCCGGCCGGAACCCTTGGGGGTAAAAGCACTTGGAGGACATTGAGGTGCCTCATTTCCCTCTTGTGTTGCTGCTGCAGGAACTCATCCATGGCTACTGCGATGGAGTGCAGGTCTGCATGCATCTCCATGCTCTGCTGGACCAGGGTCTCCATGGTATCCACCTTCCTTCCCATGGAGACTTCCATACACGCACATGTGGGCACCACTTGATCAGAGAGCAGGCGGATGCACTCCTCCGACTCATGCACCACTCCACTGAGGGCTTCCGACAGCTCTGCATGATGTTCCCCTGCCTTCTGCTGACTCTCCATAATAAGTTGGAAGGCTGAATCCAGTGGCTTGTCACCTGACTCGGACCTCACAGATGCCTCCTCTCCAGCAGTCCTTCGAGTGCTGGGGAGCTCAGTTGAACCTGCCTCCTCCTGCTGCGGACACGTGTCCATGCAGTGACTACTAAGTTGTGAACCAGACCCTGCTCTGGATCCAGGTCCCACTGAGATGTGTGACTTTGCACTGGTGCGGGGTGTGGGTAAGCGCTGTGACGGGTCTTCCAGGCTGCTTATTCCCAGCTCTTCAATGGACGAGGTGTCATCTTGGCTGGAGGTGAGGACCTGGATGGAGCTGATGGACTGGCTGGCTGAGGGTGTCAGTCGCTTGGCAGAGCTCCCTGTGAACCAAAGTAAAGATAATTAGTCCATGGCAGAGTCAAAAACGGGACAGAGAGCACTCACAGTTGCACTGAGAGAGGGATGATGTGATGCAGGATCCTCACGAGGGTGTTGGCCGCCGACCTCACCATCACCGCAGCTATGGGCCAAGACCTCACCAGTCAGTGCGATGGCACGCTGCTCAAAGTGAGTGAAGGCCTAATGTGGGCCACTCCACCCACAGTCTGGGACCCCTCCCTGCTGATGTGAGCCAACTTCTCCTGCATGAAAACAGGCGGAGAGAAGGTGAGCAGTGCGCATGGCACTACATGGAATGTTTGTGTGGTGAGCGGAGCCATGGAGGAATAAGGACGCGAACTCAACAGGATATGAGCCTGATGGAGATGTGAGGGTGTGTATGAGAGTTAGTGGTGTTTCCCCTTGAAATGTGAGATCCCAATGGATGTGTGATGGGTTTGTGAGCGTGTGAGTTGAGGGTGATGAGAAGAGTGACTTATCCTGGTGGAACAGATGAGATCATTCATCCTCTTTCAGCACAGGGCAGCTGCCCTCTTTTGCAGGGCGTTGGCACTGACCACTGCCACCACTGCCTCCCAGGTTGGATTGGCAACCTTGCTTGCTGGTCTTCGCCCAGTGTGGCGGTAGAGGACTTCACCTCCACTGCATCCAATAGGCGCTCGAGGGAGGATTCGCTAAACTTGCGGGCAGCATGTTGGCAGCCTTCAGTTCCCAGCAGCTTCCTATCCCTTGAAAAGTGCTAGCTGTGTGCAGGGGTGCCCTTTAAATATGGCACCCGGTTTACTGAAGGCCTGAGGTGACGGCTGGGCGGATGAATCAGAAGCTGCCCCACCAGCAACTCAGCGTGTTTCCCGGGAATGCATAATAAATGAGGCTGGAAGGGGGCGTTGAAAAGCCCCCATTGTGGCCAGTGGGTGAAATGTCCTTTTTCCCACCTGCTATTGCACCTAATGCAAATCTGGGATGATTCCGCCCTTTATTTATTTTGCTTTGTTCTGTTCACATCGGCCTTCTTGTTGATTGAATACAGAACAACAGTGACAGCAGTCCCATAGTGGAAACAGTTCCACTCTTTCAGCTAAAGGAGAACATGCATCATTAAGTGTTGATCAAAGCATAACAGTGGCAGAAATGATAAAACTTAAAAAGGCATGACTTGCTGTCACTTAACGTCACCATGTCAGCTTTGTACAGTTTATGCTTTTAATGAATTATTAACTAATTCTTCAGTTATGTAAACCGTGAACGCAATTTCTGGACCACTTAACGTATCATGCCTTCTTATCAAACTTAAAGTATTTTTCATCTGATGAAAGTGAAATTTGTACTTTCTCAGTAGCAAATAAATTGTTGTTAACTAAAAGTTGAGAAATCATGCTAAAGTTTTGCAACTTTGTTAGACACCAATGAGAAATGTTAATTGGAAGCAAGCTTTCCAAATCCAATAGAATTAAACTGTAAATATCCCATTGTGTCATTGAAGAAATGTTCTCTCCTTCTTTGTTTAGAGAGACACCAGAGAGCTTCCATTTATACAAGTATTCCATAAGGTGCCACATAAGAGGTTATTACACAAGCTAAGTGCTGATGGGTTGAGTCTAATATAGAAGATTGGTTAATGGACATAAAGTAGAAGGTAGGAAGAAATGGGGCATCTTCAAGTTAGCTGGCTGTATCTAATGGGGTGTCATGAGATCTGTGCTAGGGCCTCAGCTATTTACAATCTATATTAATGATTTAGATGAAGGGATTAAATGCAATGTATCCATATTTGCTGACGATGCAAAGCTGGGTGGATAAGTAAGCTGTGAGGAGGACACAAAGAGATTGCAAAGGAATATACAGGTTAAGTGAGTGGGCAATAATGTGGAAGATGAAATATAATATGGAGTAATGTGAGGTTACTCACTTTGGTAGTGAAAATAGGAAATCAGAATTTTTTTAAATGCTGAGGAACTATTCAATGTCAGTGTTCAGAGAAACTTATGTACTCTTGCACAAAAAGCACAGAACATTAGCACACAGCAAGCAAATAGGAAAATAAAAGGCAAGTTGAGCTTTATTGCATTGGGGTTTAGTACAAGAGTAAGGAAGTTTTGCTACAATTGTATAGGTCTTTAGTCGGTGTGCAGGGGTGGGCCTGACATGCCAACGCATAAAATGACGGGTGATGCCATCAGGCGTGCGCCCTGACGTCATCGCGCGTCATCTGGATATTTTGTTCGGTGGGCGCGCGCCGGAGTCGGTTACACGCCCACCAAAATGTCAATGGCCTAGTAAGGTTGGCGGGCAGGCGAAAAGCCCAAGCAGCCTTCACGTTTTTCAGGAAACCTCATCCACGGGCGGGATGAGGTTTCCTGAAGCTATTATAAAATGAATACATAAATTTTCCCGCATTTACAAACATGTCCCAACTCATGTGACACACATGAGGGGACATATTTGAATACATTTTTAAATCTATTCTTTATTAATTTTCATAACCATTCAATCTCCCTGAGGCAGTTCCGTACTTCAGGGAGATTGCCTTGCAGGCATGCGCGCAGGCCCTGACTTTCCCTCCTCCCCCCGCCCACACAGGTAGCACTGAGCGGTATCAGCCGTGCATTACGCTGGGCGGGACTTCATTGGCTCGCCTGCGTAAAATGGCGGTGTGCAGCCGATCGTCTCCGCTCCTGCCCAGCCCGCCTGACATAGGAAAAATCCAGGTTTTGGTTACTGGAACAGCAAGCTTCTCCAGGCTGGTTAGAGACTTTTCCACAAGTTTGTTTCACACAATGCACACCTCAAGATCCCACACGGCCACGCCCATACAGCTTTACATCCTTCTTTAAATATTTTTCCTCCTTTTTGATCTGGAAATTGCATTGTTTCAACCAGCCTTTGGAAGTTACCTTTCCCAGAATATAAAAATCTTTTATGTTGTCATTATGGCCAACACTCTTGGGAAAAATAAACATAATAACTTTGCCTTATTTACCTTGTCAGTTGTAAACATCGTATCATGTTCCTTTGAAAGGCCAATAACCTCTCCACCTATCTAAAAATGCAAATTTCATTCACACTGCATCTCACTTAGCTCGTCCATTAGCATTTCAAATACTTGTTTTTTACACTGAGCCCCTTTGATATTCAAACCTTACAGTCTAACAGTCTGCAGTTTACTTAAATTGTTCACACACACAGAAACATACAGACAGCCAAATATAAGCCTGCTTTAAAGTATCCCACAGTCATATCAGGAAAAATATGATAGTTCCTTTACAAAGTAGGGATGGGGAATACCATGGGGTCGTCCCTCCATAGGGCACAGGAGGGACTACCCGCCAGCCCACAAGAAAGCTGCTAGGGTTCACCCGGCAGCCTCACCATGTGACATGTGCACCACTGGTAAAACACCAGCAGTGTCGGGAGGAGGTCCTTAAGTGGCCATTAATTGGCCTGCCAGCCTGTTCCTGGATGGGAATAAAATTCTGGCCCATGTCTCAGGATTAGAGGTCGACCAGTTAGGAGGATTTTTTTCAATCAGGTAGTTTTGAATCTTTGGAATTCCTTACCTCAGGGTGCTATGGATGCTCAGTTGTTGAGCATATTAAAAGGTAAGATAGATAAATTTTGGGACATGAGGGGAGTCAATGGTTATGGGGATTGGATTTGAAAGTGGAGTTGGGTCAAAATTATGTTACTGAATGCCGGACCAGGCTCGAGAGAGTGTGTGGCTTACTCCTGCTCCTATTTCTTATATTCTTACGCACCTTTCATGATCTCAGGATGTCCCAAAGGATTTTACAGCTAATGAAGTACTTATTGAAATGTAGTGATTGTTCTAATGTCGGGGACATGCTAGCCAACTTGAGCACAGCAAGCTCCCATAACCAGCAATGTGACCAGATGATCTGTTTTCATGATGTTGGTTGAAAGATAAAGGTTGGCCTGGACATTGGAGATAATGCCCCTGCCCTTCTTCAAATAGTGCAATGGGATCTTTTACATCCACCTGAGAGGGGCATATTGCACCTCGGTTTAATGTTCACCCTGCTCTTCTCACACATATGGATCTTGTATTCATATGATCCAGCTGATAATTGATGAAATTCACACAAATAAGGCAGATAAGTTGAAATGACAAGCAGGCCTCAAACTCATAATTAACAACCTGACTTTTTTTGAGAAAAGTTATTTAGGTTGAGTTCAAAAATTTTGGCAGGAACCAGTTTGCTTCACAAAGTTTATTTGCTAAGAGTTATCAGCAAGAGATATGTCTGCAGGGAGTAAGCATATTTTTCAAAACTTTTTGCTTGTTAATGCTTTGATTAATTTTAAAGCTTTATTAATATGTAGGAGGGAAAAAAAATTACTCATCATCTTCTAAGAGCTTGCAATCTCTTTCCCCCACCACATATGCACATACAGAGGTAATGAGCAGATAGTAGGTAAAGGTAATTTGAGGTGACTCATCTGCTAATGTTCTTTCCCTTTCTACTTGATAATATCTAAATTTGTGGCTAAAGAATACCATCCGGATAAAAATCCAAATGCTGGAGTCAAGTTTAAAGAAATAAGCTTTGCATATGAAGTTTTTTCAAATCCAGAGAAGCGTGAACTTTATGATATTGATGAATATGACTTTTCAAAACCATTGCAAGGCCAAGAGAAGAAATCATTTAATGAACATTGGAGAAAGCACACACTCTCCTATGTGGATCCTAAGACTGGGAAGATTACGTTGGAATACAGACCTGTAATTGACACTACGTTGGATGCCAAAGAGTGTGCCTCAGTTCCACCAGCAATTCGTTCTTATTAAATTTGGCTAGGCTGGTACATCCATTACATACTAAATTGACATGAAAAAAGTAGCTCCCTGTTGTCATATTTAATTAAATTCTAATGTGTGCATGTCTGTAATCAAAGGTACAAAGTTATATTGCACTACAGCATTCTAAGCACATTACACAAATTACTTTATGTCTTATTCTATCACAGAAACATTTTCAAAAATGACCAGGGGTCTCTAGTTCATGTGATCTCAATTTCTTCAGAGAATAAGAAAGGCAAGTTCATGCAGAAAATGCTGAATTGCAGCATTAGTATACTTACATGCCAAGAGAAGAAAAGTGTGGTAATTGGATATGAACAGAAAGCAATTTTGTGTCAGTATTCCATTAACATCGTCCTCATACTTCTTACCTGAGGAAATGCTGTTCCAAATCATTCCATTACACATCACACCATTTCATCTCAATGTGATACGTCCACTGTTAAGTAAAACTGTGCTTTATACTAAATAACATTTATGCAGCTTTGCACAATAGAAATTGGGCAGAATTTTGCGGTGATGAGAGGTGTTCCGGCCGCTGGCTAGAGAGCAGGTGAGGCCCCTGTATCAACTCTTTTAGGGAAGGGCCACTGCATCTTGAGCCACTCAGGCACCTGACAGCGGGCCTTCCCCCAGGATCTAGGGCCCCAGGGACAGAAGGCCTACCTGCCGAGAGCTCCAACCCAATCAGAGGCTAGTAACTCTTCGGTACTCAGCAGCGCCACCAGGGAGGCAGTGGCTGGAGCTGGTACTAGACCCACTGGAGGCCTTGTATCGAGGAGGGACACAGGCACAGATGAGTGATGGTGGGAAGGGGGTTCCTAGGGAAGGGGGAGTTGAGCAGCATTGGCGGGGTGAAGCTCTCAGCGGGCCCCCCTTCCTGATGCTGGGTTATTTGATCAGACACTGAATGCCTTTGAATGATGGACCCCCTCTGGGAGCCTGCAAACAAACATGCCAGGGCTTGCTTATCATGGTCCCTGCATTAATTGACCACTTACGGAGCTCAATTGCTGGTGGTGCAGGAAGGCAATCCATGGGCCTTCCTGCCATGGACCTAACTGGAGTGGAGACGGAAAGGTGGCAGGGTTCTCACCCACCACCCTCTTACATAATTAAATGAACCCCCTGTCATGATAATGGTTGATTGTGGTAGTGGACTCCAGTATTAGATACTCTGTACTATGTAGGGAGCCAAGTGACCTGGGAGTTGAAGGTCAGGTAGCACATGTTAGAGCCTGCTTTGATAGAATTCAGTTCTATCAAACTGTAGATATGTGTTTATGATAACAAATGTGTTATCAATAAAGTTAGCTCAGCTACAGTGTTGACGGCCTGTGTGCACCATTGAAACAAAAAACAACACATGAGCCAGAATATTATGCTGGGCATGTGGGCGCATGCCCGACATGCCCGAGCGTGAAATGATGCGCAATGCCATTGGGCGTGCCTACCAACGTCTCGCAATGTTTCATTCGGCGGGCGCGTGCTGGAGTTGTCTGCATGCCCGCCGATAATTATAAGGCCATTAACAACCTCATTAACTTGAAATTAATGCTGCCCATCCAACCTAATGGTTGGCTGGCAGATGAAAAGGCCAAGCAGGATGAGATTTCCTAAAGCTAATACACATTAAATAAAAACTTTATTTTGGAATTTAAACATGCCCCATCTCATGTGACAGAGTTGCATGAGGGGGCATGTTTTATTAAATTTTTACTGTCTTTATTAATTTTTTTAAAAAGCGCGTCAATCTCCCTGAGGCACCTTTATGCCTCAGGGAGATTGAAGCTCTCTTTCACGCGCATGCGAGAACTGCGTGCATGACCCGACTCTCCCTCCTCCCCCCGCCCGCATAGGCAGTGCTCAGCGCTGCCGCTTGCAATCCATGCAGGGCAGGCCTTAATTGGCCCACCTGTGTGAAATCGCGGAGCGGAGCCAATTGCGGGCGGTTGTCGGCCTCCCGACCACCCCCTCCCCACCCCACCGTCCCCACTGAGCACCCCCACTTGCCCATGGTGTCAGAAATATATGAAACACAAGAACAGAGGCTCTGAAACCACCGGCAGAGCTCAGTTTAAAGGGAAACCTCGTCAAAAACTGGAGGAGGTCCTGGCAGCGATTCGATCTGTACCTTATAGCGACGGGCAGTGATAACAAAGACCCTCGGGTACAGTCTTCCATCTTTCTTCACGTAGCAGGGGAAGCAGCCTCGGAAGTCTATAACACATTCAGGTTTGAAAGTGATGAGAAGTGAAAATTCAAAGCCTACTGCAACCCTAAGAAAAACATTACATATGAAAGATATTTTTTTTACATGCATGCAAGGCGATGACAACATTAGTCAGTTCGTAGCTGAGCTGAGAAAACGAGCTAAATTATATTCATTTGGAGAGCTTGAAGAATCACTCATCCAAGATAGAATAATTTGCGGAATTGCAAATGACACTCTGAGAGAACAGCTTTTGAGAGAAGTTGATCTCACGCTAGAGAAAGCAATAAATATCTGCAGAGTGGCAAAGACAATGAAATGCCAGATTAAAGAGATGACAGAAGGCGATAAGCTGCACAAGGTCAAGCAGTTAGATTCAATTAAACAGAAACAGCCCTGGGAAAGGACAAATAAACAGTCTGAACCTAAAAAGAACAAAACTGCTATTAAAACATTTAATTGCAGCCAATGCGGAACAGAGCATTTACCACATAGTTATCCAACCTACAGAAAGCAATGGAAGAACTGTGATAAAGTAAATCACTTCGCTAAGATGTGTAAATTGAAGGAAGGCACACAACTGACACAGATACTGAAACTGAACTTTGCGTTGGTGCAGTAATAATAAATCCCAAAGAGGACGGATGGAAGCTTGATGTAAAAATTGCCAACATGATGGTGAATTTCAAACTTTGCACAGGTGCATAAGGAAATGTCATTCCCATAAGCCTGTATTGTAAGATAAGCAAAGAAAAACAGCTAACCAGAACAAAAGTGAGGCTGTCTGCTTATACAGGCGAAAAAATTGTGGTAGAAGGCAAGTGCACACTTAAAGTGAACTACAAAAAACAGTCTCAAGCACTTCCATTCATAGCGGTGAAAACTGATGCAAAACCCATTATCGGAATCAAAGCTTGTCAAAACCTGAAGCTAGTCAAGAGAATAATGATTGTCACCACTGATGACATCCTGAGTGAGTATAAAGATGTATTCCAGGGTATTGGCTGAGTAACAGGAGAACACACCATCAAGATTAATGATACTGTTACACCCAAAATACACTCGCCCTGGAAAATCCCAGTAATGCTGAAAGATCGACTGAAAGCAGAGTTGGATAAAATGGAGAAACTTCACATCATCAAGAAAATTGAAGAACCGACAAAGTGGGTTAATTCAATTGTAATTGTAGAAAAATCAGATAGGAATCTGAGTCTGTCTGGATCCCAGAGACCTAAACCAGGCAGTACAAAGAAAGCATTACCAGCTGCCTACGGTAGATGAGATCACATGTAAGCTAGCTGATACTAAATACTATTCAGTCTTGGATGCAAGTTCAGGCTTCTGGCAGGTCAAGCTGGATAAACACAGCTCCTATTTCTGTACCTTCAACACACCATACGGCCGATACAGGTTTTTACGCTTACCTTTTGGTATTAGCTCAGCTCCGGAGTTATTCCACGGAACAGTGAAGCGGCTGTTTGAAGGGTTAGAGGGTGTGGAAACATATGTTGACAATATGCTGGTCTGGTGAGCCTCACCAGAAAGATACGACCACAGACTGAGGCAGGTGCTGGCCAGAGCTAGAGAAAGGAACCTCAAGTTGAAGACGGAAAAGTGCAAAATAGGTCTTCATGAAATCTAGTACTTGGGACTTGTGAGTGACTGAAGCCAGACCAGAGTAAAATCGAAGCAGTCGTGAACATGCCACCCCTAGAATGTAAGAAAGACTTGGAGAAGTATTTGGGAATGGTGACCAACCTTGGGAAATTCATTCCAAGTATGTCAGATCTGACAGCTCCTCTCAGAGAACTTCTACAAAATTATGTGGAATGACACTGGGAACAAAGTCACCAGGAAGCTTTGACCAGTCTGAAGAGAACAACGACCCAGGTACCTGTGCTAAAGTATTGCGATGTCAGTCAGCCAGTCAAGATCTCAGTGAATGCTTCAAAGACTGGCCTGGGAGCTGTCCTTTTGCAAGATAAGGCACTAGTGGCATACGCTTCAAAGGCAATGACTGAAACACAGCAGTGGTATGCCCAAATAGAGAAAGAAATGCTCAAAATTGTGTTTGGCTAGAACGCTTCCACCAGTTTGTCTATGGCAAAGATGTGGCGGTAGGTTCTGATCATAAACCTTTGGAAGCTCTACTTAAAAAAACACTGAACTGTGCACCACCAAGAATTCAAAGATTACTAATGTGTCTGCAGAAGTGCAGGTCAGAGCTAAATACAAACCAGGCAAGGAAATGTACATTGCAGACACTCTGTCACATGCATACCTATCCATCATGGAGGAAGAGGATAAAGAAACAGAAGCACAGGTTCACATGCTGACAAAGAACTTACCTGTGGCTGTAATCAAACTGGGTGAGGTTGGGGAAGTGACCAAGAATGACACCACCCTGAGAAAACTGCAGCAGGTTGTGCAAACTGGCTGGCCCACACATCGGAGCAGAGCCCCTTCTGCTGTACATGAGTACTGGAACTTTTGTGAGGAACTTCTTGTAGCAGAAGGAATACTTTTCAAGGGAGAAAAGATCATAATTCCTGCAACACTGAGGAAAGAAATACTGCAGCGCATACATAAAAGTCACCTCTACATAGAAACGTGCAGGAGAAGAGCTCGAGATGTAATGTATTGGCCGGGAATGGGAGCACAAATCGGGGGAATGATGAATGTGTGTGCAGTGTGCCAAAAGTACAGTAAATCACAACAAAAAGAACCACTTCAACCACACAATGTTCCAGAGAAGCCCTGGCAGAATATTGGAGTGGACTTGTTCACATTGGACAACAGTGAGTACCTATTAGCAGTAGATTATTACTGAAAGTTTTTTGAGTCTGTGCTGCTGAGAAATGATAGTAAGGGCATCACTGTAATAAATTATTTAAAATCAATTTTTGCTCGCCACGGCATTCCTGAAATGTTCATCTCACATAACGGTCCACAATTCTCAGGCACTAAGTTTTGCAAAATTGCACAGGACTGGGAGTTTTGCCACATTATGTCAAGTCCCAAATATCCACAATCCAACAGAATGGTGGAACATACCGTGCAGACCTTAAAACACCTGTTGAAGAAGGCAAAGGTGGACTGAAGAGACCCCTACCTGGCTCTGCTAGATTTCAGGAATACTCCATTAGAGGGCATTGAATCATCTCCAGCACAGCTCCTGATGGGGAGAAGACTAAGAACAAAGCTTCCAACTGTGCCCCGACTGTTATTTCCACAGCCAATGACTACAGCGTGCAGGACCTGCTCAAACTGAGACAGCAGAGGCAGAAACAGTGCTTTGATTGAGGTGCCCAACCTCTGCCTGACCTGGACATGGGAGAGATGGTGAAGATTCAGCATGAAGGGATCTGGAATCTTGCTGTTGTCACAGTTATCACAAGAGAACCAAGGCCTTACATAGTGCAGACTCCAAATGGACAACAGTACAGGAGAAACCAGAAATTCTTAGGGAAAACAAATGAAACACAACCCTGCTCTGAACCAGAAAGAACAGCTGAAGATCAAAAACCAGAATGCACCAGCGAATTAACAGATAACCAGACAAAGCCTGTGAGTTCTGAAAACTATCAAGGGGTGATAGTGGCACAGAGCTGGAGAAGGCCCCTTGTCCTTCAAAGTCACCATTCAGAACTTCCAGATGAGTAAAAGACAGACCAACCTAATCAAAACAGAGTGAGAAAGAATAGATAAGAGACTTTGTGTTCTTGAGTTGTATAAAAGTTTGTTTTTTTCTAAAACAAAGGATATGTCATGATAATAGTTGATTGTGGTAATGGACTCCAGTATTAGATATTATACGGTACCCTGCACTAGATAGGGGATCACCTGACTTGGGGAAGAATTCTCCCCCCATTGGGAGGGAAGTGCAGGAGTGGGTGCGTGCAGACGTGTCTCTGATCGGCACCCCCGATTGGCGGCGTGCCGCCATTTTATATGGGCTGGCCAATTAAGGCCCGACCATCGTGATGTCCGCCAGGAAGTACTATGCACCCCCTGTGTGGGTGGTGGGGGCGGGGAGGGATTCCTTCAGCCGGGAGTGCGCTTTCATGCATGCATGCGAAAGAGCGCACTCATCTCCCTGAGGCTAAGTGCTGCCTCAGGGAGATCGGCTCCGAATTCAAAAATGGTCAATGCACAAAATTTAAATTTCCCTGCCATGTCCCCTCATGTGACACTGTCACATAAGTTGGGACATGTCCATCACTTTCATTCAAACTGGATGAGGTTTCATGCTTTTTCCGAACCCGCCAGGGCTCCCGGCCTTCCCGCCAACCTTAAGGTTGGACGGGCAGGTCCATTAATTACTTCAATTAGCTTTTAAATGGCCTCAATTGGCCGTTGGGAGGTCGGCGGACACACAGGTGATTCGATTGCGCCTCTGCCGACCTGAAAATTGGAATGATGCGGGGTGACGTCGGGAGTTCCGACTGATGTCATTCCACGTTGGCGAGCGGGCCCTGCTCCCCGCTCGCCGACCTCAATACCCTGGGCTTGGGGTTTGAAGGTCAGATAGCACAAGTTGGAGCCTGTCTTGATGGAATTCAGTTACTGCAGATATGTGTTTATGTTGGGAAAATGTGTTATCAATAAAGTTAGCTCAGCTACAATGTTGACGGTCTGTGTGCACCATTGAAACAAAAAACAAGACACCCCCAACCTGTAAACACGCCACATAGGAGGGCACAAAATTCCACCCATTTACCCAAAACATTATCATGGTAGAGCTTGGCTAGTTTTTCTTGATAACTAATCAAAGTAAGTGGTCATAATCATCGTTTTTATTTCATCCCACTTAGCTTAATTAAAATCTATTTTGGTTTTGTAGGTTCAACATATCATTGCTTTAATCAAAAAGTCTGCTATAAATGATATAAGTTCAGCAGTTATTTTGTTAATATTGACTGCTGAGCCCAAATTCATGATTGAAATTTGGAACTAGGTAACAACCTAAGTCAGACCTGCATCATAAACAACTATGGCCTTGTGACTTTAGTTTCTGAGCATAACAAATGATTCCTGACCCTGAGATTCAGGCTTTCATTTGCAGTGAAAGAACAAGGGCAGAATTTTCTGTACCCGCTGGTGGGTGTGTTTGGTGGCGTGAGCGGACAATAGGGCGAGATGGCCAAAAATTGGTTTCATGACATTGTGAAACCAGTTTGCGGTCGTCCGCTCAGCCAGTCAATGGTGGGCTGTGTTTCCCACTACCAGACATCGGGAACCTCATTGTAATACATCTGTATATCATTATAAGGCCAATCCACCGGAATCATCCCCTCACGTTGGATCGTCCACCCAAGACAGTGGGAAAACAAGCCAATGTGTTTCACAACAACATATATAAGGCATACACTTGGTGGGCTGCACTTCACTCAGGACTTCGAGGTTTGTTTGCCTACCTTGCTTCGGTCAGCACTCACAGTCATCAGCACCAGGCTTCACAGGCAGCACCACGTCACCTTTAGGGGAGCTCACGGGTAGCTTTCTACCTACCAGACCAGACCAGCCGTAAGGCATGGGTGGCTTTTCAATGGCTGCAGGGCTAGGGCTTGCTTGGTGAAGGGG
Source organism: Cetorhinus maximus (assembly GCF_964194155.1). NCBI lineage: Eukaryota > Metazoa > Chordata > Chondrichthyes > Lamniformes > Cetorhinidae > Cetorhinus > Cetorhinus maximus. The sequence continues at coordinate 82,749,402 of NC_135879.1, forward strand.
GAGAAGTGGCCTCAGGCAAGGGAAGAGGCTGCAGGACAAGAGCTGTACTGGGGAGGGAGGGTATCCCATGGTGTGTGTGGGGGCACATGTTAATCTGTGCAAGTGGCTTCAAGATGGCGAGGGCTGAGGAGGCAGTCTCCAGAGGAGATGGGCCAGATGGGCATGTGAGGGTGTGTGTGTGAGAATGGGTGGTGGTGTCCCTTGAGCTGGCAGTGAGTGAGATGCCAGTGAGTGTGTGATGGGCTTGAGTGTGTGAGTTTAGAGTGATGAGATGGTTGTCTTACCCTGGCTGCATGGATAAGATCATTCATCCTCTATCTGCATTGGATGGCCAACTTCTTCTATGCAGCATTGGTGTTGATCACCACTGCCATTGCCTACGAAGCTGGATTGTTAATGTAGCTGCCCCTCCTGCAGCCAGAACGGGGATAGACGACATCACAGCGGGCCGCCACAGTGTCCAAAAGGTGCTTGAGGGACATGTCACTAAATCTAAGGGCTGCAGCCTTCTTGCCATTTCACGGCCGTGTCTTACTTGCAGCAGCCATGGGCTGGAAGCACTGAGAGGTGTGTGTGTGACTGTACTTTTAATGTGGCACCTGGTATGATGAAGCAGCGAGGTGAAAACGTGGTGGATGAATGAGACCCCACCTGCCATGAAAACGGTGTGTTTCCCAGGAATGCATAATTGATATGGCAGGATTGGGGCGATAAGGTGTGAGAAGCCACCATTGCGGCCGGCAGATAAAACGTTGTTTTTCCCACTTGCTACCGCACTTCATGCAAATTTGAGATGATTCAGCCCTAAATGTGTTAAAGTAGCCCTCCTTTCTTTGGCTGGCAAGTCCAATTTTCCTTAGTTAGTCTTTGAGAGATAATTTAAGGCAGTGGTTCTCAAATTGAGGTCCATGAATTATTGGAGTCAGAATAGACTTTCCAGAGTTCCTAGCAAATGAGAGAGAGAGAGAAAGAGAGAGGGACAGAGCAAAATGTAAGCAAGGGTGAGGGTTGGGGTTGGTGAAGAGAAGGAGAAAAAGTCTAGCTGTTTGCTTTGGTAATTAGTCCCATGCGAGTGGCTGATCACATATCTGCCCATGAAGTTTCCAAATACTTAGCTCCTTTCGCAGTGATGGATACCTCAGCTGCCATGGTTTTCAGCAGTGAGTTTTGCATTTACTTTGGAGGGGACAGGAGGTGGGATGCCAACTGTGTCTATGGTACTTGGGTGCATTCCATTTGCACATATGGGCTGGAATTTTCCAGCCCCCCATGCCGGCAGGATCTCCCGGTCCCACCAATGTGAACGGAGATTTCAATGGCTCACTGCCCCGTGCCAGGGCTGGGAAATTTTGGCCATGGAGTGAGAAAGTGACATTATAATGTTGCCTGGCCTGCTGAGTATTTCAACATTTCTGCTTATATTATTCTCTTGTTGGTTTGATTGTTGTAACTGAAGAAAAACATTCAGTTTGATTTACTTAAATCATCCATGATATTACGCTGATGTAAATTCTTTGCATGATTAAATAACATTGTGAAACTGGGCTAGGTTTGTACAGGTCTTTGAAATATTCCTGAGAATGTCACATTCAAGTAAGTAACTCTGTATTAGATTGGAGGGAACGAAGCTTGTATGTTTATGGGAAGTTTTTTGAATAGTAAACCACGATGAACCTGTAAAACATTTAAAAAGAGTGAGATTGCTGTTGATTTGGCCTGTAGCTGTTTGTATTAGATGTGATCTATGAACTGATTGTGTATGTATACCAGTAACAGGCATCCTTAAACCACATTAAAAGCAGTTCAGTTGACATGGACTAGATATTGTTAGTGAACTTACATGCATCCTTCATCATTGATTTGTCCTGTCTATCTCATCACTCTCTACATCAATGAAACAGTGCTCAAATTGTCACTGTAAATTATTACCTGCTTTTTTAAAATAATTCTTAAAATACTCTACATACAGTCCTGCCACATCCAATCGTGAATGGTAGTGGACGATTAAACAACTGACTGAAGGAGGAGGCGGTGCATATATCCCCATCCTCAATGATGGGGGAGCCCAGCACATCAGTGCAAAAGATAAGGCTGAAGCATTTGCTGCAACCTTCAGTCAGAAGTGCTGAGTGGATGATCCATCTCAGCCTCCTCTGGAGGTCCTCCACATCATAGATTCCAGTCTTCAGCCAATTCGATTCACTCCACGTGATATCAAGAAATGGCTGAAGGCATTGGATACTGCAAAGGCTATGGGCCCTGACAATATTCCAGTAATAGTGCTGAAGACTTGTGCTCCAGAACTTGCAGCACTCCTAGCCAAGCTGTTCCAGTACAGCAATAACATTGGCATCTACCCGGCAATCTGGAAAATTGTCCAGGTATGTCCTGTACACAAAAAGCGGGGCAAATCCAACCTGGCCAATTACCGCCCCATCAGTCTTGATCACCAGTAAAGTAATGGGAGGGGTCATCAACAGTGATATCAAACAACACTTGCTTAGCAATAGCCTGCTCACTGACGCCCAGTTTGAGTTCCGCCAGGATCACTCAGCTCCTGGCCTCATTACAGCCTTGGTTCAAACATGGACAAAAGAGCTGAACTTTAGAGGTGAGGTGAGAGTGACTGCACTTGGCAGTATTTGACTGAGTGTGGCATTAGGGAGCCCTAGCAAAACTGGAGTTAATGGAAATCAGGGGGGAAACTCTTGTGGTTGGAGTCATACCTAGCACAAAGAAAGGTTGAAACAAAAACAACAACAACAACAACAAAACTGCTGGAAAAGCTCAGAGCTCTGAAGAAGAGTCATACAGACTCGAAACGTTAACTCTGTCTTTCTCTCCACAGATGCTGTCAGACCTGTTGAGTTTTACCAGCATTTTTTGTTTTTGTTTCAGATTTCCAGCATCTGCAGTATTTTGTCTTTAACAAAGGAAGATGGTTGTGGTTATTGGAGGTCAATCATCTCAGTCCCAGGACATCACTACAGGAGTTCGTCAGGGTAGTGTCCTCAGCCCAGCCATTTTCAGCTGCTTCATCAATGATCTTCCCTCCATCATAAGGTCAGAAGTGGGATGTTCTATGATGATTGCACAATGTTCAGCACCATTCACAACTCCTCAGATACTGAAGCAGTCCATGTCCAAATGCAGCAAGACCTGGACAATATCCAGGCTTGGCTGACAAGTGGCAAGTAACATTTGTGCCACACTAGTGCCAGGCAATGACCATTTCCAACAAGAGAGAATCTAACCATCGCATTACCATTGCTGAATTCCCCACTATCAACATCCTGAGCATTACCATTGACTAGAAACTGAACTGGACTAGCCATATAAATACTGTGGCTAAAAGAGCTATGAATTCTGTGGTAAGTAACTCACCTCCTGACTCCCCAAAGCCTGTGCACCATCTACAAGGCACAAGTCAGGAATGTGATGGAATACTCTCCACTTGCCTGGATGAGTGCAGCTCTGATAACACTCAAGAAGCTTGATGCCATCCAGGACAAAGAAGCCTACTTGATTGGCACCCCACCTACAAACATTCACTCCCTCCACAACTGACGCACAGTGGCAGCAGTGTGTACCATTGTGATGACTCTGTGGAGCAGACTGGTTTCCAAGAAACAGTTCAACTTTGTTACAGAGACATTTTCAGTGCTTGCACGCTCGACCAGATCTCTCATCGGAAAGCCCTGCCCCGCGGATTGCCCCCGCTAAGAGTTCACTGGTCAGAGCCCCCACAGTACATTGCATGACCTATGATTAGCAGAAGGGGATGACTATATATCCAGTTACCACAACCATCTACAAGATGGACTGCAGAAACTCACCAAGAAGCGTTTCAAGTCCGTTTGACTTTTCTCCTGGGCCTACTGTGTCTAGTATCTAGCCTGCTCTCAGCTTTTGATGCTGGGTTCAAGACTATGAGTGTCGCATGGCTCTCATTTAAAATGGCATGAGCTGTCAGGACACAAGTTCACCATTTTAATTGGGTCCCCATTCCTCTTGGCCAGGTTTCCACTCCATGCTTGAATTGACACATTTTAGGATGGGGGCACAGGAACATGGTATAAATCCCACACCTCCCCACTGTCATCTTCAACCACCCTCTATATCACATGGGCTGGGGTTAGAATGTGATTAAAAATGATTAAATTCAGTCTAGCGCTTTACTAATAAATGATTTTCCTGGGATACAATCCTGCTTATGTAGCAATCCATTGCAGTGACTAATTGTGCAAATTGACAATTAAGATAAATGATACACTATCTGTATTGGGACAGTGACTGGTCTATTGAGATTGTAAAATGATTAAAATTAACATGCTTCAAGACCTACACATTGAAACGCTGGAGAACATTCCTTGATTTATGTTTGTCTTGCCCATATTCTTACCCGGAGGTCGTCAAAAAACTAGATTAAGATTGCAATACAAATCTTTGTGAAGACTGAATATTACTCATTGAAAAAATGTGGAGTACTTTCATGATCTGAAGAATGCTTCAATGGATTCAAGAGTGCTTACCTAATGCGGAAATACTGAAGCAAGTGCAGATTACAAAACTTTGCCTTGTTAGATCTTTAACAAAAATACAACAATGTTGGAAGTGGCAGTGTCAAAACGACAATTTAGTTATGCAATCCTACATAATCATGCTTACCGAATTGTAGTACAATTTACCAAACACAGGATTGCATTGTTATAATTAAGTTCTAATTACCAACACCACCTAAATATAAACATACAAACAAAGGGAAATATTGGGCAGAATATTATTTTAACAGAAAAGCATGCAGCACAAAGACCCAGTTTGGGAACCCATTTGTTCTGTCACTGGCCTTTGCCGTTGCTCTTTGACTCAGTCATTGCATTAACATCCTGCTCCTGGGTTTCCCAGCCAAACAGAGAGGGGATTTTTTATTCATTTATGGGATGTGGGCATCACTGGCTAGGCCAGCATTTATTGCCCATCCATAGCTGCCCTTGAGAAGGTGGTGGTGAGTTGCCCACTTGAACCGTTGCAGTCCATGTGGTGTCGGTCCACCCACAGTGCTGTTAGGAGCTGCTGAGCTGTGCATTGATTCCTGTAAAGAACCACAGGGATGGAAAGGAGAGCAAGTGTCTGTGGCCGAAGAGTTGGGTAAGAGTGTTCATCATTTCATAAGGTTTAGATTTATATAGAGAAGAGTAAGGAACAATCTAGATGAACATGCGAATTAGGAGCAGGAGTACGGCCCTTCAAGTCTGCTCCACCATTCAATAAGATCATGGCTGATCTGATTGTAACCTCAACCCCACATTCCTACCTATCCCCGATAACCTTTCACCCTTTTGCTTATCAAGAATCTATCTATCTCTGCCTTTAAAAATATTCAAAGACTCTGCTTCGACCATCTTTTGAGGAAGAGAGATCCAAAGGCTCATGACCCTCTGAGAGAAAAAAAACTTCTCCTCATCCCTGTCTTAAATGGGTGACCACATATTTTTAAACTGTGATCACTACTTCTAGATTCTCCCACCAGAGGAAACATCTGTTCCACATCCACCCTGTCAACCCCTTCAGGATCTTATATGTTTCAATCAAGTGGCCTCTTACTCTTCTAATCATGAGCAGCTACAGGCTCAGCCTGTCCAACCTTTCCTCATAAGGCAGCCCACCCATTTCAGGTATTATTCCAGTGAACCTTTTCTGAAATGCTTCCAATGTATTTACATCCTTCCTTAAATAAGGAGATTAATGCTGTACACAGTGCTCCAGATGAGGTCTCACCAATACAACTGAAGCATAACCTCCCTACTTTTGTAATCGATTCCCCGAACAATTAATGATAACATTCAATTAGCTTTACTAATTACCTGCTGTACCTGCACACCAACCTTTTGTGATTCATGCACCAGGACATCCAGATCCCTCTGCACCTCAGGGCTCTACAATCTCTCACCATTGAGATAATATGTGGTTTTTTATTCTTCCTTCCAAATTGGACAATTTCACATTTTCCCATAAGACATTTGTCAGATCATTTCCCACTCATGTAACCTATCTATATCCCTTTGTAGCTCCTTATGTCCTCTTCACAACTTACTTTCCTACCTATCTTTGTGTCATTAGCAAAGTTAGCAACCATACCTTTAGTCCCTTCATCCAAGTCATTTATATAAATTGTAAAATGTTGAGGCCCCAACACCGATCCCTGTGGCACACCACTCATTACAACTTGCCAATCAGGAAATGACCTATTTATGCCCACTCTATGTTTCCGGTTAGCTAGCCAATCTTCTATCCATGCCAATATGTTACACCCTACACCATGAGTTTTCATTTTTCACAATAATCTTTGGTTTGGCATCTTGTCAAATGCCTTCTGCAAATGTAAGCATAGTGCATCCATCAGTTCCACTTTATCCACAGCACATGTTACCTCTCCAAAGAACTTCAGTAAATTGGTTAAAAATTTCACAAAACCATGTTGAATCTGCATGGTTACCTCGAATATTTTCTAAGTGCACTGCTGTAGTATCTTTAATAATAGCTTCTAACATTTTCCCTTTGATAGATGGTAAGCTAACTGGCCTGTAGTTTCCTGCTTTCTATATCCATCCATTTTTGAACAAAGGAGTTACATTTGCTATTTTACGATCTAAAGAAACCTTCCCAAATCTAAGCAATTTTGGAAAATTAAAGCCAACGCATCAAACATCTCACTAGCCGCTTCTTTTAAGACCCTAGGATGAAGTCATCAGGACCTGAGCACTTGTCAGCCCGCATCCCCAGCAATTTGCTTAGTGCTACCTCCCCAGTGATTGTAATTTTCTTGAGTTCTGACTTCCCTTCCATTTCCTGACTTGTAGCTTTTTCTGTGACGTTACTTATATCCTCTACCCTGAAAACCGATACAAAATACCTATTCAATTTATCTGCCATCTCCTTATTGTCTGTTATGAATACCCCAGACTCACTTTCTATATGACCAATGCTCACTTTGTTAACTCTTCTTTTTTAAATATCTATAGAAACTCTTAGTTTCTGTCTTTATATTCCTAGCTAGCTTTCTCTCGTACTCTAGTGTTTCCCTCCTTATTAATCTTTTTGTTATTCTTTGCTGTTTTTTTAAATTGTTCAATATTCTGCCCTGCCACCCATTTTTGCAAAATTATATGCTTTTTCTTTAAGTTTGATACTATCTTTAACTTTTTTAGTTAATCATGGATGGTGGGTCCTCCCCTTGGAATTTTTCTTTCTCATTGGAATTTATCTATTCCGTGTATTCTGAAATATCCCCTTAAATGTCTGCCACTGTATCTCTATTGACCTATCTTTTAACCTACTTTGCCAGTTCACTTTAGCTAGCTCTACTTTCATGCCCTCATAATTGCCCTTATTTAAGTTTAAAATACTAGTCTTAGACCCACTTTGCTCTCCCTCGAACTGAATGTAAAATTCAATAATATTATGATCGCTGCTACCTATGGGTGCATTCACTATGAGCCCATTAATTAACCCTATCTCATTGCACAATACCAGCTCTAGTATAGCCTGCTCTCTGGTTGGTCCCAGAAAATGCTGTTCTGAGAAACTATCCTGAAAACATTCTATGAGTTCTTCATATAGGCTACCTTTGCCCATCTGATTTTTCCAGTCCAAATGTAGATTAAAATCCCTCATGATTATCGCTGTAACTTTCTGACAAGCTCCCATTATTTCTTCCTTTATACCTTGTCCTATCTTGTGATTGCTGTTAGGGGGCCTGTACACCAATCCCACAAGTGACTCTTGCCTTTATCATTCCTCATCTCTACCCAAGCCATTTATACTTCCTGCTTTCCTTTCTAATGTGCTAATACCATCATTAACTAACAGAGCCGTCCCTCCACCTTTTTCTAGCTTCCTGTCCTTCCTAAATGTCATGTGCCCTTCAATATCCAGATCAGAATCTATGTCATCCTGCAGCCATGTCCCTGTAATGGCTAATGGATTGTATTTATTTATTTCTATTTGCACGATCAATTCATCTGTTTTGTTTCAAATGCTATGTGCATTCAGATATAGAGCTTTTAGTGTTGCCCTTTTGTTAGTTTTGTAACCTCTAGCCTTATTTGCTGGTAAATGGAACTTCTAAATTGGAAGCAGGCTAACTTCACTGAGATGAGGGGGGATCTAGCCAGGGCAAAATGGAACTGTGATTGACAGGAAAAACTGTAAGGTACCAATGGATGATCTTTAAGGAAGAGATGTTTCAAGAAGCTAAGTACATTCCCAACAAGGGGGACCAAAACCAGTGCTCCCTGGATACTCAAGTGAGATAGAGAATATGATTTTTTTTTAAAATGAGGGCCTATAATGCATCTCACATTAATTCTTCAAGTGAGAACCAGGCCAAATACAATAAGTTAAGATGGAAAGTTTAGAGTAAAATAAGTCAAAGAGAGAAAATGAAAACAGAGTTACAGTTAACACAAAGGTAACTCAAAAATCTCCTACCATCACGTAAATAGCAAATGGTGGGTGAGGTCTATTCGGGACAAAAAGGGTATTATGTGTTTAGAGGCACAGGACAAGGCTAGAATACTTAATGAGTACTTTGTTTACTAAGGAAGAAGCTGCTGACAAAATGTCAATAGAAGTAGAGATGGCAGAGTAATTGATGAGATGAAAATTGATAGGAAAGATATACTGTAAAGGTTGGCTATGCTTAGAGTGGATAAATCACCTGATCCAGATGGCTTGCATCCCAGGTTGCTAAAGGAAAGGCTTGCCATAATCTTCCAATCTTCCCTAGAAACAGAGGAGGTGCCAGGGAATTAGAGTGGAAAATCTAACACTTTTATTCACGAAAAGGTGTAAAGACATTCCTAGTAACTACAGATTGGTCAGTTCAGCTTCAGTGGCGGGTAAAGATTTTGAAACAATAAACAGGGAATAAAATCAACAGACAGATAGAGAGGCTTGATTTAACTCAGGAGAGCTATCATGGAATTGCAAAAGGCATATCATTCTTGACTAATATAGTTGATTTTTTTTGGTTTAAATAATCCTTGGCAGTGACGTGCTAGTGGCTGTCCCTCAATTCAATGAAGATGCCTTTTACATAGTCAACATAATTGACTGCGTGTTCCGATGGAGATCTGAGCGCCATGTGAGTGCAGTTGATGGAACTTTGCACCTGTGGGAAACCTGAGATCTAGGCGAAGCCAATCGCTCTTGCATCCTGGCTGTCCTGGTCCCGGGTGACATGCACAAAGTTGTGTGCCCTCACGAATATGACATCCATGACCTCATGGATGCATTTGTGGATGGTGGCTAGTGATATCCCACAGAGGTCACCTGTGGAGCCCTGAAAGGAGCCACTGGCATAGGAATTGAGCGCCGTGGTCACTTTCACAGCCACTGGCAGTGGATGCCCTCCATGTCCACATGGCACCAAATCCAGCAGCAGGTTGCAGATGTGACCGACCAGTTCCCTGGACATGCACAGTCTTCGGCGATACTGGTTCTCGGTCATCTGCAGGAATAAAAGGCAGGGTATTTAGACCATGGGTATAGCTAGGCACCGACCAGCGACAGCTCACTGTGGCTCTTCGGTGGTGTGTGTGGGAGCCCCAGCTGCCCCTTCTTCCTGAGGGTGATGCTCCTCCCTCTGCACAGCCAAGCGCCTCAGTCGCTCTCTTCTCCATCATCTCTGCTCTCATTACGCCATGAGGCATACAGCTAGGTCACCAGGCTCCATGATCCTGATGTACTCCTCCTGCAGGATGAAAGGGAGAGATGCGTGGGTTAGCATGGGTGTACTAAGAACCTGTCTTGGTTAAGTGTGAAGACCCCTTAACGCACCCCAGAGAGCACTAGCCACCTCTTGGATGGCCAGAGATCAGTGCGAAACTCCACACACATCCACCCCACTCCACCTGACTAATTGGTGGCTGCTTTGCCCATTGGACTGCATGCTGTGCTCTCAGCTCAGGCGTAGACATTCCCCAACCCACACTGCAAGGTTGCACTGTTAGCCTGAACCATGGGGGAGACTGGTCCAAACCGGGATGATGATTTTGCAAGGGGCTGTGACTGTGATTGTTCTATGGCCAGCTTTAGCAAGGAGATTGTACAACGTGCCCAGTCATCCAACTGTTCTGCAGTCCAATCAAACACTCATTAATTTTCAGTCTGTGCCCAAGGGGTGGAAAGCTATGGAGCACTGGTGGCACTTTGATGCCTCTCCGTTGTTTGAGTGGGCAAAGAAGCTAGAGGACTGACTCCAATCATATCAATGTGGCAGCTCCTGAACTGTCTCAGCAGCAGAGGAATGGTCACTTTATACAATGTTTCCCTAATGTGTGGCCGCTTCCCTCGCCCATGATCCCCCTCATCCCGCACATGCTTGTGCATTACCTTCAGTCGCAGGACAGCCATTGCCATCCCCCACCCCACCCCACCCCAGATAGGCTCAACCGCAGGGCAGCCTTTGCACCCCCCCAAAGTCACCTCAACTTCAGGGCAGCCTTTGCACCCTCCGCAAAGTCACCTCAACCACAGGGCAGCCTTTGCACCCTCTTAAAGTCACCTCAATCGCAGGGCAGCCTTTGCATCTCCCCGAAGTCACCTCAACTGCAGGGCAGCCTTTGCACCCCCCCAAAGTCACCTCAACCACAGGGCAGCCTTTGCACCCTCCCCCCACCCCAACGCGCCTCAACCTTGAAGTCCAACAGGCATCCTTCGCTCCACAACGTCACTGTTCACTCACCTCCGGGTTCCCCTCAAAGCGCAGCCTGCCAAGTGCACGCCTTATATATGCTGTTGTGAAACACATCAACAAGCTGACATGGGCAAGCGATCCATCAGGGGGAGAGGGGAAGTGGAGGGAGGGGTGGGGGGTGAGTCTGGCGGGCTGGCCTTATAATGAAATGCAGATACATTACAATGAGGCTCCCTACGTCCGATGGCAGAAAACACAGTCTGCCATCAATGGGCTGAGTGACAATCGCAAACTGGTTTCACAAAGTCATGAAACCAATTTTTGGCCTTCTCGCTATATTGTCACTGAACACGCCCGACAGCAGCAGGCACAGACGATTCTGCCCACAGTGTCCAGTCCATCGAAATTGATTTTGCAGGAGTTGTATCTGAATGCTTGTGGAGCTGGCTTCAAGAAGGACGCTAGCATTTGTTCAACAGTCCTCCCATTGAATGTGGAGGTTGCAGCAGATAAACTGCTAATGGAATTTCTCTAGTGCTCTTATGTGTCTCTGGCTTGAATATTGGAATACAGAGTCAAATTTCAAATTCTGCCAATGATACCATACTTGGAGGTGTGATAGACATTGAGGATGATACCAATCGGCTTTAAAGGACATAGATAAGCTAGAAGAATGGGCAGACAAAATAGCAGATGGAATGAAATAGAGAAATGTGTGGTTATGCATTTTTACATCAGGGTTAGGAAGAGGCAATGTAGACTAAATGGCACAGTTCTGAAGACTGTACAGGGACAGAGGTAACTGGGCATCCATGTGCATAGAACTTTGGAGATGGCAGGATATATTGAGAGAGTAGTTAGCAAAACATATGGGATCTTGGGCTTCATAAATAGAAGTATTGAGTACGAAAGCAGGGAATTTATTCTGAACCTTTAAACTCTGGTTAGGCCACAAGTAAAGTACATTGTGTCCAGTCCTGGTCATCGCACTTAAGGAAGGGTGTGAGCGTCCTTGAATGAGTGCCAAAGAGATCTACCAGAATGGTCCCTGGGATGAAGGATTTCAGCTACAAGGTTAGGCTGAAAAAACTGGAGTGGTTTGCCTTGGAACAAAAGAGATTGAGGGGAGATTGGATAGAGGTGTACAAGGTTATGGCAGGTTTAGATTAGGTAGACAAAGAAAAGCTGTTGCCATTAGTTAAGGGTACAAGGACTAGGGAACACAGATTTAAGGTTTTGTGCCAGAGATGCAGGGGGGATATGAGGAAGAACTTTTTGCACAGCGAATGGAAATGATCTGGAACTCGCTGCCCACGAGAGTGGTGGAAACTGAAATGATCAATGATTTCAAAAGGAAACTGGGTAGGAAATAAACTTGCAGGGCTATGGGAATAGAGAGAGTGAATGGGACTGTTTGGATTGCCTTACAGGGGACTGGCATTGACTTGGTAGGCCAAACAGTCCCCCTCTGAGACATCATGACTTTATGGCTCCTGAAGCGCTGGTGCTCATACAAATCAAGAGAGCTGATCATCCCTGCCTGTAGACCCTATGTTGGGGGTCTCGCAGCCTTCAGGCTGGATCTCTGTGCCCATCCCCACTGTCCTGTGGAGAGGCATGTGGCTGAGGAGAAGGCAGCTGGCGCTGCTGCTGGTGTTGATCCTGCTGCTCCTGGTGCTGTTGTTGTTTCTCCTCATGTTCCTCATTAGATGCTCGAGACAGAGCTGAATAAACTGCTCCCATGCTGCAATAAGGGCAACAGCATGGAAGTGCTGATCAAGGTGAGTGAAGTGCAAGACTGGTGAACTGACTTTGTCCTGGATGATGTTGAGCTTCTTGAGTTGTTGGAGCTGCACTCACCCAGGCAAGTGGAGAATACTCTATCACACTCCTGACTTGTGCCGTGTAGACAATGGACAGGCTTTGGGGAGTCAGGAGGCGAGTTACTCAACACAGAATTCACAACCTCTGACCTGTTCTTGTAGCCACAGTGTTTATATGACTGGTTCAGTTCAGCTTCTGGTCAATGATATCCCCCAGGATGTTGATAGTGGGAGATTCAGCAATGGTAGTGCCACTGACTGTGAAGAAGAGATGATTAGCTTTTCTCTTGTTGGAGATGGTCATTGTCTGCACATGTGTGGCACAAATGTTACTTGCCACTTATCAGCCCAAGCCTGAACATTGTCAAAGTTTTGCTGTGTAAGGACATGGACTGCTTCAATATCTCAGAAGCCATGAATGATGCTGAACATTGTACAACCATCAGCGAACATCCCCACTTTTGACCTTATGATGGAAGGAAGGTCATTGATGAAACAGCTGAAGATGGTTGAACCTAGGACACTACCCTGAGGAACTCCTGCAGTGATGTCCCAGCACTGACATGATTGGCCTGTAACAACCACAACCATCTTCCTTTGTGCTAGGTATGACTTCAACGAGTGGAGAATTTCACTTGATTCCCATTGGCTCCAGTTTTGCTAGGGCTCCTTGATGCCACACTCGGTCAAATGTTAGGGGCAGTCATTCTCACATCACCTCTTCAGTTCAGCTCTTTTGTCCATGTTTGGACCAAGGCTGTAATAAGGTCAGGAGCTGTGAGGTCCTGGTGGAACCCAAGCTGAGCTTCAGTGTGCAGGCTATTGCTGTGTAAGTGATGCTTGACAGCATGTCAACGCCATCGTCCATCACTTTGCTAATATGATGATCAAGAGCAGATTGATGGATTTGTCTTGCTCCTTGTGGACAGAACTTACCTGAGTAAGTTTCCACATTGTCAGATAGATGCCAGTGTTGTAGCTGTACCGGAGCAGCTTGGCTAGGAGGGCAGCTAGCTCTGGAGCAGAATTCCTCAGTTCCACTGCGAGAATGTTGCCCAGGCCCATAGCCTTTGCAGGTTGGTTACTTTTACCTGGCTTTGGTCCATTAAGTTCTCTTAGGTCTCTTGTTCCAACTCAGTTATTTGGATATCAGCATTTGGTTTTCTAATACCAGTAAATGTGAAGCTTTCATTATGTAAGTTGTAGTGACATTCAGCAGGCCATGTGTACATTTTCCTCTTCTGTATTACTTCCAATTGCAAATGACAGCACCCCATGTTACCAGGCCCATGTATTGTATAGATTTAGAGGAGAACTCATAGAAATATATAAAATAATGAAAAGGCTGGATTGCATGCCTATTGATAGATTAGTTTGACAAATTGAAGAGAACTATGATACATGCATTTAAACTACTCAGTTATTGGACTAAGCTAGATGTTGGGGGGTTCTTCTTTTCTCAGAGTGTAGTGAACCTCGGAAAAACAATGTCAGCTTGTGGAGCGAGTGCTGACTTTCTGCTAGCTTTCTTGGCTGGGACAGAGATTGCATCATATCTAAGTTAATGTATATATGGTCCACCTGATCTCTTGGACTGGTTTCAGTCGCCTGAGGGAAACCCCCTCTTCCGCTTATTTCTCCTTATTGGCCTGGGGTCTTTGTTTGTTTTTTTGCCTCTCATGAATGAATACATGCCTGTGTGAGGAGGGAGAAGGTGGTACATGAAGGCTCTAGTCATAAAGCAGTAGGCATCATGAGTATGGGGAAGGCCTGGAGGACTAATTGTTTCTTTCTGCCTGTCATTTTTGAATGTTCTTATGATTGTGTAAAAAAAAAAGAAAAAATAGTGCTAGTGTATTTTTTTAAATGAATTAATTCGGAAGACATGGCTAGAATTTCATGGATTGATTCATTTATTAATACTCCTGCAGCAACTCTCGAGGCAATTTTCAGTTGTACATGTATTACATTGTTTGCTCCTGGGAACATGGTGATGCAGATGTTCCATCAGTATCTCATTAATAGGCATTTAAGTTATCTATCTTCATTACTTTAAGAGTTGTAATGTCCCAAAGTTTTCTAAATAATTAAACATTTATCTTAGATGTGCAAGAAGTTGCATTTCCACTCTCAAAAATTGTGTTTCTCACTCTGCACTATAAATTACTTATTCTCTTAGTTTGGAGTTAAGCCCTGAGGAGTGAGAACAGATATCAGTGCATGAACAAAAAATGTTCCTTACAGATCCAAGACTCCAGTAGAAAAAACAAAAGAGCGTCTTTGTTATAGCTGGAAATATTATTAATATCAAATGTTTAGCACTTTATGTGTCTGGCAATCTGTCATTTTGGATAGGCTCCCATCTTTGAAAGATAATCACTAGTTGAAGGGAAAATGTGGAGCCTATGCCACCAATATTTCAGGAAAGTCGATTTACTCTGCTGATGCCAAACAGGGATCACCCTCATGGATCATTTTTATATCACCATTAGTGCCACATACATTGAATCTCTGAATGAAAGATGCTATTTTTTTGCTTTAATGCAGACTTTGCAAAGTTCTACAGGCCACAAGTTAACAAGAAAGAAACTGCTGTACGAAGAAAAAGTCAGCTCAGGATCGAGCTGGAAAAGCACTAAAATATGTGGAGCTAGGAAATGTTTTAATGAAATTACGACAGTAACTGCTTATCTACTAGCTAGAGGGCTGACCTGACTTGTACAAAGTTTAGTTAATTTTTGATCTGTTCAAACTTTTTGGGAGAGAACTAATCAAGTTAATGTTGTTGAACACAAGAACACACAAGAATCAGGAGCAGGAGTAGGCTATTTGGCTCCTTGAGGTTGTTCCACCATTCAATAAGATCATGGCTGAGCTGACTGTGGCCTCAAATCCATTTTCCTGTTTGCCCCAGCACTGATACCTGTGGCACTCCACACATAGCTTGCCAACCCGAAAACAACCCATTTGTTCTTACTCTCTGCTTCCTGTTAGCTAACCAATCCTCTATCCTCTATCCATGTTAATATGCTACCCCCTATACCATGAGCTCTTATTTTGTGAATTAACCTTTGATGTGGCACCTTGCCAAATGCCTTTTGGAAATCCGAGTACCACATCTACAGGTTCCCCTTTATATGTTTTTTATGTAGGTGATAAAAACATTTCATATGATTCCTTCCTAATATGAGACCATGGAAGTATTGTGGCTCAGTTAGTAGCACCTCTGAGTCTGAGCCAAAAGCTCCAGGTTTAAGTCACAAGTGAGGGCATGCTGGCTGTGGAAGGAGTGTCCATGATATGGTTCAACAGGTTCATATCAGCCTGCTAATCTCTCCAACACTTCCCTATTATTCACAAAAGGGGAAAAAAGCACCTGTGAAGTGTATGTCAGACCATGAAATGTTAGTATAATAGGTTGTATTAAGGATATACACCTTTATTTATTTAATCTATACACAAACAAGTTGCTTATGGGTAATAAATAGTCTACTCCTAATAATTGAAAGTCATTTTCCAACTAGCTAATTTGAATTGTTCAATAATTGAAAATATGCAATGCACATGCAAGAAAGACTTATATTTGTATAGCACCTTTCATGACCTCAGGATGTCCTGAAATCCTTTACAGCCAATCAAGTGCATTTGAAGTGTAGTCACTGTTGTAATGCAGTGGGAACTTAGTGAAGAAAAAATAAACTATCAGAAGATTTCCATATGCAGATAGAAGAATCAGTGGTTAGCAGAAGAATCTGAGGAGAATATTGTTTTTTTATGTAGGGAGTGTTATGATTCGGAATACACTGCCTGAAAGGATGGTGGAAACCAAGTCAGTGTTACCTTTCAGGAAGAAAGTGGGTAAATCCTTTAAAAAGGGGAAAAAGCTACAGAACTATCAGTATACAAAGTGGAATATCATCACATTCTTTTGTTTGTTATTCAATGGAAACATTAGCCCACTTAAGGTGAATGGAATTATACCATTGGGGGGCGGGGTGGGGGTGGGGGAGTGTGTGGGGTGGGTGGTAAGTTTACAAACTAGCTCTTCCAGCAGCGCAAATTGGAAATATAAGCATGCACTCAACTTTCTGACCCAAATAATTTGTAGTGTATCTCTGAACCTGATTATGCTGTTGTGGTCAGGCTCTTCCATAGCAATGTAAATGCATAAAAAACATCTCTATTCTCTCTGTCACTAAAGTGAACACCCACATGACACATTAGTGTTCCAATGATGGTGTTGGGTAAGGAATTCCAGGATATTGATCTAGCATCCTTCTGGAAACATCACTGGGTTAATGCCCTGGAGTTCCCTATCTCAAACCGTTTGTGGAGGCACCAACACCACAAGGACTGCATCAGTTCAGGGAAGAGGTTCACCACTGCTATGGGGTAGCTAAGAAGGTCAAGAATTGCAACCTTGCAAGCTTAGCCCACATTCTAAGAACATGTTTTCTTAAGTGTGATAATGTTGTGTTGCATGAAAGTTATTTAACAAATTACATAACCATGTCGATGTTTAACAAACATAGAAAAAAGGTTTGCAACTTTTTTTTAGGGTAATGCCTCTCTAAATTGTCAGAAAGCCTTGACTGTATTGTCCCAGACATTGCTGGAATAGGTCACCTCATGGTGAGTGGCGTGAAATGGAATTTTATCATCACCCTTCAGGTCATACTGCATTTGCTCTGCAAATTGCTGGAAATATGAATTGATAATGCCACAGCGATGCAAATGTCGCACCTGGGACCTCATGAAGGTTAGGTCTAACTGTCTATCTTCTTAATCATAGAAAGAAAGAGAGCAAACAATGGAAAAGGAAATAGGGCAGGTTAGAGTCAAATTGGAGACAGAGTTTAAAATAAAGGGTGAAATTTTTACATAGCTGACCCACAGAAAAATGGTCTGTCAGAATGTCGTGGGGAACTGGCGATTCAGGATTTTTTGATTTTTTAAACTCCACAGCAAGTCTTTGATGTCACCAATCAGTTCCCGATGCAGAGGCCTACCTGATTGAAAGGTTGGGCCTCCAGTCGGGTGGGTAGCAAAGCAATTGCAACTGGTTTTCTTTTTATAACATGGAGACCAAAACTGTACTACAAAGCAAGGCAAGAGACCATCATTCCTTTTGTCATTTAATTACTTCTGCCCTCCACCCTATCACATGCCTTCCCTTTTGTTCTTTTCTCTTTCCCTGTACTCAACCTTTCCCTGATTGTTTATTTTATTGAAAATTGTTAATCCCCTAAATTCTTTGAACATTTAAATAATCAAGTCTAGAGACAATAAAGGCGTAGATGAAGAATTCAGCTTCAGCTGAGCTGAGATGGGGTGGAGATGGGCAAAGTTACAGAAGTTCAATTAGATGGCCTCAGAAATGGAGTGGATTTGGAATCAGAAATGCAACTCAGGTTCAAATAGGACACTGGGTTTGCACACAGTTTGGTTGACCCTCAGAGTGATGGAGTTTATTGTGGACACTGAAACAACGGCTTTGGTCTTTCCAATATTTAATTGGAGGAAATTGGGGTCAGCCAAGCATTTCCAATAGGGCAAGGCAAAAGAGTCCCTCAAGTGGCAGCCTCCAACAGCCTAAAGAAGGCTGAAAAAGACCTTCGCTGCCATTAAATTATTTCTCTAATTTAACACAAGGACGTTATTACATCGAAACACAGATTCATGGGAGGGGCTTTCATGAAAAATAAGGGAAAATGCAGGATGCACATGACCAAAATGCAGGCAAGGATTTACCTAACTTAACATCAGACAAAGGTTATGAATACAACACCCAGTCGATGGAACATGGAATCCTGCAGAAATTATCAGCATTTGTCCAGAACCACGATCATATCTAGTACAAACACTCAATTTATGACATTGAGATGAAACTGAAGCCAAATAAGAGAAGTACCAGCACAAGAATCACTAAATAATCCCATCTGTAGTAAAACACGATCCAAGACACGGCCCCAACACAACATTCCTACAGACAACCAGGATTGTGAAAACATACAGCAAACTCAAACTAACTTCACAGCAAACAAGAGTAAGGGTATAATTTTAATTTAGAAAAAAGGGGAATGTTGTGGTATATCTTTAAGGGTGTATCTTGGACTGCTGTGCATTACCATGTAGTCAGGGGGATTGGGGTTAAGGGTGTAGTCAGGGGTCGGGAGGGTAGTGTGGGGTGTGGGGGTGTAGTTGGGGGGGCGGTCGGAAGGGTGGATAGGTGTGGGTAGGCAGGATCTGATATATATACTTGTGTGATGATCAGGCAGAAGACAGTAGCACTCCTAGAGATCAGATGTGTTAACCAGCCTTCTAGGTATTGTTGTACATAGTTTAATTTCTTCAAATAAAATAACCTACATTGCTTGAGTTACCAATACTCCTTGTGTGGCTGGTATGTTTCTGTGAGACTAGAGAAACACAACAGCCCAGAACTTCCGTTCCCTGGGTGGTTGTACCCAAGAGGCACCCCAGAAGATGCGCTGGGAGACACCCTGGAAGTCCCCAGGCAAGAACTGCATGGGAATTGCCCGGGAAGTTTAAACTTCTGATGGGCAATTACCCTGCATTGGGAACCATCCTAAACTCGAATTTAAATCAGAGACTTTGAACGGTTCCGATTCTCTAAGCAGAATAGTTACCCAGGAAAGGGTAGAAGGTTTAAAACCACTTCTAACTCGGATAACTATGGTATTGACCCCACCGAACCCCACTGAACCCCTGACTACAAAACTGAGCATCTGACTGCCCTGATCCCCCACCTCCAACCTGACCACCCGACACTCCCCAACCATCTACACTCCCTGAATACCCCCCATAGCCCCCACCCTCCCGACTATGACCCCAATTTCACAACCACCCCCAAAATCCCCCCGACCACCTCACCTCCAAACTACCCTCATAATACCACCAACCACACCCCCACACCCATGACTACCGTCCCAACCACTGGCTACCCCATCAGCCCTATCATCCCACTACCCTCCTGAGCCATGACTAGCCCCTGACCCCCCTGACGACACTCCCAACCCCAGAATACCCTCCCAACTCCCCAGCTACCTTCCTGACCAGCCCCCCGACTGCCCTCCACTCCTCGACTACCCCCTAACCCACTTACTACTGCACCACTCCGACCACCTCCCTGACCTCCCCCCACTCCCCAGCTACCCTTCTGAGCACTCCGAATGCCCCACACCCCAACTACTCCCCCCACCCTGGCTACCCCTCCCGATTATTCTCCCGAGCCTTTTGACTACCCTCCCATCCCCCGACAACTGTCCTGTCCACCCAGCGACTACTCTCCCAACTCCCGACTAACCCCCCAACTATTCCCCCAATCCAGCAACCACCCTCCCAACTGTCCGATTACCCCCCACCCTGACTACCCACTTGACCCCCAGCCTACTTTCCTACCTCTGACCACCTCCCCAATGCCCAACTACCCCCACCCCCGACTACCTATCCTGACATCCCCACCCCAAGGAGCCCCCAGAATACATCCCACCCCCACTAACGACTCCCCAACACCCTCTGGTTACCTGGCCTCAGACCACCCACTGACCTTTGGTTATCGACCCACTTGCCAGAGGAATCAGTTTCTCCTTGCCTGCTCTACCAAAGCCCCTCATAGTTTTGAGTATCTCTATTAGGTCTCCCATTAACCCACTGTGCTCCAAGGAGAACAATCCCAGCCTCTCCAAACCCTCTATATAACTGAAGTCCCCTCATTCCTGGTATCAGCCAATTCACCTCCATTGACACCCTTCCAAAAGTTTTGTTCTCATTACTATACACATGAACGGAATTGTCCCAGATTTGCACTAAGTGTGGTGGCGGGCGGCAAAAAGGATGTTTTACTTGCTGGCCGCAATGGCGGCTTTTCGTTCCGTGTCGTCCCAATTCTGTCTCATTAATCACGCACTCCCGGGAAGCACGCCATTTCGCTGGTGGGTAGACTCCGACTCACCCGCCACGCTGTCACTTTGCTGCTTCCTCACGCTGGTTGCCATATTTAAAGTGCAGCCATGCACACGCCTCTCAGTACTTCCAGCCCAGGACTGCTGCACAGAAGACACGGCCCCGAAAGGCAAGAAGACTGCAGCCCCCCGATTCAGCGATGCGTCCCGGGAGGAACACCTTGGATGACGTGGAGGCCTGCTGTGACGTCCACTGCCCCCACTCTGACGGCAGGAGGGGCAGCACCATCACCAACCTGGCTTGGCAGTGGTGGTCAGTGTCAACACTGCCCACAAGAGGTTAGCCATCCAGTTCAGAAAGAGGATGAATGATTTCATCTATACCGCCAGGGTAAATCAACCATCTCATCACTCTAAACTCACACACTCACAAGCCCATCACACATTCACTGGCATCTCACTCACTGCCAGCTCACTCTCTCACTCACACCCTCACATCTCCATCTGGCCTCATCTCCTCTGGCGATTGCCTCCTCATCCCGTCCATGCCTCCACTCAGCAAACACACACGCCTGCCATCCTTCTCATTTGGCCTGGCATGCGCCTCGCTCACACTCTCTCCATCTGTCTTTTTGTAGGACAGGATCGCGCACAATCACTGGGAGAGGTCTCAGACCAGGGGTGGAGTGCCAGACATCAAGGTCCTCACTCCCTTTGAAGACCGCGTGTTGGAGCTGGCCAGAGAGGACGCGAACTGTTCCTGAGGCGATGGCGAGGTCGGCGCCAAACCTCCAAGTGAGGACCATGCACCAGGTCATCCCTCTGGCAACACAACTGTGAGTCCATTGTTCTGTGTACCGCGGCAGCCAAGCACTAATAATCTCCACGTTGTCTCGTAGGCACATCTGCCACATTACCCTCAAGCAACTTTGGCCCCGACTCCAGCACCCAAAGCACCTCGGATGAGGATTCTG